>NC_143403.1:57052456-57652456 GCF_052110815.1 Crocodylus siamensis | reverse complement strand
AGGAGCAATAAACTCCAGCATGATATGCACTGGAGTTTATTGGGTCAAATTAATTTCACATGTAGACATGCCCCATGAGAAGCAGAGTAAAGTAGTCCATGTGGAGTCCTGTGATTGTGCAGATAGGCTGCTTCTGATACCTGGGCTAGCTCCTTTAGACCTATCTTGGGTATGTCTATGCTATACTGTGGTGCACAGTGCACATGTATCCATGATTGTCATTAGCATATTCTTTGGAACAAAGAGAGCATCTTTACCGAGCATTTTGGAACAAGACACCACTGAAAACCCTCAGAACACGATGGACCCTTGTCACCCAACTTCTAATTGAAAACACCATAAAAGGTTCACAGAGCTCAATGTGGCCTATGAACTAGCTGTGAACCACTTACCACATCCTTGCAGATCACCCCAGATTCACAGATCATATTCTGAGGACCTCTGCCATAAGAGTTAAAAAGAGGCCTTGACAGGGATTGTCCAGTCTCCCTAGAGATGTGCTCAAGGAAAAGCTTGTGGGTTAATTGCTACTAGTTCCATTGATGAACTGCTAATGAACATGGGGAAGAAAGAAAGAAAAGCATATGGACACTAAAGAAACTGACTCCACCATGCCTGGATCTGACACTGTGTGTTAACAGCAGTAAAATTGCAGCTTGTATATGAATATTAACAGAAATATGTTTCTCTTTGTTTCCCCTTATCATGCACAAAAACAGAATTAAGCTATATTTTGTTTAATGAGGGGTGTTGATCTAGAGTTCATGCTGTCAGCTCACATTTACATCATTAGATAACGCTGCAATAGAAACCAGTGAGGTGCAAAATCTCTCTGGAATGTACGGCAAGAGCATTGTGACTATGCATAGAAGCTGTGACTTAGATTTTAAATACAGGCTCCAAGACCCCACTACTATAAGAGAATATCATATGCAGTATAGTTCAACAAGACCCCCAAGGAGTCTGCATTTCTTAAAGAAAACACCCATTGCTTAAGCATAGTAACATGACAGAAATCCAAATTTCACACTGGCACATAGGGAGTTACAGTTACAATTACCAAAAGTGCTCAGAACTCATTCCAGTGGGAGGGGGAACAACATTAAGCCAGCACCCAGCACTTCTAAAAATCCCTCCTGCAAGCAGTCACCACATAAAGGGCAGACATAAGGCTACACCCCACTTGCCTCACACCAAAACCCTATGTTGGGTGCTTAGCTTCATGCATTTCCTCTATGCACAAGTGAATCTAATCTTGCAGAAGTCAAAATCTGTGCACTGACATAAGACTACTCTGGGCATTCTTTGCATGCACCTATGTTGGAAAATCATGCTCCCACATGCGGACTACGGTGCTGCAGCACTTGCACACACTTTGGTATAAAGAAGTCTCCTCCTGGCTTTGCATGAGCCTAAACACATCATAAAAACTTACTGAAACTTAGTAATACCCATCTGGGTCTACAGGCAACCCCTGCTTAATGCTGTTTCACTATAACACTCATTTAAAAATGGATACCTGATTTCACTTAGCGTTTTCGTTATAATGCTCACGGTCACCATCTTGGTCATTAAAAACAATTGCAGCCACCATCTTGGGTCATCAAATACTTTTGGTTTCACTTAACGCTCGTTTTTTTCAGGAACCAATTAAAAGCACTAAGCAGGGGTTGCCTGTAATGGCACTTGCACTGTTAAATACTCCCCCGCCTTGTCTAATTCTTATCAAAGAATCTCTTGTATTTGACAGCTTGTCTAAATAGCCCAACTACACAGTTGATTGAACAAAAGATATCATTTTAAGAAATCCTTGTCTCCTGCACTGGACCATCACAGCTACAACATCAGTCTTACACTACCACTTATCCACTTATTACTAAGAAGTCTTTTTCACTGCTGGCCTGAATGACATCTGTTCCCAGAGTTCATTGCCAAACATTTTCTCTATTATGAAGTTGACCTTGACTCTTACATCAAAGTGTACTTCATCTCTTTGTAGATACATAAGGAATACTTATGGGGGTACCCATAGGAGTGGAGGCACAGGAACTATGTTACCAGGTGTAACAAGCAAATCATGGAGCTTATTTGCAGTGCAACCAAGATAAAATGTATCACACAGCGGAGAGATGTGAAGGCCCAGAAAAACACCAGAAATTTTGGGGAAAAAACAGATTTTTTTTTCCTGAAAAATTGAACATTTTTGGAAAAATGAAAAAACCTCTTATGAAATATATTCTTTCAGAATGATGAATAAAATGTTTAAAACAAAGTGTTCATATATTGCTACCCTTTACTCCACAAAAATATTTTCTAATAACTATGTAAGAGGAAGACTTTTATGTAAGACAGTATCAGATCATTACAATTCCTGTCTACCAAGGACAAGCAGTACAGTACAACTCCCAAATGCAAAAGCAAGATGCATTTCTGTCCCCAGGAGGCACTGCCATTTCCACAAGAGAATAAAGAAGGATTCAGTGCCTTCTTTGCTTGTGGACTTTTCTATTGTTAACTTTCAATCTAGAGGTTGGTGGATCTGCTCCTGTCCTCCTGATTGGCCTCAAAGGGCTGGGAGTGGACACTGGCAGCAGCATCCATTTGTTCCTGTAGAGATTAGAAACAAGGAGCTTATTGCCCTGTTTGCTCAAAAGCCTCAGGAGAGGAGACAGAGCAAATCTAAAGCTTTTGGAGTTGGAAGGAACCTGCCTCCTCTTGGCCCTATGACCTTGAGATCCACAGAAATACAGAAGCAGCACAAAGGAGCTGAAAGAAAGTATACTTCTTTATTGAAAGGTATGAGTTTGAATTTCTCTGAATTCAGCACATTAAACTATATTTTAACTACATTAGTATATTTTCATAACCTATGTCATTCATAATTGAATTCCTACTAATCTGATGTTTTGTGACAAATCACCCAACCTTAGCAGTGAGGTGAGGTCTGCAGGGCAGGGAAGTTGTTCACAATTAACTCTCCTCCATCCATTACTAAATTTGTTCATGCTGTAGCTTCATGTTTATATATGCAAGCCAGCCACTAGATTACATTTTTTTTTTTCCTCTTCAGCAAAATGGTGCAACCAATTTCTAGCATATGGATGCATTTCCACGCTGCACATTATTGAGAAAAAAATGTGATTTGCAAATACTGTCAAATGAAATATGCATTTCCAAATGCTACTGGGATGACCAAACACATCCTAGTATGTAAGAAGTGTCCTGCAGACATTAAAAAATCCTTCATAGGTGTAAGTGAGGAGGAGGTAGGTCATGATGATGAAAGTGCAAGTAGCTCTTTCCAATGTTCTTGATCCAGAAGTCCTCCTACTGCTGCTGCTATTTCTTCTTCTTCTTCTATAACATCAGCATCACAAAGGGTTGCTAAATCAACATCCTCAAGTAACCAAACATTGCAACCAACTGTATATAAAAGACTCTCAATAGCTTCATTTGTAGACAAGATGACACATGAAGATGAGGAAAAAATTCACCAAGCTCTTGCAAGAGCAATATATTCTCCTGGGATGCCATTGTCAATAACTGAAAATGCATACTGGCAGGAAGCTTTTAAATTAATAAGACCATCATACTATTTGCCCAGCAGACATTCTCTGAGCAAGCTTCTTTTAGAGTCAGAATATGAATGTGTAATGCAATCTGTGCAAGGAAAAATTAATGAAGCACTGTGTCTTGCAGTACTTACAGATGGATGGACTCGTGTGAGGAAAAGGAATCATAAACCTTGTGGTAACAGAACCTCAACCAGTTTTTTTACAGAAGCATTGAAACAGAAGAGAACAGGCATACTGCAAAGTATATCAACAGTAAAATATGTGAAGACCTACAGAAGATTGGAAGTGGTAAAGTATTTCCTTTGCTGACTGACAATGCAAGCAACATGAAAGCAGCATGGGAGATCATAATGGATAAGTATCCACATATTACTGCTATAGGATGTGCATCCCATGGGCTAAACTTGCTTCTAATGATGTCATGAAGTTGGACACTCTGCTAAAGATCTACAGAAGAGCAAGAGAAGTTATAAAACATGTAAAAGCTACTCATATTGTAGCTGCAGTCTTTAAGAAGAAGCAGGAAGAAAAGAATGCAAAGAATCAAATAGAGACACTCAAACTCTGTAGTAAAACTAGATGGGGTGGAGTGGTGATCTCATTTGAAAGTTTACTAAAAACAAAGAAGATCTTCAAGAAATAGTAATAATTGAGGATCTTAGTGCCCAGAGGTGTAAGGAACACTGTACTTGATGAGGATGTCTTTTGGGTTCAGCTGCAGAACTCCCTGAAGATTCTAAAGCCAATTTCTTCAGCAATCACTGCATTTTAATCAGACAGTGAACTTTTGTCAGACATTCATTGCTAAGTGGCCCAGATAAAATCAACTGTTTCTGAGAATCTAAATGTATCTCTGCTTACAAGTACAGAAGAAAAGTGAAAGACTTTATTAACAGATGGGAAGAATTTTGTTGCCAATCAATTCATGCTGCTGCAAAGCTTCTGGATCCAAGATTCAGAGGCAGAAATGTTAGTGATGATAGCATTGCTACTGCATTTGACTGGATTACTAAACAAGCAACACACTTAGGACTTGATGTCGGAAAAGTACTTTCAAATGTTGCAAAATATAGAACATCTTCAGGTATTTGGTCCAGGAATGCATCCTGGAACTCTATAAAGCATATTCCTCCTGCAACATGGTGGCAAGGCCTTTGCACAACATAGCCTCTGACTCCTCTTGCTTCTTGCTTGCTTCAGATTCCTCCATCTTCTGCAGCATGTGAAAGAAACTGGTCTATGTTTGGAAATACTCATACCAAATCAAGAAATAAACTAACATGTGAAAGAGTAGAGAAGCTTGTCTCAATTCAGGCAAACCTTCAGTTTTCAGAAGTCCATGAAGATGATAAAAATGAAGAATCAGAACAATCAGAAGCCGCAGAAACTGCTGATAGTGATAGCTCAGAAAACAAGACTGATTAGCTATTTTTCCCAGATTTTCCATTTTTTTCTGGAAAAAGTTTTTTTTTTTTCCATGGCTTTCCAGAAATCTTACCTCTCTAGGCAGGTACCCCAGCCTGTCTACATGATGTCATGTCACTGTTTCATTAAAAGCAGCTTAGTTCTGCAAATGGCAAAGAGATGCTGAAATTAGTGTTTCCTAAGCCAAAAGCTGCATTGTTTATAACTGTCCTACTGGATGATTTGCAGCAATGCCGTTATGAGTTTTGTATGTATAAACCAAGGAGGGAGGAAAAACGCAGATTATGCTGAGGAGAGGTACAAACAACAGGTAGGTGCTGGCTGCTACTGGCTTTCAATGAGGCTTTGGCACCCAGGTGTCATTCATGCCTTTGAAAAACTCTCCAGCAATGACAAAGAAAAGCAAACACTTTTTTCTTCTTCTTCTGACAGTACAGACAGATAAAGGTGTCCACTGACCAGATGATGGCCTTTGGTGGTTCCCAAGACCCCTGTGCCATGTGCTTTCTCTACAGCATTGGCAAGATAGGAGATAAGGAGAACAAGGACTATTCGAAGTTGTTGTGTGACCTGCTGAACAAACGTCTAAAAATACCTGTAGACAGGTAAGTTTACAAAACAATTAGCCTAATTTGGGTTTTTTATTTTAACAACCTCTTTGAAAATACCAAAAACCCCAATTCTTATAAACCCAAATGTAAACTAAAAATAGGAAGAGATATATTTCATTAACCTAAATGTTAGGAGGGTTTAGGTTTGGTTCTGAGGACCCCAGTTAAACTATTATTGCTGTCTGGGGTGTCCATGGATTTCTGATGTGAACACAAACTGCTGTCCAGACACAATAACCTGACATGGACCAGAGAA
This sequence comes from Crocodylus siamensis, assembly GCF_052110815.1. Taxonomy (NCBI): domain Eukaryota; kingdom Metazoa; phylum Chordata; order Crocodylia; family Crocodylidae; genus Crocodylus; species Crocodylus siamensis. Next base: position 57,646,589 of record NC_143403.1, on the reverse strand, counting down.
CAGAACTGATGATGTGGATAAAATAAGAACTGAAACTAAAGCAAGTTGAACACGTCAGTTTAAAAAACATTTGAAAAATCAAGTGATTACTACTAGTCATACTGATTTTAGGGTTTTCATTGTTCTAGATGTTGTATAAACACATTACAATCATACAGATTACTGAACCTACAAGTAATTTGAAAATCTAATTTACTTATGATGTCTGTCTGTTTTTTCCAGTAGTCAGTTGTGATCAAATATATTTTTGGGTGCTTATTTGCTAGCACTCCAATGCTGAACTAAGGTGCAAATAAATATTGCAGAAAAGTTAGCTTTAAAAGGTTTCCATTTAAAGAAGTGTTTCTGTTGCTCTTCCAAAGCACACTAAAATCACCAATGTCACTTTGTTATTTAAAATATAAAATTCTGAAAACACTCGCCTAAGGAGGAGGGTGAGAGAGAGAGAGAGAGGAAAGCAAAAGAGAATTTTAAAGCACAAACGGTCAGGGAATTTAAGAAAAAAATATGTAACGGTGGCAAATGTCTGCTACAACTTCTTGAGAAGGAGAATGAAATCTACAGAACAGTGAAATGTAGACAACTTCTTAAGGAATATGGGGCAGGAGTATTTGACTGCAAATATTCACGTTTTGCCAAGTGAATTCCACAAAGCTGGAGAGTGTTTCTCTCTTCTCTTTCAGAACCTACATCTGCTACTTTGAAGTGAGTGCTGCCAGTGTGGCTGGAATAGCACCACCTTTGCATAAGGCGAGTGCCTTATTTGCTTTAAAGTGAAAGGCGAGGAAATTCACTTTCTTAGTTTCGTGACTGTGCTCACCACAGTTCCAGGCCTGTGCAGACTCGAGAACCAATGGCTCCTTACTTGATATGCATACCTACTGCTGTTATAACACATACATGACCCACCTATAGAAAATAAGTAAAGACTTGGGGAAACTACCATGGGTGCAAGCCTTTCACTTAATTTTAAGAGAAATGGGAAGTTGCAGACATACTTTCACATGCTCTAGATGTGGAGATATGGTCTTTGTCTGTGTAATCTTACTGTAAGTAGGGTTAGGTGACACTGGCTTGGTCTCTACTCATTGTTCTCAACCTTTCTGGACCGAAGGTGCCTCTTACTGGACTTGAGATACAGAACTTAAGGAGGGGTGAATTGAGAAGTTAAGGCGCATTAAGGTAATTTAGGCATGCATCTACATGTAGGTACACTAATGCGCATTAAGGCACATTAAATTTAGGTGCAAATAGCTAAGTCCCATTAGCTTACATGCAGATGCACTAATACACATTAATGGTGCATTAGTGCATCTACATGTGCTCTAATACAACTTAGATATTTACACCTAAATTTGATACCTGCTTTAGGCAGGTATCAAATTTAGGCTCACACTGCTTTAAATCGCCATTTTTAAGGTACATTAAGGGCACACTCATGTAGACACACACCCTTAATGTCCCTTAAAAATAGTGATTTTAAGCTAAGCTTGCTTAAGAGGCATGTGTAGACGTGCCCAGTATGTAGCAAATATTTCCCTATTGCAAGAGATGAATACCAGATGCTAGTATATAGAATATCAAGTAAGTAGAAAAAACCCAGTCTTCATTCCCCTTTTCATCAACTGACCAATTTGCTGTAACAATGAAGCATTGAGCAAGACTCAGAAGAGACGGTGGGAGAAGCACAACAAGTCATTACTAGTGTTCACACTGATGTATTAATTATAGAAGAAAGATGTACCATGTAAATGTTAATCTTTCAAACCCTGATCAGATGAGGTCACCCTGGCATCAAAAGTAATATAGGAAGATTGGATCCAACTCAATTTCAGCCTCCCTTTTAACTGCACAGATAGCTTTCTCAGGTAGTGAATAACTTCAGTGCCTCTCCCAAGATAGGGAACTAAATCAGGGTTGTGTCTTTTAGGTTGCCTTCAAATTGCAACCACAGCATTCAAACAATGATGCTGTGTCCCCAGCCTCATTTTTGTGGAGAGCAATTAAGCTAAAAGCCACTACAGTGATCAAAGAGCTATACCCGGTAGAGTGATGTGTGAGTTCACGACCAGATAAGCATGGAATAGATTTGACTTATACTGTATATTGTTGTCCCTTGAGCAGCATTTAGGGTTGTTTTCAATAGGAAGAGTAACTGCTGACAAAACACAGGGTTTTTTTTGATGCAATCCTATTTATTTACCAAATAATGTTCAAAGTGTCCTGCTTCCCTAGACACAGAAAACCCACAGCCCCCCATAAAATGATCAGTGTTTCACTATTAAGAGATAAGTTGGTGAAAATCTATTTGAATTAAAAAAGAAAATTTAACAATACTCTTTTTAACAGAAATTAAAATTTACCAATACTCTTTTTAACAGAAAGCATTCCACCTTTATTATATTGGGATAGTAAGAGATAAAAAAAATTAACCAGGTATATATCTTGATGATCTGCAGTCCTGAAATGTATAGGTTTCTAAGAGGCCCCATGTCATAAACCAAGTTAAAACCTTTTGTAATTGCTGAAGTCCTCCATAATGTCTTCAAAAAGTGATTTGGGGGCTCTGCCTGCCTTTTGGCCCTGATATGACATTGGAACATGGAACCTGATCATTTTTGTAAAGCTTCAAGCTTCCTGCACCTTAGCTTATAATGCACATTCCTTCCCAAGCTATTCATTATTACCAGTATTATTAAAATATATAGTCATGCTTAGGAAAGAACAGATGGCCCGTGTCATAGTTTAAAAGAACTGCTCAGTATCCAGAAAAAGAATAACTAAAAAACTGTGTACAAATGAAGCTCAACAGTGGACCACTCACTGACACAGCAAGTTACACAAGCGTATGGGAAGCTTTAGTAATTTGAAAATGCAAGCCCTGTTTTTGAGATCAAACTATACATAGTAAGCAGTTTGCAGGCCAGGTCCTAGGCCAATTTATGTCATCCCCCCCCCACACACACACACATACGCACCTTTTTTGAAGGGCAAGCCCTCCAGCTTGGTGTGAGGAAGCAGGAAAAGAAGGAACCCTTTGGGGCCAACAAGCAAAAAAAGGTCAGCTTCCAGGCAAGTTTTGCTAGGGAAGGTCTGCTTGGAAGAAGAGCAGTAAGAGAAAGAAGGCAGATTAAGAGACCCAGGGAAATGGCTGGAGGATGTTGCAATGCCAGAGCCACTGTCACTGCCTCTGCTTGCACCTGTGAGGTTTCTGTCCAGGCAGAACCGCTCACCATTGACACTTCCACCCAGATCCAGGTTTGGCACTGTGGTGATTGTGGCTTGCAGGTTCTGGGGCCAGTTTTGTTAAAAGTCTTCATCGATGACCTGGAAGATGGCATAGAGTGCACCCTCAACAAGTCTGCAGATGACACCAAACTGGGGGAGTAGTAGATACGCTGGAGAATAGGCCTAGGATTCAGAATGACCTAGACAAATTGAAGGATTGGGCCAAAAGGAATTTCATGAGGTTCAACAAGAACAGTGCAAAGTCCTGCACTTTGGATGGAACAATCCCATGCACCTATATGGACTGGGGGCTGACTGGCTGGGAAGCAGCTCTACAGAAAAGGACTGGGGGGTTACAGTGGACAATAAGCTGAATATGAGCCAGCAGTGTGCCTTTGTTGCCAAGAAGGCAAATGGCAATACTGGGCTGCATCGATAGGTGTGTTGCCAGCAAATCAAGGGAAGCGATTATTCCCCTCTATTCAGGACTGGTGAGGACACATCTGGAGTACTGCGTTCAGTTTTAGGCCCCCCACTACAGAAAGGATGTGGCCAAATTGGAGAAAGTCTAGTGGAGAGCAACAAAAATGGTGAGGGGGCTGGGGCACATGACTTATGAAGAAAGACTGAGGGGACTGGGCTTGTTTAGTCTAGAGAAAAGGAGACAAAGAGGATTTAATAGCAGCCTTCAAGTACTTGAAGGGAGGTTTGAAAAAGGATGGAGCAAGACTGTTCTCAGTGGTGGCAAATGACAGAACAAGGAACAACTTGCTGCAAGGGAAGTTTAGGTTAGATATTAGGAAGAATTTTCTCACTAGGAGGGTAGTAAAACACTGGAACAGATTACCCAGAGAAATGGTAGAAGCTCCATCCTTGGAGGTTTTCAAATCCCAGCTACACAAAGCTTTGGCTGGGATGATCTAGTTGGTGACTGTCCTGCTTTGAGCAGGGGGTTGGACTAGATGACCTCCTAAGGTCCCTTCCAACTCTAACTTTCTATGATTCTTATATGCTAAATATTATTATAATGAAAATTAAATCCTCCATTACACAATTTCTCCCATGTGCCCCCCAGAGGTGTCTTGCATACCAGTTTTGGAAACCCTGTTCTAGAGCACTGGGGTTGACAGACCCCAGGGGAAGACAGTAGGATCATGCAATTGTATGCCAAAGAAATAATATGGATATTCTGTTATTTCTAAAAATTAGTATAATTAACTAGTAATAATATATTTTTTAAAAAGAATGGACTTGGACAATACTTGCTCCAGATCCTGCAGGCTTGCTGTTATGTCCCAAATTATTCTGGCTCGTTCATACAAATACAGACATCTCCTAAAGAAAAAAGTAAGACTTTTATGTTGCATGCAATTGTTTACATTGCTGATTTTCTGCAAACCTAAGAGTCAACTAGGCTCAGGCTATTTGCTGAAGTAAAACAACGAACCACCGAAGGGCAGGGGTGAAGGACCAGAGGAGACAGAGAGAGATGTAACTTTGCAGGCAGACGGAGGGCGGTGATGGGCCTGGTTTTCTGTGGCCCGGCTCTACGTGACTTCTCTGAACTGGTGCAGAGAGGGCTGGAGAAGCTGCGGACGTGCGCAGGAGCACACAGCCCCTACCCTCCCCGGCAAGGACCTCCCTTCTCCTCCATGAGCGAGGGGTTAGATCGCTGTTCCCTTTTCAAATGGAAAAACCCCAGTGCCTGGGCTGAGGTTTGCTGTGCAGCCGTGAAAAACAGCAGGGCAGCAATAAAGATCTGGGCTTCCTAGTCCTATGCTGCCCCTGGGAAAGGAGAACAGGCTGCTCGCACTCCCACTGCAGAGGCCCTGGATTTGGGGAACCAGAGCCTGGTCTGTGCCCATCTCCACAAACCCCCGGCACCTCTCCCCCAGTGAAGCTCCGCACTCCTGGGCGCGGCAGGATCGAGCCCCCCGCGCACTGAGCCCCCGAGTGAAAGGGGCGCCGGGAGCGGGCGGGGACGAACCGCGCACGCGTGAAACCTCGTCGCTGGCTCCGCGGTTCGAGGCGGGGTTGGCGCTGCCCCCACGTGGGGATGCTGCTGTCTCTTTAAGAATCTGGTCCAGCTCGGATCACATGTGCTGCAGTTCAGGGCACACGGGAAAGAGAGGGACCGGCCCCGGGCTGCTCAGCTCCATTTTGCTGCAGCTGCGGAGGAGGCCGGAGCACGAGTGCGGGGGAAGGTGCTTGGTAAAGGGTCAAGATGCCGATGTTTTGCATTAACACCAACGTGAGCAAGGATGCGGTGCCCGAGAGCCTGACCGGGGAGCTCACCCAGCAGCTGGCCAAGGCTACAGGCAAGCCGGCCCAGGTGAGTGCACCCGGGCTGGGCGCAGCGCAGAGCCCCTGCCAGGGGGTTGAAGCCTTGGCTGCGTCCCGCATCTGTCCCGTCTGACCCAAAAAAAAAAAAGCCTTATATAATCCACTAGTAACCCTCAGGCTGTTCATTCCCCCAGCAAGAGGAGCTCAGTCCCTGCCGCCGCAGAGGGCGCCGCAGAGCCGGAGCCCGCCCGCCCGCGCCACGCTGGGCCCAGCCGCGGGGCTGGCAAGGGCCGGCTCCCCCCTCCAGCCGGACAAGTGCAGACGTCTACGAGCGATGCTGCAAAGTGAAGCCCTTGGTTGGGAGAAAAGCCCAGCTCTCGCTGCGCCTTGGGCTGCAGCAGCTGGGTTACCACATCCACGCCTTACTGAAAAGCAAATACAGTTGGGTTTCTCTCATTTCTAGCAGATAAGTTTTGCGTGGGGAGAGGAGGGCAGTTCTGCTGGCCTGGTTAGCCCTTCAACTTAACAAAGGTGCAAATTAGGAACTTGCATCTTGCAAATAAAGTGGATGAGCAACAGAAATTAGCTGGCTGCTCTCCCCACATGCTGTATTTTCCTCTCTAGCATCTGCAAAAGCAGGATCAGAGTTAGCTTTTGTTACAGAGGGATGTTGATAGAAGACTGATGCTCTGTCGGGTCACATTTTTCTCACTGATTTGGGTTGCAGTATAAGCCAGTGAGTTGGGGAAATGGTCTGGCATAGGAATACGGGTAGAAGGAACATGGTTTTGCAAAGGGAGTTCATCTTAAAAAGAAACAGTTACAGATTCTTTTACTTTGGGGAAAGTGTTTCCTAAATACTTTGGCCTTGCTGAGACCCCTAAGACCACTTGACAAAAGTGGAGGAGCCTGGTTGGCTCCCAGCTAGCAGATGGGACAAAAGCAAAAGTTTGGAGAGATATTAAATGACTTGTCCAAGGCTGGGGGTGTTGGTTGTATTGCATTTACCCAAGAACCTTGTCTGCCTATTTTCCAAGGTTGTAAATAAAGTAATGTGTCCATGCTGGCACTGAATTCAAATATCATGCTTGTTTCCATCAATGGAGCTATCTCAGCCTGTTACCTTCACCTCTTACATGCAGGGTTAGAAGATGACATGATGAAAATGCCAGCATCCAGTCTATGCTAGCACTCAGGCGTGACTCCTGATGTGCCAACAAAGAGAGTCACCCCAGCGTAAAATTTGAAGAGACAGGCTAGAGTACACGAGGCCAGTGAATGGCAAAGACAACAACAGAACGGAGATCTCTGAGCTCACTGTCCCCACGCTAAATCGCACCACAGCTGCTTGAGAGACATGTCCTGGGCTAACAGAAGCACACTGACCAGCTAATGGAGATTTTTGCTGGATGGCTTGCTTGTATTAAGCTGCTGAGTTCTGCACTCCTGTTAGTCACAAGACTTGCCCTAATGTGTATGCAGAGTAATACAAGGTTCTGAAATGAGTCTACAAGTTTGACCTATGCACGCCTTGCACTGAAACATTTCTTGCAATGCACTGTCACTGCTTCCTGCAAGCCCAGCCTCCTTTCTAGAACTTACTGGGTGCCTCCAGATGAGTGCGGACGTTTAGCTCCCTGGGGACAAGTAGCAGCAGTGCACCTTGTGCTATAGCTACTTGTCTCTGGGGAACACCTGTGCCACGCATGCTTTGGCAAGCAGCAAGTTACCCCAGGGGCAGGAGAGGCTGGGACAAGCGCTGGACTGGTCCCAGCAGCTTTGTCTGGGGTCTTGAGGGCCTCCCAGGGCTGCAGCTGCAGCGATCCTGCTGGTCAGAGCCTGGCCTGCAGCCGAACACAGTTCTGGGCAGCCCAGCTCTGCTTTTCAGTAGTGCACATTGCCCAAGCATGTGCTGTTCTGTTGGGTTTTTTTCCATAGGTGTGGGTTGTTGCTTTTTTTTTTGACCCTGGGTCAAAAAAAATCCATGAAAAAAATAAAACCGAGCAGTGCATGCATGGGCAAGCATGCCCTTGCAGCACAGAGAACATCTGACTGTACAGTATGTGGCACTGCAGACATGTCTGTGTTGCCACATACCAAATGGCCATACTCATCTGAATGCACCTAGTTAGTCTTGACCTGCTATATAAGGTCCTCACCACGTGCACCTTCTATAGTTCCTACAAATACTAGGAAGACCACTATCTTGGCAGTGGAAGGCAGATAACTTCTCTCTCAAGTGATTTAGGAACAACACACAGTTGTATGCATGCCTGAGGTACACTGCAAGAGCTGCTTGAGAAACATGTAACTTAAGTGGTTTAGCTTGCAGTAACTAATTCTAGAAAAAGTCTGTTCTTTGGGTTCAAAACATATACAGATCAAGCAAAGGAAGACTGTTACACAATAACATTCTTTCTCTTGTTTCACAGTACATAGCAGTGCACATTGTACCTGATCAGCTGATGTCCTTTGGGGGATCCACAGATCCCTGTGCTCTCTGCAGCCTTTACAGCATTGGCAAGATAGGAGGGCAACAGAACAAGAACTATACGAAGATAATTTGTGACCTGCTCACCAAACAGCTGCATGTACCTGCAGACAGGTGAGGCTTCAGTGCAGCAGCGGGCCTATTATCAGCTTGTCTGAAAATGCTATTTTTGGCCCCCTTCTTATGTTCTTTGGTTGTATGTCTCTGTCTTGTGTTTTTAACAACCTAGATCTTTTTTTTTTTTTTTCCAGTAACATTCCCCTCCAGTTTCACTAAAATATTGTAAATGGTCAGAGCCCCTTATTCTTCAGCTTGGCAGCTCTCATTAAATGATCTTATCAAGCTTCTATGTAGAGATGCCCCTGTTACAAAAGTTGAAGTGTGCTCATTTCCTGAGTTGAACTGTTCTGGATCTGTAGTTCTGGGGTAAACCCCTATACAGCTAAAGTCAACAGTATCAGCCTTCTAGGATTACAGTTTAGTATAATCTCACTCTTGGGCTTGGAAGATGATGTTCAAAGGTATGATATTCTGTCTCCTGATGTGAACGGAGATCACTAGATAGGAAAAAGCAGCAGTAGAAGGTTGGTGGTTACGGGTACAGAGGCCCAATCCAGTGCAATTCTGCTACTCCATAATGAGATCAGAGCATCCTTCCTCAGTACCAATTGGCAAGAGAAAACTGCTGCTCCCTGTGCTTGTGGGACTGGAGGATGAAGAAAAGCAATTGCAGAGCTGGCCTAAAAAGCTGGCTTGGTGTTTGCAAAAGTTGTCATGCTCCAAGAGGTGCCACCTCCTCACCTAGATGTGCTATTAGGTGATGGGTGTTCTCTCACACACAGTGCGAGACTTGCCATACTCAGGTCTCTAGTGTCTGATCAACTAGTGCTTTGAGCAGGCATGTAAAAGGAAGTGAAGTTTCTAGGCTTATGCCAAAGCTTACTAATTGAGACCTCTTTGTTTCTAACAGGTTTTAATCTTTTTAAAAAAGGAGAACTCGAAATGATTCCCTTTTAAATGGAGGCAAGGATTTCTCTCCTATTGGACAAACCACATAGTTGGGATTAAGTTAGATGAGTGTTTGAATGGTCCAATAAAGGGGCCCAAGGAATCCTTCCTTCCTTGCATCATTTCTGAACCCTCATGGCTATGCCTTCCTCTGAACAGGAAGTGCTTTCCTGCAGGTGACGGTTACCTGATGCCATCACGCTCTCAATGTCCCTCTGCCCTTTCCTGCAGGGTCTACATCAACTTCTTCGACATGAACGCGGCCAACGTGGGCTGGAATGGCTCCACCTTCGCGTAGGGCGACCCCCCCTCGGCCCCCGCCACCCCGAGCTGGACGGCTGCTCCTGGACGTGCCCCTTCCCTGCCTGCCCGCAGCGACCGTGGCACGAAACGTCCTCTCACCGAGTTGTGGTCCCTCACCACCGCCTCTACGTAGTGCTTGCACATTCCTCTGTTTTCTACCTGTAGAAAGTTAATAAAGGTCTGGAAGGAAGTGGTGTCCTGAGCGCTCCTGCTGCTGTGGGGGGGGGGGGGGGGGGCTGGTGCGTACCCGGGGGCGGGGGGCCCCACACGTGCCCGAGCTCGCTGCTCCCATCCCCGCCCCTGCAAGTCTGCTGGCCCGAGTGGGGGGCGGGGACTGCTCGCGCCTCCCGGCCCGCAGGGGGCCCTCGCGAGACCCGGCGTCGCCGTCGCAAGGAGCCGGGGCGCTGCGTGACGTCATCACCGCGCGCCCCGGAGCGGCGGGGCTGGGGCATGGAGCTGTTCCGCATCAGCAGGTGGGCGCAGGGGGGCCACGTGGGCGGCGGTCCCCGCGCGGCGGAGGCCGGGCCGGGGGCTCTCGGGGCCTGGGGTTGTTCCGGATCCAGAGGGTGCGGGGGGGCCCGGCTGTCGCCTGCCCGAGCATGGTTCTGCCTCGCCCGCCGGGTTGAGCCAGCGCGGGGGCGCTAAGCCTTGAGTCCAGGAGCCGCGCAACCAAGGTTACAGTGTTTCCAGCTCCAAGAAAAAGGACACTTGTTGGGGGACGCCTTGCTCCCGACCCGCAGCCCCCTGGTCCTGTCGGTACCCGTCGCTCCCGACCCGTGGCCTCTGCCCCCGGGCCTGCTGGTAACACTCGCTCCCGACCCGCAGTTCCCTACCCCCCAGGCCATGCTGTTGCCCCCCCGCCCCTCCCATGCCCTCACTCCCAGCCCACAAGATCCTCAGCCTTGCTAGTGCCCCATACTCCCAACCCACAGCCTCCTCTGCTCCCAGCCTTGCCAGCTCAGCCCTGGGTCCAAGCGCAGCAACCCCTATTCATGCAGGCAGGGGCAAATCAAGTCAGGCCCCAGCACGAGCAGGAAGGAAGAGGAGGGGAGGCCTGTGGCACCCCCAACCCTGAGCTGGGGCTCCTGCACCCTGCCAGGCAGCCTGGCCACCCACCACTCCCAGTGGGACCCCAGCTGCTATGCCCCTCTGAGCACGGCCGTGGAGTTCCCCACTGCCCTCAAAGGGTCCCCCTCCCCCCACTGGAAGGACAGGCACTTTCCCCCTACCCTGCTGCAGCCTCAACACCTGGTCATTCCCTTCCCCTCAGTGCTATCAGGCACCTGCCTCACCTCACACACCCATCCCCTCTACACGCTTCTGCCACACACATACACACACACTTCTCAGGCCCTGGCCATCCAACCCCTGCCCCCCATAGACCTACCTGCATACAGCTGCCAAAGCTGCTCCCTCCCCCTGCCTGGTTGCATGCCAGCCATGTGTGTGTGCATGCACACATACATGCACATGATGCCCCCTGCCTCCAGTTGCCCTCCCCCTCCTGTCACCAGAGGAGCAGAGCAAAATCCCAGATATTCAGATTTCAAAAAACCACCTGGACAGAGATTGGAGGATTCAAAAAGAGGATGTGCCTAGGAAGACCTGGATGTATGGTAACACTACCTGTGACAGGTTCTCAGAGGCTTCCTTGTGCAATTCGCAGGTACACTGGTGAGGAGGACAGTGCTGTGGGGAATTCGTCGCAGGCGCTGCTGGAACGGCTGCGTGAGCAGGCAAGAGCCCGGCAGCTGAAGAAGCAGCAGCAAGAGGAGCTTTCGCCTTCTGGAGAATTCAGGCTAAAGGAAAGTGAAACCAAACTCCCTGAAAAGCCTAAAAGCAGAGACTCTGGCTTAGATTCTGAGAACCAATCACAGAGAGAAACAAAAAAGAAAAAGAGGAAACAGAGCGACAAGGATGTCTGTGCAGAGGGGCCAAAGAAGTTAAGGAAAAACCTCAAACGCGGCAATGATTCTGATGAGCCTGCAAAACTGGCTGATTCCAGCCTCACTGCTGAGGCAGCCCAAGAGCATGTTCCACTCAAAAAGAAAAAGAGAAACAACAAGAAAACTTCAGTTGTATCACCAAAGAAAACTGAAGCAGGTAAAAACTGAAAGCATAGAATTTAATTTTCTTGTAGAGGACAGCTCTGCTGAAAGAGAAGCAGAAGGTATGAACTTGCCTGTTCCCTTTGCGTAACTTGGATCTTCACTGACAGTCTTGTCCTCAGCAGAGTGTTTAAGTTTCGGTTACATTCCACCTCCTCCCCCACAGAAAAAGCAACATTCTGAACTTCTGAGCTTGGTTTAAAATTGGGACATAGTGGCAGGGGGGTCTACAGAGATGAGGCATGCCCATAAGGTCAGAGTCCAGCTGTCTTGCTGCTACCATTGAAAGGTGGTTGATTGGTAAGAGAATGAGTTTGCAGGTGGTTTTTCAAAAAAGGCTGTTGTGCTTTCTTGTAGTATTTTTTTCCTCCTCTCCTAATAATTTTTCAGATCCTGAAGAAAATGGTGAACAAGAACAAAAAAGAAATAACTTGAAAAGAAGGCAGACTCAAAGAAGGAAGAAGATGGATCTTTCAAAAGAAGTGAAAGCTGATGGAGCTGAAATGGGGGAGGAAGGCAGTGGTGAAGTTGTTAATGGGAATCAAGGTGGGAATGAACAATTGTCCACTGCAGGAAAGGAAAAGGCAACCCCACCACCCTCTAGTTTGAAGATTCTTGGTGGTTATGATAAAAAGGCAATACATAAGGTAACTACCTGACAAAGGATTTCATTCTGATTGCTATAAGAAGGTGTTTTCTTTCACGTATAGTATAGTCAGCTGTGATGTTAGAAGTTACTTTATTCATGCCTGGCTCACCAGCCTTTGAAAACAGGGATTTCCTGCTTCATGTAAACACTGTTTGCCCTGTAGTCCAGAGCTCTGATACCTTGAACGTCTCCATAAAAGCAGCAAAATAGCTGCCTTGGATATTGAGAGAGGTGTATCTGTAGAACCTTGGGTTTCACCTGTTGAGTACTTACCCAGTGCCCAGGCAGGCTTGATTTACCTGCACCAAAGCTGACTGGGTTGTTCCTTATACTCAAAATAACACAAGTCTGTCTACCCAAGCTATTGTTAGACCAGTGTAAAGAAATTCAACCAGGGCGGCCTATGCAAAAGGTGTTCGTGCTTCAGAGAAGCTGTCAAACTTCTTTCTTTTTTCTTAAAATAGGATATGTCTACATGTGTGTTAATGTGCATTAAATCTAGTACTTCCATTGTGAGGTACTATGAAAATGTGCATTAGTCTACCTTAAGTGCATGGTTTAGAAGGGCATTTATACGCATGCTGAGGGAGGGGAGGAGCTTTAATTAGAAAAGTGCCCCCGCTACCATTTTTCAGCACAGGGATGCTGATATGTGTGATGCTGGAGACTGCTAGAGTGCAGTAATTACCACATTCCAGCAAACTTGATTAATTGAGTCTGCGCTGACATGCTGTAATTACAGCACATTGGAGCAGCCTCACTACACATCTGTAGGTGCCCTTAGCGACACTTAATATGCATTAGCCAATTTTAATGCGTATTAACTAAATACCATGAGTTTTTTTGTGATGCTTTAATGAGAATGAGTTTACACCCTCATGGGTGTAGACTCACCCATCTCAATTTGCTTTTTGTTCCAGATTCAGCCCATCTTGCCACAATGGCTTGCTCAACCTAAGCTAGTACATAAACGTATCAAAGAAAACCTAGTTCCAATCCAAGACGTCCCAGGAATTCATCCCAGACTTCTGAAGAAGCTGCAAGTGAATGGAGTAGAGTCCTTTTTCCCAGGTACATTAATAGTGGTCTTGTATTTTTCTAGATCAGTTAATTTTCCTCCTGTTTATATAGTTCATGTCTCATAAATGCATACACGATATGAAGAACTTATGAAAAAGTCACAACTAGGGGAAGGCAGGAAATAAGTAATTTTGGCTAGAAGCAGAAATGCCAAAAATCCTTGAAAGGTGTAAGAATTTATGATGTTTTAGCCAGTATGGCATTTATGTTGCTTTAGAACTTAAAATGCCTAGGTTAAAGAATGATTAAGATTTGGTATTTTTCATTAACAAAGTAGGATGGGAAGAAGTAGAACCATAAGTTCCTGATATGTTACAGCTGAAAAATTTACTTTGTACAAATTAAATTAATTTTTGAGTGAACTTACTGTTTCATCTCTGGATACCAAGTATAACTACAGTGTTACCCCAACTATGTGGGGGTTATGAATCAGGTCAGGGACAAACCTAGTGAGTTCTCAATTGGAATATCTTGTTGGAAGCATGTACATGTCAGAGTTCATTTTAGAATGTACAAATAGAATTTAAAGCAGGATTATTATGTTAACCCAGCGTAGTCATTCTAAACTTCACTTTCAAAAACCTAAATCCAGGTCACAAAGATATTGGTTGTCTGGTCTTAGTGTGCAAAAGAAAACCATTCAAAAGTTACAATCTGGTTCTAAACTTTTCTATTTTAAGCCATTTCAGTATCTAATATTTTTACTGTGCTAAAACATGTAGCAGAGTGTAAGAGCTGTTAGTGTGCTGTTCTTGGGGTAGTCTCCCATTTATTTATCTTGGTAGTAGCAAGAGGCTCTTGAATACTTTGCTAATGGACATTTTTGACAGACCAGAGTGGAATAATAAATGTAACCTTTTTTTCAGGATGTGAGAAAGGAGGAGAGGTTGCACTTGCTCTGCTTTGTTCCTTGTAGCTTGTCTTCAGGTGTCCAGTCCTACAAGTTGCTGAGCACCATCATATCTCCCTCCAGTAGTATGAGTCCAGAATTCAGGCTGTAGCAGGACTGGGCTCCAAATGAAAGCTAGGACTATAAGTCAATTCTGGCCCAGTTAGTTAATAACTTTTAATTGACCCTCATTTTCCTTTTTGATTTGTTCAGTTCAGGTAGAGGTAATTCCTGCCATTTTGGAGGGTGCCTGCAATGGCTTTTTGGTAGGACGAGGAGGATACCAACCAAGTGACATCTGCGTCTCAGCCCCTACTGGCAGTGGGAAGACACTGTCTTTCATCATACCTGTGGTACAGGTAAGTTCAGCCAAGGTGTAAAGCTGTACTAAGGGTCATGACTGCCCTTGTTTCACTGCAGAGCTACAGAAGCTTCTTGAAATAGGTCAGAAACATAGGAAGAAACTTGATCCCAAGCCCTGAGCTTTGTAGGCTTTCAAAACTGTCTACGGGATTTAGACTGAATACTGTGATTAGTCTCAGTGTTTCATCCAGTATTCCTGGCAAAGGAGGTAGTCTCAGGAATTGTGGGGGGGTTGGAGGAGGAACAGATGAAAGGAAAATGCTGAGGGATTATTGGGATGACAGGGTAGGACACCAGCTCTGCTCCTTTCAGGTTCTCATATAGTCTTTGTTTTGGCAGACTCTGCTGGAACGAGCAGTCTGCCAAGTGCGAGCCCTGGCAGTTCTGCCCACCAAAGAACTGGCACAACAGGTAAATTACTTTTTCTTCTTTCCTCCGAGCTGAGTTTGAGTCAAGTGAAAGGCTGGTCATTAAACACATTACACAAATGCTTCCTGGTTTCTGGGATGGAAAGTAGATTGAAGTCCCTCACTGGGCTTGATGTTGAGCCAAGATAATGGAACGCTTTGTCATAAGCAGTTATCAATATAGCTAACAACAAATCCCTTCTCCCCCCTGCAGGTGAGTAGAGTATTCAACATTTACACTGATGGGACAGGTTTGAAGGTCGTGTTGATTACTGGGCAGAAATCTTTCGCAAAGGAGCAGGAGGCTCTTGTTCAGAGAAGGTAGGTTAAATATTCTTTTGCATTATGTTTTTTAGAGCTCTTGAATCTTAAACCCTTATCTCAGTGAATGGTGAAGTCGAAGTGCTGTCGCATCACATGTTTGCAGAAGCACAATTTTCTGCTAGTAGCTACAATTTTAAAGTGTTTTGTTAACTCTTAGTCTGTCAGGGGAAATAGAAACATTACCTGAGATTTTGACTGCTGGTTACATAACTGCCTGTCCATGGTAACAGTAATACATTTCAAAGGACACGTTTGTCTCCATCAGTTGTGCCGTCTGTGTTCAGGACTTAAATAAATCATGAAATGTATGGGCCACAATGGCTGCTTGCCAGACGTTAACACTCCGCCCTCCCCCCCCCCCCCCCCCCCAAAAAAAGCGCTTTGCTTTAAATTCGGCACGCTCCCATGCCAAGCCCAGCACGTGCCCAGAGAAGTCAGCACATTAGTTGGACCCAGCTCGCCCCATATCTGTAATAGATTGGGTGCTTTAGTGGGGCTTTTTTGGCATTCTTATCTAATAGCTGGTTGAATCAGCTTTAGATAAAAGCACCAAAAAACCTCGCTGGAGCACCTAGTCTATACTTCAGTCCGGCTCCATAGCATCTGTAACGCATTGCTGCTTCCGGTAAAGCATGGCTTGTTTGTTTTTAACCTCTGCAAGCAGCCTACATACTTCCTCACTGGGACCTCTGGCCTTCAGTGCTTTCTTCCCTTGCCTGGTTTTGTAAAACCTATCCCTTTGAGGAGGTGATAACTTCTTAAGCATTTATGCTGAAGAACCAAAGCAGGAGACTGTTCTTCATTGACTGCTTGTTAGCTCTGCTGTCTATCCTGTGCTCTTGCCTTTCTCTGCTGTGAAGTTCTCCAGCATAAACACCATTGTTGCTAGGAGAACTAGGGATTGAGGCAATGGCATTATAATATTGGCTTAAAACGGGATACACTCCAATAACTTCTGATTACTTACTAAGAAAGACATCTCCAAGTCTCACTGAAATCAGTTAGTTCTCCATCTCAGCATGTAATTTGGTTAATTATTCCTTAATGAAGTGAAGGGAAAATTTCATAGACTTCATAGACATTAGGGCTGGAAAGGACCTCAGAAGATCAAGTCCAGCCCCCCCGCCCGAAGAGCAGGAATTCAGCTGGGGTAATAGGATCCCAGCAAGATGAGCATCCAATTTACTTTTGAAGGTGTTCAATGTAGGTGCTTGGGAGGAGCCTAGGGACTTGATGATCAAGGGAGCCTTCTTATACTGATTTGATGATAACGTGTGCTGCAGGAAGTAGCTTGGTAACAAGACATTTGCTCTTTCAGGGTGATGGGTTACAGCAGCCTGGCTGATATTGTTGTGGCCACACCTGGACGACTTGTGGATCATATTGACCAGACCCCTGGATTTAGCCTGAGACAGCTTCGCTTTCTGGTGGGGCAGCTCCATTGATCTGATGTCTTATCACAAGGCTTTTTTCATCAGTAATTTCTACTTTGTATTTCTTTGTACTCCTAGTATATGTTGATATGAGCACAGCAGTTCCTATATGAACAATCAGATTACTTGTCAATCTGGTCCTAGCATCTGCTTCCAGAAGGGACACGTTACACAATCAGCAATCAAAAGCAGGGGTTTCCGAGTAAAATAGCAAATTGCAGTATTCCACCAGCATGTTGAAATGTGCATGGAGACCACATGAAACTGTTGCCTTATTAAGACCATTGGATATTAGCCTGTCTTTTGCCTTTTTATATAAACGGTATGTGATAGATATATATTAACAGTAAAACTTGTTCTGGGTCTGAGGTTGGCAATGAAACACTGAAAACAGGTACCGAGATGCCTGTCTGGGCTCCCAAGTGCAGAATTCACCTTCCAAGTTTTTCTCTGGAGGAGAAACCAAACAGTTTGGCTTATTAGACTTTTCTGGTTGTATAAAGAGATGTGTGTTGTGTGCACGCTCACTCCCTTTTCTTAGCCCCAGAACTTGTTTCAGGCAAAACAAATGTTTCTAGGGATTAAAATGTCTAGAAGGAAAGCTACAGCTGTCTGATCCCTAACCAGAGGTGGTTTGTATCCATGTGCACTCAGATCATTGATGAAGCTGACCGTATGATTGATGACATTCACCAGAACTGGCTGCGCCAAGTGGTGAAAGCTGCATTCAAAGCTGAAGAGGATTCTGCTTCCAGTGTTCTTTTCCAGAGGACAGAGCCAGGGCCTGTGACAGCGGCCAGGTAACTTGCAAAATCCATTCTGATTCAGTGCCACAGATGAGGACACGAGGTTCCCTCTCTGATCAATGCTAATGTTCCAATGTCTGCCCTGCCTCAGTGTTGATGCTTATATGCTCCCTAGTGCTCAGTCAGGCTTGACATGTCTCTCTGATAAAGGCTATTGCTTTCAATGGCTTGAAAATGTGAAGCATTCAGGTAGCAAATATTTGATGCCAAGAATTGATTTATGCTTTTAAAGATAACTCTTCCTACTGCGTCTCCCCAGTCTTTTCACCAAGATTAGCATAGAGTAGAACATGAAAATACTGCAGTCATTCCAATATTATAGCTGACTGAGTTCACTGCATCTATCCACCGTAGCTGCACAGTAAGTTGCTGGATGGGATTATTTGCTGAGATAACTCTCACATACTCTTAGTTGTTGGTTTCATGTAATTATCCATGGCATTTCACAGAATAAATGCAGGCAGGTGACTGGCCTTTGAACAGTTTATAGCAGGGGTGGGCAAAATACAGCCACAGGCTGGATCTAACCCACAGCAGGTCCACAATAGGTCCCTCAGTCCCTCTTGGCCCCGGCACAATCCAGTCATGGTGTGTCCTGCAACCCTCAGACTCACTCCTGCCAGAGCGGATCAGCAAGAACCTGGGTCCAGCCCCAACCTGACCACCTGCTCCTGCTTCACACTGCCTGCAGCACATTCTGCCGCCCCCAGGCACGCAACAGGGCTGGGGCAGCTCTACAGCTGGACTGCCTTTCTAGGCACCTGCAGTAGGAACTGCCTGATGGTGGCAAGGGGGAGGAACTGCTTTCCCCTGTGCTGAGCAACAACTTCTGTCCTGTGCCACCGCTGCTCAGCCCAGATAGGTGAGCCTGGAACAGGCACAGGGTCAAGGCTATGCAGCACAGGTTCTCACCAGACCTAGGGCCAGTGGCGGCAACAGCTGGAAGGAGCCACCGCCTCTTGGGCTGCCTAGAAAGGGAGTCCATCTGCAGAGCCGCCTCAGCCCCGCTCTGTGCCGGGAGGCAGCAGGATGCACCACGGGCGATAAGGAGCAGGCATGGGGCAGGGGAATGAGGTTGGAGCCGTGCCCAGGTTCCCGCTGATCCGCTCTGACAGAAGCAGGGGCGGGGCACGCTGGGTCTGCACACTGTTGGCAGTGGTGGAGAGGGACCACAGGGTGCGTGGGTTCCAGGCAGTTGCTGGACAGGTGCTGACTAGTTCAGGGTGGTATGTGTGGTGGGGGGGACTCCCATGCACACCCCACTATACCCATAAGCCCTTCTCTGCAAAACCCACAACCATGCCCTCCCCACACACAATCACAAACCCCATAAATTCTGTACCCACCCACACCCTCCCCGCACACACACACCTGTGTGCCTCTAGGGGGAGCCCCACTCACTGCTATGTGCACACAACCCACCACACATGCACCCATACCCCACCATGCATACCCCACACCCCCATACACACACACCCAGTCACCCTCCACACACCTCACAGCCCCCCACAAACCCCATACCCACCCAGACACACACCCACAAACACGTCCCCATAAACCCACTGTAAGCACCCACGCACGTCCACACATACCCCCACACCCCACATACACAAACATCCACACACCCGCAGGCCCCCACAAAGCCCATACCCACCACCCGTCCTCACTTCCTGCAATATACAAGAGTAAAACTTCATTTTGAGCTTTTATGCAGTTACCTCTGTATGCACCACGCAAATCAAGATACAAATGTTTTTTTAAATAAAATTAAAATATGTTATTGCCAATATTTGATTTTTAGTATATAATTTGTGTTTTTTTTCCTGTTCCAAGATGACAAACCCCCTCCCCAAAAGGAGTGCTTCTGGGGGCAAGGGGAGGGACTTCTGTGGCAAAGGTGGGGGTTGGGGGCGGGACTTCCAGTCCCAAGATGGTGGCAGGGGTGAGGCACTGGTCAAGGGACAGGGCTGCTCTTGTGGCCCTCCACATCTCACCAAAACTTGTTAAGCAGCCCTGCAGCCAAAATAATTGCCCACCCCGGTTTATATTTTTAGCCCTACACAGGAGGGGAGAGGTTGGAGAAGTTAAGACTGTTTAAGATTGCCTGGTCTCTTGGGAAGCAGGTACATGTATTGGGGGCTGTGTGTACATTTCTTAGCTGCTATTCCCTTTACAGGGCTAATTAGGGTGGGCTGGCTAAGCAAGCTCAATGGAAATTTTGAAAATACACTTGCAGGAGAAGTATGGGATCAGGACCAGTTATTGGCTCCCCTCAAAAAGCATCTGACAGTGCTTAAGGAGCACCGATTCTTCCTTTATGCCCCCAGTCTAAATGGCCCTCCATGGTCTATTCCAGTTTGTGCTGTCCCCAGATACCACTACAGAAACTGCTATTTTCAGCAACACTGACTAGGAACCCAGAGAAATTACAGCAACTGGGCTTGTACCAGCCTCGACTCTTCACCTCCGTCTACTCCAAGAAACAAGCAAGCTCAGCTGGACCAGTGGCAGAACAGAATGCTGAAAAGAAATATACCCTCCCCGAAGGGCTTTCGGTAAGATGATACATCCCTCGGCAGCAGTAGACAGTACCTTTTTAGAAGAGGATGTACTTGCAAGGATTCTTCCTGTAGAGCAGGTCAGACTCAAAGCAGTTTGATCTGCTCTGAAGTAAGTCACATTTTTCCCTATAATCTTATCCCTTTTCTTCCGCATACAGCCTTGCACTACTCAAATATGTAGAGACGTCCTACTGACTTACTTCTGCATTTACATACCTGCTGATGGATTGCTACCTGTTAATCAGCCCAGGATGACTTTTTTAGGTAGAAACATAGAATCATAAAAAATTAGGGTTAGAAGGGACTTCAGGAGGTCATTTAGTCCAACGCTCTAATCAAAGCAGGACCATCCCCAACTAGATCAATCCCAGCTAAGACTTTGCTATATAGGTCTTAAAAACCTCTCTGGATAGTCCTTTACTACCCTCCTAGTAAGAGAGTTTTCCTAATATTGAACCTAAACTTCCCTTGCTGCAACTTGAAACCATTGCTCCTTGTTCTGTCATCTAAGTACAGTCTAGCTCCATCCTCTTTGTATCCACCCTTCAGGTAGTTGAAGGCTGCTATTAAATCCCCCCTCAGTCTTCTCTTCTCCAGACTAAATAAGCCCAGTTCCCTCAGCTTCTCCTCATATATCATGTGCCCCAGCCCTCTTACCATTTTTGTTGCCTTCTGCTAGACTCTCCAATTGGTCCACATCCTTTCGGAAGTGGGGAGCCCAAAACTGGATTCAGTCCTCCAGATGTGGCTTTACCAGGGCCAAATGGAGGGGAATAGAATCACTCTCCTTGAACTGCTGGCAACACTTCTACTAATACAACCCAGTATGCCATTAGCCTTCCTAGCAATGAGATCACACTATGGGATCTTACTGGCTTATTGTCCACTGTAACCCTCAGGTCCTTTTCCATAGAGCTGCTGCTTAGCCAGTTGCTTCCCAGCCTGCACCGGTACAAGTAGCTAGTTCCCTTCCAGGAGGGTGGAGTGCAGTGCTACACAGTGGGCAACCAGAAGGTACAGTGATATGTAGTGTTTCTCAGCTGTAGATCTCAAGGCATATTGCAGAGATGAGTACGCATTGTATTATTAGAGACTGGGGAAGTGAGGCATGCTGCTTGTTCCTTGCTTCAGGCTGCAGAGCACATCAGTATCAGAGACAGGAACAGAAGTCTCAGGCCCCAGTCCTGTGTTGTATCTACCAAGTCATGTTACTTTCCCTGTGTGGCTTGCCCCCAAAGGGGTGGCAGTGTGGGTTTGTTACTCTCTCTGCTAGTGGAGGGGTTTGGGAGGAATATTATACAAAGAAGTGTAGGCAAATAGGTTTCAGAGACAACAGTCAATGTGAGGACTGATGCTTTGAAAGTGAATGTGTGTCCTTGTCCTTTGCAGCAATATTATGTGCCCTGTAACTTGAATTCGAAGCCCTTGTTCCTCTTACATTTCATGCTGACAATGAAGTTCACTCGTGTGCTGTGTTTTACCAACTCAAAGGAGACTTCACATAGGTGAGAGCATTGATGGACCATTTGTATTGTGGAACTGTATACATCAGAACTGCTGTGTACTGGGTCAGACCATAGATCCATCTATCCCAGTATTCTTTCTCATAGTGGCAGAGTGGGGATGCCGTGGGGAGGGTAAATAGGGCATGTCCAGTATTTTCCACCCCCTGCTTCTCTCCCACTGTAGATCCCACCATTCGTATATGGCCCAGTTGAGTAAATAAATTACTCTGAAATCTTTTTCTCCTTCCTTTTCTTGCCCCCAAACAGGCTGTTCCTGCTGGTCCGAGCCTTCGGTGGAGTGAGTGTGGCTGAGTTCTCTTCCAGGCTGACTCCAAGTGAGAGGCAGAAGACCTTGAAGGTGTTTGAACAGGGCAAAATACAACTGTAAGAATCTCTGATAAGTGTTCTTAGCATTTCCTGTAACACTAAGCCAAGGTACTGCCAACACAGATTGTAATGAATCCACATACATAATAAAATGAAAAGTGAAGGTCACAAGAACCAACTTGTAAACTGATGGGGAGCCAGACTCGTGTGTTCTGCCCTGTGCCCATATGCGTTGATCATAGCTGAGCATCATGTGGTTGTGATTCTTGCATCTGCAAATGGGCTTTTAGAATCTAGCTGCTTACCCACATGCACGTGTCCTGTTTATAATGAGCAGTAGCAATAAACTCTTATTCAGTAGCTGCACAAAACATGCTGTAATTGTGCACAGCAAGGCTGAGATTTTTCACAATCAAATGAGTTACTTTGTTGGCAAACAAATAGAAAATACATGCCATTTTATTACAGTGACATAATGGATGGAAGCAGCATTACCTTACTAGATCTGTCCTGCTCCTGATATCTAGTGTCTCTTTCCAGCTGTGTGACTGTAGGTAAACCACTTACCTCACATGTTTTCTCCTGTAATAATCAAAGGGGCATTGAGTACTTATTGTTAAGTGCTTTTGAAAACTGTTGAAAGAAACAAATGCTTTCAGATTAAACCTTTTTTTCTACAGCCCACATGTTCAAATGCTGCCTTTGCTATTGGGCTGAATGCATCGAGCATAAACATCTTGGTGCCTTTTCAGAGTGGTTTAGAAGAGTGTGATTCCAACTTCAGAACTACCTAACCAAAAATTCCACCCTTGGGTTGTACAGGGATGTTAGTACAGTGTTATGATGTGTCCATGTCCACCTGTGTTCAGAATTTGCAGTCATTGGGCAGTTCTATGTAATATGGCCAAACTGGAAATGCATGGTACCAATATTGTAGTTGCTGTGTGTGTATGTATATGTAATGTATTATTTAAATATGTAAACATTTTTTAAAAAACAGGTTAATCAGCACAGATGCTACTGCTCGGGGGATTGACATTAAAGGAGTGAAGTACGTAATAAATTATGACGCCCCCCAGTACATCAGGGCATACATTCACCGGTAAGTGGGTCATGAATACAAGGCAAGATCTCATCTGAGCTCACATCTGTCTTTTCTATGACTTGTTAACGTCTGTCTAAAATGTCTATGATGTGGGGTTCACAGGGACCTTTTATGACTAGCTAATTCAGTGTCAAAGTAGCTCTTCAATCGACATTAAACCTAATAAGTCATTGTAATGACACAATGCTACACTGAAGTTGGGCCGTTCCTTTATTAAACCAAACCTAGCTTACAGGGAATGTAGGTCTTGCCCTGGACTATTGCAAGTGTTGTGGGCCTGATCTTTTTTTCAGGGGTTGTGATGAGCAACATTGAAATCAGTGTGAGCTGCTGATGCTCTGAAAGCCCTGAAATGTTAAATGTGCATTTATGTAGAGAGCTGCCTTGGTTGGCATTAGGGGTGTGCGAAGCGGGCCCTATTTGATTCAGATTTCAATTTGGCCCGAATCGGGGACAGTGATTTGATTTGTTGATTTGGATCACTGTCCCTGATTCGATTTGGCTGAATCTGAAGATTCGATGCTGATTCAGAGAATCGGCAATTTGGCCATAGACACAGCTTTAGAAGTTTTTTCTACATACCTTGAGGTAGCAGGCACACCTTATGATTGCTGTGATGCTGGGGCTCATGGAGCATCCCACAGGAGTCGGGGGGGGGGGAGGGCCCCACGTGCTCGGCGGCAAACCCAGAAGTGGAGCAGAAGTGCTTCTGGTCCACTTCTGGGTCTGCTGCCAAGCATGCTGGGGAGCCCCCCATACTTCTGTGGGGCATCACAGTATTCATGAGCCCCCTGCTACCTACAGGTATGTAGAAAACACTGTCTCTGTCTGAATCTCCGAATCTTTCCGAGTCTCTCCAAATCAATTTGGAGGGTACCGATTCAATTCAGAGAGATTAAAGGGTCTTCTGATTCAATCTGGATTCAGAGATTTGGCCACTGAATTGGGCTGAATCTCCACCAAATCGAATCGGGGCATGATAGAAACAATTCAGATTTCTGTGAAGTTTAGGTAATTCCAAAATCAGACAGTTGGGGCCAGTGAGCATCTCAGGTGAGTGTTCTTGGCATTTTCTTCAGTGCTGACTCATGCTATTGAGAGAACTCAGTGCAGGTATATAATAAAAGGACTATTCTGCAGCTGTGATGCTGACAGTTATGCTTGTATTGCTGTGACAGGTTGACATATGTTTGTCTGATTTCAGAGTTGGAAGAACAGCTAGAGCTGGAAGGGTAGGGTTGGCATTCACTATGGTCCTCAAAGTGCAGGTAGGTTACTGCTATGGTTACCGCCACTTCTTTCTCAAGTGAAGCACAGAGAAAGAAGAGGAGGAGGTGGAGGATTTCATAAATTTCATAGACATTAGGGCTGGAAGGGACCTCGGGAGATCATCGAGTCCAGCCCCCTGCCCAAAGGGCAGGAAGTCAGCTGGGGTCTTAGGATCCCAGCCAGATAAGCATCCAGTTTACTCTTGAAGGTGTTCAATGTAGGTGCTTGAACCACCTCCCATGGCAGACTGTTCCAGACCTTGGGGGCTCGGACAGGAAAGAAATTCTTCCTTATGTCCAGCCTGAAATGGTCTTGCAGGAGTTTGTGACCGTTTGACCTCGTCATCCCTTGGGGCGCTCTGGTGAACAAACGTTCCCCCAGATCCTGGTGGCAGTGTAATCTCTGCCACTCTTCCCCCTCCCCCAATTCATAACTGGCTTGCAGCCTAGTTCTGTTTAGGGATGCTTTGCTGTCATTAATATCTGTGTGGCATTGCCACATGTCTTTCATACAAATTATTCATAATTGTAAGATGCCCAATCTTGAATACATGAAGCATAATGACTTGGATATTCAATCAGTAATTCAGGCAGTGATTTAGCACCAGTGTTTCTATTCACATGCTGATATAAGTGGTATGCCCAGGTTTCTACACCAGTACTGAAAATGCACCCTCTCATTGCCTTGCCCGCTGACAAACACTGCTGTATTCCAGGCTTTGCCTGCAGATTCTTAAGGAGTTTCAAGATACTGCAAACTCAATCTAATTAAGCATTAAACTCCCTCAAGATTGAGCTTATGCTTGGTTTAAGTTTCAGTCACTCATTTCCAACCCACACTAAGCCTTCTCAGCCTGCTTACTTCACCACTTCACAGTTCAAAACACCTTGGTTGAAAAAGTGAGATAAGGGATTTATCTCGAGAATCTTCCTCCCCTTAACTTTCTGTATTGATTTGCTCTGCAGGAGCAGAAGTTCTTGCAGATGCTGAGGGATGCTGGCTTCCCAGAGCTGGGGAAACAGCTGGTGAAGAGTGAGTACATAAAGTCATTGTTAGAGAGGTATGAAGAAGCACTGTCCCAACTCCAGAAAACTGTCAAGGTAAGCACAGGATGGAGGAGCTGCAAAATAAAATAGAGGTGTACCGATACATTGTTCCATATCATATCAGCAGTGATAAAAAGAAAATTGATATGATCGGCAATTGGCTTTTTTTGGTTGATGGGGCCGATAATATCCCTGATAAATGCCGCATGCATGCCCGCAGCCTCAGCATGCACTAGTCCTTGCTTGGAAAGTAGCGTGTGCCTGGTAAGTAAGTTGGGGTGAAGGGGCAGGGGGAATGGGAGGGGCTGATGGAGGCCTCTGTGGTGAGGGAGGGAGGGAAGGAGTGGGGCTGGGGTTGGCGCAGTGGCAGATGTTGCCCAGCTGGGGCAGGGCACATGACAGAGCCACAAGTGTCTTATCCAGGGGGTGCAGGGAGGTTAAGGGTGGCTCCCACCACTGCGCGCTTCCCCGGGGGAGGCACAGAGGTACATGTCCCCTGAATTTGCACACAGGGTGAAGGTGAGCTGCCTCCTACATGCTTGGTGCTGGTTCCGGGCTCTTCCCAGGAGGGGTTGGGCCAGGGCTGCACTTGGGACAGGCAGTGGTGGCACTGGGACCAGGACTATGGGGTGGGGGGCTACAGCCACCCCAGAATTCACTCCCCCTCCCTAGCCCTGCCTCCCACCACCGCTGTCACCTGTCCGGAGCATAACCCCAGCCCAATCCCCACCGGAAATAACCGGCGCTGGCCCCAGCCCACAGCAACAGCCCACCCTCACCTAGTGCACAGATCCGAGGGGCATGTGCCCCCCCCCCATGCCCTCCCCCCGGGGGTGCACACAGCAGCAGGAGCCACTTCCCCTCTACTCCCCAGATGAGCCACTTGCAGTTCAGTCCCACACCCTGCCCCGGCTGGCAGCACCTGCCCCTACCACTACCCAGCCCCACACCCTCCTTCACTGTGGGGGACTTGATCTACACCCCCCACGACCCTTCTCTCTCCACTTCCCCTTCCCCCCAACAGACATACCAGCTGGATGCTGCTCTCCAAACTGCTGGGTTGCATATCAGGAATCAGATTGGTATTGGTTAATATGGCTCATTAATAATCGGCTATCAGTATTGCCCCCCAAAATCTGTATTGTTGCACCCCTAAAATAAAATACTATTGAGTACAAAAAACACAAACTACTTCGACATGAGTGTTAGTGTCTGGAATTCTTTTGTAACCAGAAAGATCTGCAGAGATGCTACAGAACCTAAATTTGGACTCTACTCTGTACTATTTTGAAATGTCGATGCTCGTAAGGTGAGATCAACCAATAGAGAAGAAGTGCCAGTGTTAACTGCCTTTCTGCAGAGCTGCAGGTTTGGTGTAGAAAGTTAGAAATTTGATATGCAGAAATCATAAAAATCAAAGGCTGGAAGGGACCTTGAAAGATCATTGAGTCTGGCACCCTTGCTCTGGGCAGGAATACTGCTAAGATCACATGGTCCCAGCAAGGTGTCTATGCAGTCTCTTAAAGACTTCCAAGGTTGGGGACTGCACTGCCTCCTTGGGAAGCCTGTTTCAGATTCTGGTCACGCTTACCATAAAGAAGTTCCTCCTTGCATCCCACCGGAAACCATCCTCTGACAGTTTATGGCCATTGTTCCTTGTCCTCCCCTAGGGTGCCCTAGTGAACAGGTTTTTTTCTCCCAGTTCCCAATAATCACTCCTTACACACTTATCGATGGCCACTAAGTCCCCCCTCAGTCTTCTCTTCCCCAGGCTGAGCAGTCCCAGATCTCTTAGTCTTTCCTCATAAGGTTTGTCCTCCAGGCCCTTAATTATTCTTGTGGTCCTTCTCTGGACCCTTTCAAGAGTCTCCACATCTTTTTTTGAAGTGCAGCCCCCAGAACTGGACACAGTACTCCAGCTGGGGTCTCACCAGCGTCGAGTAGAAAGGAAGTATCACTTCCATAGCCCTGCTCACAACACATTGGCTAATGCATCCCAGTATACTATTAGCTTTGTTGACTACAGTGTCACACTAGCCACTCATGTTCATCCTGTGATCAGCCATAACCGCAAGGTCCCTTTCAGCCATCATGCTGGCCAGGACATCTCCTAACCTATATTCACGTCACAAGTTACTTCTTCCCAGATGAAGCACCCTGTATTTATCCTTATTAAACTGCATCCAGTTCCACTTCGCCCACCTTTTCAAGTCATCCAGGTCCACGTCCTATCCCCTAGTGTGACTGCTTTTCCCTCTAATTTAGTATCATCCGCAAACTTGGCCAACATGCTTACCACATCCTCATCTAAATCATTGATAAAGATGTTGAACAGCACATGGCCATGGAATTGAATCCTACCAGTTGGCAAACTTTAGGGCTGTGTTTTGAACATTGGAGGAAAGAGGGTTCTTTGTGTTGACTCTGCCAGTAGCATTTTGGGGGAGCCAGAGGCATTTTCCTAAGTCAGCAAGACGTTGCGTTTGTCAGCTGAGTAGTGACGATTGGGTAAGTATTTCATGCTGGGTGAACTGCATGGGACCTCTTGCTTTAGAAGTCTGTAGGGAGTCTGAAATGTGGAGGCTGAGGGGTCTGGGGCCATTCGTACCTATGAAATATGTTGGCTTCAAAGTCCAGCTGCTTGTCTATGCAGCAATGTCTGAAAAAGAAAAAGATTTGTCAGGCTCTGAGGCATCACTACCTTTTCAGTACTGCTTGTGCATAATTGTGTGAGACCTAAGGCTCACTCAGTATCTGCAGTTACCTCTTTTTGTCTTCAACAGGATGAGCGAGCACAAAAACGCGCGTAAGACAACCCAGGGGAAAGATGTATGTTGTGGCACTGAGAGCAGCCAGGACAGGTGTTTCACTACATTTTGTGGTTATGAACTTAAACTGGTTGCTGGCAACAGCATTGTGGCAACAAAATGCAGTCCCAGAGCTGATGGATCAGCTGGTGAACCTTGTCAAGAAGCTAATCACATCCTTACTGACAGCTGTTCCCTGGACCCAATACATATGTATAGCTCATTTCCACTGTGAGGATGCTGGGAGCAAAGCTCACTTTCCAACTTCAAAAATATTGTTTGAAAAGGAGCTTATATCAACAGACTTAAAATGGCCAACAGTAAGGGAACCATCCTCCTGCCTTGGAGTATGGGCCTGAGGGAGCATGTAGTTACCAAAGATGATGAACCAGGTTCTCTATCTCCTTGTCTTGGCCTGTGGGTCAGCTGGACTTAGACCATCGTTCCTTCTCCCTTGCTGCAGAAGCACCATCTCTACTGGCAAACTCACCAAAAAGAATGTACAATGACTGTAGAACTAGCCAGCAGCTTCAGGAGCTGTTCCAGAATCAGGAGTCAAGATTTTGTTTTTTAATAAAAAATAATATTTAACAAGATCTTCAATATCTTTGCAGAGGTGGTTCCGAGTAGAGATGCAGACAATAGAGATTCCAGAGTGAATGTTGTTGTCCTGCACCATTTTTACCAGGTGCACAAACCTCCTATCCACTCCAGTTATGCCCAAGTCCCAGGTTCTAGTGGAAAAAGCAGCTGTTGGTATAAATAGCAACACAATAGATAAAGGTTACAAGTTTTACCATTTGTATTATAAAGTTACTTATAGGACCTGGTGAAACCTCAGCACTCTAATTGACAGCAGTTGATGTGTGATTCTCTTAAATGTTTTCATCTGCTCTGTATGATATTTAGGGTGCCATCCTTGGCTGGGTATCAGATAATTAAGTTGAGCTTCCAGAATAAGTTAGATCCCTTGCACCTGGGAATTCCAAACACAGGATAAGGAATCAAACTGGGAAGGATGAATACTTGTTTCTTGTGTGAGCTGTTATATAATATTCAAACTCCTTTTTTTAAAAAAGGTAAAAATACATTAAGCTGTTTGTGGGAACAAGGTGTAGCTTGGATTGGGTGGAAGCTTCAACTCCACAAACTACTAGACCTTCTAAAGGGAAACGAGTCATGGGAAGTTAAAAGGAGTTTGAGAGTTGGGGCTTTGCCAAGGAGAGAAGGCTAGCCAGATTATCTTCAAGTAATAGGGAAGGGACACCTATTTTTGTAAAAAGATGGTAAAAAAAATCTTAAAGGGAATGATCCTGCACTAACACCTGCATCATGCTGAAGCCAGATTGCATCTTCCCTTGGCCTGATTGCCATCCCCTTACTACACAGATGTTTCCCATAGCAGAGTTTCCGATACTGAGAGCCAC
The DNA here is from genome assembly GCF_052110815.1 of Crocodylus siamensis. Taxonomy (NCBI): domain Eukaryota; kingdom Metazoa; phylum Chordata; order Crocodylia; family Crocodylidae; genus Crocodylus; species Crocodylus siamensis. The sequence continues at coordinate 57,617,170 of NC_143403.1, read as the reverse complement.
AGTCTCACTTGTGGCAAAGAGAAACCACGTAGTTGTTCATTTATCTACAAGATTAAAAGAAGTGCGCTTTTTAAAGTCATAATTAAAAAATCAAAACCAAGATCAGGTGTTTTATCAGGTGAGCCATATGGAACAAAAGCACAATCCTCCCTGAGTAACAATGCATGGATGAAGCAGTTGTTGTTTCAGAATGATTTGCATTTGAAGCCTGTATCTTCAAGCTGCCTGGCCTACACTGCCCACCTGAAAGGCAAAATCTCACCATAGTGTGAAGGGAGCTGAGACTTCTACTCTAGCTAAAGGCTGCTGTGTGTTTATGACAACCTGGAAAATTCATTTTCCTGTACTTAGAAAGCAGAGCTTCAGGCAGAGATCCTATATACCATCATTTTGCAAATTAGGTATAATCATAATACCCCAAAAACAATCAGAGAAAAAGCCATGGGGAAAAAGGACTCAGTGTAACCAACTTCTATGTGATTTCTTACTTGGTCAGTGTACATAATAGCACTGTTTAGTGAATTTCTTTGTACTTATTCCAAAGGTCTTATTTGAAATGAGCTACATGAGCCGGGGAGTGAGAGCGGAAGTCTGATGAACTGTCACTGGGTATTAGTAGAGGCAGGAAGAGGGAGCAATATGAAAATCTGTAATAGTCTGCTTATTCTGACCTGATCAAGTTAGTATTCTCAAGATAAGTTCTTATCAGTGGTTTTTATCTAGACAAGCCATGGGTGACTGATGCCACCTTAGGGGGGCAAGTGCCCACCTAGCAACCAGTCAGTGATAGTGGGGAGGGGAGTCCCCCCATGGCCAATCTTGCTGACTGGATGTGGGGGGAGGGTCCCCTACAGCCGATCGTGAAGCAGCCACAGCACTCCCACTCCCCAGCTGGCACTCGGCCATAGACAAAGCTTTAAATGTGTTTTCAACATACCTTAAGGTACCAGGCATGGCTCATGAATGCTGCAATGCTGGGGCAGATAGAGCATCCCACAGGAGTGTGGGAGCCCCCCCACGGTTTTGGCAGAAACCCAGAAGTGGACCAGAAGTACTCCCCAGGTCTGCCGGGGAAAGCACTGGGGGCCCCTCTCAACCCTCCCAGCTCACTGATCCACCACGGGGGACCCCAGGTGCCCCCCTGACCCAGAAGGCACCAGTCGCCATGCTGGTGGGTTGTGGGGGGGGGCTCCCCAGCAGACCCAGAAGTGGATTGGAAGAGCTTCTGGTCCAGTTCAGGTTTGCTGCCAAACATGCTGAGGAGCCCCCTGCGCTCCTGTGGGACTCTCCATCTGCCCCAGCATCACAGCATTCACAAGCCGCTTGGTACCTTGAGATATGTAGAAAAAACATTTAAAACTGTCTATGTCTGAACTGCCGAATCTTTCCGAATCTCCAAATTAATTCGCAGGGTTCCAATTTGATTCAGAGAGATTAAAGGATCTCCAGATTTGGCCACCAAATCTGGCCAAATTGAATCAGGGACCGAAGCTTCACACAGCCCTAGTGCCTAAGGCCTGTTTTCAAAAGTGAGTTGCCTCTGAATATGGTTTAGGCTCATAAGGCTCAAAGTTTTAAAGGTATTTAGGTAGGTATTGACTATTTAAATAGTTTTAAGGATTTGAGCTTTCTGCACTTAAGTCAGTTCTGAAAATGGGACTTATATTGTGGACAAACAAAAAAACTGTACCCAATTAAAAGTGGGGAGACTTTCCATGGTAATATTTGTGCATCTCCTCTGTTCCTCCATGAGGGGAGCCTAAGCCGCAGTAGTTTAGTAATGGTTTCATTCTGCAGTAAACTGCCTGGATTTAGTTTCTACTTCCTGCAGAACAGAGTAGGTGTCTTCTGCATAGAGTTATTGCAGCTCAGCTATCTGTGGTTTTTCTTCCCCTTTCTTCTTTAACTAGGACACAAGGCAGGGCAGGGTGCCACCACTCCAAACAAGTTAATATTTAAAGTGCCACCCTGCTCCCCCCTTCTGCCTTTTAACTCAGTTTACTTTCCGTCTCGCTACACCCTCAGGGTCTCGTCACATGGGACAGTTAATATGTATGTTAAATCTGTGTGGTATTAAAATTAAAGTGTGTCCTGAGCAGTCACACAGGAATGTTTACTATGATCTCTACCATGCACAGCTCACTGATTGTCAGTCCCAGTTCTAGCACTGCACCAGAGTCAGCTGATGGTTGTTCCCAGCCCCAGGACCCTCTGGCTTTGTCACTTGATTCTGGAGGAATGTGACAAGAGAAAGATCCAGGATCCTACTTCCTGATGTGAGCGGCTTGTCCCACCTGGAGGCTTGGTACAGCAGAGGGGTTTCTGGCTGTCACAGCTGGGTGAGGATAGCACTAGCAGATTGCTCTGGTTATCTCCATGAAGCAGTTCAACAATACCTGAACATATATTACCTAATAGGATCTGGAGATAATCCTGTGACAAGTCATAACTTTGCTATGAGATAAGAACACTTACCATGTTTTTTACTGCTTAAACTTGCAATTCTTCACCCTTTAAGTGTATTTAAGCCCTCCTAAGCATACATAACATGGCCCTCAGACTCCTCGGCTGCGTAGTAGGCCTGCGTGAAGTGGCTAGTATTTGCTTTGAATTTAGCCAATTTGGGGGACAGTGATTTGATTCGGTGATTCTGATCACTGTCCTGATTCTATTCAGCTGAATCTGATTTGGAGATTTGGCAGCAGCCAAGCTCTGAATCAGCCAGGCCAGGCCCCTCCTCCACTCACTCTCCCAGCCTGGCAATGGCTGCCCTGCCTGCCCCAGCTCCCTGCACTTGCAAAAAAAAAAGCCCCAGGTCACTGGGTGCTGCCAGGCAGAGGGCAATCCCTGTTGCCCCACACTGCATGGGGGGCTCTGTACAAGCCCCCCAATTCCTTCCTCCCCCCGCTTCCCCCAGCCATAGGTGCTCTGCCCAGGCCAACTCTGGTCCTTTAAGAAAAAAAACCCACCAGACTCACCGTTCCTGCCGGCGGGGGTGATCCCTGCTGCCCCGCACTGTCCTGCACCATGTGGGGGGCTCCACACAAGCCCCTGAAGCCCGGAGGCCACTGCAGGAGTGGAGAGACCTGGGGCTTTTCTCAGCTATTTTTCTTCTTAAAGGGCCGGAGCTGGCCTGGGCAGGACACCTGTGGCAGGGTTGGGGGGCTCATGGCAGAGCCCCCCATGCAGTGTGGAGCAGTGGGGGGCAGCAGGGATCACCCCCTGCCCAGCAGCACCTAGTAAGTACTGGGGCTTTTCTTTAAAGTACCAAGCTGAGGCGGGGGGCCAGGTGGGGGTCTGCTCTCCAAATCTTTTCTGAAGATTCAGAGAGCTTTGAATTGATTTGGACCTTTAAATTGGTCCCCTGATTTGATTCAGATTCAGAGATTCGGCCATCGAATTGGGCCAAATCTCCTCCGAATCGAATCACCACCCAAAGCTTCGCACAGCCCTACTGCATAGTGCTTTTGAAAACACTGCCCAGAGCCTTCTAAATTTGTGCAAATGGAAGTTACTTTGTGGACTGACAAATAAATTGTACCCAGTTAAAAGCAGGGAGATTTATTAGGTGTCAGATCCATAATAATGTTTGTGCGTCTCAGTCTGAGATGGACTGTGCTCTAGTGTCACTCCCATCTCTTTGTTTTCAGAGTTTAACTTAATACCAGAAAAAGGGCAGTAAGAGAGCTTTGCATTTCTCTCTCTTTTTTCCTACCCCCTAAGCCCTCTCTCCTCCTCTGGGGAAGGAGGGCTAGAAGAGCCCTGCCACCTCTTGATTGGTCCAAAGTAACCAGCTGTGTGGACTGTCACCCATTTAAGAGCAGTTGTTCATAACCCCTCCCACAGGCTGCATTTTTGTGCTCTTCCAAACTATCCTAGCTGCCACAGTGGTCATGGAGCTGTTCCTGGACCTGTTCTCCCAGCCCTGCCGGGCCCTCTTCATCTTTGCCAAGAAAAACAACATCCCATTTGAGCTGAAGCATGTGGACCTCCTGAAAGGTGAGTGAGGAGCCCACTGTGGTCTGGATACTGCAACCCCAGTAGCTTGTTACAGGACTGTGTCTGTTTTCCTCTTCTCTCCACCTGGGTCAGCTGAGGAGGTGGAAATGAATGTGGGGATTTCTTTTCCTTTGTCAGCTAAGAGCTAAAGGGAGACTTCTCCCTACCGGAGTAACTACTGTGCACTGGAGGCCTGGTTTTGTGCAGACTGTCAGCAAGTGATCTCGCTTGCTGCAAACATAGACAGACCTCGGTCCTGCATCTGTTGCACTGCTGTTGCAGTGACCATGGGAACATGATAAAAAGGATACCAGGTTAGTTAAAGAAGCATGGCCCTGCTATTATTTGCACTTCATATCCCTGGCAAAAGTTCTCAGACAGCCATCAAACTAGGGTACCCGGAAGGGCTAGAATAACAGACTAGCTGCTGCTTAACTCCTGTGCTGAGTTCTCCAGTGGTACCTTCCCTATACAGGTAGAGTCTGATGGGGCCAGATGGCCCACTTTGTTCTCCACAGTGCTTTGGCCCTATTGTCACCTGCACATTTCTCCCCATTGCAGTTCAGAGAAGGTTTGTCTCTGAAGAATGACAGGGTCCAGATTCTGCTCTTTGGAAGACTCCTTTATCTCAAGAGGCTGACTCCAAAACTCCAACCTCTTGCCTACCTTCTTGGGAGGATGGTACTTGGGATAGGCAGGGAATTTGCTGTCTGCTCAGATATACTTCCAAGTTTTGTGAGACAGAAATCCCATCCATGCTGAGGTGGCCGTATGGGGGTGGCTCATTAAATCAGCAGTCTAAAGAGCAAGAAACTGCTATGGCTAGGTGAGAGAGAAACTTCTAGTTCTGCTAGCAGACTTGCTTGGCCCCACTTCTCTTTGGATTGTCTATCAAAAGGCTGATTACTGTAAATTGGATATCTGGCACAACCTACAAATTGAAGTGGGGCTTAAGCACTTTTCTGGCTCTTTCCTAACCTCCCTCCTAGGTAAGAGGAAAAAAATACCGGGCAGTAGTAAGAGAGACTGGATTGTGTTTAAGTATAGTTTAAACGGGGACTATGGATTCTTATCCCTTTACCTGGAATTAGCTTGTTTGTTTGCCTTTCCCAGCAAATCCTCCCCCTTTTTATCTTTCTCTTCCCTCCCTCACTCCCTTTGCCTTTTTGTATTCAAACTTATCTTTCCTTATACGCTGCTTTGTACACATTCTTTCACAGCATCAGATGAAGTGAGCTTCAGCACACAAAAGCTTATGATTTTAGAGATTAACCAAAATAGATTTATATAAAGTGCAAATCTACCCTGCCTTCTGTAATAGGAGCCCAGGCCAGATACAGAAGTGGGTCCCACTCCTCTGACAGGCTTATACAGGTGTAACCAGGTGGAGCTCTGTAACCATTTCGGATGAGCACAATAAGGGATTAGAGAGCATGACATTAATTTGAGCTGGGGGCGTTCTAGGGTGACTAGAGCCAGAGCACATTTGTAAAAGAACTACTTTCAATGGGAATTGGGCAACTAAAGACCTCAAAATCTGTCACTGTAAATCTTCAGCATTGAATTAACCCAGGGATTGAGTCTGTAGACTGAGGCCCCTTTTATATAGCCACTCTTTGGAGAAGAACCATGATCCGGAACTAAATTGACAACTAAAATGGCTACCCAGGAAACAAGGCATGTGTGTAAAGAAAGACTGAAACACAGGACTCTTCTCTGTTTGCTTCTTATGTTTTAATATAATTTCTTGAGAGCTCTGCAGCCTTGCTCTGCTGAAATCTTGTTTAACACAATCTAGTCTGTGGCTGTGTTCTTGTTCTGCAACTTCCCAGTCAAATTGGTTCTTGAAGCACAGACTTGCTGTCTCTGAGGTTACACCAGGTTAACATTTCTGTCATGATATCAATTCCACAAGCACACAAAAGACCAAGTCAGTGTCTATTCTTCCACATAATGCTTGTCCTGTTTGTTGGCCACTTGAGGGGCATTATGTAGTGTATCTGACGGGGCAGGAGCAGGTGAATGAGCCCTGGGTGTTATCATTTGTGTCGCTTGGTCCAGTGATGTGGTCTGCATTGCTCATCAAGAAGCAGACTGGTCCAAATGAAAGCACTCTTCTGAATGATAGGCAAGTCCTGCTCATGACACTCAATGTCAGAAAACTAAAAGATTCTCAGAAGCCTTGGTATTACCTGGGAATCAGCTTTGAGACTGCTTTTACAGAAAGTTGAGTCATCCCACTCAGCTCTCTGAACTTCTCTGCTCCAGGCTTGCTGCAGAAACTTGACAACAGAGAGCCCCATTCTGCAAACCCTTGCACAAGAGATCACAGCAGGGACAATCAAGGGGGTGCACAGTCTGTATGGATTGTAAAACACTTGTTCTTGTGGGACTTCTTATGATCAGAGCTGGAAAGTCTTGACAAAAGTCCCACAGTTTCTGCTGATCTTTTCTTAATCACATAAGCCTAGTTCTGATCTCTGCACTAAGCCTAAACTTCCAATGAGTTAATCCCCTGTAAAATGGAAGCTTCCTTCTATAACATCAACAATGCCTTCCATTCCTTGTAAATCTTTTTAGGACAGCACATGACTGAAGAGTTTGGCAAGGTAAATGCTCTAAGGAAAGTGCCAGCATTGAGGGATGGAGACTTCACCTTAGCAGAGAGGTAAGGATTACACAGCTCTCTGCCATCACAGCAGTTGGCTTTTGCCTGATCTTCTGTTGTCCCATGCTTAGAATCTGATCTCATTGCATCTCAGACTCATCTCTGCTGCTTCTCCCATCTTTTTTTTACATTTTGTTTTCTCTTCCTTGTTTTTAGCCTCTCTTTCATCTTTCTCCTGTTCATTCCTACCTCTGTCTCTCCCCCTCACCTTTTATCCTTATACTGTGCTACACTCCAGCCATGCACACTCCATCTTTGAAGCCAGAAGGATGGGGTTAAAAACTGGCTCAGCCCTGCCTGCTAGCTGCATGGAGAGGAACATTACAGCTGGCCCAGTGCTTGCAAAGCCACATGGAGCTGGAGAGTCCTTGGTGGCCCATGACTGTGATGGCATGTGCAGGAAGGTTTGACTTGTGCAGGTCTAGTAATGCCATCTTTCTAATCACTAATCACCAGGGGCTTTGGCTGTAGGTTCCATGCTAGGATAGAAAGATGTAAGTTAAGTTGCAACTGCAGCTGGAAACCCAGCAAGTGTACCAGGTTTGGTTATATTTGGAGCACTCTTCCTCTTTCCACTAAAATGAGCAGGTAGCTTGGGGGCTGTTAAGTCGGTAAGTAGAGGGCTGGGGAGAGGAGAAGCTACTTTCTCCTATTGACTTTCTGCTTCCTGCACCACCCATTGAAAAAAGCATGAAGGAGGGTGGCTTTTCTTCATTTGCCTTGCCACTGAGGAGAGAATGTGGCTCCAGGCAAAACACTTCTAAGCATAGCTTTGACTTCCCCTGAACATTTCAGCACAAACTTTGACACAGATGATCTTAAGAGAGAGCCATTGGCTTTCCTGCAATGTTTCTGTGACAATTCTACATGGTTCCATGCAGCATCTTTTGTTGTGAGACAGCGAGAGCATCCAGGCATGCAGGTGATAGGAGGTAAATGAAGTGTGGGGCTCTGGCAATAGAGAGCAGGACAGGCTGTCCAGGGGAAAGGACAGACCTTTGGGTTTATCAGAACTAGGCCCTAGCTTGATTTCACATGACCTTTGGTTGTAGGAGCAGGGCAAGGAGTCAGTAGGAAGGAAAGGACAATCCGTTTTCATTTTCTCTAAAATCACATGTCCCATATTGTCTCTCTCTGTCTGGCAGCAATGCAATCCTTCTCTACCTGAGCCGAAAATTCAAGACCCCTGATCACTGGTACCCTTCTGACCTACAGAAACGGGCCCGGGTTGATGAATATCTCTCCTGGCAGCATACTGGCATAAGGGCAGCAGGGTGCAAGGTTTACTTGAGCAAGGTAAGGAAGTTAAATTCCAACAGAGTTGAATACTAGCCACTGCCAGTAACATGATCCAAATTGACACTGTGCAGAGGAAAAACTGAGCCCTTCTCCCACAGGAGTGTGTAGCCACCTCACTTCGAATTATTCTGATGTGAAAGGGGGTCTATACTGCCAGCGTGATGGGAGTCTCTATACCTCATAAAACTACATTAAAAGAACACTGAGGTTGTAAAATGAAATGCCCAGAAATTGGACAGTGCAGAATTAAGATCAACCATGCAGCTTTTGTGTGGGGGGATTTCCAGGGGTGATATCTGAGGAGGGCCCATGTGTGCTGCACCTCACTAACTAAACACACAGGCTTATAGTGGGAAATAGCCAGATCTCACATTGTTTTGGCTGTCTGTGTTCACCAGTGCTTTGCCTATCAAACTAAAGTGGCACTTCCTGAAAAGACTCCTTTATGCTCCAGCACAGTGGGCAAAATACAGCCCATAGGCCAGGTCCAGCCTGCCAAGGAATTTTGTCCAGTCCCAGAGGGACCCTTGGTCCCCCTTGACTTAAGCACAGAACAGGCCTGGGATGTGGCACATGCAGCCAGACCTACTGCCCCTGGGCACACAGTCGGGCTGGGGTGGTGCAATGGGCAGACTCACTTCCTGGAAGCCCCTGCGGCAGTGGTTCCTTCTGGCTGCTGCTCCCAGACATGGCCCCACTGGCTAGCTCCCTGGCCTCACCGCTGGGGATACCAGACGGAGCAGGCAGCAGGGTCTCCAGGGAGACTGCCTGGGACTCCTGCAGGCAGGGCATGCGGCTGAGCAGATGGGATGGGGCCACGGGTGGGCAGGTAGCATCCAGAAGTGGGACAGGCAAGCAGGGCTGGAGATTGGGGGTGAGATTGCAGGGCCAGGGCAAAGCTGTGAACTGCTCCCTGCACATCCCTGCAATGGGTGCTGGTTCCACGGGCAGGGGCGTGCAGGGAGCAGATCACAGCTCTGCCCTGAGTCCTAGCCCTGCTCTGTCTCCATCCAGTGACTCCAGCCCTACCCACCTGCCCCACTCCCTGCATACCCGCAGCCCCACCTCATCCTCCCATCTGCCTACAGGGCCACTCAGGGAGTTTTGGTGAGCTGTGGCAGAGGGGTGGGGGCAGAGTGGCTGACCTGGGATGGAAGGTGGGGGGGTAGCTGACCCGGTCCACGACAGCTCAGTAATATTCCCTAAGTGGCCCTCCAGCCAAAATAATTGCCCACCCCTGCTCCAGCCTCAATTCTTCCTAGAGCTGAAATCTGCATAGGCAGTGTCTCTGTTGCACATAAACCAGAGCAACAAATGCAACAGGTCTAGCAAGAGCAAGGTAAAGATGAGGGATCAGAAACCATGTACTTCCTGCAGCTTTGTCTGACTATGGACACTGTTTGTGAAGATGACACCTTCTGCCTTGAGGCAAGGTGCTGATTTGCAAGTGCTACAAAATGTGTTTTGTTTTTTGTTTTGTTTTTTTCAAGCCAAATGTCTGCAAAGTCAGGAGAATCTGAACAAGGCTGTCTTGGCTGGGGGCAGAGGGGGAGATATGATGGTACAGGTTAACACTGCACGCCTTGGAAGAGGGGTTTGCAGAACTAGCCCCCTTGCCAGTAAATTATTGAGGGATCCTTAAAATAGTTCAGGGTCACTCAGGAGGATTGTGGGTGGACAGTGGCCAAAGCAAGATGCTGAATCTGTTTAAAGAACTGCATTTTTCTTTCTGTGGTAGGTGCTGTTGCCTCTCCTTACAGGCAAGCCGTTTTGTCCTGAGAAAGTAGAAGGGGCTATTGAGGAGCTGAATGTTGTCCTGAAGCAGTTTGAGGAGAAGTTTCTGGGAGACAAGCCTTTCATTGCAGGTAGTGAGATCTCCCTGGCTGACCTGGTAGCGGTTGTGGAGATTATGCAGGTGAGCGGTTCCAGCTGGGTTACTGAACCTGGCCAAGATGTTGCTCCAGTTTCCACAAAATCTTGAAGGGAAGTTTGCACTTCATTAATGGGGGTGAGGTGTGTGTGTGGGGGGGGGGAAGCTGGGGTTTGACAACCCAAAACTAGTTAAAACATGGATGTTTTCTCTGCAGCCTACATTTTAATGTCACTTTCCTGATTTTTAAAAGAGCTCTGAATAACATTTATGATCACTGTCACTGCTAAGGTGACAGGAAAAGACTGGTCAGAAATGAGAAGAGTACCTTCATTCAGGCTGCCGGAAGATGGGAAATGTCCCTTCCTTAGACCTGAAGTTGCACAAAAGAGTGTGGTGAAAATATGTGCTAGTCTGTCTTCAAGTACAAAACTTAGGCCTTTTTTCCCCATGTGTTGCAATGTGAAGACCCATTCTTATTATTTCTAAATTCATTCATGTAATTAAGGCATTATTTATTATCTATCCTTGAGGAATAAGTACTTATTGCAGCCTTCTCCTTTTTGATTTGTGGTCTTAAATCTATCTTGGTTGGACCAAATGTGTTTTTTGACTAGTCAATCAGCTTTACAAAATATAGTCCTAATCACTGGAATTTGGGCTGTTGGTTTAGGTCTTGTCTTGTTTGTTTTTGATATCCAGATGAATGCCCCACTCCTCGTGTTTGGACAATCCTGCACATTCTGGGTATCCTATAGAAATTGTCAGAGAGAAGTAAGGCTGGAAGGGTCCTCAAGATCATCTAGTCCAACTGGAAACTGAATGTGTGGTCTTGGTGTTATTGGTACCCTGCTCTAACCAACTAAGCTAAACGGCTGTTAAAATCCAATCTCTGAAATGTTTTCAGTGGAAAACTCATTAGCATGAGTTTTCCCTACAAATGTTAAGGTGGCTGGGGATGTATGTAGTTATCTTCCTACACATTCTGCCAGCTAATTGCTGGTATTCCCAGAGGCTAGTTTCCCACTAAATCCAAATCTGGGATGTGACGTCCTCCATTATTTCATATTTCTTCCAACCCCCAAAAGAGAAGATGCTGGTTCAGTTGGGCTTAGTTTTATCCTACTAGCGAATGCTGCTTGGACTGTTCATACAGAAGCTGCTCTGCCATGTTTTCTTGCTGTCTCTTTCTCCGCAGCCTGTGGGAGCCGGGTATGAGATCTTTAAGCCCAGACCCAAGCTGGCGGAGTGGCGAGCCCGGGTGGAGGAAGCGATAGGGAAGGAGCTCTTCCAAGAAGCACATAAGCAGATCCTGAATGCCAAGAGTCTCAGTGTTGCTGAACTTGTCCCAGAGCTGAGGGAACAAATGGCATGCATGCTGCTGAAGCTAATTAACTAAAATGAGAATGTAACAAAATGCTAATCCCATGTAAGACATTTTTGGAATGTCTAAGTCCTCTCCAACACCATTTTCTCTTGGCTATGTACACCCAGCAACACACGCATATGCTCCTGCAACCCCAGTTTAATCACTCCCTGCATACCTGCTCTCGGGTGATATATAAAGGGAAAGAATAAAAATCAATTTTAAAAAAGTATTGTTGTGAGGCACTGAGCCTCTTTTGTGAACAGAACAGTGAGCTGCAGTTCAGTGGCAGTCCCTGATTTGTCATTTCTGCATCTGCCTCGGGCCCCCAAACATTACCTATGTAGGAACACTCCCCTCCTTCCCCTAACACACACCTCATTTACTAGAGGCCTCTGTTGCGATGCCTGCTTTTTCTATTTGCACCTAGGAAGTCAGGTTGGGCAAGTGGGGCTGAAGAGTTTTCCAAAGAAGAAGTGTTCAGCTTGTGTGAAGACAGAGATTGCAGGCACATCTATACCCAGAGCAGACTGCACCTTTGCAGTAGGTTACAATGAAAGAGGAAAGACCCCTTCAGCTGAATGGGTGAGAAGCACAAAGGAAGAGTCTGGGAGGTTTGCATAGAGATGTTTGTTTCCTTAGAACATCTTGCCACTAGAGGCTGCTGCATCCAACTCCATGAGCAAAGAGGGATATAGAGGGAATCAAGGATTAAAGCCTGGTCATGCAGACATTTGCAGGCACAAATCACTTTCCTGACATGAGGGATCTGTGTTTACGAGGGGGACATAATCAGCTGAGTAAAGATACTTGCTTGTCTACTGCCTCAGGTGAGACCAAAGCCAGTTCTGCCTGCTAAGCTGTCAGCTTCCTTGCTATTGTCCTGCAATAGCCTGTCTGCTTCTACAGCATCACCTGCTCAAAGTGAGAAAGTCTACCTTGAAAGGAATACTGCAGGACCTGGAAGTCCCGGTGGAGGGAGAAGTGCAGGCCAGCCTGAAGGGTGTAAGTTGTAGCCGTGTTGGTCTCAGGACATAGGCAGACAAGGTTCTTTGGGTGAATCCAATATCTTTTATTAGACCAACTCAAATAGTTGGAAAAATTCTTCTTAACAAGCTTTCAGGCACAAACACCTTTCATCAGGCTGAGGAAGCATCTGCAGCTGCATGTTAGGTGGACAGGGTAAGTAAATAAGGGTTAGGTGGTTACAGTATATTCCCCTTCCTCTGTCCATTTCCAAGCTTGCAATCAATTTAATGGAAAACATGTGAACAGGGTTTGTCCTGGGTGGCTACAACCCCTTGGTCCCCCCACTCACTGGCATGGAGTGCTAATGGTGGACCAGTAATAACGGAAGCTGGTACACTATGCAAGGTAGCTGTTCAGCAGTAAATGTAATGTCTGAGCTGAGGCAATGCCACTACTATGCTGACTCCTGCAAATTTTTGGTATATGCAGAGGTAACACAATGGGAATGGCAGAGTTGCAGCCTTGGCTTCTCCTAGAAATGGGTAGCTTGCCCAGACTACAACTGATCTGCCTACCTTGGTAGCCACCTGCCCCTAGTGCCCCTTAGGCTCTGAGTCCCAACAATTGTGGGGGGCTTTGTTTTAATATGAAGCAATAAATACACAGAACTGTCACAGGTGTGGGCTAAATACCTGCATGACATGCTAGTCAACCCATCATCCTTCAGCAGTAGGAAAGGCCAGGCCTCTAATGCAATTGCAAAAACTGCACAGATGTGGCCTGGCTGGAAGTCCTATGCAAGAGCACAACATTTGACATGCCTGCGCAGCCTGAAGCGGTTCAATTCCCCTCCAGCCACACTGCTGCTCTCCCCAGCAGTCAGGCACACGCAGCTGGATTCATCCTTCACAAAGCTCTGTTGCAGTCATAGCACTGCCAGCCAGCTAGAGCCTTTTCCTTTTGCCTCCTGCCTGCCCTGCCACAAACAGTGCAGGAATTCAGGCCTCATCTATGGCACTCTGCTTTTAGGGGAGCTTGAGGTTGCTGTTGTCTGACCTACATTTGCTTCAGGGTAAAGTACTGAAGAAACTTGCAGGCTGGCCCATCCTGCCTGTATGTCTTTTTGGTCTCTTGCAATGCTTTCCTTTCCTGCCCCTTTGCCAGTCCTCATTTTTGGAGAAAAAAAGTGGGGGAGAAGCAAAGGAAATCAGGTTTTCAGAACTGATTTTTTAAATCTTTTTTTAAAGCATCTATCTACCAGTATATCAGGGAGCCTGTTGGCACTGCTGTCTTGAGTTACAGATAGCTAAACTAATATGGGGAGCTTCGCCAATCCCTCGGCAGCAGCTGTGGGCTGTAGATGCATTTGAGATGGCCTGTGTTAGACATCTCAAGAGGGACAGAGCAACACAGGAAAATGAATGAGGAATCACAGACTGATGAGCCAGGACAATATCTGAGGTGAAAAAAGAGATTTATTGTTAGTACTTTATAGTACTACAGGTGCACTGTGCTCTTTCCAGACAAGAGTTGCTGCTAGTCGAGGGCATGCAAATTGGATGGACATGTCTCACTGGGAAGAGGTGGAGTGTGCTGGTCTGCTTTGACTATGCACCCCCAGAGATTATAGGGTGTGTGCCAGCAGCAAAGATGGCTGCCAGGGGACTCTGTGTTCTGAGAGATGCCACTGAAGCCTTCTCCCTGACCCTTTCCCCTGGACAAACAGCAGGGCCAGAGCTCTCTTGACTGGCTACAAATAGAAGTGATGGTAAGGTACTTGCATCAATCAGTGATTCAGCAGCATTACTCAACAAGCTTGGTTCACCAACAGCCACTGGGAGCCAGATGGTCGCACAGTACACAAGACCTAGGGATCTAGAGTGCTTGGCTCTGGGAACTGGAGGTGCTTCACTTGATACTGTAATTCAGAGGAGCAGGGAGTAAAGGCTGAGTAGGTCTCAATGTGGACAGCTGAGCAATGAGCGTGTACCCACACTACATCAATACAAAGCTGGGGGGTAACTGGAGTTAGAGCCCCTGGCTGTTCTCCTAATGCAGTGGCTAAATCCTATTTGTCCAGGATATTTTAGAGCACTGGTCTCCATGTAACGTAGGGGCTGATGCTGACTTCAGTGAGTGTTTTGCTGTTCAAGAGTGGACTAGAGATTTTAGGATCAAGCCCACTGAAGTCAGTGGGAGATCTGAGTGAGTAAGGAGGTCTGTATTTAGCTCCAGCGCAGTTTTTCACAGGCAGGTTCTTTATTTGCAGCTTGGAGGAATTGATCATTTAAGGGATAGTAAATCTGGACCCACAACTTAGGCTTTCCATTTGAATGGAAAAAATCTGGTTTTGGAGTGTAAGTGCACCACCAAAAAGCCTTTCTCCTCTGTCCTCCAGTGCTGAAATGTTCATGAAAAGTCTGCTATGAATGGATTTTCACCTCGTTAGCTTGGCCCTTCCATTCAGGTGGATACACAGTCCTTGTATAAGGTGGCTGGTTTTTTGCATTGAGCAGCTTTCTTGCTTAGATTTTCTTTTCTGTCGTCAGCTTGAGGAACCTCCAAATGTCCAAACACAGACTTTACATTCAGAAGGACCTAACACCACCTTGGTGCTTGCAAGCCAGAAAGTAAAATGAACCAGCCTAGTTTCCTGTGCCTACAAGCTGAGTGAAATCCAAAGCCACCAACAAGTAGGATCTTTAGCGACAAAGCATGTTAGATTCCAGTTATTTCAGTTTTCCTGTTCCCAGATAAGAATGCAGGCAAGCAGTGTTTGTTTTCAGCCAGGTACATGTTAGACAGAAACTAATGGTCTCAGGTCTGCAAACCAAGCGAGAGCTGCTCTTTCCTTTCCACCGAGAACACCTGCACTATTGCTGCCTGTCCCACAGGAGAAGGTTGCACTGGTTTCATTCTGCTGTTGTTAGCAATGGGTCTCATAAGGTTAGCTCTAAAGAATGTGGTCTGTGGGGCCATCACAGGTCATGACGGGACCCTCTCACATAGGTTTACGCATCATCTTTGGACACTAGTACATTGAGAGGTGATGGGCAAAGCTTTTCTGCCTGATCAGCATAAAATGGATGCTGCTGTACGTTTTTTTCTTCTGCCCAGCCTCCAAATCCCTGACCTTCAGCTTCTCCCAGTTCTGCAAACCATGAGCCTCCCACAGACACTGTGCACTGCCCCAGCTCATGTGCACCACAGTCATGGTCCAAATACAAAGAACAATAATCTTGGCAAGCAGATTATCTAGTGCTTTTCCCTGAAACCCCAGCAGGCTCTACATACACCTCTTGCAGACAGTACAGCATGAGTGTATTGTGTAGGCAAAACCATTGTATGAACCAATGTACTTGAGGTGTCCTTTCTTATTTGCAAGGCTGGCAGCAGATCTGAGAGCCCCTCAGGAGAGATTCTGAGCATATTTTCAACCTTCTCTGATGAGGCATCAGACCTTTCCAGGGCACTGATTTTATATTTTACCAGGATTGTTCCCAGGGTTTGAATTATACTTTGACTCTTTGGGGTGTCTGCAAAAAAAAATTGGGATGCCCATCACAATGTCCTAGTAAAATCAGAGACCCGCCAGGTTATAATTTTCAGATCTTATGGGGGGAAGCTTTCATCTCTTATGGGGGGGCTCAGTCCCCCTGAGCTCCCCCATAATCCAAGCCCTGATTGTTCCCTCACTGAACCAGGTTGGAACCTGGTTCAGTCTTACATGGCACTCTCCTGCTGCTACAGTCCTGAAGGACGTCAGTGCTCTTTGTTCCCCAGCTGTCTCCAGCAACAGACCCGGGCACCAGAGAACTGCAGAACATGCAGAATTTCACAGGATGGTTGTGGCTGTAAGTGTTACCTCCAACCTGCTCTGTCTGCTCCATGACCCAAAAGCCTGTCTTAACGGAGCAAACACTTCACTCTTGTCAACAGAGCTGGATATACAAAGACTGCTGGTATTCAGAGCCCCTTGGTACAAATGCACTGTTGATGTAACTCCTTGAATGCCAGTGGAGTTACAGCAACAACTGATTGCCTCACTGTTTTCCTGCTCCAAATACTAAAGATAAGGGACTTTGTCCTTGTACTTTGCCTTCACACGTTTTTCCCTTTTTGTTTTGCATGTCAGTTGAGTGTTATTTGACTTAATAAATATTCAGGACTGGTGAAAAGTACCATGCTGAAGGCCCCCAGGGAAATCTCCGTGCAGAGATCAGCACCAGCACCAGTTGAGCCGGCCTACCACCCTGTGTTACTAATGTGCCTGTTGTGCCAAAAGGTTTGTGTCCTGAGGTATCAGGGGAATTCAGTTTCTAAAGCTCATTCACTCCTGGTCCTTCCTGGTGCGACAGGCAGCAATGGTGGCAAAGGTAGCAGTGGTTATCCTAATGCAAGGAGCTGTCTGCTAAAAGCTAAAATAAAAGATAAAAGATGATGCAGACTGTACATGCTTAGATATCTGATTAGGAAGTCAGGAGTGTGACTTTGGGCAGCATTGCTTTGAACAGGGTATTTCAGTTGCTTTGAGTAAACTGCGAAGAGAAAGCAACCAAGAACTGTGATCGTTACTGACCCTAAGAAGACACCTTCAGAAGTGTTATCCTTCCTCAAAGAGAAAGAGCTCCTGCATGTTTTCTACCTCTGGCCATCTATAAGAGGGCCTTGCACACCTATGGGGAGTCTGGGAAGCAATAGTACACAGGGCTGCAAACTGTACAAGGAATTTGTCCCACAACTCAGTCTAATATCCAACCAGCATCCACTTCTCTCTCAGTTGGAAGGCAGGCAGAGATTGCAGCTCAGGTTCCTGTTTGGGTCTAGTGTTTGCCAGGGACCCCCCATAAAAGGCCAAAATGTAAAGACTTGAGATGTCTGATATGAAATGAAGGAAAGAAAAGGTAAAACCAAAGACAAACTGAGATATATTTTCTAGATCATTAAGAAGTGAAATACAAAACATACCAAGGGGATGGTCTGTGATATGCCTGTTTCTGAGGAAACTGGAAAATGAACTTGTTAGCACCTGCGAAGGAATTTAAACTATTTTATGGAGAAGGAGGAAAGAAACTACTCCCTGAATTTTCCTGAAAGGGATGGGCTACCTGCATTGGCCTATATCCAGGCACAATGCACTCAAGTGCTGTGCAAGCTTTCCCCCCCAGAGCTAATGCATGGCAGTGCTGAGCTGCAGGCCCCTGGTACTCCAGACTTAGAGGACACTTGTCTGCAAATACGTTCTGTCTCAATCTCATCTGTTTGATTTCAGACCGGTTTTGCAGGCCATTCTGGTCATTCCTGATCATAACTCTACCCTCCAGACTGTTTGAAATTCCACCCAAATTCGTGTCATCCACAAATTTGCTAAGCCTGCACTCAGTCCCATTGTCCAAATCATTAATTAAGTATTAAATGCTACCAGACCCAAGAATGACCCTTGGTGCCAGTACCCTCCTATATTAATATCCTTTGTGCTTCAGGCTGAGGACAGCAATACTGTTCAATTTCTTCTTACATGTGGTGAAAGAATGGTTTCTAAGTGTTCTCTTTTGGAAACCCCTTGTTAAAGTCCTTTTATAACTGTGGCAATTGCAGGTACATCCCAGCCACAGTCTTTGGGTTTGCCAAGAAGAGTCTGCTGGATAAGAAGCAGTTGTGCAGCCTCTTGAAATTGATTTTGACATCTTTGAGGACAGGCCGAAGTTGTCAGCGTGGCATGGCCAGGGAGAAGCAGCCATGGGGAAGAAGTTCTTCTAAGAGGTGCATGAACACATGACAGAGCAGTGATTCACAACCAGGGTGCCACAGTACCCAGCAGTTCCTTGAGATCTTTTCAAGTCTGCAGCAGAGTGCTACAAAATGTTCGCACTGTTAGGTTTGCAAACATGACTGACAAGATAAACCCAGAGATTTCAAATAGAAATCCATAGTTGTGGTCTTTCTTCAAAGTTTCATAGTTTCATAGTAGCTAGGGTCAGGAGGAACCTGAACAGGTCATCTAGCCTGACCCCCTGCCACAGGCAGGAATGAATGCTGGGTTCACAGGACCCCAGACAGGTGATCATCTAACCTCATTTTGAATTTGCCCAAGGTAGAGGTGAGGACCACTTCCCTAGGAAGTTGGTTCCAGGTTCTGGGCACCCTAACCGTAAAATATTGCCTTCTGATCATTAACCTAAACCTATTCTCCATCAGCTTATTACCATTGTTCCTCATCACCCCAGGTGGTGCTGGGGAGAATGGGGGTCTACCTATTTACTGATGATCTCCCCTGATGAGCTTGTAGGCAGCCACCAGGTCCCCCCTCAGCCTCCTCTTGCTGAGGGTGAACAGGTTCAGGTCCCTCAGTCTCTTCTCATAGGGCCTGTCCTGCTGCCCTCTCACCAAGCGGGTGGCTGTCCTCTGAACCCTCTCCAAGCTGGCCACATCCTTTTTAAAGTGTGGTGCCCAGTACTGGCCGCAGTACTCCAATTGCAGCCTGACCAGTGTTGCATAGAGGGGGAGTATCACCACTCTGGACCGGCTTGAGATGCATCTTTGGATGTATAACAAGGTATGGCTGGCCTTGCTGGCTGCAGTCTGGCATTGGCAGCTCATGTTCATCTTGGAGTTAATAATGACTCCAAGATCCCTTTCCGCCTCTGTGCTTTCAAGAGGGGAACTCCCCCAGCCTGTATGTATGCTGTGGATTCCTTCTCCCAAGGTGCAGCACCCTGCATTTGTCTACGCTGAACCCCATCCTATTCTCATCTGCCCACTTTTGTAGCCTGTCTAAATCTAGTTGCAGACTCTCTCTCCCTACAAGTGTGTCTACCTCACCCCACATCTTAGTGTCATCAGCAAACTTGGACAATGTGTTTTCCACCCCCTCGTCCAAGTCGCTGATGAAGATGTTGAACAGTGCAGGCCCAAGGACCAAGCCCTGGGGTACCCCACTGCTCACATCTTGCCAGGTTGAGTATGACCCATCTACCACCACTCTCTGGGTGCACCCCATCCACCAGTTTTTACCTATCCAACTGTGTAGGCATCAATGCCAGAGTTGCTTAATTTATTAATGAGAATGGAGTGAGAGACAGTGTCAAAGGCCTTCTTAACGTCTAGAAAGACCACGTCCATGGCGACACCATCATCCAAGGATTAAGTTACCTGGTCATAAAAGGCAATCAGGTTGGTCAGACAGGACCTGCCTTTGATGAACCCATGCTGATTGCCCCGAGCATGATCTCCCCTGCTGGCCCCCCACAGATGTGCTCCTTGATGATTTTCTCCAAGATCTTCCCAAGGACTGAGGTGAGGCTTACGGGCCTATAGTTACATGGGTCCTCCTTCTTTCCTTTCTTAAAAATGGGGGCCACATTAGCTAGTTTCCAATCCCCCGGCACCTGGCCAGTTGACCACGAATGCTCATACAGCCAGGCCAAGGGCTCCGCGATGACCCCTGCCAGCTCCCTCAACACCTTTGGGTGGAGGGCATCTGGACCTGCAGATTTTAAAATGTCTAGCCCTTCCAGAAGATCCCTAACTACATCTGCACTGACCCAAGGCCTGACAGAGCTATCCCTGAGATTGTCCCTATCTCTGGCAGGAGGGAAGTTCCGGTCCCTGTTCAAGAAAACGGAGGCAAAGAAACTGCTAAAAATATTGGGTTTCTCATCTGGCGTAGCCACAAGATTACCATTTGAGTCTTGCAGGGGCCCTACATTGCCTGGTGCCCTCTTCTCGCTCCCAATGTACTTGAAAAAGGGCTTTTTGTTGTCCTTAATCCTGGTCACTAGCCTGAGCTCCATCTCTGCTTTGACCTTCCTAGTAGCCCTCCTACACCCAAGGGCCAAGGAGAAGTACTCCTCCTTGGTGATAGCCCCTCCCTTCTACTGGTTGTACACCACCCTTTTAGCCCTCAGGCACTGCTGAATGCCCTTGCTGAGCCAAGGGGGTTTCTGAGCACTCTTACCTCCCTTGCTTCTCTCAGGGACTGTTACCCTTTGGGCCTGGAGGATCGCCCCTTTAGGTATGGCCATCCCTCATGGACTCCCATCTCCTCTACTTTCTGGGCCCTCAGTGCCTCCCCCACTAATCTCCGAAGCTCATTGAAGTTGGCCCTTCTGAAGTCAAGGGCTTTAATCTTGCTATAAGCCCTTGACACCCTGGGCTGAGTTATTATTCTGAGTTATTATTCTGAGTTCTTTGCAACAGAAAAACTGTACAACTATATAAAAACTGAGTAATGTACCAGCTGAGGTAGAATGAAAAATCAGCTGAAGCCTGCAGTAGTTGTAAGCTTGTAATGTTGTAGCTGCATTTTTTTTTCTATTTCCTAGCCTTGTGGTTCCATCTTTGGCTGCTTTTAGGTCTGTGGGAAGGACTCCACACCATATGGAAAATAAAACACTTCCACAGATCCTCTCTCTCACTGCTTAGGTACAAAATCTGAGAAGGAGAGTTGTTAGGGTCGGAAGGGACCTATGAGATCATCAAATCCAACCCCCTGCCCTGGGCAGAAAAGAGCTCTGGGGTCAGGTGACCCCAGCCAGGTGTCTGCCCAATCTCCTTTTAAATACCTCCAAGGAAGGGGACAACACCACCTCCCTTGGAAGCCCGTTCCATATTTTGGCAACCCTCACTGTAAAGAATTTTTTCCTGATGTCCGATCTGAATTTGCTCTCTTCCAGTTTGTAGCCATTATTTCTAGTTACTCCAACAGGCACCCAGGTAAACTGTATCCCCTATTTCTTGCTGCCCGCCCCCTCCCCCCAACAAGTTTGTAGGCAGCCATGAGATCACCTCTCAGCCTCGTCTCGTGGAAGCTAAGGTTCAGGTCTCCCAATCAGTCCACATAGGGTTTTTTCTGTAGGCCTTTAACCAGACAAGTGGCCCTCCTCTGAACCCTTTCCAGGTTATCCACATCCCTCCTGAAGTGCGGTGACCAAAACTGGACGCAGTACTCTACCTGTGGCCTGAACAAAGCCGCATAGAGAGGAAGTATCACCTCCCTAGACCTGTTTGTGATGCACTTATTGTCATGCAAGGAAGAGTGTGGTTAGCTTTACTTATTACCTCATCACACTGGTGACTCATGTTCATTTTGGAGTCGACGACGACTCTGAGATCCCTTTCCGCAGTTGTGCTACTTCGAGTGGTCCCTCCCAGGCTATAGGAGTGCTGACCGTTCTTCCTCCCCAGGTGCAACACGTGACACTTATCCTTGTTAAACTGTATCCTGTTCTGTTCACCTCCGCAGCCTGTCCAAATCAGCCTGGATTTGCTTCCTGACATCTAGTTTGTGTACCTCCCCTTGGACAAGGTGCTTTCTGCTCCCTCGTCCAAGTCATGAGTGCTCAAACAGTTGTGCCAGCAGCTCCACTATGACTCCAGCTAATTCCCTAAGTACCCTATGATAAAGATCATCAGGTCCTCTTGACTTGAATACATTCAACCCCTGCAGGTGCCCCTTTACTATGTCAGCATGAACAGTTGGTGGGTTGGTATCTATACTGGGCTTACCTAAAGTCCCAATGGGATGTGTATTTGTATTCATGTCCAGGAACATGGATGCAAAGGAATTATTTAGAAGCTCCACTTTGGCCATCTTATCTGTTACTAGTTGCCCTAGTTCATCCTGAAGGGGCCCTAAGTTACCCTGCACCTTCTTTTTGCTTCCTATGTACTTAAAGAATGGTGCTTTGTTATCCTTAACTTTTGCTGCCAGCCTAAGCTCCATTTCTGCTTGGGCTCCCCTCACTGTTTCCCTGCAAGCTCAAGCCAAGCAGGTATACTCCTCCCAAGCAGGTATACTCCTCTTCTTCTTTACCTTCTTTACCTCTATGCAGTTAGTAACTGTGGGTGCAACTACACAAGATGCTAACTGCACGGTAGCCTAATAACACTGCACAGTAGTGCATCATAGCATGGACAGTGCTAATATGCTACTGCACAGTATTATTAGGCTAAAAAGGTGTGTGCAGTAACTCCAGTTACTGCCCATTTATTTAGTACTTGATTATACAAATACTAAATTAAATGCACAGTAACCACTGCATATTAATGAACATGTAGACATGCCTTGTGAGTACATTTTATTTGCATTGTGAGTTCAGAGCTTTGCTCTCACTGGTGCTGTGCACACACTTTATGGAAAGACAGTGCCTGGCCCTGAAAGCTGACAGCCTATGTGTGTGGGAGACCTTGGGTGGAGAGAACAAACAGATGTGGGGAGTGCAAGGGGGCAGCAACAATAATGAGCAGTGGACGTAGCTTGCCAGCTCGTCCTATCTTGAACCAAGATTTATTCATTGCTCTCCCTTGTATTTGTCCCCACCCCAGTTACATAGCCATGCCTGCTGTCAGTGTACCTATGGAAATGCCTAATCCTTTCCTGAATGAGAAAGTAAAAGTTACCACCCACCTACTGTAGTCCTTGCCCTTTTCCCTTCCCTTGGAGGAACATCTGGCTGGCAGACGAAGGGCTTTCCCTATTGGTTCAAAGTTAACTGTTTGCCCACGAAAGAAGTTTCTCCCTGTTCTGCATGCCGCTGATCCCAGAGCCATACAAACGTGGACTCTCTGCCTCTCTCCCCTCCACTCCCTGTGCCCAGCAGACAGGATGGGGCTGGAGCTCTACCTGGACCTGCTCTCCCAGCCTTGCCGTGCCATCTACATCTTTGCCAAGAAAAACAACATTTCCTTTGAGTTCAAGCATGTGGAGCTGTTCAAAGGTGAGTGAGGGGACCTGAGCCCTCCTGTCCCTCTGCACCCTGCCTCCCCCAGGGACCAAGTCAGCTCTGTGCCTGTGAGTCCAGGGATATGTCCGGCACTTGCAGAGAGGGAGGTCTCCTGCCTACTTCTCCGTTCTCTCAAGACCTAGAGGCTGGTGATGTCTGGTTTTCCTTTCTCACTAACACCTGCCCACAAGGGCTGTACATTTTCTTCCCTCCTTTCAGAGCTTCTCTATACTTGGGGGTTTCCTGAAACAGCCATTCTGGGATAATCATTTTGTGTGTAGACAAGCCATAAGTAGCTTCCTAGTAACGTAGAGGATAGGAAAATAAGCTGAACTCAAAATCTGGAACCCCCTTTTCTGCTGAAAGGGAGACTTTATAGGAGAGGGAAGTCTGGGAATTGAGTAACAGAGGCTGCAGGTTCAAAAGGGACAGAGCCATGCTGAGGTCAAATTTTGGAAGCCTTCTCAGTTGGAGGTATTGGAGAGGGCCAGATGTTTGCATGGGATAAGTCTGTAACGGGGGGAGTAGTTTCTCCTGGGTGAAGTGAGAGTCTGTTGACAGGTAGTTACAATGTCTGTGGGTGGCACGTACATTTTTTTGGGGGAGGGGGCTTAGCTTGTGTGGGGAAGTGGGAGATGCTAGAGATTCTAGGGAGGGTTGGAAGCATGTTGGGAGGTTTGCAGGAGCATGGCTTTTCTCCAGGTGGGGAGAAAGTAGCCTCATCTAAGAAACTCCCTTGCATTTGCCCCTTCTCTTGTCCCTTTGTTCCAGATTCCGTTCTGGGCAGGAGAACACCAGGAGGCAATAACCCCGAGCAATCTCACGCAGGTAAGGGCCTAGTTACAGTTAGCTCCTGCATGGCATGAAAATCATAATGAACTGCTTCCTCTTTCCATTGAGGCTTGGGGGCCCAGAATTGGCCTCCCCACCCACCTGCTCTTCTTGGCTCTTTGCTGTCTTCTATCCTTCCCCAGCATCATCTTGCAACTTTCTTTTCCCTGGAGTTGTGCTCAGAGAGCTCCAGCCCTGATGCCTGCCCAGCTGCCTACCAAGGCTTACAGCCAGTCTGCAGGATGGTGCCTGTCATCAGCCTGACACACCAGGGTCCTCTCCCACCACTGGAACAAACAGCCAAAAGGTGTCTTGGAACTGTGTACAGGATCTTTAGCCTGAAAGGATTTAGTCTGAGTTTAAAGAGTTATACCAGCATTTGACAGCATCCTCATGTTACAGCTTGGTGCTATCGGTACAGCAAGAACAGGCTGCTGTGAAGTGTTTAGTAACACGATCTCTGACAAAACTTGTCAGATAAATGATCCAGCATCCAGGAGGCAAATTTATGTGGCCAGGAGCCAGACAGCTGGTGGTCCTGGAGCTCCCTATTCAAAGAATGGGGTGCCAGAAATGGAAGATTGCTTAGGACTCTTGAGATTTAGAGGCGAAGCCCTGGCAGAGAGCAATGGGCACAGGCTTAAACTGCTTATTGGTGTGTTTGGCTCCATATGCAGCTTTCGCAAGATAATGAGTTGTTTGCCCCGGAGCACCATCTTTGATCATAGGTCTGAATGACTTAGATGTCAAAGAGCAGATATTTGTCTCCAATCAGGGAGCACTTTTGTTTTCACCAACATCAGCTGAATCTTGTTGGTCCTTTGATAAGGGGAGATATGCTGTAATTGCTCATAATTGCTTCTTTTTTTTTTTTTACTCTGTCACCATGTTTTCCTCCTACCATTTTAGCTTTGTGACCATCACCTTACCTACTGCTTCTTAATATACCCTTCCTCCATAAGCTACCACATGGGGTTGTACTTCACCAGTTCATTGACTCATATTGCAAAAGCCTTGCAGGGAAATTCAGATTACTCTGATTCCAAGAAACACTGTTTCCTAGGAAAGGCATTGCACCATCAGTGCTTAACTAGAGACCAGTAGAAAATGGAGCACCTGAGAATGGAAACATGCTCTCACCCCCTAATAAACATAGGGAGAGGGGAGTGATACTGATTTTGGATGGAACACCAAGGTGCAAAGTTTAGAGACAAGTGTCTGCTGCCCTTTGCTATCATCCTAACGTCCTTTCAACATACATACAGGCTCGGAGGTGACAGCCTGACTTGCATCATGGCTGAAAGGGACCTAGGGGTAATGAATGACCATCGCATGAACATGAGCCATCAGTGCAATGTGGTGGCCAGCAGGGCAAACAACACGCTGGCATGTATTAACCATTGCATCTCATGTAAAACTAAGGAAGTGATACTCCCACTGTACTCCACACTGGTGAAACTGCAGTTGGAGTACTGTGTCCAGTTCTGGGCACTGCACTTCAATAAGGATGTGGAAAACCTTGAGAGGGTCCAGAGAAGAGCCACCCATATGATCAGGGACTTGCAAGACAAGCCATATGAGGAAAAGCTGAGGGACCTTGGCCTCTTTAACCTAAAGAAGAGAAAGTTGAGATGGGACTTGATAGCCATTTACCACTATATCAGAGGAGTGCATCAGGAGCTTGGTGAACAGCTGTTCACTAGGGCACCCCTGGGGAAGACCAGGACCAGTGGATATAAACTCCTGGAAGGGTGCTTCAGGCTTAATACCAGGAAAAACTCCTTCACAGTTAGGGTGTCCAGATTGTGGAATAAACTCTCTCCAGAGGTGGTGCAGTCACCTACCCTGGAGATTTTCAAGAGGAGACTGGACAGTCACCTCGCTGGGGTCACTTGTCCCCAGTTGTCTTCCTGCCTAGAGTGAGGGGGTTGGACCCGATAATCTGTGAGGTCTCTTCCAGCCCCTAACAATCTATGAATTGATGGTGTCCCATCCTGAGTGGAAGGGACAGAAAAGCTCATGTAGGGTTGCACAGTACAAACTGTATCTGTTCCATAGTCCCATCCCATGGATGCTCTGCCTGGTCTATTAAGAGAGTTGCTGTGTTTGGTCAGTATGTGCCTGTTCCTGCAATGCCCAATTGACTCCTATCCCTGCTGTGCTTTTTTGTGACAATCCTGGAAATACCACACAGCTGCATCTAGTAAATGAATAGGTTAGTAAGTTGCAGAGACCATGCAGCGGAAGGACATCCCAGACACTGGGCATTGCTTTCCAAGGGACTCAGATGCCTAGGATATCTGCACAGGCACACTCTGTGGGACTGTGCATTTATCAGAAGCACTCAGCTTGCCCCTGCTCAGGGCTGTACAGTTGGTTAAGTTGACTGTTCCCTATTTACTGACTGTACCTCCCAGCCACTTCCATCTGCCAGTACTGAGCCCAAAGCAATACAGAGCTATCAGGAGTGCGCCGTTCTGGGGAATGGATGGCCAGAGAACTGAATAGCAGGACTCATTTTCAATTTGCTTTATAAACTATACCCACTTCTCTCTTATGAACCTCTTTTCCTCTAATGACATACATCTAGGATTCCTTCTTGCTCATATCCTGACCTGTTGCTCGACAGTTTTTGAATTGCATTTATTCCCCATGGAAATTGCTTTCAGAGTCAGGGTGACTGCTGTTCTCTACGTCTCCTCAGATGAGGTGGCATGTTGTTTTGACATCAAGAATCAATTGCAGCAGATTCAATTGCCATTAAAGAGCTGGAATCATAAATCAGGTCAACACCTATGAACACGGGGCCCTATATCTTATGTCTAGTACTGTTAACTAGAATAGGGGTTCTGGTCTTTGCTACCTGCAAATAAATTAATCAGCCCAATAATTAGCATAACACACAAACACTTAAATAATTTTTCCCATTCATGCAATATGAAACCAGTGGTGGCTCAAATGATTTTCTTAGAAACCCCAAGTGGCTCCACACACAACTTTGGTGGACTGTGCAGCACAGCTGCATTGTGTAAGTAAAACCTCAGTGTGAGCCAAAGCAAAAAAGGTGCCAGTTCTCATTTATTACCCTGGTAGGAGGAGAGCTGCTCAGGTGAGATTCAAACCAATTTCCAACCTGCTCTGGTAAGTCAGAAGTCTAGTAAGAGACACTGATTTTTTGTTCTTACCAGGTCTGTTACATTATTAAAGCACTTGGAACTCAATTCAGAGTCTTACATGGCACTTTCCTGCTGCCACTGTCCCAAAAGACATCGATGCCCTTTGGTCACTGGCTGGCTCCAGCAATAGGCTCAGACACCAGAGAGAGTAAAGAAACCTGCAGGATTTCACAGTGCATTTGTGGTTGCAAATGTTTATTTTGTGAATTGTTAGACTTTGGGCTGCACAAATGGATGCAATTTCCTTTTTAACCTAAACAAACAACCAAGCTACCAAGCAGGAAGGACAGGCTAATTCCCACACCCCATATCCTCCCATTCTGTGACAGCGACCCTCTCTCTCGTGCATACGGACAACACCTCTGCACAGCGTGCTGTGTCTGCTATATGATGGCAAAGCCTACCTGACTCGGCAAACAGCTCACTCTGTCAACAGAGCTGGGCATACAGCGGCGGCTGGCATTTAGACCTCTCCTAAATAAACAGGGCCAAGCACACCCAAAACTTCACTCCTTGCATGTCAGCCGGGTTACACCATCAATCGATTTGCCTCACTGTTTTCAAGCTCTAAATATTGGAGATGGGGGGGGGGGTGGCCCTGTACTTTGTCTTCTGACCTTTCTCTCTTCTGAATCTTGTTTGTGCATCTCAATTGACAGGTTTAACTTTGTGGAGTATTTCGGCAGTGCTGGTGTGAGGTACTAGTTGTAGAGATTCAACAATGGCAAGGGAGGCTTTACACCGGCTTCACTCCAGTCCTTCATGGGTCACATGGGATTTTGGTTACCTTGACTTCTTCAGCCATGCACTATTATTGCCAGGAAAGGGCTATGATGAAGTTCTCAGGCTAATTGGTGCCAGGGGATAAAGCAGACACACAAACTGTTATCAAGGATCAGCTGACCCACAATAGGTTTCCCCCCTATTTTCATATAATTTGCCCATGTGTTGCCATACTTAAAAAGCAGCTAACTGAATTTCTTACATGCTTCTCCATCCATTATCCAACCTTGAAAAAACCTGGGGCTACAGGGACTGATTTTCTTTTGTCAACTGGGAGTCCTGTTGAATTCCTGCCCCTGCCCCACATACCAGATAGAGAAATTATTTTTGAAGTTATGAATCACTGTGTTAACTGCAGTATTTCTAAAACCTTTTGGCCCCAAAGTAACCATCACTTAATAACTACTCTTGGCCATGCTGATCTGAGCTGGATTTCCTCTCACTTTAGTAAGCCAATATACAGAAACCTTAAAGCAGGTAAAAAAAAACCCTGTATTCATATATGCATGCCAACCCTGGAAATCAGGTGCCAGTTCATAAGTCCACAGTGCACTTAGCAGGAGGTATTTTGCCTTCCTTGAGAAGCAGGAGACCTGATTAAATAACGACCTCTCTATACACTTGTTATTTGGAACACAGCAACAATGGAATTTAAACTCTTTTATGGGGAGAGAGGGAAGAATAAACTACTTGCTGGCTTTTCCTGAAAGGGATGGGCTAACAGCATTGGCCTGGTGCCACGCACAGTACAGGCAAGTGCTGTGCAAACTTGCCTCACCAGAGCTATGCTAATGCATGGCAGCCCTGAGCTCCAGCCCCCTGGCACTCCAGACTCAGGGAATCTTAACAGGCAGATGAGTTTCTTCCTGGGACATCCTGAAGTACTAAAGTAACTGATGTTTTTCTGATATCCATGTTCAGTCTTTTCCTGGTCAGAGAATTGGGTGATGAGGTTCTTCAGCGTCTTCTTTGTTTGTGGCTCTCAGTCCTCCCTGCTATTCAGAACCCAACAAACCTTATTCTGCTCCCTGTGTTTCTAAGCCAACTGGGCTGTGGTTGATTTCCATTCACTGCAGTGATCCCTGTGGACCCACAACTGTCAAGCTACTTTTCCATCCATTTCCACTATACCTAGAGTTTGTCTCATTCATGAGTTGCAGGAATGGCTTCCTTTTGGCCTTCAGAATAAGGGGCAGAGGGATGTTAGTGACCATCAGCTTCACTATAAAGCTTTGCACACAGACCTGCTGCTTCTAGGCCTCTCTGATTCTTCTGCAAACATGACAAAAGTATCAGTTGTCCTTATTCAAGCCTCCATCTTCTTTCCCTGTCTCCAAGACAGTGGGACATTGACTTCTGTAAGATCCCTACCGATCAGCTGTAGGGTGTATGTATCAAGCTAATCATCATGGTATCTGAATGCTAATTTGCAATGGACTCTTCAATATGCTGTGCAGTTACAGCTGACAGGTGTCAAAATACTGAATTCTCAAGGCAACATCCTGAAATTCTTCCTGCCACTGGCAAATTGGATCAGGATGAAAAGTGTGCAGGTTGCTTATTCTTAAAATCATTAATTTATTTTCCTTTTTATCTCAAAATACTGCACTGTGGAGAAACGACAACCAAGATCCCCATGGCCATTGTAAAATGATGGTGGAATATTGTTACAGGTTTGATTGTTCCTTACACATGGATGGTTCAGGCTGAGGAAGGTGCTTACTTCAGCCTTGACAGGTTAAGACTCCTCTAATCTATGGCTTATCGACTTTTAATTCTTGTTAGCACAATCACAAAGCGCAGAGTCTGGCAAATTGAACATCTTGAAGAAGGTGCCAGCACTGAAAGATGGATGCTTCACCCTATCAGAGAGGTAAGAATTCAACCCCCAAATCTCATTCATCATGGGCACATTGGTAGGGATGAAATTATCACATTTGGTAACTAAGAAGTATCATTCTTTATAGCTGAAAAAGGTTACACAATCAGCCATTTGCATGTGTAAATTAGATTGCTAGTCTGCTTTGGTATCTCCTTCAAACAAGAAAATTGTAGGACATTTACTCACAGGAGAGGTAATAATGTGATGTTTAAAGCTGTGCATGTATTGAATTGAATACATGATTCATTCTACACTTGAGCTGACAGTAAGAAGGGTCTGGAATACCTGACATTATGTACGCTTGACAGGCCACTTCTTGCACAATTGGTTCGTGTTCTTAATTGGAAAGCACCAGTTTTCCAGCTGAAGAATAATGTCACAGTGTTTATCTCCTTTGTCACGTGCCATACTTCTGGCTCTGAAGGAGCTAACATGGCTGGTGGCCATGTTTGGCCAATGGGTGCCTACTTAAATGTATGCAGGGGCTCTTTTACATTTCCAACCTCTTTACCATGAACAGGATACACTCAAGGCAAAAATCACATACTAGGATGTAAAATTGTAATAAAAACTCCTCTAAGCTCAGGAGCTGACCTGCCCTTTTGTCTTGCTTTTCAAATAACTTCCATGATGAAAACAGACTAATTTAGCCAACTGGTTTTCATGCTTATGAAGTATGCTGAAAAATGTGGGATGCCAGCACTGCAGTAGATTTTTTTAAAGCTTAAAAAAAACCCTTGTACTCTGTAATAAAAAATCACGGCAGGATTTATGTTTATCTAAGTCCCTTGGACACTATAGTGATGAGGGCCAAATAGGCAATAAATAAATAAAACCTTGTTATACAAGGATCTGTCTGGGTTCTTTGACCAGGCACAGGATGCCTATATTTCCTTTCTTCTCTTTTATCAGTACAGGCTTTTCTATGTCACTCCCCTCTGGAGTATCTGACAAACATCTGCGCAAATGGTCAGGATTTGTAACTATCAGATTTTTCCTATCATTTGTCAATCATGACACAGTCACTGGACTGCCACAGACACCACTGGCCTGATCCTAGCAATCTCTCTTTGCCAGGATTTCTGCTGGCTTCACTCAACAGTTCTGGATGGAAACCCTGGAGGGAAAAGGCCCTGAATTGATCTAATTAGATGCAGCATAGGAAAGAAAGAGCTTCCATTGGTACTCAAACACCTCAGAAACCAGAAGGAATGAGAGAGACCCATTAAAAAGTATGGCTGCTAGTGGGGAAAGCATTGTCCACAGATGATGAAGATTATTTGCTATCTCATGCTCACCTCCCTTAGCTCCTTTGAAAATCTCAGCCAACTTGCTTTTTAGGAGAAACAGCATTATGGAGGGTGGAGGGTGCAGACAAATATGTTTTTGCATCTAACTCTTCTGCCCTTCATCTTCCACTAACATCTGGACAGCACTGCAATTCTTCTGTACCTGAGCCGGAAGTACAATACCCCTGATCACTGGTACCCATCTGATATCCAGAAGCGAGCCCTTGTTGATGAATATCTGTCTTGGCATCATACCAACATCCGGGCTAATGCTCCTAAGACCATGTGGATCAAGGTAAGGGCTTAGCTAGGACTACTGGTATTTCCCAAAAAGGCATTTAAACAGCCATGATACAAAGGGAATTTCTCTCCACCTAGACAGCACACTCATCCCCAGATCAAAGGAAGTTGCACAGAGGCAGCTGTTTCCAGTTAGCACTTGGACATGGAGAGAAGGCTTTCAGATTTTTTTTTCAAAGCATAAATCAAATGTGGAAGGTCTGCAGCTCATCAGGGAAACACAGATCCTTGTAGTCTGGGTTCCAGGATCAATACAAGTATAGAATAGGGGAGGAAGGAAGGGATTCCTTAGTGAACTTCCTTTTACTGCGCAGCCACCTTGAGCTCTAGACCATAAAGAGAAACCAGAGGCAACCGTCTGTACATACATCCACTGCTACAGAATGACGAGAAGGGTAGATGTGATGGGGATATAAGTTGGGTGTCAGAGTTTCTTTATTCAGAATGGTGAGGTCCATTCTTATCTAGGTTGAAAGCTATAAATAGCAGACTCACCTTGGGGCAAGAGACAGGTTGACACAGTGATTCAAGTAACACTGCTGGACACATTATTTACAGTTCCCATAACAATTAATGCAGGAGGAACTCCCTGTGCTAGTATGAGAGAGTGGGTGCAGGCAGCTTTGGTGCTGTGGGGCTCCAGAGAGCCCCGGCTCATGCTGCAGCTCTTAGGGCTTCCAGTATTCCCACGGTGAAGCCAGAAGCCAAGGAGCCTTGGCTGCCAACTCGGCTGTGGTTCCCAGATCCCCATCAATCAGTTGGGGCTGGAGTGTTAGAGCATGTGCATCATTCAGCTTTTCAGAATAACTGAGAGGTTCCATTACATGGTACAGCAGGAGCGGGAGGAGGAAGCAGTGTAGCTATAAAGCACTAGGGGTTTTACTCTGTGCGCTCCTTTATGTGTTATCTCATTTGGACTGTAACCATCTTGGCTGGATACTTTTGATTTAAGTTAGGTGCACATCTGGATTTCCCTCCTGGGGGCCATTCATGCAAGCAGCACCTCTTCAGCCAGTCAATGTACCTTGCTGACAAAGTCTACTGGGTGTCTTTCCCTTACATAGGGAAAGACAAATGAAATCCAGAGCAGGTGCACCTGTGATGCCAGGTCTCCTTTCTCCTCTCCATGCAGCTGCTGATTCCCCTCTTCACAGGCCAGCCATTGCCCTCAGAGAAACTTCAGGAGGTTATGGAGGGGCTCTCTGCTTCCCTGAAGCAGTTTGAGGAGAAGTTCCTTCAGGACAAGCTGTTTGTTGTGGGCAGTGAGATCTCTCTGGCAGACCTGGTGGCTGTTGTGGAGCTCATGCAGGTGAGCATGATGCTATAATCTGGCAGTCTCAGTATTGGGAGAAGCTGACCTGTTTGGGAGAAGCTGACCTGGGGAGAAAACAGTATGTGACACCCTTTCCTTAGAAATAGGACTGAAGGTTTAATTCATCAGGACTGGAGAATGGAGCCCAAGGCTGGAGTCAGAGCCCAGCAAGGAAGCTGACTGTAACAAACATTTCTCACCCATTTTGCCTCCACCAAGATTATCTGTTACGATCCTGCATTTCACATTTTATCGCTGTTTACTTTATTCTCCAGTCAGACAGTCAAAATCCAATGAACAGAAAGCAAGGAGCTATGCTGAACAGGCTCGTATGTAATAATATAAAAGATCAAAAGACCCAAGTCTCAGAGGTTGGGAGTTCCTGAACAGAGAATATCTTCCTCCAGGTGGGAACTTACCAAACCAGGCCTGAAAGACCCTGGCTTATGACTCCTCCAGGAGCTCTGACAGGGACACAAAGTGGGGGTTTTTCCCGACTAAGTTAAGTGGATCACAGCTAGGTTCCTCACTCTCATGCTATCTGGACTGGGATCCTACAAAGCAATAGCATTTCCATCTTCAAAATCCAGGTCCCCCATAGCAGACAAATAACAATTCTGCATCTCAGCAGTGCAGTGTTTTGGAAGATGGGACAAGCAGAAGATAGAGTGGGTTGGATCATGCCAACTAAGACTGAGGTTTAAATTAACAGTTTAGCCTTCTCTGGAGTACACTGCTATCTGGTGTAGCTTTCCTCACAGTAGACTGTACAGCAACCTCTGATGATCACCAGATCTTTTGTACCTGAGCACTGTGCACAAGTGGCAGCTGCCTGTGATAGCATGTAAAAGCTGCCACTGTGTTCAAGAGCAGACATAGGGCCATTAAGAAGGGCCAAGAATCCAGTCCAGTTGCTGCTTTTCTCAGATGCATGAACAGACTAGTGGATCCTCCCCAATTTCCTGATAACCCTCCAAGAGCTTTTTCCGCTTCTGTGGCAATCACATACATTCTGGTCTTATTCTGCCTGTTGCATAGGTGAAGTGGTGCTTTCCCTTACAGAAGCGTCATGAGTGTTTTACAGCTGCTGTCTCTCCTTTTCCACAGCCTGTTGGAGTGGGTTGTGACATCTTTGAGGGCAGGCCAAGGCTGGTGGAATGGCGTGACAGGGTGGAGGAAGCTGTGGGGAAGGAGCTGTTTCTGCAAGCTCACGAGATGGTCCTGAATATCAAGGAACTGAGCAACATCCAGATTGATCCGCAGCTGAAGGCGCAGCTGGCACCTGTCCTAATGAAGGTGCTGCAATGAGTTTACCTTCTGTTACCATTTTTATGCATCTTTCTTCCGTCTTGTTCCCAATCCCCATCTCCAACACTATGTTTACTTGCCCTTCCTGAGGTGGAGAGCACATTGCAGCACTTGCCACATGGAGAGTGCAACCTTCCATATGCCTTTTCTGCATTTTTAGGGCAGAAACTGGAGAATTCTTAAGATCTGTATCTGTAAAGGCACAGAAAGTATCAGTGAACTTTGCTCAACAGATCACTGCTGATGGGGATTTGGGGTTTCGTTTTCAATCCTCCCAGCCTGTATGAGCCTTGGTGGGGAGGAGAACTGCACAGAACCTGCATTGAATCTGATACAGCCCATAAGTTAGGGGCAACTGAGAACTGCATAAACCAGGGCAGCTTTTCCTCTCAGGCCAGGAGGTGAAAACACCTTACTTTTCATCTGCTTTGTAACATTCTCTGATGCCTGAAGACTTTGCAGACAATCAATCACCATATTCCTGCACAGGCAATTCAAGGAGCACAACTACATAGATTTGACTTAGATGAAAAAGTCTGCTGGATTTCTCTGTGGAACATTTCTTCTGTCTGGAGCACTTGCTTGGCCACAAGCATGCCTTCCACATCTGCCCCAAATGCGGTACACATGCTTCTTGTTTCTGATGGTATCTCTTCACAGCTGAGGAGTTTGTTCAAATCCATCAGTAACTGTTATTCCCTTCCATGTATGTTTTTTCAATCCAACCATTGATCCATGCCTTGAAAATCTCGTGGGGGTGGAGGGAATGGGTTCTATTTCTTCCCAAACTGGCAATTTTTATTCTAAGTTTGAACCTGAAACTCAGATCTAATAAAATGATGAAAATAGATATTGTAATAAAAAGGTTATTTAACTGCATCCTAATTATATAAAGCTTGAGTTAAGACTTTCTCCTTTCAGAGGTAAGCCAACCAAGCAAGATTAGAAATATGGTGTTGGGTTAGATCTTCAAAGTATGATATGCTGGGGGGTGGGGGGGGGGTGGATTTCCTTCTGAATTATCTGAATCCCTTTTTCTAATATGGAGTTATATTTGTTTTTATTTATATTTTCCCAATTAAAACATAATATACTGCTACCTGTGAAAGCTAACAGGTTGCCAAGTTTATTTTTTATAAATTCAACAGCAAGAGGAAGCACTAAATAGATATTGACACATCTAGGTATCTTTATGGTCATCTGCTGAGAGAAAGTAAGACCTACCAGTGATTTTTCAGAAGGATTAGAAGTGTGTAGAGAGATGCACTAAACAAGACTAGAAGATTGTTCTCTGCTTGTCTTTTTTATTGTAGATGTGTACGTCTGCATACTTGTTAATGCCGTGTTTCAATGGAATCTTGAATTATGCCTTGAGGCCTGGGGGCGTTTTGCCATTCACATGGTAGACTATTAAGAACAAAGGGGAACATATATAGTTAAAAGAGTGCTTGTACATTAGACCCATATTGAGCTTTTAAATCTTGACATCTGATTTGGTTGACATTCTGCCTCTTTCCCTTAACAGATCTTCTGATATGCCAAGTGATTGTCACATGCCTCTTTTGGCTTTGGAATTTAATTAAGAAGTTCTTTAATTTACAAGGAATTGGAAATAAATCTAAAACGGATTCCAGGAGTGTAACATGGGGGTGCAAACAGTACACATGCTCCAGCATTGCCTAAGGGGAGGGGTGCCAAAAGGACAGGGGTGGCAGGGAACCTCACCCCAAGACTACTGCCTGTCTTGTTGCTGTCTGCCTGGCTCTTCCTGCACTTTCTGACTGCAAGGAAACAGCCAGCTGGGCCATGCATGTCAAAGAGCACAAGATATTCTGGGAATTGTAGTTTCATAGAACGCAGTGGAGCTCACTGTTGCTAGGGTGAAGTGCCTTCTTCCCCATCCCCCATTCTTTCTGGCACCCCTCCCCAGGCAGCCCATGGGACCCATGTACCACTTCTCCACCCCACGTTATGCTACTGGGATCTTTGTTACATTTATTTCCATTTCCTTGAAAACTGGCCCCATTTTTTGCCACCAAAATCAGCATTTCTTTTGCCTTCTGGATATGGGTTTTGGCAGCAAAAAATGGGGTGAAAATTCTCCCCAGCAGAAGCAAATTCCATTGCCAGTCTAGAGAATTGTTATTCCGTGAACACCTTGCACTCCATGACACAGCCCAGCTGTGCTTCTGCTGTGTGACTACAAGCCAGAAGGCACGAGGGGAGGAGGATGGTGCAGAGTGAGAGATGATTGCCCCAGGTGCATTTTTCCATGCTGTGCTTCTGGTGAATTCTGGCTCTCATTTAAAATATATTCTGGAAAAAGATTACATCCTGTGTACGGAAGAGGTCAGAGTAGCCAATTTGACTCTTCCCTTAAAAGTCGTATCTAAACATTATAGCTTCTGGCTTAGTCTAGGGGCAGGAAGAGGAAAGAGAGGCTTCTCAGCTTCTCCATGAAGGAAGAAAGAAGCCTGAAAACCACATGATCTTCTGACCTTATTTCCAACTGCACATTCATTTCAGCAGGGATAAAGTTAGTGCATGTCCCTGTAACAGGGAAATAAAAAGGAAGCAGGTGCTATTTGCCTAGGTACTTAATTTAGATGGTGAGACTGATCTGAATATCTTATGGGGCAGAGGTGCACTTTCTATACTTTTACAGAGGGGGGTGAAAGGAGGATACGGTGTGCCTCATACCAGCACAGTGCCAGCTTCAGAAGAGAACCCTCACCTCCCCAGTTTTGCAAGAATAACTAGAAACTGTTGAGGGAGGGAGGTTTTCTGCTCCCATCAACCAAAAAGGCACCATGATAAAGCTTTTTATGTTTCAAACGTGGCTGATGAATCTCTCTTCATCCCTACCAGTGGACCTGATCTTTTTACCTCTTCTTTCCTTAGGGACCCAGTCTCCTTACCCATCAACCCCATACCTTTCTCCCCTAGGGTGCCAGCTTGTCTGCCCTGTCCCTTACCCCAAGGGCCCTGTTGCCCCATGGACCAGTACATGGAATATTTGCATTCTGCATCTGGAGGAAAGAAAGCAGAGAACTAAACCCTGCTCTGGCTTCAGCTGATTGGTAGCCCCACATTAACACTTTTGCTGAATCAGCCAACTGAAGTCAGGGGAGACATTTCTATATGATTTGCCCCACTCTCCCTGGGCCTCACACCATCCCCAGCAGGATGTGGCTGGAGCCCTACCTAGACTTGATCTCTTAGCCCTGCCACTCTGTCTCCATCTGTGCCAAGAGGAATGATATACCTTTGGAGATAAAAAGATGGAGGTGCTACATGGTGGGGGGGGGGGCGTTGAATACTAACTCCTCAGCTCTACCACCCTTTCTCTGTTCCCTGGATATCCAGTCTGCTCATGTTGTACACCAATAGGATGCTTTCCTGACTCCTCAAAGGAAGCAATGGTGTTATACAAATGTAATTAAGGTGCTGGCCAAGTCTGAAAAGTGACTAATAATAGTGTAGTGTGAGTCCATATTAATGATGTTTCACCGATTCCAGTTCATAACTCCTGTTTACAGGAAGGACACATATTTCTATCTGCAAACTTCAACTGGAGTTTGTGAATTAAGCAGGGTTATTTCCTCTTGCTATCACAGACAGACTTTGTCTTTTTCTAGCTCCATTTAATACAGATTAAATGTCTTTCCCCCTCTCCCCACACAGTTGGAAGTCTGTTCCAGCTCATTACCCTTCTGGCTGTGCAAAACATTTCTAGCCTAAATATATTCAGGGATGGTACCTACCATTAGCACTTGTGCCAACATTGTCTTTCTTAGCAGCAGTAAAGAGTTATAAAGCCAAATGATTCCCTTAATGAAACAAGTATAGCCCTATTAGTGATCCTTGGGATTACACTAACATACTGGATAACACAGTTTGGCCAGAAGAATCTTCACTACTGATCCTGGGGTGGGTGCGCTGGGCAGCAGTTATAAAACATCATCTTTTTCTGTAAACTTAGCATAATTGATCTGTAATTATGGAGACAAGATAAATGTGGGAGACAAAGGTACCCATTATATGGAGTCACTTTGCACAGTAGAGACATATTTCAAGCAGGCTGGCCTGATTTTAATAGTTTGTCATGAAATAATAGAAATCCATCACTGGACAATGACAGGCTTTTTTGAGAAAACATTCAACCTTGAATCAAGCTGTCCATCAATACCAGTCTATCAGGGTCACCTTTATCAACTTGAAAGCACAGGACTCCGATCTCAGGAGCTAACCTGCCCTTTTAAATATCTGCTATGGCAAAAAGCCACCATGCTGCCTTTTAACTTGTTGCAAAGGTTATTGTCCAGAGGAACCATTGTTATTCTTGCTGCTAAACCCAGCACTGTGACTGTAGCTCAGATGAGCCAGTGGAACTAGCTCCCTCTAACTTCCTTAGGAACTGAGGACCATCACCGTTTTTCAATCTGAACACCAGGCACATTTCTTTGACCTTACAATATGTATGGTAAATACAAATTAAAAACACACCCAGCCCCCCTCAAAAAAAAAAAAACATTTAGAAAGCCTTACAAAAATTCAGGGAATCTATTTCTCTCCTGGGAGAGATGAGAGAAAAACTAAATATGATAGATGCTGCATGTGCCACGGGGAGGAATTCAGGCACTATGTGAATGATCAAGGTGTAAGACCATATAGAGAATATAACTAGTTCATGGAGTAATCAAAGTCATGTAAATTTACAGCTTTCTTTCCCCTTCCCCTGACAGACTTGCTTTGCTGACAGCTTTGTTTCTTTTAGGCAGGCTTTCAGTAAGAGAGGTGAATGATCCAACAAAGCAGAGCAGATTTATTATCCATCCACTTCTAGGTGGGTTTGACCAGTTGTGATGGTTGTTTATGCACACTAATAGCAACTGCTGGAAAAGCAGCTAGAAAATATCTATTTCACTCTTACTCCATCCCAGATCAATCCATGAATTGATTTGGGATGGAATAAGAGTGAAACAGATATTTTCTAGAAGTAGAGGGATAATAAATCTCTGTCCCAAAGAGAGTGCTGGTACTGAAGGATGGAAATTTCACCTTTGTATAAAAGGCAACAGAAGCTGGGTCCAGATGTGCAGAAAGCTACTAGATCACACTTCCCCCTGCATTTACAGCTTTCTTCTCAACACAAGGCACACTGAAGTCAATCTGTCTTCTCACAGGTCTTACTGAGATTCTAGCTGGGGTCCCCCAGGATAACACTTAGCCAAACTGCTCTTTTCAAAGATCTGTGGGCCCCAATTTTTAAGATAAATGGTTGTCTGGGAGCCCTCAGTGCTTCCTGGGGCCCCCCTTACAAACAGGTTTTTCTTCCCCTCCTGTTTGCCCTATCTTCCACTCACTTTCCCATGCATACTATTTCTTTCTCTAAGCACAGCAGTTACATTTAAACCAGTAACTAATCATTCTTCACTTCGAAGATGCCCCTCTTAATGGTAACTACTCTGTCCTGTACAGTACTGGGCTATACCGGCTAGTTTGTCTATAAAAGATCGCTGTCATTTTGGAACTAAAAACCCTGCCTACTGGTATCCTTAACGTTTGCATCTAAGGCTTTTGCATCTACTTCAGACATTTGGTAATAAAGTGCTGTCTTTTGTGGAGTCACTCTCCTCTCTTCCTGCTAGCTCCTAGGTATCCTGCACTTTCTCCAGCATGAACACATTTTAGCACTGCTTTCTTCTGATCCTTGCCTTACCTGCTTTGGTTTGTTGGCAGAATCACTCTGGAAATTTTCTTTTCTCTAAAGATATGTGTGTTTTGGGGGTGGGAAGTCTCCCCAGGGAAGAATCTGTTTACCTTCTGGAGCCAGGTCATGAGGCAAGGTTTGCCAGGTAGTGAAAAATGCCCCTTAATTTGATCAATTTTAATTAGCCCGAATATTATTTTATCAGTACTAATGAGTTCCAAATGGGGGACTATAAGGATTATTGAGGAAGACTGATGATCTTCTTTTCCCTCTGTGAAATTATTGCCTTGTCAAGGTTACAGTTGCTTGTTCACATTTTACTATGCCTTGTAAGAAATGCCACACAAGCATTTGAGATTTGTATGAATAAAGTGCATATAGTTTTCTCTAAAGAAAGCAACCAGCTTGAGGCTCCAAGGAAAGAGAGAGAGAGAGAGAGAGAGATCAAAGATGCTTGTAGGTCAAAATTGTACTGAACAACATTGTTAAGCAAAACAATATTTAAGTTGATTTTTTTTCCCGAATGTTTCCACATATTTATGAATCTCTGTGAGGGTTATATAGCTTCATGTGGGTTGCTTCTTTGACAACTATGTCTTGGAGCCACAAGTAGCCAAGTGGTGAACACACATAAGCCTCATTTTATGAACATCTATTTTACTGTCTGCATGTACAAACTGCATACCCACAAACAGCCCGGGGGTGCACTGCAAACACTGCCTCATTTCTCCCTCTGGTGGTGTAATGGAGAACAACAAGCAGCAAGGCCAGGAGCTCTTGAGAAGATTATTTTTCCTCTTGGAGCAGCGATTCCTAACTGGTGCCATGAGATCCTTTAAGAGGTGTTGTGCAATACTAGCACTTTAGGTGTGCAAGCACTTACACGTGATTCACAAGCTAAACCCAAAGATTTCAAAAAGGAATCGATGGCATCAACAATATTCTGACCTGTCGTAGTCTTACTGAGATCTTTATAACAGAAGAATTGTTCTGATTATTTTCCATAGTCAAAAATCAAGTTAAAACTAAGAACTGGCATTTTCTGAGGGGTGCCTTGAGTCTAATGAGATTGCAAACCACTATCCTAGAGGGTAGTAAAGACTTTTAATTTAACTGAAACAAACTTGTGGGGAACTTGCAGCTCCATTCGTAACAAAGTGTAGGAACAAAAGTTGGTATCAGAATAAGGTATGAAATTCAATACATATGCTAGCAGATCCTGAGATATGGGTATTTGAGGTCCACAAATTATTCTCTTAAAATTCTGATAACAATATTCAGCTGCTTGGAGGATCACAACAGGTCTTGTGATCCCTGGTAGCTAGAAGTGCAACACTGTTGCAGTGAGTAGAGAACAGAGCAATCAACTGGCTCCCATTTTGCCATGACACTGCATGTGCCTGGAGATGTATCCTGTTTGTTCCTCGCTAGGCAGGTGGTGATTCCTCTCTTCACAGGACAGCCACTACCATCATCAAAGCTGGAGAATGCTAGGGAGGAACTGAATAAGACCTTGTAAGTTTTAAGATGTTTCTGCAGAAGAAGTCCTTCACTGTGGGGAGCATGATCACCCTGCTGGATTTGATATCTATTGTAGAGCTCTTGTCAGCAAGTACAGGAGCATGATGGGGGTACATACAGTTCTAGGAAAAAGAAAAGAAATAGTCTGCAATGTCTGAGGACTGTACAGTGGGCAGTTCTGCTCTCCTGGAGATGGGAATGAGTCCAACACAGCCGTACATCACTGAGAGGGAGAGCAGGCTCCAGTAGGTCAGAGACCTCATAAAAAGGATGAGTGCTACAAACCAGTCTAGGATGATGCTCACAACTGATACAGCCCCCAGTTCTGTGCCACTTTCCTCATATTCCCTGTATCATCCTTCATGCTATTCCTCCTCCTCATGTTTTTTCTATCTTTCCTGTGAAGAATCTGAATCCTAATGAAGAGTAAGTGAACCTCAACAGAACATTGGTGCTTGGGATTAAAATAAAAGCCCACCCTGAGAAGCAGGAGAGATCGGAGTGGGCTTTCTTCCTACAGGGAATTGTCTTCCTGCTCCCAGCCTGCTAAATACCACCCAGGAACTTCATCAGGTGACAGGTACACCACTTAAAGTGAAGGGTTTGTACCTCCTCTCAGCACTGGAGTACCAACCACAGAGCAGCCTGCACCTTTCTTCCAGATGTTTCAAGGGAGTACTGCCTCCCTCCAGAGGAAGTGTCATCCCGCAAGTCAAATTTTGACAGGGAAAGGACAACAACTGACTCTGTAATTCTGATTATGAATGGGCAAGACAGTTACATACCTTCTTACTGATCACGTGCTAATACGAGGGAGAACTACTATAACCACTGAACCAAACTTTCTGCCTATGTAACCCAATAAATCTGAATGTAATGGCATCTGACCCCAGCACTCTTTCCTTCCTAGACAGGGGGTCGGACTTGATGATCTGTTGAGGTCCCTTCCGCCCCTAGAGTAGAAAACTCTACTAAAGCCAGCTGAGTTAGACTGGCAGAGAAACTGGCTCATTACCTCCACATTGGCTTTTAGCAACCAGCTCAGATATCATTTTTGCAATAAGCATCATGTAAATGACAGGGAGGACACACACAACTCATTTAGATTTGTGCATATACCCAGGAACTGGAGTGTCTTATCCTTTTGATGCTCAACAAATTCTCTTCTCACTTGTGGCAGTTGCAAGTTAATGAAAGAGGGGATTCTGCTGCTCATGTATATTGGAAATTACCTCTCTGTAAGTTGCTGTAACAGGTTTTGCTGCTCTTGTGCTCACTCTCTCTTTCTCTCTCCCTCCCACTCTCCCTCCTGCCTGTAGGACCCAGTTCTGACTTGGAGGCTAGGCTCATAATAGGAGTGGTGCAAATGGATAGAGGAAGCTGTGGGAAATGATTTGAACTCTTCTGAGAAGCACAAGTGCCCAGGATTTGAACAGTGCCCAGACTGACCAACAACTGAAACAGCAAATACAATCTGTGCTGCTGTGGAAGGTGAGGAAATAGGAGAAACATGATGTTTGTTTCATCATCAGACTTTGCTGGGGGGGAGTTACATCCAATCCCAAATTTCTCCACCGCGTGTAGTAGCTCCATTGCCAAAGGGAAAGAACTTGAAAGAGAGCCACAGCATGGCATTTTAAAATTAGACTTGTTTTTGTCCTTTTATCACTGCTTTTTCTGAGCCTTGAA
Organism: Crocodylus siamensis; assembly: GCF_052110815.1. Lineage (NCBI taxonomy): Eukaryota > Metazoa > Chordata > Crocodylia > Crocodylidae > Crocodylus > Crocodylus siamensis. The sequence goes on along the minus strand of NC_143403.1, from coordinate 57,574,471 downwards.
AGTGCTTCCCCACTCTTTCTCCCACCCTCAGAAGCAGACATTGCTATGCTCCTTATCTTTATTCCCAGTCCTTTACATAAGCCTTGTGCTGCCAGATGGCTTCTGTGCCCTTAGGTAATTTTGGAAGGAGTGAGTCATCATTCCCACCTCCACAAACACACCCAGGCCCTGGATTTCTCTTTGTAGAAGCTTTCTAATCTCTGGGGCCTTTTAGCTTCCTTAGCCTCATGTTTTTTTCTTATTTTGCTTGCTTACTCCTTACTTGCCAGAGCCACTCTTCTGGGCTGCCCAAGAGATATTCTTTCCTTTGGTATGCTTTCTGTTTTAACCTCCTACACCCTTCTTACTTAAGGTTTTATGCTAAAAATAATGATGCTATTACTCTTTGTGCGGTGCGGTAGACCTAAAGAACCAAACTTTTGGTGACTTCTGCAACATGGAATATCCAATCTTCTGTGCACGTCTTGTAAATACACTGCCTGATATACTTTTACTGTTGTAAACATGAAACATGAGCATTTACTAGAACTCATTCATGTGGCGCTAGCCACCCTCAGAGCCAGTCAGGCCTATCTAACGTGCTGAAAGATCATATACTTAGGCCTGTCACAAAATATGATAAGCCTCCCTTTATAAGGGTGGCCGCTGTGGACGCATCAACTAATTCTGGAGGACAGAAAGAGAAAACAGGAAGGGGAGTGAGATCACAGATTAATAACAGGATACCCAGAGGGGACACTGAGCACAACACACCAGCCAGTGCCCACTGCCACAAGATGCGCCGAGGGATCCTGTGGACACGGATTAGAGCCAGTCAGGCAGCTCTGGCATATGCTGTAGTGATATTAGTGCTTATTCTTCCTAGAAAACCCAGAGCAGGATTTGTGTGCCCTAGAGCTATTTAGCCTGTATCAGACATCTACTTCGCAGCCTCAACAGCTGCCAAAGTGCCTTGTTAGGAGGCTGTATAATGTAAGTCTGATTAAAAAACACAGCACCTTTTCTCGGTGATTCTTGCCCCCTTTGCTTCTAAGGACGTGGACCTGAAACACCGAGCTGCAAGCTATCCCTGCCACGAGTCCATCCCCAGGCCTCGGCTCCCTGCCCCCCCCAGGCCCGTGCCGGGCTGGGGCGGGGCGTGTGCGCGGCCGGGGGAGGAGGCGCGCGCGGGAGGGTGTGTCCGGCCGCGGCCAATCGCGAGCCCGCGGCCCCGGGCGGGGAAAGCCCCGGCGGCGGCGGCGGCGGCGGCTGCGGCCGCTTCCTGTCCTGCTCGTCCCCGCCGCGGCTCGGCGCCAGCCTCTCTCTCCCGATGCCTTTCCTGGACCTGGAGACAAGCCTCCCGGCCGCGCAGCTGGCCGCGGACCTGGGGCAGAAGCTGTGCGCCGCCGCCGCCTCCATCCTGGGCAAGCCCGTGGATGTGAGTCACAGCAGAGCCCCAGGCGGGGTGGGGGTGGGGGGCGTTGTTGGGCAGGTGCCAGGGGGCCCTGATGCCTCTGCCCCCGGACGAGCGAGACGGGACGGGGGTGCTGCCTAGAAGGGGAGTGTGCCCTGCCTGCCCAGGGCACGGATTCCTCCTCTGAGCCCAGGCCCACCGGCCCTGCTCCCTTCCCTCCCTGGTGACTGTTTCCCTGCATGGCAGAGGGTCAACGTCACGGTGAAGAGCGGCTTGCCCATGGTGATTGGGGGCTCTGCCGCGCCCTGCGCACAGCTGCTGGTCTCCTCCATCGCGGTGGTGGGCTCCGCTGAGCAGAACCGAGGGCACAGCGCCAAGTTCTTCGAGGTCCTCACCAAGGAGCTGGGGCTCAGCCCGGACAGGTGAGCGCAGTGGAGGGACGTGGGCCCAGCGGGGCCAGGGCAGTGCTCCAGGGAGAGCCGGCTCGGTGCTGTGGAGCGTCACAGTCCAAGGTCTGTGTTTGAGCAAAAATAGGAGAAGTTGGCCAGAGGCTTTGAGGGCCTTATTCTGCTGGCTTGCCCCAAAGCAGTCACTTCTTGCAGTCCCTTCCCATTAGAGCACAGTATCTTCCTTGTTCCCCCTGTGGCTGTCTAGGGCTGCCCCAAATCTGGGGACTTAAGGGTGAAATCCTTGGTTAAAATAGAGGGGCACCAATAGCAAGGGTTGCCTTTAAATTGATGGGACTTAAAAGATGGCCTTGCTGCTCCTGAGGTAGGGTCTTGGCATTACAGATAGAGCTGTGTTGGTGTGACTCCAGAAGAGGAGCTGTGACAGTTGAATGGCTTTCTTCTTATGGCTGGATGAATAGGATTCTCCTATTCTGGTTGCTAACTGATTACTAAGGAAGGATGCCCTAGTGGTGAAGGTATGTGGCTGGGAGACCTGGCTTTAAGTTCATGCTTTTCAACAGACTGTGCGTCACCATGGGCAAGTCACTCAGACTGTATGCCAGAGTTCCTCCTCTGTGAAATGGGCACAGGGAAATGTTATTTCTCTCACCAGGGTGGTGTGAGGATGACATATATTGAAGATGGTGAGGCACTTGAATGCTATAGTAATGAGAATTTACAAAGTTCTGGGGATAAGTGGATGGTTGAACAAGTTTGGCTATCTACTAGTGGTGACAAGACTTTAGAATCCATGCAGACGTGCTCCCATAAAGCATCCAGCTCCTGATCCTTTTCAACTCCACCCTTTAATTATAAACTACTGAGAGCTGTGTTTAGTGATGTGTTTCTGGCTTGCTGAGAACTTGCTGGAGATAACTTTCCATTTTATAATCACTTTTTTCCTTTTCTCTTGTATTCTCTCTTTTTCCTCCCACAAAGGATTCTTATCCGTTTTTATCCACTGGAACCATGGCAGATCGGCAAGAATGGAACTGTGATGACTTTCTTGTGATCCTTCTAGACACCTATAAACATCCTCTGGGGGATGCAATTCAAGGATGACCAGCTCCACCTGCTTGTTTCAAATTATGATTTGTACCCATCCTCACTGTCACTCATGTGATTTGCTGCTGTTTTTATCTTCTGTGCGCACACAGCTCAAAGTTGCATTATCAGCCAAACTGGTTTGACTGTAACAGCTGAGGGCCTTTGTTTCACATGCATCCAGTTATCAATGGTTTGAGCTTTGTCTGAAATCATTGTATAGTTTCTGGCTGAAAGTCCTAACTTTGATATCAGAAAGCCTGCTCACTTGGAACCAGTTAAACAGAATTTGTAGACATGTCCTTTAACAACAAGCAGTTCTTGTTTGTTTCTGTTATATGATTTACTTTACAGATAGTGGCAAAGATTCTCTAGCTATGTTCATCTTGCAGGCTGATGTGCAAGAAAGAACAAACTTTACCTCTCCACTTTGCTTCCATGCTTATAATATACTTTCTCTGTTCTGATGATCCGTGGGCCATTAGTGTGAAAACTACTGCCTTAATTTCTCCACCAGTTTGTCTCCTGACTGGGAACATAGTTCTGCAGGCTGTCCTACTCCCAAAGTCCCTAAATGCTGTTTGGCACTGGATCATGGTCTAACACACAGTATTTGGTTCTTTCTGCTGTGGCAGAGGATGAGGCAAAGGAGAACTAGAGCTTTCATTTCTAGCTTCCATTCTCACTCCATGACCTTTTCAGAAAAGAGAAGATTATTGTGGAAGACATGCCTCTAAAATGGTGTGGAATGGTGTGTGGGGCTCCTCTCAAAACTCTGCCTTAAGCTCTGCTGTACTTCACCCGCAGAGATGGTTGTTCCCATGAAAATTCACTGTAGTTCTGTACCTTAACATCAGTTCATACACATGTTCATAGGTGGGGGAGAAAGATGTGTGCAAGGTATGGAATTACTTATGGCAGAATCAGAACATGCCACAGGACATGGTGCTCAGGAAAATGTTTGTTCATTCTGCAAATGATTAGTTTCAGTCTCTGTCAGCTGTCTCTTAGTCCAAAATACTTCTTGTAAACCTTGTCACAGGATGCATGAGAACACATCCTCTGCTGCTGCTCTGTGGCTAATATCTTCAGTGTGTGACATTACCCAGGGAGGAGATGATGAATTTGCACATAACTGGGCACATCTATTCTAGATGCTAACTATGCAGTAGCTGAATAATACTGCACAGTAGCACATCACAGCACTAACAGTGCTAATATGCTACTGCGCAATATTATTAGGCTACTATGCAGTAGTGTCACTTAAAAGACGTTTGTTGGTGCTGCTGCACAGTATCTCCAGTTATTGTTCGTTTATTTGTTACTTGCTTATACAAGTACTAGATAAATGCACAGTAACCACTGCACAGTAGCATCTCACATAGACGTGCCCACTAATTACTTGCAGTCCCGATGTTTTTCTCCTTAAGGCCAGGGCTCTACTGCTTTTACCCTAATGTCCAGTTCTCCAAATAGGGAGAAATGCTCTCTGGGACCATTCAGTTGATCACTTAACTGGATCATACATGATATATTAAAGCTGAAAAAGCCTAATTTTCATGTGCAGTATTTCCTGACTTTTGCATTTCACTCAACTGGGATAATACAAATGGACATCTTAAATTAACTTCCACTTATAGTCACTTTCAAAGGTCTCAGTCCTGCAAACTCTTAGGCATGTGAGCTGTTGCACTGAAATCAGTGAAGCTGCTGAGGGACATAAGTAGTAAGTGGTTGCAGGATCAGTCTTAGTCATTCTCTTAGCATCATTCACAGTCTTAGCATTTTTGCCAACACTGAGTTACATATAAAACAGAAACTAAGTTGTTCATCACTCATAGAATCCTTTTTAATTGTATGCACAATCCAGAATCTGGATGTGAAGACAGCTAAAAGCATCCCCTTTCATGTACTGAAAAATTGAATTTGGTTTTACTTGTTAATATTTAAAAGTGCAAAAAAACTCTCTTCCATTGTTTCAAAACCCCTGTGCTCTAAATAAAATAGCAAATGCAGGTTTAATAGGTCTGGGGCTTATCTGATCAATAAAATGTTTCAAGGAAAGTTGTTAGTGAATTAAGTAAGTTAAAACAATGTTCTTGTTTCCTCGCTGTCATTCTCTTTCAGAACTTTCCAACTTTAGGAGACATGAGTGTCTAAGTCTATATAGTTCCTCAGGAGGGCTCTTCAATTAAATTTAAAACTTGCATACTCCAATAATTCTGTGGTACTGCACATGATAGCTATAACCTTCCCAGTTGCTATGGAGGGGGACAGCCCTGTCCATGCCTTATGAGGGATGAACAAATTGTAACAAGCTGAGGAAAAAAAACTTACTGACCCTCAGTTTTGATTATGGTTTGCAAAGCAGTCTCTAGGAGCTGCCCTGCTTCATGGGGGGACAAATGGGGATGCATGACAACAGCCCTGAATTTTCTAAGGGTCATTCCTGTTTTTCTGTCATATCACAGGTCAGTTGCTGGGCCCTATTGGCTTCTCACTGCTATTCATCTTTAGACACTTTCTCTTTCCCTACTGATTTTGTAGCTCCCCATTTGTAGCTTTGTGTCTGCAGCATTGTACATTCATGACAAAACATGCCATAGTTAAGCAAAATCAGAGTGGAAGACCTGGGTCAAGGAACTTGCTGAGACCAAGCTTTCTAATTTATGGACTTTGCATATTTTGTAAGAGGGTAGTTAGAAAATTCATCTGAAGTGTGTGAGCATTGGGGGTGGATTGTTTTTTCCTCTTGACCTGAGCACATGTACCATTTATTTGACTTTGGGAAGAGGTAGGGAGGTCACAGTTGATAACTATTAAATCACTGTCCGCTCCTGCTTTGTAAATAACTAGGGCTGAATATACTCTGTGTTCATGTTAGTGTAAGAAAATGGCCACTATCTTCTTTAGAGAAGGATACTGTCATTTGTTTTTTAGTACTTGAGAAGAACACTCACAGGAAAGTCAAACTGAAATTACAGCACCCTGTTGCAGCATATAGAAAAACCAAGGGAAGCTGCACAAGGTTCTTTGGGTAAACCCAATATCTTTTATTAGACCAACTCAAATAGTTAGTCTAATAAAAAACAGTTGGTCTAATAAAAGATAACAGATTTACCCGAAAAACCTTGTCTGTCTATTGTGACTGGGGCAAGCTTTCATGCCCGGTGCAAGTACCAGTCTGCCCCCTGTCTACAGGTCAGCAACCTGCCTCACTTGTCTGCCTTGCCTTGATGTAATAATATTGATGTGAGAATTAGGCAGGAGGCTGTCCATTATACACCCTGACATTGGGGGGGCTATCCACAACTCCATTCCACCCCTACACCACTGCCCGAGCCTCACAGATAGCATCTCAGGCAGCCAACTCAACTACCCCTTTGCCCATTAGCTGTGGCCCCTTCCCTGGGACCTTCGGCTTCCCTTTAAGCCGTGACCCCATCTCAGGCCAGTTGGGACCCTGTGCTTCTTTGCTTTATATGGGCATCCCTCACATTGGGCCTCTGGCCCTTTTTACTCCCTATCTGGGTCCTGGCCCCACCACGCTGGTAACTAGCCTGGCATTTTTCTGGGGTTCCTACACCACTGGGAGCCCCACCAGACCACCCACTCCCGGCAGGGTGCATTTTTAGGTCATACCCAGGACCAGAGCCTCCTGCTCCTATCTGCAAGATGTTCCCATGCAGCTGCTCAGCTAAGTGATGTTTCTTGCCTGCCCCGCAGCAGGCTGCTCTTGTTTATACAGGCTGCCCCGAGTGCTAAAATGGCCGCCAAAATCAAACACCTGCAGGCACCACCAAGTGCCCTGCCACACCTCTGTCCTTCAACCAACGGGGCTACAACCTACGCTCCTGAAACAAGGAACTTGGAAACATTTTCTTTTTTCCTGTAACATTTCTAAAGATTTGTTACTCTAGAAACAGCAAATGTCCCAGGTAGGCCTACACCTGAAAAGGAATTATTTTGACTGCTTCTCCCAAATACCACCTCCAATTTGTTCAGCTGGCCTTAGAGAGTGGCTGCCTAGCATTCGATCCTCCCTACTTGTCAGCAACAGGAGATTTTTTTTTACAGTTCCTAAATGCTCAGATCTTGAAGGATCAGCTACTGACTGAGCTGAGCCAATGTTTCTAAATGTCCTGTGATTTCTATTTATTTTTCAAGATCTCAGGACAGATATGTTTGCAAATCCAAATGCACCCACCTTTACTAAACTGTGTTAGATGGGTGATGGTGTAATATGTATAGAATACAGAAGACTTCCTTTTATTCTAAGTCTTTGGGACAAGGACTGTTCCTCCTATATATTTACACAGCAACCAACACAATGAGAGCTGATCAAGCTTAAGGACACCACTAGAATACAAATATGAAATAATAATGATTCTTTTTGAAGTTATGCTGCCAGAAGTGTAGAGAATCTGCTGTAATATTTATGCATACCCACACAGTTCTTCAGTTATATAGAGCGTATGTACTGGGCTTATCTTTCCTCCTAAGTCTGAAGTTAAAGCTTATTTTTAAGTAATGTGTACAATGGAGATCAAGGCTATTTCTCCTTATACCACTTAGGTTGAGAGAGATGGCTGTAGCACAAGTGGTGTGGCTGCAGGGTGATTAAAGGCTCTTTAGATTTAATCAGGTACAACACTTACAAAATCTTCCTTCATAAAATTCCTGCTAGCTTGAGTTGAACCACCCTTGCTATTTCTCCTGCATCCAAAACTCAACCTAACCCTGAGGGGTTTCTGTAGCACAGTCTCCTGTGTAGATCCCCCTCCCCCATCTTCTCTGTCACAGACCACACATGACTGAGACAATATTTCAGCCTCTGTGCTGTCTCTAGAGTCTGCTGCTAGTTGCTAACACGGATACCAGTTATAACAACTTGCTACTGATTACTCCATGAGGAATGAGAGCATCATCTTATTTGACATACTTCAGGAAATAACTATCAGCTATGTTCACCTTCTAATCACCCTTTAGATTATTTTATCATAAAAGAATCACTTACTTTAGGTTTATTGAATATATTTAATAACCAGCAACAAAAATGGCACTGAGGGAAGGTCTTTTTTGAAAGAGGTCAAAATCAAGACCAAAACATGACTAAAGCTTTGATCTGTATGTTTCAGATGCCATTAGGCACTTGACTAGGGCGAGCTCTCGTGTAATGCACACGTTACAATATGCCTTCTAGTGGTCATCCAAATACCTTGGTAACTTGCTTACTTCAAAGTGATTTTAAAATCTTGACTGAAGTAAAAGGAAGGCACTCTGGCTTATTACAAGACATTCTTCACATAGTGATATAAAACTACACAGTACTATGTGCACACAGAATAAGAGCTCATCATCACTGCATTCTTAGTCTGAGGCATAATGGTGTCCCTGACCTCTCTCATTCCCACACAAAAATCTTTGTTCTGAGAGTGCTTTAAACTCAAACTGGCCTGTCAGAAGACATGGGTTTGAGACTCCAGTGCTGCTGATGCATTAGCTGGTAATGCAGTGAGGATGCAGATACAGGCTGCAGCATGAATTAGCACACCGTGTCTGCTGCTAATTGAATCACACTGTTCAGGTAATCAAATCCTCGTATAGTTCAGTCCTGTTTTCTGGTGACTACTTTTTCTCAAGCGAGGCAGCCTCTAGTGGAGTAACCTGAATGCAGTAACTTACTTTTCAGTGGTAATACCTATTGCTTGCCTGTAGGGGGAAATAGGTGGCTGTATGCAAGAAAGCCTGAAATGTTTTCCTATACATTTGATTTTAATGTTGTTTATTTTTTACATTGGAAATTGGAGTCTCATCTACATTGGAAGACTTGTGGTGACAGGGGAACTAGCACAATGCCATCATAAGACCTAAAAGATGGTGAAAACTGAGCAATTTGGAGAGAAGGATTTTTTAGTGAAACCATTAAAATCTTACTTTTGCTAATACATCAATTTAGAAAATAAACATTTTTGCTAAAAATTCAACCACTCTTTGAAATAAGGTGTGAATACATACAATAAACAGTGGCATAATATTTCTGGGGAAAAAGTACAGCTTCTTTGTGAAGGTCAAGGATTGAGAAAGAGGGAAGGTGAGAAGGATAAGGAGGAAAGACGATAAAGTTTGGCGTTTGAGAGACTGGTTTCAGATGAAGTTGGACCTTTATGAAGAGTTCAGAAAAGACTAGGCAGAGGAGAGAGTGCTGAGGTAGAGCACTGCAGTAAGGCTGTAGCTGAAGCCAGGAGGAACAAAGTCACAGAGATGGACCATGGAGAGGAGCTAGGTAACAAGGCTAGGTATGGGAGCTTGATGGACCCTGTTAGGAAAAGAAAGGAGAAGCCCTGATGCCAGGACACCCAACGAGACATGGTGACAGCCTGATGCCAAGGCAATACCCTGGACCAGGTGGCATGTCCTGGTGCCCCAACACCCTGTGCACAGGCGCATCTTGAGCCCACGAGGCTGCATCAGTCCAGGTGGAGCATTTGTATGCTATTGGAAATCTGATTCTATCTACATTGGAAGATTTGTGGTGACACAGGAACTAGCACAAGACCATCATAAGAGCTAAAAGATGGTGAAAACGGCTGATGTTTTTGTGAACACCTCTTTCACTTAGAAAATAAACTTTTTTTGCTAAAAATTCAATAACTCTGAAATGATGTGTGGCTGAATACTATAACTCAGGGATGGGCAAAATGTAGCTTGGGGGCTGGATGCGGCCTGCCAGGCCATTCTATCCGGCCTGCGTGGTCCCTAAAAAATTTAGAAAATTAATATTTATCTGCCCTGGTCTGCCTGTCATGTGGTCCTCGATGGCTTGCCAAAATTCAGTAAGTGGCCCTCTGCCCAAAATAATTGCCCGCCTGCACTATAACTAGTGTCAGGTATCCAGGTTGTAGCCATATGGGTTTAGAGGCCAAAGGAATCAGGACAAGTGGTCCAGGTGATATCTTTCATTAGACCAACTAGATTTTTGCAAAGAATTTGTTTTGTTTTTTGCAAAAATCTAGCGGATCTATAAAAGATTATATCCTCTACCACAAGTCCAGATACTATACACAGTGCCGTGGAAAAAAAAGTGGTGTGAGAGGCTGGCTGAGCCCAACCCCTGATGGCATCTGGGTGCTGTGATGACAGTGGCACCTCTGACACCCTCATGCACATCCCAGTGCCAGGAAGGCGCACGGGCAAGGGGCTGCAGCTGCTTGCTCGCTGCCTGCTGGGGGAGGGCAGGGGAGCCTAGGCGAGGCGCCCAAGCAGAGTACGAGGCCATTCTCCACCTACCACCACCCTGGGTCCTCCCCCTCAACCTCAAGGCCCTTCCCCTCCCGGAAGTCCCGCCTCCTGGAGCAGAGCTCAGCATCCGGCCTCTGCATTGGCTGGTTGTGGAGCCGCGGTTGAGCCAATGAGAGCGGGCATTGTTGGCGTGCCGGGCTCTAGAGACCCGGGAGCAGGTTGCCGTGGAGACCGCAGGTGAGGTGTATCCCCTCGGCGTGGGCGGCCCCCCCACCCCCCGGCCAGAGCTGGGCCGGAACCTGGGGGGCGGCAGTACGGAGCGGGGCGGCCCCGAGGACTGCAAAAAGGACCAGGGAGTGGGAGGGGCCGGGGTCAGCATCAGGCCTCGCTCTGCTGCCCCGGGCTCCGCGTGCCAGGGGCAGAGCCGGTCCCGGGATGCAGGAACTTCCCTCCTGCTGCTGGGTGCTGGGCGGCCCGGCCTGCGACTCTGTCCTCTCCCCCACCCCCCCGCTGTGCTTGACCTCCCTTCCGACGAGGGGCCTGTGCCAGCTTCTCCCCAAAACCCTCTGCCAGCAGCATCCTCGTGGTGGCCGAGGAGGTGCTTTCCCACTGAAACGTGGCGAAAACGCGTTCTCTCCCATGCACGTTTGCTGGTCGGTGCTACACCTGCACGCCGTAAGCCGACCCTGTTCTCAGCCCCGGACCATGAAGTGCCATGTGAGATGTGCTGGAGCACAAAAGAGTGAGCAAGCAAGTAAACTGGATGCTCCAGCAAGCAGTTGCTTAAACTCTATTTATATTTACAATATGGTTTTGACATGCAGAGGTATAAAGGATTTTATAGTAGAGTAGGCATCTACTCTGAACTTATTAAGAAATGCTTGGATGCTTATCTTGCTGAGGTCCTTTGACCCTAGCTGACTTCCTGCCCCTGGGGTGGGGGACAGAACTTCATGATCTTCAAGATACCTTCCAGCCCTAAAGTCTGTGAAATCTATAGATGATTTTTCTAGGGTTGGAAGGGACCTTAATAGATCATTGAGTCCAACCCGCTGCCCTGGGCAGGAAAGAGCACTGGGGTTAGATGACCCCAGCTAGGTGCTTGTCCAGTCTAGGATTGGTCTCCACTGTGAGGATATGTCTAAGTATATGGTCTGAGGATGCCTGAGGCTTTGCCGATACCCACAAGTTATAGTGCTCTGTCTAAACTAGTATAACTCATTTGCTGGTTTAGTTAGTGTTACCATTCTCCTAACATGGATATGGTTATATTGGCATGAATAGTTTTAAACTGGGATGGTGTGTTCCTATAGGGAAGTATACTACTGTAGTTGTGCCCAGGCTCAAGCACCTTGCTTAAAAACAGTCTCACCCCCAGCTGATGTACTGTCACAAATATTGAATGAAAATTAGGTGTCACACCTGCACAGAGCAGCCAGTATCTATAAGTGAACCTGGTTTGCTGTTCTCAACCTGGAACATGAAACTCCGTGTGAAATGTATCTGGACAAACAGGTACTAGTATTTTAAAAAGGATGTGGAACGGGTAGAGAAGGGCCAGAGGTGGGCAGTAAAAATGATAAAGGTTTGGAAGGCAAACCATAAGAGGAGAGGCTGAAGGACAAGGCGTGTTCAGCTTGCAGAAAAGATGACTAAGAGAGGACATGATTGCTGTCCATGCATATCTGTAGGGCTGCTACAAAAAAGATTGAGAACACCTTTCTTTCTTTTGCTGAGAAGATCAGGACAAGGACCAGTTGCTTGAAGTTGTAGTAGAATTGGTTTAGATCGGGTATCGGGAAAAATTGTTCACTGTTAGGACAGGGAGGGTTTAGAATAGACTGCTTAGGGAAGTTGTGGGGAACCGTTACCATACAACGTTTTCAGGAACAGGTTGGATGGACATTGGTCAGAGATGATCTAGAAGTACCTATGCCTGTGCTATGGGTATTTCCAATGTTCCATGTGGGGCTGGGAAGGATTTCCCCCCCCCCATTGCTACCTATGTCAGGGTCTTGAGGGGTTTTTTTTGCCTTCCTTAGAACCATTGGGGTTGACTGCAGCCAAGGCTGGGGAGCCTGAGTGGGGTGTACCAGTGCTCCTACTGGGACTAAACTCCAGAGTTTCCTTGGTAGAGGTAGAGGATCTCGCCCTTCTGGTCAGGGTCAGACCAGTTGCCACATTTGGGGCCTGGATGGATTTCTGCTTCCTGGTCAGATTGGTACAGACTGGGGGGGGTTTTGCCTTCCTCCGTAAGGGGGGGTAAGTGTAGTTTAATCCTTGAATCAGTAGAACAAAGACTGCAGTTGGCTCCCTGCTTTTTGGCAGTATAGGGTGCTATGCCTGGTAGATGGGTGGCAGGGTTGATTATGTAGTTTGGTAATAGATTAGACAAGGAACTGTGTGAAATGGTTTGCAGTTAAATTAAAACTGCTGCCAACTGTAACTTTTTCTTTAGAGAAATGGAGGGTGTCTAGTGAATTATCAGCCAAGCTAAGGAGTTACCTTTAGCAAGTCTCGGTGGTCTTGATTGAGCCAGGTGTTTAAGCAGGTACTTAAATTGAAGTGTATGAATAAATAAGCATAAATACACACCCAGCTTTAACTAATGTTACAGAGGATTTGAATTGAGGCCATTGATTGGTTAAATATTTTTTTAAGAGTTGGTGAGCATATGCAACTTTTGTTAATTTAAGTTGGAGTTGTGGGTATTTAGTATTTCTGGAACTCAGAAACACAGAAACTAAAAGTCTGTTTCCAACATCTATAAAATTGAATGTGTATCTACCTTCCTTGCAAGGGTTTGAGGCTTATTAACACTTACAAAATAATCTGGAAAGCAAAATGTTTCATTTTTTTGAAACTGTCTCTCTAATTTGGATGCAAGTGACAGGCTTTGTTTGGAGGAAGAATTCATGAATGAACAAGAACATTTCAGAATGCAGTAATTTCAGAATGAGAATGAAATTAAAGTAAAAATGTGCCCTTTTTTTACCTGTGAAAGCACTCATCAGTTATGTCTGAATTAATTCAGTTTATAGTTCATGACTCCCACTGCTTCCTGCTATGGTTAATTCTGGAGGTACCTTTTACTATTAATATGGTCTATAATGTAAAAGACTGTATTTAGCCTGCCTTGCACGTGTCATTTTTTGAATGTCAGTTGATGGGAAGTATTTGTCTCATAGCAATAAAGTTTTAAAAAAGTATACAAAAGGCTTTAAGATTCTTTTGTCTATACTTGCATCATAGCTCAAGCAATTAATAGAATGAAGAATTGCGGGTTTAATTTAAGCAGAAAATGGCTAATAGCTTGCATATATTAATAGCAGTTTTTAAACTTTGAATCAATGTTAAAATGGCCTGAGATATTAACTTTTACTCCCTTAAACACGCTTCCATTTTGATCATAGAAGTTTAACTTCTTTTTGTAGCAGGCATCTATTTGACCTCCACATATCCACAGCATTAACATCCTTTTGCAAGAGGCAATAATGTTCTCATTGACCCACTTACATTAACTATAGAACAATTTAAAAAAAAAATCTGACTTATGTAAATGATTTAGCTCTATCAGGTTTAACAACAGTGAAGGTTGAGAAGAATGCTTGCTAGCTGCTGATACTCTTAGGCAGTGGTTTGATCAGACTAGCTCAGAAGCAGGCTATGTTGAGCCTCAGGGCAACTTTTCTATTGAATTTTCTCTTGTTCTACAAAGTGGGATTCAGGGGAGTGCATAATGGTATTATGTTAATGACACAGGTTCTCTTCTCAAAGTAGGTCTCCGTCCATAATTTTTTAGTAACTTATGGTACCATTAAAGGGTACACAAGTGCTTTTCAACATGAGAGGTGCATAACCCTGGGAGGACATGAAAACTTCCAAGGGGGTACATAGCAGGAAGGAATTAGAAAGTTTAAGTGGAAAGAAAGGGGAAATATGACAAAGAACAACTCAACGATACTTCTTAGGTTGTTGATTGTGCTGTTATGACAAAGCGTTATTCTTTATTATTGATAATACTGCAGCAGTACAAGAAACCTAAAATGGTGAATGCAGCCCTAAAAATGTTTGAGAACCATTAAACTATAGTAATGCTTATTTGTAAAGAGGTAAAGTTGAAGTTGCATGGTCAATTTTTTCTTTATCATTTCCTTACATTTGAATGATTCATGCTACAGTCTTATTGCTTATTTAATGCAATATTCATATATTAATATTAGTTTAAAATATATATATTAAGCTCCAACTGTATATCTGTACGACACTTAAAACATTCCCAATGCACTTATTTCTAGAATTTAGATCCCTAAAAGTAAACATGAAATGAGGAAGAACTTCTTTCCAGCTTATTTGTCTTTTATTTTTAGACCTTTGCTGCACAATTTTTTAAATATTATTTTTAGAGTTAAATAACAAGGTTATAAGGTAAAGTGCCTTGTTTATAAATAATCCAAATAAATCTGTATGTTATAATGACATGTATATTCTTTTAATGATGAATACTTTCTGTATATATACACATAGTAAGGCATCTAATCCTCTTTGATTTTCAGACCTGTTTGTGACTGGCCCTGCCACCTGATTGTGTTGGGAGGCAGCACCGAATCTCTCTGAACATGGTAAATTCACATTACAGCACAGTGTCTTATGAGACCCTTTGGTGGGATGACTCTCTGGGACCAGGGATCTCTGCTACTGTTGCTTGAACTCTTTGATGTGTGTCATGCTAGAAACCTAATTGTTTTTCTATAGTCCCTTAACTCAAAGTTAAGTTGCCCTCTATGGAGTGGAAATTGGCACAGTTAGAGCATTACTTTGGCAATTGCAGTTCTGTTGTTGGAGTGAATAACTATTTTAGGAATTCGCGTATAATGAATATATCCATTCTACTGGCTCTATCATTGTGAAAGATGGTGGAATCTTTCACCTCTGACTGTCACTGCTGATTTCAAAGGAGCCTTCTTTGACTTGTAATTTTCTACAAGTGGTGATGTATAAAATTGCCATGATATATTGTAATAGTAATAATAATTTCTTAATGTTAAATGCTAAGAAATGGGTTGCTTGTAAGACTTGCAGCTAAAAGGGTAAAATAAGAAAAATCTTGGAGGCAGGAGTGACATGAAGGACTGGGACAGATATGTTGTTTATTATTGTGTTGATTCTCATTTGTAGATCCGAATTGCAGCATTGAATGCTAGTTCCACAGTTGAGGATGACCATGAAGGAACTTTTAAAAGTCACAAAACTCAGACAAAGGAGGCTCAAGTAAGTAAAACCACAACTTTAATAATGTGGAAATTGCCAGCAATTATCTTGATATCTTGTAACTCCAGGCTGTTGTGGTCTGTTTCCACCTCATGTTGTTCCAAAAAAGGCAGAATTAATATTGTAATTTTTGAAGTGCTGCCCGTAAGTTAAAACTCTGCTGAAAGGGGTGCAGTGAGCCAATGTGACTAGCATTTATGGTGTTTCTTAGGAAAATACATGAGTTTAGAAACTGAGCTTCTTGTCTACTTCTGAGAGAGAAATATTAGACAGATAATGGAAAAATAATCTAAGCGTCTCAGTTTTGTTCAGTCATATTGGTTGGGAGCGTAGGCAGGTTTAGAACTCCCTTGTTGAAAATCTGTTGACTTTCACATATTATATAAAAGATTCTCTTTGTATTGCATAGCTTCACTTCAGTTGTTCTAAAGTTCTTTCTTTTTTTCTGAAGATGATTACATTAAATAGGAGGTTAGTGGAGAAGTAAAATCATTAAAGCTAATCCATTAAATAAATCTTCTTCTTTGTAAAAGTGTAAAAAAACCCAAAAAAACTACAATATGCTTAAGTTATGTTAATTTTTAACAACAAAAATATGACAAAATGAGATTTGTGCTGTTCTGCCTCATAGGAAGCAGAAGCTTTTGCTTTGTATCACAAAGCTTTGGATCTTCAGAAACATGACCGATTTGAAGAGTCTGCTAAGGCTTACCATGAGCTGCTGGAAATTCGTCTTCTACGAGAGGTCAGTGAACTATCTAGAGTCAAAGTAAAAAGAAGTCGCACATTTATCACACTTTGTATCACTCTAATGCATCTTGGTTTACTCAAAAATATTGTTGGTTGTCACATGTCAGGTGGTTTGCAGCAGTTCCATGTGTCTTGGGTATATTGTTTCTGTTTATCATTTGCAGGCAGTTCTCTCTGGTGATGAAAAGGAGGGGTTAAAACACCCAGGCTTAATGTTAAAATATTCTACATATAAAAACCTAGCCCAGCTGGCAGCCCAACGAGATGACCTAGAAACAGCCATGGAGTTTTACTTGGAGGTACAGTAAAGTTGGAGTAGAATAAATATCTATTTACAACCATTGCTCAGCTTTTATAATTTTTATGCATATTTTGTGCATTTTCTTCTTTTTTTATGGTTGTAGTTCTGATATGCATATTTTCTGTATCTTTATGTATTATATATGGTATGATTTGCTCACCACTTCAACCCTAGAGAGCAGTAAATCTCTAGGGTTCCCCACTGTTATAAATCTAGCCTTAGCAAAAATAATGCAGGGAAATATGCATGAATATGTACATACTATGTATACATGCAGTAATGCTGAATATTACCATGCCTATACAGTGTGATATTTGCTGTATTTTGTAGGCTGTAATGCTGGACTCCACGGATGTCAATCTGTGGTATAAAATAGGTCATGTGGCGATAAAACTAGTCCGTCTGCCACTGGCACGTCATGCTTTTGAAGAAGGACTTCGGTGTAATCCTGATCACTGGCCTTGTTTAGATAATCTCATCACTGTCCTGTACACACTCAGTGACTACACAAGTAAGTAAAGCTAATTTTTAAATAACTTTTCTGAAAACATGCACGTAAAAGTGTCAGTAAAATTAGAACAAGACAAAATAAAAGCAAAGTATATCATAAACATCAAATGTATTGAAATTATACAGTGGTGTTATATGTAAGTTTATTTCATGATAAAGGATGTCAATTTGTAGCTGTTTTTAATTACAATAAAACAAAACTGTCATCTGTGTAGTACTGGTTTTTACTGAGAAACATCACTGGGCTCAGTACTGTAAAATGGTTCATCTTATTTTGTCCTAAAAATGGGATTATGATATTTTAAAAGTAATGGAAAGAAAACTAATTAAAAGCTTATAAAAAATGAAGTGCACAGGGGAGAAGAAGGGGAATGAACACTGTCAGACTCCTGTGTCCAGCCAAGGGTGTTGAGTTTAAATGGAGAATTTTTGGCAAAAGATGTGCTTTCTTGGTGAAAAATATTTGAGCTGCATATACAAGGGACAGGATGATAAATGACATGTGCAGCTAAAGCATTGGGTTTTATTATTTCTGAATTTTTAAGGAAAAATTTAGATCTCAAAGAGTATGGTCTGCAGTTTCCATGATGTGCTGTAATATCTCTCTGAAGTCAGTAGGCTTTTGTTGATACTGTGAGGTTTTGACTCGTGTCCTTACTGTAGTGTAACCTTGTTAAGTATGATTTTTATTCATTCCCAAAAAGTCACTACACTTTTCAGAACGGGAAAAGGCTGCTTAGCCTTAACTTCAGAAGGTTTTGCAAGACCCATGTGATTCTGGGACACTGGAAGCTGTGGTGGATCCTTGGGAATATAATAATTTAACTTCCAAATGAGAGAAGCTACAACAAAATTGGGAGCTAGGATTCTTCTGATCCCTTCATCTCACAAGAGTGGCAGCTTTTTTTCCCCCCTCTTCATCCTACCTCTGTTGTGGGAGGTGGGATTTCCTTGGAATCCAGTGTTTAACATAACTATAGTCTAGAGAGTAATTATTCCATTTAAGTGGGGCTAGTAGAGTGGAACTTATTTTATAGTTAAGTGAAATGAAACTTTGTTGAGAAGTTCAGTGAAATGGATCAAATTGAAAGGTTTTATTTTTCTAAATGGAACTGTAGCACAACCAAATATTCCATTATGATCTGGATAAAACACTCTCTTGGAAAAATGTATGCAGGAGGCTCAGAATTGTAATTTTGGGTGATTCTGAGGTATCTTGTTGGCAGAGGGAACAAGTAACATGGTGCAGCATTCAGTGTGAATGTCTTGGGACCTGTGAAAAAATCCCCACTACTTCCTTTCCCTTTTTGTGGATAGCAAAGCTTTCTTAAGAGCTGTATCTTCCTCCCATTCCTACTGCTTGGGCACATCTACATGAGACAGTTACTGTGGAGTAAACTAATTAGCTTCACAATAAACATCTTGGCATCTACACGTGCAGGGGTATTAGGGTGGAGTAAATTAATACACTTTGCATCAGGCTAGCATTTGTAAATATAAGTACTATCCTGATGCGGAGTTTTTTACTTCGCAGCAGTGCATGTGTAGATGCTGACCCAGCTGGCTGGGTCAAAGGAATGCTTCAGTGTGAGGGCTGTCTGCCGGCTAGCCCCACACGGGAGCACCATTGTGCCGCAGCCAGCCCCTCTGTGTTGAAGCAATCCCGGGCTGGTAGGCTGCATCCCTGGGTTTCCTGCCTGTCAGGGCTGCTCCAACCCTGCTCAATGTACCGTGTAAAAGTGGCACCTGGCAGCAATAAACTCCGGTGTGATAAGCACCAGAGTTTATTGCGCTGCATTAATATGCATGTGTAGACACGCTCCTTAATAGGAAGAGATAGCAAGGAACAGAGTTGTGCAAAAGTTCTTGTGGTGAAGTCTTTGTTAATTTCCGCTGGAATATTCCTTAGGGATAGCATTGTAGATATCAGTTCTCCTTGGCTGCTTTTTCCTCCAGCCGGTCACATAAACCCAAAAACATCTTGCTTCTGAAGAAAAGTTCTCTGTGGTCTTGAAAATGTGTAGCTGCAACATTAATTCCCTTCTATGGTTTTAAGTCACAAGGGCAGGATTTCTTTCTTTCCCCTCTGCAGCATGCAGCAAGAAATAATATAAATAATACTTTAGTCTTAAGTTGTGAATGAAATTCTGCTTTGTTAATGATATTGTTAAATTTTGCTTAAACAGACATTGTGAACCTGGATACAATCATGGGACAATAAACATTTCAGTGAAGTTTTGCCAGTGAAATTTTGTTTCAGTTTATACATATTTCCTGGTGGAAGGATATTTATTTTTGCCTGGAAGGGCATTTAATTCTGTGGGGGAATACTTTTTCTTTTCTGCCCCACATTTTAAAATAATGGTGGTAACATTTAGAGTTGAAGTACCATCTGGAATTGTAATCTACATCAGAGCCTCTTGTCTGAAGCTTCCGTGTAAACATCCTTTTTTACACTCATACACGTTTGTTGTCTTTTGTTGTAATTTCAAGCTAGATGGGTCTAAGCCTTGTGTATAGTATGGTTCATAGCCTGGCATGGTTGCCTATAACTGCTGTAGTATATAAATGGCTCTGGGCTCTTAAATTCAGGCTTTATCTGGTGAAAGAAAGGATATAAGTGAAGGTTAGTGAGTGGCACCTAGATAAAATATAAGGTAAGGTATAAGACCTGATCCTGTAGGTCTTTGACATGAAACACTCCTAATGGAATTAATGGGGTTGTTCATGTGAATAAGGACTACGGGGTCTGACCCTTAGTGCAGTAATAGAATTTGTAATTGGAGCAATTGATAAATGGTGTAAAAATGTTTTAAAAATTCCTTTGTAGGAGCCTGGTGTTTGAAAATGAAAACGAGTGATGCAAGATTATCACTTAGAAAAGTTGTTGTTTTGTCTTTAAAGCTTAAAGTTCATGGGGTATAGGGATTATGTTCAGATTGTCCTAGCAAGTTATTTTAACTATACCTGTTATGTGCTTAATCGTTTGAAGGAACAATTGCAAGCCAGTCATCTGTAGAAATGTTTCATGTCCAATTGGACACTTTAACTGTCTTGATAGTCATGTAAACAAAGCCCAGAAGTTATGACTTTAGAGTTCACCAAAGTGTAAAATTGGCTACTTATTTCTTTTCTCTCTCTTAGCATGTTTGTATTTTATCTGCAAAGCTTTGGAGAAAGACTGTCGATACAGCAAAGGACTGGTTCTTAAGGAGAAGATCTTTGAGGAGCAACCTTGCCTCAGGAAGGACTCCCTTAGGATGTTTCTCAAGTGGTGAATGTCATCTGTAATCGTCCTGTGGTTTATTACTTTAGAAGTTTAGGCAAGCTGTGATCCAGTAGAGTCAATGAGATGCAACACTTTAAGCTAGTCATTGTGTTCTTTTTTTCTAATTAAAACTGTATTGATCTCCTATACTATATATTCCATATATCAAGTTATTAACAAGAGAAAAAATTCAAACTTTGTTTATTGTTCCAAAATTATTTGCCTACCCAGACCTTTTGTTACTGCTAGGAGCCCCATGCTCTGGGTATTCTTTTAAAAGGCTTCCTTTTTTATATCAGAAACATTCTTAATTCTGACTTTTCCAGTTGTGTCTAGT
This sequence comes from Crocodylus siamensis, assembly GCF_052110815.1. Lineage (NCBI taxonomy): Eukaryota > Metazoa > Chordata > Crocodylia > Crocodylidae > Crocodylus > Crocodylus siamensis. Next base: position 57,553,906 of record NC_143403.1, on the reverse strand, counting down.
CTATAACCTTAGACTAGACACAACTCTGCTTGAAGTCCATAGAAAAGTTACTTTTGACTTTAGGAAGAACTGGATATGGTCATTAAGTTTTGTAAGCTTCTGCAGTATCGGGGATGCAAAAGTTCTGTAAGGCAAGGTTCTTTGGGTAGATGCGGTATCTTTTATTAGGCCAACTAAATAATTGGAGAAAAGTTCGTTGCAGGCTTTCAGGCACAAGCACCCTTCTTTAGGCATTGAGAGACTCTGCTGTTCTGAGTTCTCCAAGGTAGAAAAAAAGCTAAAATTGTGACAGGAAGTGAACATGTAAATAGGTGGAAGTTTGGAAGACAATGGGTAGAGATAGGAGGGGAGAAGGGAAAGTGAGGTGGGTGGGAGCGTGTGAAGGAATGCAAATGGTGAAACTTCAGGCAGGTACCTGGTGAATCAGATGTCAGGCAGATTGTAATGTGTCATAAATCCAATGTCTGTATTATATTAAGTCCATGATTTTTTGTATCCAGTACATTTGTGAAGTGAAGTTCATAAGCTTGTTTACGAAAGGTGTTTTGTAAGTTCCCTTCAAGGATTAGAACTGAGGGATCGGAGAGGGAGTGATTGTCTTGTGAGAAGTGGGTACCCAAAGTAATTGGATGTTTTTGTCTTTGAACACACACCAAAAATTCATCATTCTGGTATGCATAGATTGGTATCAGAATGAATGCACACTGAAGATCCATTAAAAAACAAAAATATCCAATTACTTGTGGGTGCATACTTCTCACAAGACAATCACTCATTCTCTGAGTGGGAGTGACAAAACACCTTTTGTAGACGAGCCAAGAACTTCACTTCATAAATCTACTGGATACAAAAAATCATGGACTTACTATAATACAGACATTGGATTTATGACACATTACAATCTGCCTGACGTCTGATTCACCAGGTATCTGCCTGAAGCTTAACCATTTGCATTCCTTCACACATTTCCCCCACCCTCACCTCCTATTTCTACCCATTGTCTTTCAAACTTCCACCTATTTACATTTTTACAGACTTCTTGTCACACTTTTAGCTTCTTTTCTACCTTGGAGAACTCAGAGTAACATCAGAATCTCTCAATGCCTAAAGAAGGGTGCTTGTACCCGAAAGCTTGCAAAGAACTTTTTTCCAATTATTTAGTTGGTCTAATAAAAGATACCACATCTACCCAAAGAACCTTGCCTGCCTATGTCCTTAGGCCAACTTGGCTACAACCAACAACCCTGCAGCATGGAAGTTCTGTAAGATTATTTGAGTTTTCAGTTTATTTGTATTAACTGTGAAAATTACTTTTAAATTTCAGTTACAATTTTTATATTAACAATTTTTATTTATTATTTATAGTGCAATAATGTTTAAAAGCTATAGCAAAATTTGGGATCATGTTATGAAAGGTGTTCTACCGTGCCCCCTATCAGAGTATGCTGCACTTGAAGAAATTACAATTCTAACAGATAAGAAGCAGTCCTATAGAATTCAAGTACTTGTCAAAATCATAAGCACATATGTGGCTGAGACGGGACTTCTTAGTTAACACATCATTAAAGTCAAGAAAATCAAAATTAGGGTTTTGATTGTTTTGCTTTATGTGCCTCCCTCCCCAGAATGGCTCAGGGTAGCTTGCAGTAAAATTTTACAAAAGAAGATAAACAATGATAAAATAATTCCCCAAAGCCAACCCCAAATCTTTAACCCTATGCAGTAGACCCCTGCCCAAATGAAACAGTCTAACTTACTCCCATTGTGTCTGTGTAATACTTAATATTACTCCGTAAGTGGGAAATATAAGTAGAGTATCTTGATATTTGCATGCTACAAGGTCAAATCTAATTGGGATGAGAATCCTTGTATTCCTATATTTCTGTGATCAGGCATTCAAATTAAATTTTGGATCTTCCTGGATTTTATGCTCTATGTATCCTGAAAACTATGTAACAGGAAGTGCTGTGGACCCTCCAAATGGCCCCAGGAGTTTTCCTAGTTTTCTGTGGAATGTTGGGATAGTCATTTTAAAATGTCACAGTATAGGGCATAGCACATTGTGGAATATACAGTCTCTGAGCACATGAAGCTAGATTTGAAAGTTAACTTTTTCTGGATATACAGAAGTCTACTTAAAGAGACAGGAGCACCTGCCTGGGAATAACAAGATGACTCCTAAACCTGGTAGGTCTCCTTGTGATATCAGAGAAGGAACATAGCCGTTTAGTAAGGGTTGCAGTGCAGAAGAGGCTAGAGAAAAGGTAATGTTGCTTTAAGGCACTTGACTTGGACTTATGACGTGAGTGTTTTAGACCCAGACTTCTGGTTAATTGTGTGGGTCCCAGGTATTTTTTAAAATTGTCAAAAAATTCATTTTTGGACTTGGGCTTTCAGCAAAAGCATCGGAGGCTGAAAACTGAGTCACTCGAAACAGAAGCTTGGAATAAGATGTTACCATAGCATTGTTGCAATACCATTTCTTTTCCTTCTCAATTTTCACTTTTTGAAAGAGCATAGGCTGTCTCTTACTGTCTCATTTTTAGAATGAATAGTGGTTTCTAGTAGTGAATAATTTTTATGTGTGCTTTTAGATATCTAGTTTGCTGTCTGTGGGGACCACTTTATATTAGAGAATAATCTCAGGTAAATCACTTACATTTTTTATTTTTTAAAATATCTAACTAACATCTCCCTTTCTCACATGCTTCTCAGTGACATGTCAATCCATGAAGTGAATGTGAGTGCAGCTGAAACGAGAACAATCATAGATGAAGCACTGGAGCTACGTAAGAAGAGGCAGGCTCTAATGGTGCGAGAGCGAGAACCAGATCTTAAACTTGTTCAGCCAATTCCATTTTTCACGTAGGTCCTTACTGTATCTCTGTTTGTATTATTGGATACCTGTTTACACACTGATAGCCATAATGCATTGGTATCTTTTCTGCATTTTTTTTCTTCAGTAATATTTTGTATATAATTTATTTTTAAAAGTTCCAGTAATCTGTAAATACCCTGGCACTAGAACTGTGCGAAGCTTCAGTCACTGATTCAATTCAGCCTGATTTGGCAGCCGAATATCCAAATCTGAATTGAATCAGGAGACCCATTAATTTCTCCAAATTGTGTTGGAAGCCTCTGCTTCAATTCGGCGAGATTCAATAATTCAGCCATAAACACAACTTTATATGGCTTTTCTGTGTACCTTGAGGTACCAGGCACAGCTCGTGAAATGCTGAGCTGGTGGGGTAGATGGAACATCCCGCGAGAGTGTGGCGGGGGGTCCCCTGCATGCTTGACAGTGGACCTGGAAGTGGCAGAAGTATATCTGGGTCCGCTGCGGAGTGCACAGGGGGATCCCGCCACCACTGCCACCCTCTAGCTCAGCGACTGGTGCCTCCTGCGTCCGGTGGGTGCACCTGAGGTTCCCCTGCAGCTGATTGCTGAGCCAGGGCAGCAGACCTGGAAGTGGACCGGAAGTATTTCTGGTCCACTTCCAGGTCTGTAGCTCAGGGAACACCCCCCCCCCCCCCCCGCTCTCATAGGATGCTCCATCCATCCCATCATCTCAGTGTTCACAAGCTACCTGGTACCTCGAGGTACATAGAAAAAAAACTTATAAAGCTGTGTCTATGGTTAAATCTCTCCGAATCAGAATCAAATCTTCAGATTCAGATTTGGCTGAATTGAGTCAGGACAGTGATCTGAATCGGTGAATTGAATCACTGTCTTCTGAATCAGGCCGAATCTGTATCAAATACTGCATGCTTCTCACACCCCTACCTGGCACTACTTTTTTCTAGATTTAAACTGACATGCATCCGCTTTAACCTGCTGGACTGTTGAATTGGAGCAAGTATATATTGGCAGTCAGTTTTGGAATTTTCCTGCTTTAGTTGATTTGCATGTGAATTAACTCTTCATTTTTAATTTTAGTATTTTTACCAGTTGGATGATGAAAACTTGTAAGACTTACTAGTCTACAACAGAGTTTAGTCTGTAGTCGCATAGTCTAAAAAAATTGTTAGATTCTTTCTTGTGTTTTAAACTTTTTTATTAAGGACTTTGGTGATCTTACTTAGCTAATTCTTCTACCCTTATTTGCATCAAATAAGAGTTTGCTCTTTAAGTAGGCCCCTGGCAGAACATGCTGATTGTGAATAAGAGTAACAAAGTCTTGTCTTTCATGATTGAGTATAATAGAGGAGCTAAAAGTGGTTCAAGTGAGGTTAATTTTTATGTATTTCAAGTACAGTGATTTCCCTAGCATTTGATGTCTTTGAATTTCATTAATGCCATCTCTGAGGCATATCAAAGTCCCATTCCCCTGTTCCCACAATGACTGTGCTTGTTATGACAATGTTGATCCAGCTAGTTGGTTCAGAGATGAGCTCCCTGATGATTTATTCCAGAACTGATACTCCCAGTGGTCTGTGTGACAGGATACTGAAAACAGTATTCTTCAGCTTCCCCAGATGCAGAATAGATTTTGACTCTGGGAAGAATCTGTTCCTCTCAGGCTGGTATATTCCCTTTGGTAGACTTAGTCATTCTAATCCCCTTGAGCAGAATACTTTTAACATAATTACTACAGGCTGCAGTGGAAAGGTTTATAACTGTAATCTAGAAGGTGATATCCCAAGAGCTGATACATTAATGGCTAAATTAAGTACTAATGAGGTTGTGATACTTTTGTGTTTTCACATGCAGATGGAAGTGTCTAGGAGAAAGTTTACTTGCCATGTATCACCACTTGACAACCTGTGAACCTCCTCGACCCAGCCTGGGGAAGAGAATTGACCTCTCAGAATATCAAGACCCAATCCAGCACTTGGTTATTTCTCCTACTTCTACTCCTGTCAGTGTTATCCAGGCCAATCCTGTCAGCACTAATCCAGTGGTTACAATGACAGATCCAGTATTAACTTACATTCCAGTGACACCCCATTTTCCCAGTCACAGTCAGAATTTATTGGAATCAGTAGCTCCTGTAGGTGAGCAAGGTACTTTAGTCTAAGTTTTCAAATATGATTGTTGCCTTTAGACATTAAGGCAAGGGAGGGCAATTATTTCAGGCAGAGAGCCACTTACTGAGTTTTGGCAAGCCATTAAGAGCCACATGACAGGAAGCCAGGGGCAGATAAATATTCATTTTCTACATTTTTATGGGCCCTGTGGGCCAGATAGAATGGCCTGGCGGACCACATCTGGTCTGTGGGGTGCATTTTGCCCACCCCTGCATTAAGGACACTGAACTGTTGTTTTGGAAATGTCTGTTTTCTAAATGGTTTCCTGCTGATTCAAAATATTTCCAATGTATTTATAATACAAGGCAAAACAAGGGGAAAGTTCAGTGGTATAAGGCTATAATTTCAATAGAAATAGCTACTCTAGAAAATGGAAAGTTATCCACATAGCCCTGGTTAATAATTGAGACACTATAGTCAGCAGATATGAGTACCATTTATCCATCATGATTGTAGTAACCATCACTCTACTATCAAATCCCTTTTATTCCTGTCTCCTAGTGACTCATAACACATTTTCTTCATCTGTAAAATGAGGCTCATGTCTGCCGCTCAGGGATATTGGCAGGCTTAATTTGTTAAGATTAGTTATGTACCTTCTAGTCCTCAGATGGAAGAGTCTGAGAGAGAGGCAAGGTATTGTTACTTTTAAAAAAGATAAGTTGAGGTTAGTTGCCTGTTTCTCCAATTCTTAGATTCAGCATATGCGTATAGGAACTTGAGAGGGTCAAGTTGGCTGACGTTAATGTTTGTTGGATGATACTCTCATGCAGGGTTCTAGGGGATATGCTGTGTAGTTAACTATATGGTATATTTTTTTTATCTTAGTAGTTATAGCTCATGATGTTACCAGTATTTGGTTGACTGTCACAGGTTCTTGCAGGTATTGATAGAGGGGAGGCTTCTCTGCTTTCCTTCAGGACTACAGAAATTATATAAGAATGAAGAGAAAAATGTTTCAAGTAGATCACTTTGTTCAGGCCGATATTCTGCATCACATTTTGTCCTGAAGAGAAATTTCCAGTTGTCCTTTTTTTCTGTCTTGAATTAAGTTACTACTGTGAATTAATATAAGAAAACAATACATGAAATTTTCTATTATTTTATGGAAACTCTTCCAGTATTCTAATTCCCATTGAAATTAATACAGATGGTGCTACTTGCATTCAGTAGGAACAGAATTGTGTCTTTGGATGTTACCAGAGAATTAAAAAAATTTAAAACATCTGCCAAGTATTGCTCCAATAATATCCCATGTTACTCATTTTGAACCATTTGGCAATTCCACTTTTGAAGCTTTTTGATGTTGTTTTTTAGGTGACACATCTGCAGGTGATAAATCTAAAAAAGGGGTGAAGCGAAAGAGAATCACAGAAGATAGTGGCGAAACAGCTAAAAGGCGATCTGCTAGAGTACGAAACACCAAGTGCAAAAAGGAGGAGAAAGTTGACTTTCAAGAACTATTGGTGAAGTTCCTTCCTTCCAGGTACAGTAAATCATCACTGGCATTGCATTACATAAGAGCTAGAGGTTGATTGGACTTCAGGTTGACCAGCTGGCATCTACCAGCCTCTTCATGGATCTGGAGCTGTGTTGCTTATTGAAAGAAATGGGACTTCAGTATTCTTTTGTAGATGTTATTAAAAGCATTCATTTTTTTTTAAATCCTAAACTAAAAAAGGCCAATAGAACTACCAAGTCAAAATAAAATTAAAGTAAAAGCAATAAATCAACAAGTTAGTGGAGGAATTAATTTGGCATTAAACTAGCTAAATTATTCACCATTCAATATGCAGATTTGATTGATTTTTATCAAATTCTTTATTTAGGAAATCAAACCATACAGACAGCTGTATTTGAACTGTCTTAGAATTCATAGGGATGAATTATTTTTCATATTAGAGTACCTTACTTGTAAAATCAAACTGATGTCTCATATCTGGAGCACAACTTCAGAACTGTGTATAAAACTGATTTTTCTATATTTCTGTTCATCTCACTTTTGTCCCATCCTTGTTACATACAGACTTTACCGGAACAATCCTAATAAATAAAAGTTTAACAACTCTTCCTTACCAGAAATTACAGATTGCAAACTCCAAATTTCTCAGGACTTGTGAATATAAAACATGCTAATGAATAGTTTAATCAAGCAATGTTTAGAGAAGCTAGATTTTACTTGTGGAGCTTTCCCTAACTGGATTTTATGGATGCTCAGGGATGCTTTTGTACATGCAGCTATGCTTTCTCTATCTAATTATAAAAAGGCTAATACGATGGATATCTTTGGGGCAACCAGCTAGTATTGCCAGAAGACCAAAACAGAGAAGAATATACCATTTAAGATTGCAATGGAATTGGAAATTTTGGTTCTTGTAGTGTTCTGGAAAGTCAGCACCCCCAACAACATACATTGAAAGGTGGTCACCTCAGACTGGGGAGCAAACCCAGAAATTGGGGAGCAAACCCAGCTACATTCTGAACCGCTGCTATTGCCTTGTATTATTCCATTGCAGAGTATGTGTGTCCAGTATGGGAACAATCAGTTCATGTCAAGAAACTAGACCCAGTTCTAAATGACAGATGTCATGAATTAACAGGACATCTAAATCCAACACCAAATGATAGCTTTACTTACTGGCTGGCATTGCAGCATCTGATATCAGAAGAAAGGTAGTGAGCCAAAAAGAAAGATCACAGCAGATGGAAGATCCAAGGCATCCACTCTGTGGTCACATAAGTAGCTAAATGACTTAAAGCACGAAAGAGTTTTGTGACCAGTGTTGTACCCTTAATCACGATGGCTGTGACTGAGGTTATTGAAGGAAAGATTCTGTGCAGTCAGGTGCCCTGAAATGGACCTGGAACCCCAGGAGGAATTTCCCAGAGGGGCTGTGACAGACTGGTCAACATAGCAATGCCTGAACTGCCTGTATGCTCGAACTGGAAGATCAAAAACAAGCATGATCAAATGGGACTACTCTGATAACACAAATATATGCAAGTTCAATGAAGTGCAGACCATGAAGCACCTGCTTGTTTGCCGACTCCTTGGTGAGACCTGTATGAAGCAGGACCTTCCTGCAGCAATTAAAATCTCCATTGCTTGTCATAAACTAGATGTTTTTCCAAAATCATGCACAAGGTCATGGGAAGAAGGAGAAGTGTTCTGGAACTCTAAATCAAGGAACCAGAAAATGATGTTCTGCTGGCCCAATGCTTCTACCTAGCGAGCTTCCTTTCATTTGAGAAGGCTGGTTGTTGCTGATTTGACCTTTTTACAAGGTTGTCAAGCTTCAGGATTCTGCAAGGCTAGTCTTTCCTCTTCCAAACTTAAAAGGTGAGGTTCTTGGGCCTCATCTTGGAACTCTACATTGCCAATTATCTCTTGCATTGGCTCTGTCTCAAAAGTGTGTGAACATATAAGGTGCAAGACTTGCCTTGGAGATGTGCATCTTGGTCTAATTATCTTTAAATTGGGTCCTAGGCTAGCATCCTTTTAGGCAAATGGAAGCATAGATCCAAATAGCTTGTCTTCCAGAATCAATATGTTAATAAAAAGAAAAAAAAATTGTAAAGCTGATAATGATGAAAACCATTTCAGGGACAACATTTTAGTGTTCATAGAAATTAATTGCTTTCAGATATAATTTTTCTAGATGTTTTCTAGAAAAAAGCAGAAGCAAACCATGAATTCTTTTTGCATGTTTAAGAAATGAAAATGATGTAAACTTTTATTGCTGTATTTCTTCTGTTAAGCTATACATAACTTGTCATGTTTTACTGCCATTTGTTACTAAAATTCCTTTTTAGGAATTTCACAAGTATATATATTTTTGGTCCTGTTTTCTTCCACCTCACCCCCACCCAACTTCTTACTTAGGCTGAGGAAAGTGGATCCAGAGGAAGAAGATGATCCTTTCAGTAGCTATGAAGTGCAGTCAGAGATCAAAGAAGAGAACTTCCAGCATGTTGGGCCACATAGGATGTCATTTGATTCTACAACATTCATGGAATCTGGTAGGGACTTCATAATCATTCTTCTAATTATTTCTCTATGCTTCTCCTCCCACACTTCTCTATGATTGTTTTTATTTTTCTGTGAACAAAAGAACACATTTCAAAGGGTTTATTTTAATAGATCACTTGGCTGAACTTCACTGTATTAATAACTGAAACTATTTTTGTGTTTTCAGTGGGTTGCTTGATTATTGTTTATCTGATCTCTGTGTATTTTCTCAATTTAGCACACAGTTACTTAATTCTACATTTGTTCAGAACTACATCCGTTAAGGAGTAGGAATGTATCTCTTTTGCAGGACGTGTGCTGGATGTCATAAAGTATTATCTCTGAGACTAAGAGAGATGGTGACTTGAAAATGGTTGAATTCAGCAAACTGATTTTGTGAACTTTGTGCTCTTCTGCTATCTAGAGAAACAGGATGTTCATGAGTTCCTTCTAGATAACCTGAACAATGGTGGTATACTTGAACTGATGATGAGATACCTCAAAGTAATCAGCCAGAAGTTCCTGGTCAAGTGGCCACTTGGATTGGCTGAAGTTGTCCTTAGTATCTACAACAGCTGGAGAAAGCACAGTAGTAATCTGCCCAACCCATTATTGAGAGACTGTAGCAACCAGCACATCAAGGTAATGAGATTGTTTGTTTGTTATTTTACCTCATCACTACCAGTATATTGCTTTATATGCCTCCAAGCCATCTACCCTCAGTGCAGCAACTTTATTCATGTTTTTCTTAACTTTTCCTATCCCTGGGATATTCGTGGATTCTAGTCTTCATTTCAGTTGTTAACAAACTTGGGTGCACTGCATCTGATGGTGATTTTGGTCATTGTATTACTGAGCATATTGGGTGATGTTCCACTTGTGGTACAAAAAAGCCTCATGTGTTGCTGTGGGCGAGTGTGGAATTTGTAATAAGAGCTTTGCTTGATTTTTAGATCTGTGCAACAGAACTGAGCATGACTCAACATTCTAGTGGTTTAGATCAGTGGTTTCTGAACCTTCTCTGCCCTGTGGCACACTTACCTGGCCTTTTCTGCCCCACGACACACCAGCTGAATGCAGGGGAGGAGGGAGGGGGTGGCGAGTAGTTGAATGCTGGGGGGGAGGGGATTGGCATGGGGCTGGTCGGGATGTGATGATAGCACGGGGCAGCGGTGGCATCACTGCCTGTAGCCATCCCCCCACCCCCCTGGGAGCCATACCCCCCCAAGATTCCACAGTATACCTACCTGGACATGGCCGATGGCACACCGGTTGGGAAGCACTAGTTTAGATTCCATACCAGAGATGCACTTCATCTCAGGCACACGGGTTGTATAAAAATCCCTCTTCTAAATAGAATATATAAAACATGCAGTGACTTGGCAAATTATGGAGTTCATAGTTGAAAATTTATACACCACAGTAAAAGGAAAATATATTTCCTTTTCTCACTAAGGCCCCCTTTTACATGTTGCAGATATTGTGCAATTAATTGAAGACCAGCTACACTCCATAGAAAGTTCCAACCAGCTATAAAGTTAGTACACATTTTTGAGGTCTAATTTTATAGTTGGTTGCTATCAAGGTCTAATTTGCACATATAGCAGGCTAAACTATAGTAAGTAATGTGGCTATGTAGCTGCAATGTATATGAAAACACCTACACCAGCACATGCAAAGAAACTTCTTGGTAACAAATGCTCCAGAATCATTTGAACTATACCAAGAGTTTTCACTTTCTTCCCATGGGGTCTAATTATAACCACCACATAAAAATGAAAAAAAAAATCTTTATTCTTTATTCCATATAACCACCACCCTGTGAGTTGTACTAGAATATCCACTGTTTTCATTAGCAACTCGTATCCAGTTATTTTTTTTAAATATGCTTCCATCTTTTATTGAACAGTATTAATGACCTGGCAAAACTAGAGCATGTGTGTTCAGTCTCCTTGATTTCTACAACTTCTCTGCTATTCATCTTGGCCTTATGATATTTTTTCAGAGGTTCTAGCAAAGGGATCAGTGATGAAACAAGTTACTGAGGGATAATAAGGGAGCAGTTAGTGAATGAGGATGGTGCCCTTTTCCATGATAGGACCAAACTGCTCCCTTATTATCTTCTTTTCTGCTCAGTCTTTTCTTTTTTTATGAACAGAGAGTTTTTGTACCTCTCTCTAGTTGTAAATGGCATATTTTCCCCTGGTCCTTTTTTTTGCCCTACTAAGTGTTATAGGAAGAATGCAACCTTTTTTTCCCCTTCCCTTTTGAAGGAAAAAAGCCATAATAGTAGTATCTTGGAAATAGAAATCACAAAGAAGACATGTTAGAAAGTTGTCTTTCAAGTGCATTGCTGATTTCATTTCATTTTACTCATGCATTTCTTTTTTTCCCCCCAATTTTATTCATCCTTTCCCTATAGGATATGATGTTGATGAGCCTTTCTTGTATGGAACTGCAACTTGACCAATGGCTCTTGACCAAGAGGAAAAGCACTACTGGTAATAGCTTGATATTTCTCAGCTATGCTCTTCTTACAATTTGAATTAAACTAATAAGACTTTTTGCAAGGAATGTATTAGATTTCTGGGGTATTATTTCTCTAAATGCAAGTCATAATAAAAGATGAGGACAAAAAGATGAGGACATCTGCTCATAAGTTGGTATTCTTGTTTGGGTCCTGCTGTATGTGGAACCTTTTGCATAAGGAAAATGCAACATTAAGCTAAAATTTATTTGCAGTTTCCCCTCGGAATTGTCCTGCTACCTCTGTGAATGGAAAATTTGGTCCTGATTTCCCAGGAACTCATTTCCTGGGAGACCTGCTGCAACTATCATTTGCATCCTCCCAGCGAGATCTGTTTGAGGAAGGATGGGTGGAGTTTGTGGCTCGAGTGTATTGGCTGAAAGCACGCTTCCTAGCACTTCAGGTTTGTTTGCAGTTTGAATTTGATAAGTACCACATCTTTATTATACCTTTTTAACATCCTTTAAGCAAAGTCAGAGCTGTCTAACTTCTAGGCAACCAGGGGCCACATGCTGTGGATGCTGCATGATGTGCAGGCCACAGACCCAGGGAGCCACTTTCTGTGTGGGTGAGTGGGCAGTCTACCCACTTGCATAGTGTGTGCAGCTCAGCTCCACCCTCTCCTGCTCACATGAACCACATGGGCTACCCATCACTCTCCCTGTAGCAGAGGCAGCCTGACCCCCTTCTGCCCCCTTCCCGTGGCATATGTGCAGAGCCTCTCCCCTACCACCATGATCCCCACAGCACAGGCAGTCTGGCTCCCTGGATGCATCTACAAATTAAGTGGAGCAAGGTTCTCCGTGTTGTGATGGATTTCTTTTTTATTTTTTCAATGGAGCACAATCCTTTTGACAACAATTAGTTTCTGATATAAATTCCCAAGTAGATTATCCTAGAGCAGTTTCTCAAGTAGAGAAGCTGTTTGTTTGATCCCATATTTTACCATTTTTTTTAGGCATCACTTTTAAAAAGACAATACAAATCATTTAACATTAATTGTGTAAAGTATCAAATTTAGATGTTTAATGTTAAGTAGGGAATGTGCAAAGCTTCAGGTGCTGATTTGACTTGGAGGAGAGTTGGCAGCCAAATCAAATAAGGAGACCAATAAAAAGGTCACAATCAATTCAAAGCCTCCAGTGAGGCCTGTTTGATTCAGAGATTCGGCTGATTTGGTGGCGGCCAAATCTCTGAATCAGATTTGGCCCAGTTGATTCAGGGCAGTGATTCAAATCACCAAATTGAATAGCTGTCCTTCAAATCGGCTGGATCCAAATCTGAAGCAAATACTAGCTGCTTTGCACAGCCCTAGTCCTAAAGTATCAAATTCTAATCTTACATTGATAAAGTAGTATGTCAGTGGATTTTATGTATAGTTGGTGACTAATTTATTACCCTTTCACATCTCAGAATCTCTTTTTATGAGCCCTCTATGAAAAGCTATATAAAGAAAATTCACCAAAGAGAATTCAGCAGGGATAAAACCTCCTTCTTACTTATAAACTGTTTAATTATCTTACAGAATTGAGATAAATGCCTCCTGAAAAATGTAATTTTATTTTCACTTAAAACAAAATCTCTCTTAAAAGGTCTTGCAGTTTTCTTTATATTTGAACATAAAACAGCAGCCTTTCAATTTTAAGATAGTTTAAAATCAAGTATTAGTGTTCAATCTCAGTAACAAAAAAAGCTTCACTGGTGCTCTCTGCCCTATTCCGTTGGAATAATTAATTTTTATGGTTATAACATATTTATAATTTCCTTTTCCGCAATAAATCTAGGTACTTTAGTTTCAAAAGACAAACAGAAGTAGAAGAATAGTGTGAAACATAAATACACAGTTTGAATCGGAATCAATTCCAAGTTGTCCAGTCAAAAATAGATTTGATAGCCTTTCCTGAACAGACTTCTGCACAGCTAGTGCTGGCTCGCTATAGTTTTAGTGAATTATATCTTCTTCCTTCACAGCCTCCTTTGTTCTCCTGATCCTTTCTCTTTAGGACAGCTCTAATTTGCTTAAGATAAATGAAGTGTACTGTGCACAATTTGTCTTAAATAGCTTGGCATATACAATAATGTTACTTGCACTTCTGTTTTAGTTGGCACATGTGAAAGACATGCCTCTAGTATTTAATCTGCTATTCTTAATTTTTTGAGAAAAAAGGAGGGTTAATTTTACATAAATCACTTTTCCTGATAGGCAATTTGAACACCTATCCATCTAGTTTACCAGTGATCCTCATCAAAATTAAAAAGCTAAAATGCAATCATGAGTTAATTAAGTAGACCCCCACCAATAAATAACAGTTTCACAGTTTTTGTGGAAACCATGACAAATGGCATTGTCCATTATTGCCAGGAAATATTGCATTGGCTGTAATTTTTTTCCCACAAAGTTAACCTAACCCCCCACAGCATATTATTCATACTGTACACTGTTTTTTAGAATGTCCTAATGCTTACTGCAATACAAAGATAATGTGACAATTGCTGCAGCCATAGATCACGTGTTTGAGTTTCTGCTACCGATGTAGACTAAGTGAAGGCACTATTCAGTGAAGTGAAAATGTTTCTATTATCATTAGCATTAATGTGTATTTCTAAACTTTTTGTAGAACACTACATATAATAAATGATGATGATATAAGTTACAATTCATAAATATTTATAATATATTTAAATTTAGATTTATATTTAATATTTAGCATTATAATAATATGATAAATTACACAATATAATTTACTTTCCATGGAATAAGCTATTAAATTATACGGTACGTATCTCTCTGCCAATCAGTGGCAGGGAATGGGGCCACTGGGAAATGCCTGCAAAATTGGCTCTTTGTACCGCAACCAAGCTGCGAAAATTGCTTTGTCTCACTACAAGTTAAATAGACCCTTCTTTATTGGTGATTATTCTTCGTGTTGATATTTTGAATTTTATTTGAAGCATAATGATAGTCTCAATTACACTAGCAGCCTATACATGGAATTAGTGGTTTTAAAAATTACTTAAACGTTTTGGAAAAGTCTTATTGCAGGGAGCAATGCATGATTTCATCTTTACTGTTTCCGCAGGGTGACATGGAGCAGGCTTTGGAGAATTATGGCATCTGTACTGAAATGCTACAAAGCTCCACTGCTGTCCAAGCCAAAGCTGGCAATGAATGCAGCATCATAATCCGTTTACCTAATCTCCATGTTGATTCTGTAGTTTCTTTAGAAGAGGTAGGGGTCAGTTTATTTGTGGGCTTTTTCTGTCTCTTAAGTTTATCCAAAATGAGAATTCTAGGCAACTTAAAGTATTTTTGAGGTTTTTCTAAGGAAGAACAAAATGTTGCATGAAACTAGAGATTTTGTTTGTATACTTGATTTGATTCATAATTCATTTCCCTCTGTAAAGAAGTGTGCACACATTTGCACAGCATAATGCAGTGCTATGCATAGATACCCCAAGCTAGTAGTGAAAGTGCTAAGTCAGTGATTCTCAGCCTGGGTGCTGGGTATCAGCTAAACTAGGAAGATGAGTGAAGGCTCAGGCATGTATCCCTGCCTGAACAATCCCCTATTCCCACTGCCAGGCCCTTCTTCAAGGAAACAAGCACTGTAATCTATAATTTAGTTTTTGAAATTGGGTGCCACTTAATTCACAAAAGTTATAGAGGTGTGCCTTCAGTCCAGTGAGAGGTCTTTCAAGTCCAAAAAGGTTGAGAACTATTGCATTAGGTCATGTGCAGAAGTCTGCACAGTACAATGCAGGCTTGCAGGTACTGGCTCTGTAATCAGAGGCAATATGCCCACATTAATATGGTGCTGTACCTAGGATAATAAGCACTGCTTCCCTATGGAACTCATTAAAGAGGCTCTGAAGTTTGGAGGGGGGAGAAATAAGAAGTTTCTCTGCTGCTTGGATGTATTTGTTTCCAGTACAGCTAACCATTTATTTTATAAGAGGTTTATTTTATAAGAGAATGTGCTTTGCATGTAATGAGTGTTCAGAAACCATGCAGAAGAGTTGGGCCTGATGAGAAAATAACATGTTCTCATAGTTACAGCATATTTAAATCTCAAACCACATTCCCCAAAAATGGGGAAACCCAACAAATATTGTTTTCATAATTAGTACTCTGAAGGTTATCCTCCCCTTTTCCAGTAAGATGCTGTCTGGATTTATTTTTGGTCCCTGCATGGCTTACTTTTACCAAGTAGATGCATAGGGAAATATTACTACCAGAATTGCTGCATGTAAAGTTACTGTTCTTAGACTAGAGCTTTGTTTTGAAGGGATACTTTGCACTAAATTTCACTGTCGTTCAAATGAATTCTTGACATTGGATATCTTAAATTCTATTCCCACTCCTCTCTGTGGGAGGGCTTCCCATGTAATGCTGTTGTTAGGCTAAAGACCACCTTTTGACTGTGCTTTCTCAAAGTTTGAGAAGTGTGAGATTCGTAGCTCTAATACAGTAGTGTGTGCTCAAACCTTTTCAGCTACTAGGCCATATGGGATGTGCTCAGTCCAACTGGTGGACCCAGTCTTGCACCCAGACTGGGGCAGCCCAGCCTTGATTTAGGTGCACAGGGGAAGGGGGTTTGACCTGGTCCCAACCTGGCCCTGCATGGGGGGAAGGAGCATGATCCAGCCCTGAGAGAAGAGGGAGCATGGTCTGACCCTACCCGTTGAAGAGGATGTGGCCCAGCCCTGACTTGGGTGGGTGGGGGGAAGAGGGTATAGTCCCCAATCCAGCTGCACAGGGGAGGGGGTGTGGCCCAACCCCATGGTAGGAAGGGGGCATGGCATACCCCTGTGGGGTGGGGTGGAAAAGGGAATGTGGGGCAGTGGTGAACCAGCTGCACAGGGGGAGGGGGCTTGGCCTGGCCTGAACCCGATCAGACAAAAGGAAGGGAGTGTGTCCCAGCACCTGTCTGGCTATGCCAGGGGGAGGGTGGGGTTGTGGCCTGACTCCAACCAACCCTGTGGAGCTTGGGATTTTGGCAGCATGGAGGCATGGCAGTATTGCTATTGCTCCCCTGCTGTCAAATTTCCTGACATGTGGGGAGCACTGTGAGCCAGATACCAAGGTGTCCATGGGCCTCATTTGGCCCACAGTCTGGAGGTTGAGCACCCCTGCTCTAGTACAAAAATTTGAAATATTGATTTAAAAAAATGGGGATGTGATATTGGTCTGGAATCTTGTCTGCTTTCTTTCTTGTTTCTGTCTTTTTTACATTGCTGTAGATTTTATGTATCCTACAGCTAGTTAGCTATGTTCATAAGTAATGCCAGTAGTCAGAGGAACATGAAGGTGACTGTAGGTTGCATTGCACCATCTGTGACTTGCAGATTGACAAGAATCTGAAGTCTCTGGAGAGATGCCAGTCTTTAGAAGAAATCCAGCGACTGTATGAAGCAGGAGATTACAAGGCAGTGGTGCATCTGCTTCGCCCAACCTTGTGCTTTAATGGATATGGCAGAGCTAAACATCTGGAATTTGTTATATCCATACCGGAGAGACCGGCACAGTTGCTCCTGCTGCAGGTTTGTTATGTTTCTTTAACAATGTTCTTTTGTGTGGGCTTGAGAACTCTGCTTTATTTCCAAGGGCAAGATGAAGAGATTTGGAGAGTTAGTATTTCTTTCACTTTACAAAGCAGAACATTTACCACATCTTCAGGTAATATAAATTCACCAAGATCTGTTAAACTCGGTAAATCTGTGTTAGTGTCTGTCAGCTGGGGATGTAGCTCTTCATTTAATCTGGCTGACCAGTAACAGAATATGTAAGTAGCCTTAAATATAAATCTGAAAATATATGTGCTGAATCAGTTGTAGAGGCTGGCTTCTGGTACTTCCCATTTTTGTTGCCCTTGAGTATTTGTCTGTTAACTTCCATGTATTTTCTGCATCTGAAACTTCGATAGCAAATTGGTATATGAATCACTGGTATAATATATTTTTACTGGCTTGCTCTATTTAAGAGGCAGGGCAATAACTGCTGCAGCATATGGCAAAAGTCTTATTGCAGACTGTTCCTTGCAAAGTAGGTTCATATAATTGGTTAGTATTCAGTGTTGCTTATATAAGACCCACTCGTTGCTGTGAAGCACAAGTCCTCCATGATCCACTTGTTTTGCCCCTTTTTAATGTCACATTGAGAAACTTCCTCTCGGCATTTCAGTAAATAGGCTAGCTGCCCACTCTGTTTCCCATTTCCCTTAGTCCATATAACACATTAAGCACATTTTCTTCTATGTTTTTTTTTTCATGTTAACATTACTTAGGATTCCTTGCTCAAACTGAAGGATTATAAGCAATGTTTTGAATGCTCAGAAGTTGCCTTGAATGAAGCAATTCAGCAGATGATTAACATGACAGTAGCCTCTGCTAAAGAAGAGTGGGTTGCTACAGTAACACAACTGCTCACAGGGATTGATCGTTCATTGTCATCCGAAAGCAACATCCTAAAGGAATCTTCTGTAACACCAAGCCTTATTCGGCTAACAACCAACCTCATCCAGGTAACTTACTCACCTGCACTAGCAAGTAGCTGCTGTGTGTTACAGAGCTGTTAGACATGATACAGATGCTGTCTGAATTGCCACCCACTTGCAGGACTGCTCTTGGGTTAAATTTCTGTGTGGGTTGCTCCCTTTCACATAGTTTTCACTGAAAGATCTCAGAAATGTGCTGAACATCTCTTCTGGAATCAGTCATGGCATCTAATTTTGAGAACCAGCTCTGCAGAAATAAATGTAATAGTAATAAGGACTAGCAATAAGGTAGCTGAAGGAGCAGTACCATTGGCTGGTACTCTGTAGAAGCAACAGTGCAAGGTTTTAGTTTAGCAGAAGTTTAGTTGACTGGGTCCAGTTTGTAATTTGGAGCTACGTATTCCTGCTGTTTTCCTCAGAAATAGTAAGAAAAATCCTCTGAGTTTGAGGAACAAAGTATAGTCAGGTAATTCTGTTAGTTGCTATAATAGCTCAGGCCCCTATTCATCTTTTATTTTTGTAAAATTATGAAGAGTAGTTAAGTTAGTTAGAATTGGGAGTTTGACGATAAAATAAGTGTTTTCTTTCTTTTTAGGAAAAAAACAAAGTAAAATGAAGGTTACTTCACTTTGTTCTATTATAGGTAATATTTTGTCTTTTTGTAGAAATTCTTGCAAAATTTTGAAAGCTGCTTGCCTCCACGCTTCTCATTTAAAAGCCCTAAGTGGCAGAATTATAGGCTTCTTTTAGTACTATTCTTTTTTCAAAGCCCTGATCTTGTTAATTGCCACCTGAAAGGTGCTGAATGTCCTCAACTCTCATTAACTTCAGTAGGAGCTAGGAACCTTGTCAACTTGCAAAATCTTGCTCTTAACATTTTATAACAAATATGCACAATTATGCTTGTGTGGTCACTACTTAAGGTGGTATTAAAAGTAAGGCTGTTAAACGAAAACTGCAGGCCTTTATTACAGTATCATACATATATTTACTCTTATTTAGGAAATAGTTATGTTAAAAAAAGAGAATAATTTTCAAAAGGATTTTAGAAACCTCTATTGCTATTTTAGTAAATCTGGCTGTTGTACAGTTAGGATTTATATTTTAATAAGACAAATTGTACTGTACAGCAAGAAACTCTCCCTCCTGAGTTAAATAGGACTGAAAGAATTAAGGTAATATAGGGGGAAAAGGAAATTGGAGAGTTACTTTTAGTATGAAATGATTTCTATAATATTAAAAATGTTTTGATGTTATAATGGTTAAGTATAATTACTATTCAGTTAATCTGAGTTAAAAAGAAATGTAATACTCTGACACCCAGAGAGTTTCTAGTAGAGCCTGAACTTTCGCATTCCTAAGTACCTTGAAATAATTGTCAAAATGTTAGCTTACTGTTTATTTTATTGTTAATTGATTGCTTTTCTTTTTGTTCGCTATTGATGAAAATACTTAGCTGATATGTAAAGCTTTTAATCTGTCAATCTCAGACTGCTTCACAGTAGCGTGTAAGTATCATAACTCCATTTTAGAGCTGATGAAACAGAGGCACAGAGAATTGTAATAGGCGTCATTGATTACTTTCAAAACGATCGAATTTTCTGTCCCTCCCTAGGCCCTCATTTTTCCAACTATACTGAGATTCTTTTATACATGAAATGTTAGCAAGTAAAAATTGTCAGAATAAAGTAGAAGTGTGCTGAATTTCTGAAATTTAGTTTATTTTATTTTTGAGGAGCAAAAGCATAAGTCTCCAAAACATGCTATTCAAAAAGCATAAAATTTGTGCTTCTAAAGACTTAAGATGAATTTTGTCCTATATCACAGATAATTTTGTAAATAGTTACTCCACCTGCTGGACTAAGAAGGGATTGAACAGATTTGCAAAGCTGCATGGTCCTCTACACACATTTTTGCTAGGTATTGTGAGGTAACTAGGCAGTCTTTAAAAAAGCCAGCTTTTAGTAGAACTCTTCTAATATCTGTTCTTGTAAAGTAATTTCACCTAGTTATTTAGAGGGAATGGTATACAAATCTCTTTTTCATTAGACTCCTGTCTTCTATTGGGATGATAGGTAATTTTTCATGTGGAAAAGATACTGGTATTTCCCTAATGTAGCACTTGTTTGTGGCTCCCTTGCATACAGCCTCCCTCCTTACTTCTAGCCTGTTTTTTATTGCTTGGCATTAGTATTTGTTTCTCTTTAGGACAGTGTCTGGTAGTGATTCGTAGTTGGCACTTGTTGGTTATAAGATTTTCATTTTATCTGAGCATGATTAAAGATCAGTTATATATCCAGTTTAAATCTAGCCAGATACCTTCACTCTTTCTAGATACTAAATGGATCTCTTTATAGTCGGAGCTTATGTTAGAAATACTCAAATTCTGCTCTATCTTTGGTCCCTTGGACTTCAATTTGATATTAATTTTCTAACTATATATCAGTTAGCTTAGAGGCTCCCATAAAAGGAACCAGTTGTTCTTTCATCCCATGCAATGCTGGAGATTTAATGACTTACTTTGTCGTAGTTCCATATCCAGTCAGCATAAGAAGAAAAGGGTATCACATTTTGACTGATTGTTTAAGAGTCTGATGCACTACCAGCCTGGGGCATCTAGTCAGGTGTGAATCTTTTTTATGATGCGTGATGTGTATTTCTTTACTAGATTATAGACTGCAGCATGGCTATCCAGGAAGAACCCAAAGAACCATATGTTTCCTCAGTGCTTCCCTGGATTATTCTGCACAGAATCATTCAGCATGAGGAAGATGCCTTCCGATCCCTTTGCTGTCAGCAGCAACAGCAGCAGCTCCAGAACCAGGGTGAAGAAGGTAATAGTTTCATTTTTCAGGGTGACAGGTTAAAACCATGTTCTTTGGCCTTTTTGGCATGTGAATCAGGAATAGCCAGTGTACTTTCCCCCTGCTTCACACACCTGCTGCCTCCTCCCAACATTACCAGGGGACTCTCTAATCCATATGTCTTTACCATTAAAGGAAAATAATTCTGAGGAAAAGCTTCTGTGTCAGAACATGGTGAGGGTTGGGTGAGGAGATACGTGACTAATTATGTTTAGCCCAATTCTGTACTACAGTAAAAGCTCTGTTATCCGGTATCCCCCAAGAATGGGGGATGCCAGTTAATCAAATATTCCGGTTAATCAGATGTGCGCCATCTGGTGCACTCCCTGGTGTCAGTGTGCTGACAGAGGGGGGACCTTGAGCGGGCTGCTTTGCTTTGAGCCGTGGACCAAAGTAGCAGCAAAGAAAAACTCTGCTTGCGGCAGTGAAACCCGGAAGTGGTACTTCCAGTTTTGCTTTTGCCGCATTCCTCGGATGCAAGTTAATAGAGTTTTCTGGCTAATAAAGTGCCCGTTAGCACAGCTTTTACAGTACTTAGGATATATATTTTCCAACTTTTTCTTCCAGTGAGTCCTGATGCCCCTATGCTGCCTTCTTCTCTCATGCTGCTTAATACTGCTCATGAGTACCTAGGGAGAAGATCTTGGTGTTGTAACTCAGATGGTGCTCTTCTCAAATTCTATGTAAGTATTGATGCCTAAATATGTAAAATACCTTTAACATCTGCCTCTTTAATTTAATTTAGCCTAGATGATAAAATTCATGGGCTGTTCTTCCAAATTGTTGTCCCTTTTCAGTTTCTGAATCTCCTAGATGGACAAAAGACAACATTTGCCTTGGATGATGATGTTTGCTTTGTGTTAACTCAAATTAACTGCTCATTAGTAAATACTTGTACGTTGCTTTGAAACTATGAAGTACTGAAAAAATGCAAAATAACATTAGAGATTACTGAGAAAGCAATATACTCTTTACATAAGCCTGTGGTCTTGATAAAATGCGCTTGGTTCAGATTATGCCCCTGGAATTTTAACAGAATGAAGATGGGCACAGTATTCTGTATAAGAAAAAAATTAGCAGGGTTCAGGTTTTCTGAGATTATTAGGGACTGTAATATAGATTGGTATAATTAGCATACATCAGCAAGATTTATAATATCATGATTTATGACTTATATGTCATATTCTTCATTATGGTAAAGTCAGCCACGCTTTTACAACGCATTCGCTTCTGCCTACTTGCTGCCTGGAGGCAGAGCCAGATTTGTTAGTCATTGGCAACAGGAAAATACCTTGACTCTGACATTTTTCTCTAATTTATCCATCTTCACAGTGGCAGGTGGCTCCTTGAGACTTCCCTGCTACAGATGTATACTTTGAGAGACATTCCAAACTCTGTTTCCAGTTTCTAACACTTTGGTTCAATACCATAATCCCCAGGTACTTTCTAGGGCCCTGTTTGCCTTCTGTGAAAATTGCACCCCAGCTTTTCTTCTCTGAAGAGAGAGGAAATGGAAGCCAAAAGCAAAAAAGGTCTATGTCCCCCTTTTCACCCCCTTCCCATATGTCTTCTTGGGAATTCACCTGGCTCTGTGGGCAGCATGGTTTCCTTCTCAGTCCATTCTGGCTGGAGATTTGTTGGCCACCGCTCCTTGTATGGAGTTGAATTATTCAGGATAGAAGGGGACAGCTGTACTGGGCAATGATGCAGGCATCATCTCAGAAACCTAGGTTGGTGTTAGTCATTTTAGGCATCTTGCTCAGACAGGAAAGGAGGCAGGCAAGGATTAGAAAAATAGGTTCAGAGAAAGCAGTTTACTTGCTGCCTTTTCCATAAAGAGTAGGCCTGTGCAAAGTGGCTAGTATTTGCTTTGGATTTGGCCAGTTCGGGGGACAACAATTCAATTTGGCAATTCGAATCATTGTCCCAATTCAATTCAGCCAAATCTTATTTGGAGATCTCCAAATCTTATTTGCCAAATCTCCAAATCAGCCAGGCCAGGCCCATCTACTGCCCCTCTCCCAGCCTGGCAATGGCTGCCCCGCCTGTCCCAGCTTCTGGCAGATATTTAAAAAAAAAAAGCCCCAACTCAGGGGGTGCTGTTGGGCAGGGGGTGATCCTCGCTGCTCCCCATTATCCCACGCTTCATGGGGGGTTCTGCCATGAGCCCCTGGGTGCCGTGCCCAGGGCAGCTTTGGCCCTTCGGCAGAAAAAAACCAAACCCCGGACTCACTACTCCTGCTGGGCGGGAGGTGATCCCCACTGCCCCCTACTGCCTTGCACCACTTGAGAGACTCTGCAAGAGTCCCTGAGGCCACTGCAGGAGCAGTGAGTCCCAGGGCTTTTCTTGTCTTTTTTCTTAAAGGGCCAGAGCTGGCCTAGGCAGGGCACCTGTTGTGGGGGGGGGGAGGGGCTCATGCAGTGGGGGCAGAGGGGTTGCCCCCTCTGCTCGGCAACACCCGGTAAGCACCGGGGCTTTTTTTTAAAGTACCAAGCTGGGGTGGGAGGGGCAGCCATGGAGGGGCTGGGGAAACAGGCAGGGGTTGGGAGGGCTTGCAGCGGTCCCCCATGGTCCTCTTCCCCGGCCTTAGTACTTACCAGCTTGGAGTTGGCTGCAGCTCCCTGCTGCAGCCACTGGGAACTGCCTGAATCATCAAAGCTCTTTGAATCTTTTCTGAAGATTCGGAAAGCTTTGAATTGATTTGAACCTTTAAATTAGTCCCTTGCTTCAATTTGGATTCGGCCGCTGAATCGGGCCAAATCTCCTTCGAATCAAATCACCATCCGAAGCTTCGCGCAGCCGTAATAAAGAGACAATGTCAGAACAGCAGTATGTTAGATAAAGATCATGCCTGAGTCCCTAGAGCACTTATCACCAGCCTAACCACATCTTGGAGTGGTCTCCTAACCCTCTTCTTCTCAGGCCGATGGAGGTCACTGGTTACAATATGGACATTCCCAAATGCCAGGGATTGTAGTGAAGCAACTTCATAGCCAGCTTCTTTCTCCTGCTGTCACCTTCTTCCCTCCTGTTTCTCAATGATACGCCAGGATGAGGCCTCCAGGATCAGCACAGGCTTCTTTGACCCATATGGCTCCCATGCAGTACATAGAGGTTGCCTTTCTGGAGAATCTAGTCCATCTTGAATCCTAGGCTGGTCCCTTTCTTGAGAGAGACCCAGGAAGGATGTGAGAGAGAGAACATGAACAATAAGGCCAGTTTTTGAGGGCAGTGAGTGCAAATCATATGAAACACTTTTGGAACAATGTTTGAAGCCAGTTTTACTAATTTTATTGCTTCAGGATCATAGAGGGAAAACTCCCAAAATAGAAATGTATAAATAAATAAAATTAAGTTTGTTTTGCCTTCTCATGTTCAGAGTATAGCATAGTTGGTAATCCTCTGTGCTCAGGTCTTCTAATCACTTCCATGGGGAAGGCAGCTAGGGTGACAACTTAGAGACTGGCTTGTTCAGCAAGACATAAGCTTTTGTAAGCAATGGTTGTCTTTGAACCAATTAGTCTCTAAAATGCCACCATGTCCTGTCTTCTGCCTGACTTCAGATTAACACAGCTAACTATTTCACCTTTGTAGGGTGGAGTATAGCATGCAGAAAAGACCAGAGCATAGACATGTGCCAATTCTTCTGGCTATGTGCATATCTGGACATGCACAAACCGCCATGCAAAGGAAATGTTTCTTCTTTAGGGAAGGCTAAGTCTCCAAATCAGAGTTTAAGAATGAAAAAATAAAATGCATATAAAGAAAAACAACAATAATAGAGTCTTTCATGTAGAGCACTATGAAGCAACAGTTAGGTCTTCTACTTTCCTAAATAATCTTATAAATATACACCCTTCTTCATGGTCTCTAGAGAGATGCAATAAAGGGACAGTGATTTTCTGCTAGACCTAAAATGCTGGGGAAGTCTCAGACTATCATTACAAGTATCTGCTGCATGCTGCCATGCCTCACCACCACCTCCAACTCCTCCATTTATTAATGGACCAGGTAATGAAAAGAGGGATAGCAGCCCACAAGCAGAACAAAAAGCATGCATCAAGGTGTCACTTTGGCCCACCACTTATTTCTATTGAGCTACCTTGGCTTCTGTATTATAAGGCCTAAATGTGTGTACCAGTCCAAATTCAACGTGGAGTCATTGCCAAGATAAACGGGCCTATTTTCCGTACAGCTCAGACTCAGAATTTCTTACTGGGCTAAATCATTGTCTTGAAACCTGGTTGCCACACTGTACAGGCCCTTTTCAGGCAGTTGTCCTTGCAGGCATGCCTCAGCCCTCTCTCTTAGGCGTGGAAACTCTCACATAGCAGCAAACCACCCTCGACATTTATGAAGTGGTATATGAGATCTGAAGTGCCTCTACATAATTTCATTGGTAATTGCTGACATGGGTGAACAGTATATTGCAGCTGTGGTTCATCTCAGTATAAAAATTCTGTGTTTGAAAGGCTTCTTACTGATACAGATAGTCCAGTACAAATCTGTTTCCATGCAGCTATATGGGGCTCTGGCCTTGAAAATTAGCCTTGTTTGGGCATGGGTTTGGAGCATCTTTGTAGCTATGATGGTTTATGAAATGTATGAGGCAAGGAGTTTTTCAGTTACTCTCATTGGAATAACTGAATAGTTAGGGAAGATGTTGGACAAGCATTCTGGCATAAAGTAACTTCTTCAGGACCTGAAAGTCTGTTCATCATCTCTTCCAGCTATATACTTGGTCCAATAACATATTGCCAAAAAAAACCCACTTTGTCTCTTGTTTACATAAATTGGGTCCTGACTGTCTTAATGTTACTTTGCAAAATTCTGTTTAAAGCTGAAATTGTTCAGAATCTTTGGAAAAGTCAGTTTACAGTCCTGACTCCTGCTAGATGCTATTGTAGCAAAATTTTACGTTATTTGCAGGTTGAAGCATTCCATGTAGTAAAACAAAAAAAAATGCAGGATGCAAAAATAAATTAATATTTTTCTTCTCTCACTTCAGAGCTCTGTGAATGACTCCCAACAGTCTTATCAGAAACTAGGCCCCTTCCTTCAGTGTCAGGAGAGTGTATTCATATCTATGACACCTTTTTTTCCCTGTTAGCTATGATCGTTATTGTTACTAGCCCTTCAAGGTATCCAGGGGAATAGGAATATTAGTACCAGCTTTAAAATAGAGGGAAATGAATTTGTATATCTTCCTAGACCATTTTTCTCGTGAGGTCCCTATACAAAGAGAAGACTGAAACAAGTGTCCTGTCATGTTTTTGGAGTATTTTAGTTCTTTTTTTTCCCCCAGTGTTTAAGTACAATGTGAAGCTAGTCTGATATGGGCCTGGGCTGAGAACTGAATGCTAGCAGTACAAGGTCTCATTTCAGAGATCTTTTTTTTTCAATAATGAGGATAGCTATGAAGGAAAGAAATGGTAATGTTATCTAGAGCTGGTAATGCTATCTGATAGTGTTAGAAATGAATTCCATTAATTCATGCCTAGAAAATAAGAGTTGTCAAGTTGGTAATATCAGCACATGTGAAGGTGTTCACACACCCAGAGATGTGGGGTGGAAAAACTTCCTCAGGAAAAAAAACTTCCAGTACTTTATTTTTCCTTGGGAAATTTTCCATTTCTAAAGATTCATTGTGTCACAGAAATCATTCGGAACAATGAATGGATACCAATACAATACAGGCAAGTTTGGCAGCTTCAGAGTTGTAATGAATGTTTTTCAGGTGATTATCCCTAGGAAGTGTGAGAGAGTACATATATGTTTTATTGATTCGTAAGCGGGAGAGTAAATACACTCACATATTAATCCAAATCAAAAATCAAGTTATGAATTCACCTAATTGGCTGTGCAGGTCAAATCAAAACCAAAGCTGAAATTCTTATTTCATCCAGGAGTGCAAGTGAAAGCAAAACCAAAACTAAAACTGTGATTAATTTGTGTTTCACTTGAAGTTCAGCAAATGCACAGAGCAGTGTCTCATTTTGTTTCTTGAGTTGGGGAAGTTGAAAGTGTTTGCATAAGATCTGTTAGGTTTTTTTAGTGCATTTGGCTTGAAGTAGTCATAATAATGCCTAATCAGAAAAAAAAACCTAGTGTGTGGCATCATTATAGTGAAGTTCAAGCCACTGAAGGAAGGAAGAAAGTTGGTAGATGTAAATATTGCCGATAGGAGTATGCTAACAGCGCAACAAGAATGAAGAAACATTTAATAAAATGTAGAAGCTGTCCTGAAGGAGTACAAGCTGTATACAGAAAGCTAATACAATGAAGTGGTGGAACAACATCATCTGAGAAAAGTCTACTTCAGGAATCCTATGTAAGTAAATGAATTAATATGTTAAACAACACACAGTATAGTTTAGCATCTGTATTGTTTTAAAACATTATAATTTTAAAAGATGTTAATGCAACTTTGGACTATTATTTTATTTATTTAAAATATTTGTATTCTGCTTTTCTGCTTGCACTAAGCACCCAAAATGTCTTAGGCTTAACAATATATATTTTTTAAAATTACATAATAGATAAATAGTTAACTATCAATCCAGAAAAGTGAGTTTAGTCCTCTGGCTGATAGCAGAGGCCAGACTATACTTAACTTTGGCTCTGCAGTCCCAGGGCAACTGAGCAGCAAGTTGAGCAGCAGAGTGTTCTTTCTAGCAGGGAGAGGGGAAGCAAGCTCCCTGCCGCTTCTCCTTCTGATAGATGAAGCCAGACTAGAATAGGCTAAAATAAAAATCTTTTCCCCCTTTTTTTGCAGGAACTTGGTAGTTCATGTGAAATGGTAGATTTCCAAAAATGGAAACTGAAAATGTTGAGCTGCCAGGTCTGGGGGAAGAAGCAAGGTCCTCGCTTTCAAGATCACTGTCGCCAGATATGCGATCCACCATGAGTAGCTGTTCAAGACAGTCAAGCTTTTTATCAAGCTTTGTGGACAAAATGTCAAAAGAAGATCAAGAAAAAGCAGAAGAGATGTTAGCTTAAGCTATATTTGCAAGTGGTATGCTTCTTTCTGTAACTGAAAATCAATACTGGAAGGAATATTACGAACTAATTGGCCCATCATATAAGTTACTGTCATGTTGTTGCTTATTGCAGTTTATCTTAGATGGAGAGTATGACAGTTCAAACAACAGTTATGCAAAGGATTGATCAAGCAGAATCACTGAATGATGTCAGATGGATGGATTGATATACAAGGAAATCCTTTATTGAACATTATGTTAGCAGCACTTGAACCAATATTTCTGAAAGCAAGTGTTATCAAATCTTCTAGTCATACAGGTGAATTCAGAGCCAAATTACTGAGTGAAGAGGTTGAAAGTGTAGGTCCCTCCAGGGTACAAGCCCTTGTAACTGACTATGCAAGTAACATGAAAGCTGGATGGCAAATATTAAAGGCAAATTATCCTCATTTAATAGTATTTGGCTGTCTTGCTCATGGGTTGAATCTTCTGGCAAAGGACATAATAAGTGTGAATACAATGAAGACAATATTGGCAAACTGCAAAGTGATTGTGAAAGTATTCAACAATCATCTTGTTGCTAATCAGACTTTGAAGAAATTACAGGAAGAGAAGCAGGGGAAGGAAAGTGCACTTTATCCCTAGGAGAAACTAGATGGGGCTCTGCTACGAAGTGTTTACAGTTTCCTGCACACACAGAACTGTTTGCAGTGTGCTTCAGTAGATGACACAGTATCCCTGATTATTCCGGTGAACACTCTGAAGCAGATTTTTGACAACAATGTGTTCCGGGTTTGAGTTGAAGGAGCATTCAGTTTGCTACTACCAGTTTCAGTGGCTATCAAGAAACTTGAAGGAGATGCGCCAAGCCTTTCAAATATTCCAGAGAGATTCAGACAACTGAATGAAAATCTAATTGAGCTTTTGTCATCTTCACCTTTATCCAAAAAAAATAGTGCTAGTGGTAAAACAAATGTTTACCAAGAGATCTGAGTTTTGCTGTCATCCAGTTCCTCTGGCAGCAGTGGATCTTCAACACAGGACAGCATTTATCAGAAGATGAATTATCTACTGCTCTCAATACAATGGAAGTAGCTAAGAATGTTCCCAACATCGACAAAATAGCCATGACAGACATTGCCGAGTACCACGCAAAAGAAAAACTTTGGAGCAAAGACATCAGTTGGCAGGCAGTAGAGAGAATATGCCTCCTCTCACATGGTGGAAGGGATACTGTTGTCCAGAATTGCTCAAAGGATCCTAAGCATTCCACCAACAGCAGCTTCTTGAGAACAAAACTGGAAGGCTTTCAGCTCAATCAAGACAAAAAAAGAGGACTAGACTAACAAATGAACACAACACTAAGCTTGTTTCTATTTCTCAGAATCTCTTGGTTCTGGAGAATCAGTCAGAAGCACAATTAGTGAAAAAGATGCAGTGTGATGATAAGTTGCCCTTGCCCATAGACTCATTGGTAAAACCATCCTTTTGCGAAAGAGAATGTGGTTCAAGTAGTTCTGAATCAGATTTGCCTCAATCTGATTCTGAAATGGAACTAATAATAGTGCAGGTGCTTCTAAGACAGTGACAGTGAAACCTGGAGGTGCCGCAGTGACCTCGGTGGAAGAGAGTTAAGCTCTGTTGAAGTAGATGAGTGGACAACCACGGCATATCATGTACAGCTCTTTGGGTGTGTCAACAGTTTTCAGTGCCTTTGTTTTTTTAAATTTAAGAAGAAAAACAATGTAAGGGAAGTACATGCTATTGTGTATTGTCTTTACATTTTTACAAGTATTCCAATAAAAATTATTTCTTTCCACAGAGCTTTGAATTTGTTTGAATATAGCATTTAAACCACATTAAGTGTACTGTATTTTTTTTTTCCTAATCAAATATTTCAGTTCAAATACTTGTGGCTATTGGGACATAAAATTAACGTGGGGTACTTTTTAGTTTTGTTTACTTAATATAAGTCAAATAAATATGCTAAATCAGCTCACACTCCATTTAGGGCATTGGAAAAATTTCTGGAAAACCCACATCTCTGCACACACCTAAGAGATTCACAAGGTAAACCCAGAGATGTCAAATAGGAATCCCTAGTGCCAAAAATATTTTAACCTGTTATGACCTTTCTGAGTTTTTAGAGTAACAAAAGAATTGCTCCATAGTCACAAAATGAGTGAAATCTCGGAACTGACATTTCTGTGGGATGTCTCAAGTAACGAGAAGTGCCTTAACCCAATATCTATCAACCTCATAGACTTAAGTGGTCTGATTTGGTATGGAAGATTTTGTATGTCTCTGTTGAAAGGATAAACCTCTAGGGTTAAGAGGCTAATCTCTGTCAAAGGCATTACCTACAAAGTAAGTGTTTTTAGAGATGCGAGTACCTGACAGAGGTGAGCTACTTCATGTGTACAGATCGATGAACAGCCCATAAAATATGCAAGTATGGCTTTACGAGGAGCTTTGACTGAAAGCACTATTCAGTGGACCTTTTTGGGACAGTATTTTTGTCACCATAACTCTAGACTAAATTCAGTTTAATAAACTTGTAGGTGAAAGGCTGTGGATTATTAGAAGAGTTGTTTAAAAAATCATAACAGTTTTTCTGAAAAACCAAGTCAGGATTCATCCCACAAACGTATTTAATCCATCATAATGATATTTGTGGGGGAAAGTGGAAGTTGTATAGTTCAGTGGTTCCCAACCTTTTTTTTTCCTGTGGGACAGAGTGCACAGAGCCAGCTGCCTACCTCCTGGGGCTGTCCTGCCCTCCAGCTTTAACCCCGCATGCCCCGGAAGCCACTTGCCCAAGGGGGACATATGCAGGTCCGAGCCGGGGGGGCTTATGCCATGACCTGGCAGCCACTGGGCTGCAGCCCGGTGATTGGAAACCTCTGTTAAAGTCCAAACCCCTGCCCAAAGCAGAACCATCCCCAACTAGATCATTCCAGCTAGGGCTCTTTCAAGCTGGGCCTTAAAAACCTCCAAGGATGGAGATTCTACCACCTCTCTGGCTAACTCATTCCAGTGCTGCTTCACCCTCCTAGTGAGAGAGTTATTCCAAATCATAGAAAGTGAAGGTTGGAATGGACCTCAGGAGGTCATCTAGTCCAACCCC
Organism: Crocodylus siamensis; assembly: GCF_052110815.1. Lineage (NCBI taxonomy): Eukaryota > Metazoa > Chordata > Crocodylia > Crocodylidae > Crocodylus > Crocodylus siamensis. Next base: position 57,522,877 of record NC_143403.1, on the reverse strand, counting down.
TGTTCAAACCAGGACCATCCCCAACTAGATCATCCCAGCCAAGGACTTGTCTAGCCAGGTCTTAAAAACCTCTAAGGATGGAGAGTCCACAACCTCTCTGGGTAACCTGTTCCAGTGTTTTACTACCCTCCTAGTGAGAAGAATCTTCCTAATATCTAACATAAACTTTCCTTTCTGCAACTAGAGACCTGCTCCTTGTTCTGTCATCTGCCACCACTGAGAACAGGCTAGCTTCATCCTCTATGGAACTACCCTTCAGGTAGTTGAAGGTTGTTATTAAATCCCCCTAAGTCTTTTCCAGACTAAATAAGCCCAGTTCCCTCAGCCTTTCCTCAGAACTCATGTGCCCCAGCCCCCTCACCATTTTTGTTGCCGTCTGCTGGACTCGCTCCGATTTGTCCACATCCTTTCTGTAGTGGGGACCCAAATATAAACACAGTACTCCAGATGTGGCCTCATCAGTGCTGAACAGAGGGGAATAATCACTTCCCTTAACCTACTGGCAACACACCTACCAATTCAGCCCAGTATGCCATTAGCCTTGGCAACAAGGGCACACTGCTGGCTTATTGTCCACGGTAACCCCCAGGTCCTTTTCTGCAGAGCTGCTGCCCAGTCAGTCAGCCCCCAGCCTGTACTGGTGCATGGGATTGTTCCATCCTAAGTGCAGGACTTTGCACTTGTCCTTGTTGAACCTTGTGAGATTCCTTTTGGGCCAATCCTCCAATTTGTCTAAGTCACTCTGAATCCTAGCCCTACCCTCCAGCATATCTACTACTCCCCCCAGCTTGGTGTTATCTGCAGACTTGCTGAGGGTGCACTCTAGGCCATCTTCCAGGTCATTGATAAAGACATTGAACAAAACCGGTCTCAGAATCAATCCCTGGGTCACTCCACTTGATACCGGCTGCCAACTAGACATTAAGCCATTGATTACTATCCTCTGAGCCCGATGATTCAGCCAGTTTTCTGTCTGCCTTACAGTCTAATTCACCCAGCCCGTACTTCCTTAGCTTGCCTGGGAGAATGTTGTGGGAGACCATATCAAAAGCCTTGCTAAAATCAAAGTACATCACATCCAGTGGTCTCCCCATATTCACAGAGCCAGTCATCTCATCATAGAAGGCAATCATGTTGGTCAGGCATGACCTGCCCCTTGTAAATTCATGCCGACTATTCCTTAATCACCTTCTCCAAGTGCTTAGAAATGGATTTTTTGAGCATCTTCTCCATGACTTTTTCAGGGACTGAGGTAAGGCTGGTCTATAATTCCCTCGATCCTCCTTTTTCCCTTTATTAAATGTGGGCACTGTATTTGCCCTTTTCCAATCATCCAGGACCTCTCCCAATCACCATGAGTTTTCAAAGATGATGGCCAGTGGCTCTGTAGTTAAGTTACGCATCTAGCCCCATGGACTTGTATACATTCAGCTTTTCTAAATAGTTCCTTACCTGTTCTTTCACCTGGGGGTACAATGATTGAAAAAGGTTGAAAACCCATGGTCTGAAGAGAAAATTGAGGGCAGATTTAATAGCAGCTTCAACTACCTGAAGGGTGGTTCCAAAGAGGATGGAGCTAGACTAGTGATTCCCAATCTGCGGTATGGGTACCACCAGTGGTACACAGACAACCTGGCAGTGGTACGCATTAACAGATTTGTTATAATTACTTTATATGACAAAAAAGTCTCAAGTTTACGCTGAGTTGCAGCAAGGGAAGTTTACGTTGGTTATTGAACGCTCAATGCCTTTTTCACATCAGTTTTCACTGGCAAGGTCAGTTCCAAGACTACTGTACCTGGCAGCACAGTTTGGGGAGAAGCTGAGCAGCCAACAGTGAACAGCTAAGCAACAGTGAGCAGCCAACAGCTGTGGGTGATGCAGTGAACTTGTTCGCTGCCGTGGCTTGGCGTCAGGTTGAATGTTCTACAGTCAAAATTGACATCAGAAAGTTGAAACGATGTCAGTTTATAAATGTTGTAAGTGTGAAATGTTGTAAATCGAGGACTGCCTGTACTGTGAAGAAGAAAACTTGTCACTGTTTTCTCTTCTGAGAACTGAGAGGGTGGTGGTATTTACTTATGATTCTGTGGTCTGAAATAAACCCTGAATTACTAGTCATCCAGTTCTCTTCAACAAAAGCCATAATAATGCTTTTAGCCTATCACAAGTAGTCAGTTTTCAGAGCCAAAGAGAAGCTATAAAGCTGAAAAACAGGAAGATGTTTTGGATGCAGGTGTGCTTTATAGCCATCTGCAGTAAGTTATTGCTACTTGTAGGAAGCCCATCTGTTGGTCCACATTGTACTGCTGGTGACTAAAGGCGATGGTGTAGCAAAGGGTGTTAATGTTGAATTAGGATGTCGTCAGTAGCCACAGTGTGAATAATTTCCCAAAAATCATTCTGGGCAGTTAGTAAGAGTTTATACCAGGGTGGGCAACATGTGGCCTGTGGGCTGGATGCGGCCCGCCAGACCATTCTATCCGGCCCGCGGGGCCCCTAAAAATTTAGAAAATTAATAGTTACCTGCCCCTGGCTGCCTGTCACCCTGCCCTTGATGGCTTGCCAAAACTCAGTAAGCGGCCCTCCACCAGAAATAAATTGCCCGCCCCTGGTTTATACCATTAGAAAGCTGTGCAGAGGGACAGGCAGTTGTATTGAGCTTTGTAGAATAATAATTCTGTCAAGTGCTGTTTGTTAGCAGTGTTTTAAGCATGCAGTAGGTAGGCATGTTTTAGTTACATTATGCTGTGCTCTGCCAGTTTACTCCTTCCCTTCATCCTGGTCAGTATTTATCTGCACTTCATACTGCTTCATTTTTTTGAAATTGCTCCACTACATTTCCTATGAGAATTTCTGCCATAAGGTGATTTGCTGTGACTCAAAACTTCATTGAAGTTCATTTGAAAAAGTGTCTCATTCCACCCTGCACAATATAAAGGTTCTTGGCTCCTGGAACCTGCTATCTTGTTCTTGATATAATTCTGCAAATAGGTGAACCAAGTTATTAGCTTTTGAAGTCTGCCTTTGAAGTCTCACTGCAAAATAACATGAGTTATCCTCCTGCTAAATCAGTGTGATTGGTGGTGTTCAGAATTGTCAAGAGTCTCAATCAGGATGAGAAAATCATTGTCAAGTATTGTATGTGCACATAATGAAAAGATATTAATTTGCCTCCAGAGAGTTTACGATCTAAGCATATGCATGCAGATTAATATAATAGGTAAAGTGCCAGGTAGCAGTGAGATGATAATGATTATCTTGAAGTGCCAGCTGCAAATGGATGAAGATTTTTGTGGCTGTATCACGCATGTTTTCTGCTCATACAGTTTGCTTCAGTCTCTTCACTTGGCTTACCCTGGCAGAGGTAACTTGTGTTGGGGAGGAAGGCTGAGTGAAAAATAATATCTCCCTGCAGCTTCCAGTGTTGATGGTTTTTGAATCTGGTTCCACTTTGGAGTAGTGTACCTCAGAAATCAGATGGCAGACAATTATATCTAAATGTTAACAGAGGCTAAACCTTTTGTCCTTTGGATGAAATTTAAAAGGGATGCCCTGATTGTTGTCCTGATCCATCTATTTGCATTTTTCATCAGAACAGAGGTATTGAAGTAAGATTATTGATCAGTAAAATAGAATTCTCCAAAAGGTGTGCAACTTCTGTGATGTAGAGGCAAATCAAAATGGAGAACATCATATTTTTTCCACCTCCTTAATTTCCCAAAATAACTGTTCAAGTAGTACCATTTTTTCCTCTCATCCAAGTTATTTTTATTTAGACAAAGAGATGCCTGTTGCTACCTCTGATAATGCATTGTCTCTCTAAAAAAAAAAAAGGGGGGGGGAGGGGGAAAGAAAAATGGAATTAAATTTCCAGCATGTGTTTGACATCTTCTGAATGTAATTTTCTTTATCAATGTGTATTGAAGTCTGATTCATAATGCTTCAGTTAGTGGTTAAATTAGTCTTTCAGAAAGATGTAAAATCCCGTAACACTGAAGAACTCTTGTTGAACGTGTCCCTAAATTGCATTGAAATATCAAGACCCTCACAAAAATGCTCCCTTTGTGAAAAATATCCTCTCCCTTTCAGCCTTCTGTTGCAGACCTGTTAGTTTTAGAGTTGTATGATCCTTGATTTCTTGCCATCTTCCTCTCTTTTTTTGTAACAGTAGAGTTGCTGATAAAGCTGATTAGCTGTAATAAATAAGGATATCTGTGCAACAGATATTCACCCCACATTTTATATTTATGTAAATTTGTATACAAGGCTATCATTTTCTTTTGGGCTCCTCACAATTTTGCCCCCATGAGGCCCAAAATATAGGCATTCTTAGTGTGGTACAGTTAGAGTCCTGTCATTTGTGCCCCCCCCAACCTCCTTTCTTTTTTGCCATTACCTGGTTTTGAAATGTATAGAACTTTATGCTCTAATTGTCGGTACATTTTCATTGAGAATCTAGAAATGACTTTTTGTAGGCTTAGATTCCTAATTTAGAGGAATTTGGAAGTACAGTGTCTATAAAGCCCTTGTGCAACTCTAAATTTTAATAACTTTGGATGTACACATGATAGAAGCAAACTGTAAACAGTGATTGAAAACAATTAATTAAGTTTTAACACAATACAGCTCAAATTTCTAGACTTTAACATAACTGGCATCTTTTATGATGCATCATTCAATCCGATTTTCCAACACATAGAAAACACTTTCCAGTTGCTGCTGAGTGATTTCATGAATTGCATTTATGATCCTTATCCTATGTATAGGTTACACTATGCTAAAAAATGTAATGAATTACGCTTTCAGTCGCCATGTGCAGTTTGCTTTTGTCATGTGTATATTCAAAGTTATTAAAGTTTAAAGTTGCACAAGGACTTTTATAAACAGCCTATATATAACCTGACCTCTCATCAGGTAATAGAAACTTTTTTATTTCCCAGATCTCATCCATCTCTTACTATGATGGCGTGTACTGGCTAGCCCTTGGCAAGGAAGGTGTTACAGAGTTTCTGGGCTAACCAGGTCTGCAGGAGTGGTATAAAAGAGGAGAAGCAGGCTCAGAAAGAGGACTTTTGGTGCTTACTGATCAAGGCTCCTGATCAGACATCCTGAGGAGCGAGCCCTGTGGATTCCTATGTGTCAGCGCAAGTGCCTGGAGAAAGTATAGCTTGAGCACCAGGGAGCTGTCCCCGTACCCCCTTATTCATCTCTAAACATTCTGATAAGATGGATAATTTTCTCTATTCAAGGAAATTATTTTATACTACATGGATTTTTTGCATCTGCGTTACAGCCCAATCAACCAGAGTTCCCACTGAATTAGAAAGTTCCTTTTATTGATAAGAGATTTTCTTTCAAACTGTCAGGAGACACTACAGCTTGTGTTTAGTCTTTTTGGAAGTTTTCCTTGACCTCTCATCTGTCACTGGGTCCTGAGGTCTTGCCTGTATGTGCTATAGTCACAATAACTGAGTTGGGTAACATATGCTACAGGCAGTTCTGTTTCCTTTCTTTCATGGATTCCCCTGATCATCTTAAATGTCTCTCCACACCTCCCAGCTAGGACCATTTCTTTTGCATTTGTCTATACATGATAAATTCAAGGTAGTAAACTAGTCAGGTAGCTACTTCTATACCTTTGACTTATTGACTGAAAACAAAAGAGGAACATGATAATTAATATGAATAGAATGGTAAAAGCAGTTATTGGGGTTCCAGCATAGGGCACAGGCATCAAACGTATTGCCTGTGGGCCAGAACTTGTTTGTGGAACTACTCCATTCAGCCTCTTGGTCTACTGTGGGCTACTAGAAGTTGAGGGATGGCCAGTAGTTGGCACGGGCTGCCATTTGAATCTGGGGCCTTGTGAGAATGGCCCTTAAAGACAGGTGGGTGAGCAAAGGCTGTGTAGCCAAGTCCTCGGTCACCTACAACTGCCTGGCCTGCTGCCACTTGTCACGGCAAGGAGCTGCCTGGTAGGGATGTGCGAAGCGGGCCCTATTCAATTCAGATTCGGCTCATATCGGGGACAGTGATTTGATTTGGATCACTGTCCTTGATTCAATTTAGCCAAATCTGAATCAGAAGGTTCAATGCTGATTTGGAGAATCAGCGATTCAGCCATAGGCACAGCTTTAAATGTTTTTTTTTATATACCTCGACGTACTAGCACGGCTTGTGAACATTGTGATGCTGGAGCTGATGGAGCGTCCCACACGGGTTGGGGGGGGCCCTCCATATGCTCGGCAGCAAACCCAGAGGTGGACTAGAAGTATTTCCAAATCTATGTCTGAATCTTTCTGAATCAATTCAGAGGGTTCCGATTCGATTTGGAGAGATTAAAGGGTCCCCTGAATTTGATTTGGATTTGGAGATTTGGCCACTGAATCAGGCCAAATCTCTGCTGAATTGAATCAGGGCCTGAAACTTTGCACAGCCTGGCTCACAGCTGCTTGCCCCATTGCCACTTCAGTGGCTGTAGACACTTCCATTGCTGCTGCCACCATCCAGTGCCACATACCAGATCCGGTCCACAAGGGTCCCATGGGCTGAATCTTGCACGGGGCCCCATTTGAGTTTGACACCCCTGTTGTAGGGAATAAACACTCATGTGAGAGCCTTGTGTGTACAGAGGTCTGAAGACTGCTTTGATGAAAATAACAGAGGGAAAAACACATCTATTTTTTTAGTCTGTGTGGATTCATATAGCACTTTTACCACCCAAGTATCTGAGCACTGTATTCAGGAAAATCAATGTAAGAACATTTAATTTAAAGCAAAATTCAAATACCTGGTTATTTGACCTTTCATACTTGTTGTAGGTGCGAGTACTGCAAAAGGAGCTTGCAGTGTCTACCTCTGAAGATACTCATCCCTACAAAGAAGAGCTGGAGACAGCCCTGGAGCAATGTTTTTACTGTTTATATGGTTTCCCTAGCAAAAAGAGCAAAGCAAGGTACCTGGAAGAACATTCTGTGCAGCAGGTAACATAAGAACAATCAGCTTAAATAAAAATGCTTTAGAACACCGAGAGAAACAGTTTCCTCCAGTGCAAATGCCTTGAGGTGAATTAATGGAAGAAGTATTCATAATTACTGTGGCCATTTTTCCATTCCTGGAATTAATTTCCGTTATATACAAGTAGAAAAAATGTGAAACACTTTTAAAGCTCAGTTTGGGAAAAACAAAACTATAAGTGATCTCTAAAAGAGGATGGGCCATTAGAGGGGTGGAAGGGAAAAAAACCTCTATGCAACTGGAATGCCATATGTTTCTTAGAAATTGCATGACTATATGCTTTATTCAGTACAAACCAGTTATTTCTGGTCCCTGTCACCTAGTTTAATCGTAGCAGCCTATGGTCTGCTACCCAAGGGTAAATTATTCCAGATCCCAGTATAATTTACATCAGTGTAAGTATGTCATGGATCCAAACTCTTCTAAAGAGGAAGAGGATGGGAAAGATGAAGGAAAAGAGGGCAGCAGGAAGAGAAAATATCTTCTGCCAGAAACAAAACTTGTCTATCACATACAGATAACTTTGGGTGAAATCCTGGCCCCACTGAGGCCAAAAGTAAAATTTCCATTGATTTAGAAGGGTTATGATTTGTTTCTGGAAATGCAGACTCAACTGGAGACAGAAAGTTTTACCAAAAAAGATTGTAAATTAAGTTACAAAAAATTAAAAAAGAAGAAATTAAGGGAGGAAGATGAATTGTCATGGTGTGGCATCCTGTGTTTTTTTTGTTTGTTTGTTTTTTTAAATGCTTCCATGTCTCAAATATGGTGGCGGTTCTTTAGATTTTTTCCTCTTCCATTTAACTGGACTTGAGTTTCAAAATCCAGAACAAGTATAGCTGATTTCCTTCTATTTCTTTCCATGCCATCCCTGTGTCATTCTGTATAGCTACGCTAGAGGTATAAGTGCCTGCCTACAGCTGTCCTGTTTTGGGGGCAGACCTAAAAAACCTATCCAACAGCTTTTTTAAGCAAGTAAAGCTACACATGTTAACAGTGTTTACTAAGTTATAGTCTAATGCCCTAGCTTTTAATCAGCGTGCAGTATGTTATAACTGTAAACAGTATATGTCTTTACGTCTTTTATTCCAGGAAGGTCTCATTGGTTTCCTGCATAACATAGTATTTATTTTATCCTACTTCAAAAAAAAAAATCTTCCTTGCAGACCTGTGGAGTTTGGGATTTTGAGTGCTAATTTCTCTTCTTTGTTCTCTTTCAGGTGGATTTAACGTGGGAAGATGCTCTATTTATGTTTGAGTATTTTAAACCTAAAACTCTCCCTGAGTTCGATAGCTACAAAACAAGCACTGTATCTGCTGATCTGGCCAATCTTTTAAAAAAGATTGCTACGATTGTTCCTCGAACAGACAAGCCCATGTTGAACTTAGATACTCTCTCAGCCTATATTGAAGGAACCTGCAGCAAGGTACAACTTGCTGTGTTTAAAAAAAATGACCAAATGTGGCTACATTTTTTATTTACAGTTAGGATGTTTGTTATGGAGTGTGAGAGAATTATATTTGTTGGAAGTACATACAGAATCACATTTGAATTGCATGAAAATATTCTTTCCAAACTGCTTAGTTTTATAGGAGCAAGGTATAATACAGACATTACAGAGTTAGATGTTTATCTGTATAATGTTTTGTAAGGACTCTGTAAAGGAGTGGAATAATTTCAATCTTCTTGTTTCTTGTGATGAAAAAAATGTTACGTAGTAACTGTACTATTACTTTTCACTGCAGGGAAGCAGCATGTGTGCAGCTTTTTAAAAATGTATGGCTGATGCACCTATGGTTTTCTGTTTTCAGGAACCATCTCTTCCTGAGGGTGCAGACTACTCTCCTCCAGTGGTGACTGAACTGTACTACCTCCTGGCAGACTACCATTTTAAAAACAAAGAGCAATCTAAAGCCATTAAATTCTATATGCATGACATCTGTATTTGTCCAAACAGGTCAGTTCTGTTGAAGCCATCTGCATGTTTTTCATTGTTTTCAGTTCATTGGTGCTGAAAAGAAGGGCAAATTAGGAAGGGCTTTGTTCTGTTCCAAGAGCAGGACAATTTACTGCAGTCTATTACCAGAGGAGTAGTTTGCAAAAAAAAAAAAAATCAGTGTTATTAATGAGCAATTATTTGACATTTTCCTTTTGGTTTCTGAAATGACCAGAAATCAGAGTGGGAGAAAGTAAATTAAAATCAAGAAGACTGAGGAGATGCAACAACTGCTTCTCCTTTCTCTTTTGCTCCTTTGGATTTTGGGGCAGATTTGTAGACATTAAGGAATGAAAGCCATATTACTATATTTCTGCAAAAACAAAGACCTACCATGTCCCAATGGATTGACAATTTCAGATGCCTTTTATTTTTAACAAAAGTTGTTTATATGTCCTGGCAGAGAGGAGTTGGCACAGGAATAAGCTGAACAGAGCAGTTGTTATTCTGGTTTATCCCTATGTTAACCTATGTCAATAAGTGTCACAGCTCAACATTTCCTCAAATTACACCAAAATGAGAGCTACAGTAATCTTAATATGCTAGTCAGTAAACCTAAGACATGAAAATTTGGCTTTCCCTATCAGCAGAATTCCTGTATGGTGGCAGAGAAATTAAAAAGGATGAAAGTCCGAACTCAGAATAGACAATTCTGAAGTGTTTGGCAGAGCAAAACTTCTGCACACATTGCAGAGCTGATAGGGAGAGTTGCATGTGTAAATCTGCTATCAAAACAAACAACCTCAAGTCTGTGCTGTTCTTTAATCTCCCAGTGTGAGAAGCGGGATATTCAGATTCTTGAAACTGTGGGTAAAACTACAAAAACATTTTAAGATTGAATGACCATTTTCTGAAAGAGTCAAACATGTCAGTATTCAGTGATGTCACCGTAGGATGCCATTAATGTATTATGGTTAATTTTCCAGCAAAGGTAATTCATATAGTAACATGGTTGATATTTTCATCCCAGGTATCTGGCACCTTATAGACTCAAAATATCAGAATTTCAAAACCCCAGAGAATCTGGGTGTTGAGGTCACCTTTACACTTGACACTAAATTAGATTTTTTTTAAATCATAGGAAGTCAGAGCTTTAAAATACTATGAAAGTAATTGATTCTCTGATATTAAATCAAATTATAAGGTGGAAGCTCCAGCCTTGATGCACCTAAATGTTTTAAGAATTTGGGATTGTCCAGTATCTTTCAGATGTTGTCACTGACACTGCCTAGTACCATGCTGGATACCAAGATACCTACAGAAATGGGAGCTTTATAACATTCATCAACTTCTTCTAGAGCAAATTTGTAGGGGGCAAGGGTTGAACTAGATGGCCTTCAGAGGTCTTCTACGGCCCTACTTTTCTATGGCTCTATGATTTCATTTGTAATATGTGATTTCTATTTTCTATAATCTTATAATTCTGTAATGAAAGGTAGGTAGGACAGTATTTAATTAGATAGACAATACAGGATTTAAAAATCAACACGTACATTTTATTCATTTTTACTATGTTCTTTGTTCTAATGAAACACACAAAAAGGAATAGAAATACAAATGAACTGATAGAGATTTTTGGGGCTGATATTTAAGGAGGCATATCAGCCAATATTGATCCGATTTCTGATACAGCTGCCTCCAGCTAGTAAGTCCAGTGTGGTGGAAGCGGCGGGGGGGGGAGATAAACACCCCCTGTGGTGAGGGAGGGGGCAAGGGCAGGGGCTGGCACAGTCGGGAGGCGGTGGGGTGGGAGGAGGCTCGGAGCTGCGATTTGTGGGGCAGGGAGGCTCCTGCTGCTGCTTTCATCTCAGGAGGGTATGGGGCATGTGCCCCCAGATCTACACGGGGCGGGGCAGTGTGGGCTGCAGCTGGGGCTGCACGGGGCTCTTGGCAACGGCTTGGCTCAGAGTGGGCACCAGTGGCTCTGGGAGGATGCTGCATCCACCCCAGATTTTGCTGCCGCTCCACTCCCAGCGCTGCCACCGCCAACCGTCCAGCACAGCCCTGGTTCAACACCCTGCCTTCACCCACGCAGTGGGAAGAGCCGTGGTTGTGCCAGGTGGCTGGCGGCAGAAGCCACCTCCCTGCTGGGCCCCCCTCGGGCCCCGGGAGAGACACGCCTGGGCCAGGGGTTAGCGAGGAGTTAGTTGGGGTACTTCTGGAGAGGCTGGACGTGTTCAAGTCTGCTGGTCTGGACGATCTTCACCCTAGGGTTCTACAGGAACTGGCCGAGGTCATTGCGGGACCCCTGGCGTGGCTCTATGAGCACTCGTGGTGCTCTGGCGAGGTGCCGGAGGACTGGAAGAGGGCCAATGTGGTCCCTATCTTCAAAAAGGGAAAAAAAGAGGACCCGGGAAATTACAGGCCAGTTAGTCTTACCTCAATCCCGGGTAAGCTCTTTGAAAAAATTATCCTGGCACACATCCAGGAGGGCCTTGCGGGGGAATGCATGCTCAGGGGCAACCAACATGGGTTCATCAGTGGCAGGTCTTGCCAGACCAACCTGGTGGCCTTTTACGATCAGGTCACCAAATCATTAGACGCAGGGGTTGCTGTGGATGTAGTCTTTCTGGACTTCCGGAAGGCTTTCGACACTGTCTCTCACCCTGTCCTCATCAAAAAGCTGGGAGACTGTGGTGTCGATGCCCACACAGTCAAATGGGTCGCCAACTGGCTGGAGGGCCGCACCCAGAGGGTGGTAGTGGATGGGTTCTTCTCGACCTGGAAGGACGTGGGCAGTGGGGTTCCGCAGGGCTCGGTCCTCGGGCCCGCACTGTTCAACATCTTCATCAGTGACTTGGATGACGGGGTAGAAAGCACCCTGTTCAAGTTTGCTGATGACACTAAGATGTGGGGGGATGTGGGTGCACTAGAAGGGTGCAATAGGCTACAAGCTGACCTTGACAGGTTGCAACGGTGGGCGGATGAGAATAGGATGGGGTTTAACACTGATAAGTGCAAGGTGTTGCACATGGGGAGGAAGAACTGGCACCACACTTACGGGTTGGGGAACTCCCCTCTTGCCAGCACGGAGACGGAAAAGGATCTTGGAGTCATCATTGACTCCACGATGAACATGGGCCGGCAGTGTGGGGAGGCAGTCAAGAAGGCCAACCGTACCCTGTCATGCATCCACAGATGCATCTCGAGCAGGTCCAGGGAGGTGATCCTCCCCCTCTATGCGGCACTGGTCAGGCCGCAGCTGGAGTACTGCATCCAGTTCTGGGCGCCACACTTCAAGAGGGACGTGGACGATATGGAAAGAGTCCAGAGGAGGGCCACTCGTATGATCAGGGGTCAGCAGGGCAGGCCTTATGAGGAGAGGCTACGGGACCTGAACCTGTTTAGCCTCCACAAGAGAAGGTTAAGGGGGGACCTTGTGGCCTGCTACAAACTGGTCAGGGGGGATCAGCAGGTATTGGGGGAGTCCCTGTTCCCCCGTGCGCTGCCAGGAGTGACCAGGAATAACGGTCACAAGCTGGCGGAGGGTAAGTTTAGATTAGATATTAGGAGGCGCTACTTCACAGTCAGGGCAGCTAGGGCCTGGAACCAGCTTCCAGGGGAAGTGGTGCAGGCTCCTAGCCTGGGGATTTTTAAAAGGAAGTTAGATGAGCACCTTGCCGGGGTCATCTGACCCCGGTGCTCTTTCCTGCCAAGGCAGGGGGTCGGACTAGATGATCTACCTAGGTCCCTTCCGACTCTAGCTACTATGAAACTATGAAGTGGCAATGAAATTTGGGGTGAATGCAGCATCGTCCTAGGGCTGCCGGCACCCACTCTGAGCCCAGCCCCTGCCAAGAAGAGCCCTGCGCAGCCCTGGCTGCAGCGCACCTTGTACAGATTCAGGGGGCACCCCCCCTCCCCCATGCCCTGCTGGGGTGCAAGCAGCAGCAGGAGCCACCTCTCCCTACCCTCCATGAGCTGCAACTCCGTTCCCCCCCCGGCCTGCCCCTGCCCCCTCCCTCACCACAGGGGACAAGATCCTTAATGGGTCAATTAATCACTGCATTCTTGTTTGCATAGGTTTGATTCTTGGGCTGGAATGGCTCTAGCTAGAGCAAGTCGAATTCAGGACAAGCTGAACTCCAATGAGCTGAAGAGTGATGGGCCCATTTGGAAGCACTCTACCCCTGTCCTCAACTGCTTCAAAAGAGCTCTGGAGATTGACTGCTCCAATCTCTCGCTCTGGATAGAATATGGCACCATGTCCTATGCCCTTCATTCTTTTGCATCTCGACAGCTTAAGCAGTGGAAGTCAGAACTTCCCCCTGAGGTTGTGCAGCAGGTAGGATCTAAAGTAAAGCCATATGAACTTTTACATGCTTATTTGAACCCTGTAAGATTCCTGATTATTGTAACCTTATAATTACCTTATAATTTTGGAAATTACCATTAAACCTGAAATTATCTTATAAACTGCCAGTGCAAATAGAGTATGAAATGTTGTTAGTTCCTCTTCAAAATTAAATTCTTAGTCTGAGTTCTGAGCCTACTCAGACTGTGCATTAAAAGATTGCCCAAAACTGTCAGAACCAATGGGAGGAAAACCTCATATTGATACTTTTATAATGAAATACAGATATCTACATCATGTATATTTTTCTCCATTATTAGGCTGCTGCATATTTTTCAGAAAAGGGTGAAATTCAGTTAAATATTAACATACTCCCAGAGAAAAGATTTGATAATATTTGTTATCCTGCTTGTTGTGATCTTGCTGTCTACTTGGTGAATGCCATGTGCTAGTGTATGTATTAAATCTCTAAAGGTTACTTGGTAATTTATGCACACAAGTTCCAGAATTAATTACCAAAAAAACCTGAAGTTATTACAGTCCATGCTCATTCTCTCAGGAAAAACATGCTGCTGACTGGTAATTATTATGAAGTGCGTATTAAGCAACTAAATTGATAGTACTTTTATTACCATTTTTATAGAGTTATGATGTATAGAATTTTATTTAAGACTATTTTAGGTTTTTGAGGGTTTTTTAGTGTGTATATAATAAAGACATATACATGTGAGAAGAATAAGCTTTCACTGGAAGAAGAGGTAAGTTTAAAACTGAATGAGTCGTCCTTTCACAAATACATCCTCTTATGATTGCAGTGAAAAATCTGTCATCTTTCTTGATCAAAGAGATTCTCTTTAAATGAATAAGGGAGTGGAAGGTTTGGGCAGCCTCCACTCCATCCGTACTCCTGCCTAAATATATGCATCAAAAGTGATGGTGACCTCTTATGCATACACTATGATTCAGAAAGATTGATAGTGGCCTACTACTAAAATAGGTTGGACTTTCATAAACAATATTTATGATTCTGTCCTTACCTAATATTTTATAAATATTGTTTTCAGAAAGTAATGTTTATGCAGCTTGCTGTTGCTTTGTATGTGTGTGTCAAAGTCAGGTTCAGACCAGCAACTATATTTTCTTGCTTATATCACATACCTTCCCCCCCCGCCAAAAAACAAAAACAAAAACCAGCCACTGGAAATTGGGGTATGCTTTATAAGCTTTGTTTCTGCTCTTAAGCTTCTGTCGGGTGAAATCAAAAGTGCCTGCACGCAGAACAATGAACAGACTTGGTTTCCTAGCTGCTGCTACTCAGTTAGGGTATTGTTAGATATTACCTTTTCCATGTGTTACATTCTCTTTAAGATGGAAACATCTGCCCACTAAGAAAAAGACAATCTAAGTGCTTTCTGAGCATCTCAAAGTTATGCCTCTTCAGGTGAGGATTATCTCCAGCTGGTGTTAGGTAGCTTGTGTTATAGCTCAAGTCAGAGCTGTGTATATGAGAGGTTGTTAATCCTTAACAAGAGACTGTTCCCAGTATGTGTGAACTTTTAATACCACCTTACATTCCACAGAATTAGCATGTGCAAATTGTAACATGTAACAGCACTCTTACTACAAGGAGAGATCATTTTTCCCTTTATTCTGCCTTTCAAAAACAAGGTGTGTATCATATTCCAGGCCACATTGTATGCAAGATTATTGTATTGCAGTATTTTCCATTTTAAATCTAATAGTCCAAAGGATTTTTAACTGACAGTGCTACCTTTGTGAACATCCATATGCAACAAAATGAAAGGTACCATTATTCATCCCAGGCAAAGGCTATTTCATGTATTCTTGGCATTTTGTCTCCTTGCAGATGGAAGAGCGTCGAGACAGCATGCTGGAGACAGCCAAACAGTGCTTTACTTCAGCATCTCGTTGTGAGGGAGATGGAGATGAAGAGGAGTGGCTTATACACTACATGCTGGGAAAGATTGCAGAGAAACAGAAGCAACCTCCTGTTGTCTATCTGTTTCATTATAAACAGGCAGCTCATTACTTGCATGAGGAAGCAGCCAGGTACCCAAAGAAGATTCACTACCATAATCCACCTGAACTTGCCATGGAGGCATTGGAGGTAAAATGGGAAAGCAAAATGCAACAGAACGACTTGATGGCATGTCGGTTAATTGAAATAAACTAGAAATTAACAGTTGCTACCGTGTTTTTAGTGTAAATGAAAATGTTGACACACATGCATACTTAAATTAAAAATGGTATTTGTAAATTAATAAACTTTTGTGTTGGAATTCTGTTCTCTGTAGCTAGGTCAAACAATAATCATCAGTAGCAGTGTAGTGACATAGGGCATGAAACCAAGAATGAAATATAATGCCTTCAGAATATATTGAAATATTCTATAGATAGTAGACCAACAGTAGCACTATTAAATAAGCGTACAATTTGCCTTACCTACATACAATTTACAGCTTGGGCTTTTTGATGTTCAAGTATAGGGGGTGAGATGTAAAATCCATCTCCCAGGCCAGACGCAGGCCAAGAGTTGGAGTAGTATCTCCCTGCTTCCCACTGTGCAGACTATATCCAATGTACATCCAGAGTTGTTATTTAAAGTCCTGTGAAATACAGTGCCCAGCCAACATCTTTCTTTGCTCAGAATTTTCTATAGAACAGGGCCACTGGAACTAGGTGTGGAATTCTGAATTCTCTTCTGTTCTATTTTGTTTTTTCCGGTCACCCGCTTCCCAAGGTTTACTTCCGACTTCATGCCTCTATCCTGAAGCTTGTAGGAAAGCCAGACTCTGGAGTTGATGCAGAGATACTAGTTAGTTTCATGAAAGAGGCTTCTGAAGGACCATTTGCCAGGGGTGAGGAGAAGAGCACCCCAAAAGTTTCAGAGAAGTGAGTGCATCTTCTTGCATATCGTATGACTAGACTGCTTACTCTTCTCAGAGCTCTTGAATGTATAGTCCCTCTGTAGGAAGGAAAGATAACAGAAGGGGACAAATTTATCTTTTAATCCATTGGTGAATCTGCTATTTGATTAAATAGCAGCGGACTTGAAATTGGTGTTTGTCCCTTTTACTTTAAAGTCCAGCTTAGTTTGTTATCATGGGCCTCTTCCTTTGATTTGTTAATGGCTATAAAATTAGTTTGTGCAAAAACATTCTCTTAGAGAAGGACTGAGTTTGACCTTTTTAATTTTTTTTTTTTTACTGATATATCTTATAGTGAAAAGTCCATCTTAATGACATTGCTCATTAGATTGGATGATATATAGGAGATAATAACGCAAAAAGATTGTTTCTGCTTCTATATAATTTGCATGCATGTTCAATATGCTAACACTTTGTCTTTTCATGTCTCTCTTCTTACCCTACAATTTTGTCAGGGAAAAGACTTGCATGATTGATGAAGACTCTCACTCTTCTGCTGGAACAGTGCCGGGCCCTGGGACTTCTCTTCCCTCATCCTCTGGTCCAGGTCTGACATCCCCACCTTACACAGCCACTCCAGTTGACCACGATTACGTCAAATGTAAAAAACCCCGTCAGCAGGCAACGCCGGACGGTACAGTCCCTGTTCTCAATACTGCCAGCACAGGGAGGTGCTCTAATCATGGGGAGTTTGATTGGGAAAGATTAATTTGCTCATTTCAAGGAGGGTGATGGGTCTGTGGTAACACGGGCAATATTGCACTTCATTAACCTCATAAATTCATGGTGATCAGAGCTTTAAATAGCAAATTCAAGGTCATCACCAGCCATTCAGACTAAATGGGAAAGAAGTAAGAAAGGAAGGGTAGTTTAAATGGTCTTTCAGTAACATTGCACATACTTGTTAATCTTATCAGGAAACAGATTGGTTTAGTTTTGGAAAAAATGGCTGCTACTGCTTGTACCAAGTCATGGCATACTTAGAATCTGAGCAAGGAACTTTTTATGGCTGAAACCTGACAAAAAAATTAAAACAAGTAATCCCAATTTGGAATGAGGCCGGTGGTGACTATATGAATATATTGCACAAGGTGTTTTGCATGATGGTGTAATAACTTCATCTTTTACCTTTTTCATTATTATTTACAGTGACTGGTGAACAGCTCATCTCTTTAGGTTATAAAATGATACCGTAGATAATTGGTTTCGAAAGGCAAAAAGTATAGGGTAGCATAGGTGTGATATTGCCAAATTCTGGCAGCATAAATAATAGAAATAAAGCTACTGTTCTGGTGAGTTGACAGTCATTTGGCAGGCAGTTTTGTTTCAGCATCACTACTCTGTTGACTGACTTGGCTAGCTGTCTGTCTGGATCTGTGACCATCGGCATTCAGAAATAAAGTGCATACTACAGCTGAATGTTGATGATTTGCAACAGCCTCCTCAAGAAGAGCTTTATGTGATATAAGCTTATCTCTGGAGAGTGGGCTGCTTTCAGGCTTATCAACATTTCCAAATGAACTACACCCATAAAAATTTTCTGTTAACCCTATTTTAAAACAAATAAATGTCCAGGACCTGTACAGAGTGAGTTGGTTCCCCATTAGTAAGTAGTTTTGTGTAAAACTGATAGAGAAATTTCCATCTCTGTCACTAAATAGAGTATTAAATTGTTTTGATCTTATTCAAGCCCTCATTTCAATCTAGTTGTTCATTGACTGTTTTGATGGTTCATATATGCTTGAATGAGTTGTATAGCAGCTAGGCATTTGTACTGCTTTAGCTGCTTCAGGACCTTTTGACACCATAAGTGGGAAATATACAAAACATTTTAAACTATTCTGAAATAATATGCACTGTAAGTTATTATTAAGTTATTTGTCACACTACATCTATCTGCATGGACCTTGTGGACTGCTGACATGTCATGTAAGGAGGAATATTTAGATAGATGTTTTAGTGTGTCATTGGTGCTTTTGATCAAAGCAAGATATTATGGGTAGTGGCATACTGATTGTCTGAAGGGAACAAGGTGGGCTATGTAGTCAAACCAAAACGTGCAAGTGAAAGAGACTCTACATCTGTCAGGGCTAAAATAGCAGTTCTCTGGTCTGCAAGCCTAGCGCATCATAGCTGCTGTGATGGCAATTGAACATGTCATCTTACATAAAAAGCCCAGGTAGGATGACCTCTAGGAAGACATAATGTGACTATTACAAGTAGAACTGCAGAACATGCACCCTTCAGAATGCCTTGCAACTTGCTGGCAAAGTCAAACTATGGATGCAATGAATCAATGAGCCGCAGGATGTTGAAATATTTGTCTAAGTCTACCGTTGCAGATGGAAAAAGTCCTAATAGACTGAACAGTACTCAGAAGTTACTTAGCCTTGTTTAATATTACCCATACTATATGTTTGCATAAATGTGCATGGTACTTTTCTTAAAATATGTATTTTTTAAGTAAAGTACTACTGACACAGTAAGTGCAGTCTAGTTGTTGCAAAAGTATAGTGCCTTCTTTTCCATTACACTGCTTCTAAAAATAACATCTATAGGGTTTTTTTCTTTCTGCCCTTTGGAAACTTGCTGTTGTAACAACTCTTCACACTTGTTGTTCATGTGTGAAACGGTTTGGTCTAATGTCAGGTACTTGCCCTATTTTATAGCTTATTAGTATTTTAATGTGCCTGCCACAACCTGGTATCAAGTCATATGACATAAGTTAAATGAAAGTATTATAAGTGTTTACAACAGGTTCGCTACAGAAAAATATCAGTTTGCCCTGCATTCCCACAATCAGGTGTAATAATTGTCTTAACAGTGACCCATAACTAAACACATTTTACCAGGATGTCTTGCCCTGTACCTTGTAAAGCAACAAATGATCTGTCTGCTAGTAGGAGGAAGTAACTTCACAGCTAGGGTAGGAGCCTTTAATTGAAAATTTCTGGATTTCCATTCGTAAGCATGCACACCTGGATAGCTAAACTGTAAAGGCCAGCAATTAATTTTCAAAAGATGAAGCTGTGATGTCGAAATAGTAATGTAACTGCCCAACACATTTGGAAAAAATGGGCAGAATATTCTAAAGTACTTGCTGTAGTGGAGGACATATAAAAACGACATTGGTTTAGAATATCACGCTCAAGACAAACAGAGGTTTCAGGGACATGTAGCATTAGAAGGCTCTAGAGTAGCTGACACCTTGACCCTTTCTCGTAATGGTAGCTAGTAGCTAACTGGTATCTTTTTTTTTCAAGAGGAAAGAAATATAACTGAGAGGCAGCTATTTTTTGCTGGCTGAGTACCAGCTGTTATATATGCACAAAACAGGCACCAGTTTCTCTGTCGGTTCTTTTTTATCTATTTATCTAGCAACATATTCCTTTTCTTCTTTGTTGTATTAGCTGCATCTTTCCTTTTCCCTCCCCTTTCCATCACTGGTTTTATAACCCAAAAGAGAGAAACATGAATTTAACAGTGAATGACTTGCAGTTTAAACATCTGCTTTTTGTTGCGGGTTTTGTTTTTCAAAAGGAGCAAGCTGAGATGTCGGTATACCTTCAGCATGAAATAGGACACTTGTATTACCTATGATATAACTATGGTTAACTTAGCGCGAGAGGGTGAGATTTATATTAGAAACAAGATCTTATAATAGTCTGACTTTGTTCAGAGTGATTAAGCCTATATGTGCACCTCTTCAGAGAGACGGCATAAAATACAGGCTTTCAACAGTTTTAGTTTTTAGATATTCAGCTAAGTGGTGTACCAAACACTGATGTTAATTTAGAAAGAGACTAGAAATTAAAAGAATCTACATGAAATCAGTTCTCTGAAGAGAAATATGGTTCCTAGAAAATCAATTAAAGGTTGTGTTGTTTGCTATGTAGCATCTGTCTTCTTAATATATTGACATTCAGCTATGTGTTTGTCAACCAATGAAATACTTTGATATTCTGCAGAAAATGCATGGAGTGCTCATTGCTACCATAGTGCTAAAATGTATTGTTAAAGTCCTTATCGTTGTCATTTGTGCTTTCTGTGCAATTAGATGCAGTCATCCTTTTTGTTTCGTCTTTGCTTGATTGTTTTTTGCCACCAATATTGCCCGTGCTGCCCCTAACCTTAATACAAATCTTTGTTCCCAGGCATTCTCTTCCTGCTTTTACCTGTCACGGCTTGCTTTAATAATTGGCAAAAATTGCATGTTAAACTTAAAAGGCTACTTGCTTCATGCTGTGGGAGTAATCCCACTTCATAATTTGTTGGTCCTGTGATTCTGCAGATGTTTCAGTAATGCACAGTTCTTCGAGGTTGGGATTCTCAGGATACTGATGAGTCAAAGGTGATCAGTGAGATTTATTCTGCATCAATTTGTCACTGACGCTAGTATTTTAATAAGTTTCAGAGAAGAATTGGGTATTTACATGAGTGACAAGAATATTGAGAGTTACAACAGATAATACCAACAAAGAGCTTTGGAAGGTTTAAAAAACCTCATGCTTTCCAGTTTATGCTAATCCTATTAGGAATTAGGATGAGAATTTTTTTGGAGGCAGACCATAGCATATTTGCTTGCATTGTGTTCTTATATTTTATTCTCAAGGCATTTGACATTAGATAGTCTTGGAGACAAGGTACCACAGTGAATGAGCAGTGGGTGTGATCTGGCATGTTCCTGTTGTTATCATTTTCCCCACTAGAGGTGCACTGATGCATCGGTGCCATATTGGATTGGCACTGGCACCAATATAAGGAAAATTGATGGTATTGGCAGTTGGCTTTTTTTGGCTGATGTGGCCACTAATATATAAATGCCCGCATACATGCACACAGCCTAAGCGCATGCAGGTAGCCAGGAGCACAGCCTGGCAGCATCCGGCTGGTAAGTTTGTTGTGGGCGAAGCAGAGGGAGGGGGTGGGGGGGTGAAGATCAAGGCCCCCCGCGATGAGGGAGGGAGTGGGGCAGGGGCAGATGCTGCACAGCCAGGGAAGGACAAAAGACAGAGCTGCAAGCAGCTTGTCTGGGGGGTGGGGTGAAGGGGGAGGGGTGGCAATTCCCACCATTGCATACACCCCAGGAGGGCATGGGGGGCACATGCCTCTGGATCTATGTGTGGAGCGAGGGCGGGCTGCCACTGTGGGCTGGAGCTGTGTCAGGCTCTTTCCGGCTGGGCCAAGCTGGGCTGCGCTCAGGGTGGGAGGTGATGGCACTGGTAAAAGGGTTGGGGGGCCTGTGGTGAACTTTAGGGTGGCTGCAGCCCCCCCTCAAACCCCCATTCAAGCACTGCTGCTGCCCTCCCCAAGTGCAGCCCAGCATGGCCCAGCCCCACACTGAGAAGAGCCCAGTAACACCCTGGCTCCAGCCCACAGCAGCAGCCTGCCCTCACCCTGCACAGATCCAGGGGCACATGCCCCCCCATGCCATCCTGGGGTGCACACAGCAGCAGGAACTGCCCTCCCCCTCCCCATTCCCCCCAGACAAGCTGCTCGCAACTCTGTCCCATACTTTGCCCTGGCTGGGCAATGCCTGCCCGGGCCCCAGCCCCACTCCCCCCCTTACTGTGGGGGCCTCAATCTGCACCCCCCCATACTCCTTCCCTCCTCCACCCCTTCGCCCACAACAGGTTTACCAGGTGGACACCACTCTCCAAGCTGTTGTGCTGCATATTGGCAGTCAGATTGGTATCAGCCAATATGGCTTCTTAAAAATCGGCCATTGGTATCAGTCCAAAAAATCTCCATCAGTGCACCCCTATTCCCCACTTAACTTACCCCAAACATCTATTTTTAAAGGATTGCAATGAGCAGAAATCTGAATTTGATATTAAGCATAAGAATCTGACCTGATAAGTAGACTATCGATCCGCTCCATGCCTTGAGACTGGTGGAGGGAGAAATTTAATAGTATAGTTGCTGGTTATTAAAATGCATTTGATGTCTGGTATAACTAGAAACAATGTAGGATCACATTTTTGACTCATTTTGTAAGAGAAGTCCCTTTTGAACACTGCAAGAGTTTCTGCCTCCAGTGGTGAACCTGCTCCAGTGCAAAATCAACTTTATCCATTCTGCTTTTTTCTTTTGAATGAATTATACAAGAATGCTTTTTGATCCCAGAATTGTATTGTGTCATCTGTTATGGCTGGGCTGTGTTTCAAGAATGGCAATGATGTGATCTAAGTAACCTCACATGTTTCTGGATACATATTAATGGAGAGAAGCTCCCTGGGGTGTACATGTTTGTGTGTAAGCTAAAGATATTTCATACACAAAGAATCTGTAAAGTTGCACCCTTTAAATTGCCCATCTTTATGAAGTAGGAGAATATGACTGTCATGATAAATGTAGTCACCTGCCTCCAAGATATAGACTATGAAGAAGGAGTTTTATTTACTTTAGAATAACTTAGCATATGCAAGTCCCATACCAGCAAAGCTTTATGTATAACTCTTGTTTCTAAAGGATCTTGGTTTCTAAACACCTTTTCTGCCTGTATCTGAATTTCCAGCACATTTCAGAGGCTTTATAACAATTAGATTGGGGGCGACTAATTTACAACCTGTAGAGCTATGTCATGCAGCTGGAAATTTGGGGGCAGGACCTGCCACCAAAATCTGGGGAACAGACCCCCGTTGGTGACACGTGTTGGTGGTGGGGAGTGAGTGATGGTTGCATTTAATCCCTGTGGTTGCCACTGCTGCCCCTGCTGTGTCCAGATCTGGCCCACAAGGACCCCCACCATCTGGATCTGGCCTGGGTTTGGGATGAGCTTAATACCCCTGAATTAGAGCATGTGCCTCCTTTTCTGTATCCAGGAGGGTGTTATAAAGAGAATGCAGTGTATTTTACCCTTTCTGCACCTCCAGTCTTTCAACAGATATAGCTGCTTCAGGAACCTTTTCCTCCATCACTTTAGTCTGAAAAAAGAGTTTCAGGGGGTGGAGGGTGTGGAATCTGGCAATCAAGATGAATAGCAGCTTCATTGATAAAAGCTTAATAACTCATTTAGACAGCTACAAAGGGGTACTATTTTCTTATCTGTCTCAGTAATGTACTAACTCCCTGACTGTGAGCTTCACAATTTTGTAACATAAAGCAAATTCTGCCAGTCAACGGGCTATCACTTGAAGGTTTACTGTATTGTGCTTATCCACATAGCCTCTGTACAGTGCTAGTGAATACTTGCTCTTTCGGACCATTCTTACTTTTTTGTACTGCCTTCCCCTCTCATTTTTCCCTTCCTGCCATACTAGTGAAGATTCATGACTTGGATAATAAAATATGTTTTATATGTACATAAGAGAAATGAAGGTTGGCATAGGATAATGATTTCCTAATATTAAATCATTAATATTAAAGATGTTCTAATTGTTTGTGTGCAAAGTAATACTAAAAGAATCTTTTTTCCAGATAACTAATAGGTACACAAGCATTTTGCCTGCATATTAATGATATAGAATGGTAGGAGCTTGCTATGTGGAGTAGAACTATTCTGGTAAGTTTCAGATATGGGAAATGTTGGTCTTTCAGAAATAATATTATCATTAAAATGCTTTTAAGAATGCAGCTGAAATCCAATGGAACATCTAATTTGTAAAATAGTAAATAGTTGCTCTTCAGTCTTCTGAATATTACGTGTTTCCCCCAGTATAACAAAGTTTTTACCTATGAAGGTAAAAATTGAGGTTCTTATCGCCTGCAAACATCTTTTTTAATTTAAGAAAGCAGATCTAATAATTATGGTTTATTATTAATGTATTGGAATATTTAACAAACCCTCCCCTTCTTCCTCAGCCTGGCCACTGCTATCCTTCTGCTTCTGTGTGCAGTAGAAAGGACAATATTTTTGAGGTGACATAGACGGTTGTCACAGGAGTCATTGAAATGTTACAAAATGATGACTATGTTATATGAAGGATGAGATTCAGATAACTTGGAAAACTGGAAGCAATCCATCCTAAATACTTACAAATTACTTTGCAGCAATTATTTTTGTTGACCAAATTGTTTGAACTTGGAAAGATCCTTAAAAATCGCTTTTCTGAAAATTAGGAGAGAATCTTTTCATTGTTTTTCCATACAGTACATAAAAATAATTTAAAAATACAGTTATCAGTTTTTGTTATCTAAAAAGTTCAGTGCTTTCTGTTTACACACATTTTAATAACCTTATTTGTTTTCTAGAGAATAGTTAAACCACACCGAAATAGATTGAAAGGGCTGTTCTAAAACTAAGAAAAATTATAAGTATGAGTGACTCCATTTATGCAGTCAGTACAAAATAACAAGCTCTGAGTGAATATCAGTGATTCACTCTAGGGGCATCTCCAATGTCCTGAGCAATCTCTCTCTCTCAACCCCTCCCCCCCCCAAAAAAAAAAAAAAAGAAGAAGAAGAAGAAATACAGGGAGTTGCCTGCCAGACCACTAGGGCAATTCAAATACTACTATTGAGAGAGCCCACCTCTTCTGGACTAAGTTCTGTCTTTCAAAGGTATATAATATCCTTCAAAGAATATTCAAAATTCCTCTGCTAATAGGAGGCTTAATAATCCCGCCCCCCACAACTACAACCTTTTGATTTTATGAAGGGCCCACTATTGCAAATTTGAAAACCTCCTTTTTGCCTGCCAAAGGCATCAATTAGAAACATACTCAATCCAGCATTCTTTATAAATCATAGGAAATGTAAAATGTTGCATTGTCTGGATAATGTTTGAGCTTTCTTCACTCTCATTTGAAAATGGTCCCATTTGCAAGTAAAAAACACTGAAATTGTTGCCAATTTCCTTTTTGAATTTGTTTTCTAAGAGGCCATGGGTTTCATATGTTTTCATAGTTTTTGCCTTTAAAACGAAAGTGAACTCCTGAGTTAAAATTTCATTTTGGGCACTCTGTATGCTTCTAACCGCTTTGGTAATGATTCTCTCTCTCCTTTTTATTTTATTTATGGAGTGTTGGAGAAAACAGAAATATCAACTTTTCCAACTCAGGGGCCATCACCAGGGAGGACTATACCTCAGTTGTTTGGGGCTGTAGGGGGGTGGCCAGGAAGGCCAAGGCGGAGATGGAACTGGGTCTAGCTACCCGGATCAAGGACAACATGAAGTCCTATTTTTAAATACATAGAAGGTAAAAAGAAGGTACCAGGTAACATGGGGGCCTCTGCAAGACACGCTGGGAAATCTGGTCATTGCACTAGACAGCAAAGCTAACCTATTTAACAAGTTCTTTGCCTCCATTTTTCTGAGCAGGGACCGGGTCACCACCCCCACCGGGACCCCCATAGGACAAAGGGGAGGTGCACCCAGGCCTAGGGTCAGTGAGGACCTAGTCAGGGAACTTCTGGAGGGACTGGATGTATTTAAATCAGCTGGTCCTGACAATCTCCACCCCAGAGGGCTGAGCGAATTAGCAGAGGTCATTGCAGGACCCCTTGCACAGCTTTATGAGCACTGGGACTTCATGTGGTGCCAGAGGACTGGAAGAGGGCCAATGTGGTTCTCATCGTCAAAAAGGGGAGGAAGGAGGACCCAGGAAACTACAGGCCAGTTAGTCTTACCTCGATCCTGGGCAAGCTTTTTGAGAGAATTATCCTGGTGCATGTCCACAAGGGGCCAGCGGGGGAGATTATGCTTAGGGGCAACCAACATGGGTTCATTAGCAGCAGGTCCTGTCAGACCAACCTGGTGGCCTTCTACAACCAGGTCGCCAAATCCTTAGATGCAGGAGTAGCAGTGGACATAGTCTTCCTGGACTTTCGGAAGGCCTTCGACGCTGTCTCTCACCCCGTTCTCATTAAGAAACTGGGGGACTGTGGCGTCGACACCTACACAGTCAAATGGGTCGCCAACTGGCTGGAGGGCCGCACCCAGAGAGCGGTGGTGGATGGGTCATTTTTGACCTGGGGGGATGTGGGCAGTGGGGTCCCCCAGGGCTCGGTCCTCAGGCCCGCACTGTTCAACATCTTCATCAGCGACTTGGACGAGGGGGTAAAAAGCACCCTGTTCAAATTCGCAGAAGACACTAAGATGTGGGGAGAAGTGGGCATGCTAGAAAGGAGGAATAGGCTGCAATTGGACCTAGACAGGTTACAGGGGTGGGTAGATGAGAACAGGATGGGTTTCAACACTGACAAGTGCAAGGTGATGCACCTGGGGAGGAAGAACCAGCACCATACCTACAGGCTGGGGAACTCCCTTCTTGTCAGTGTAGAGGCAGAAAAGGATCTTGGAGTCATTATTGATGCCAAGATGAACATGGGCCAACAGTGTGGGGACGCAGTCAGGAAGGCCAACCACACCTTGTCATGCATCCACAGATGCATCTCGAGCAGGTCCAAGGAGGTGATCCTCCTCCTCTACGCAGCACTGGTCAGGCCGCAGCTGGAGTACTGCGTCCAGTTCTGGGCGCCGCACTTCAGGAGGGATGTAGACAACATGGAGAGGGTCCAGAGGAGGGCCACCCGCACAATCAGGGGGCAGCAAGGCAGGCCCTACGATGAGAGGCTACGGACCTGAACCTGTTCAGCCTCCAGAAGAGAAGGCGGAGGGGGGATCTTGTGGCCAGTTACAAACTAGTCAGAGGGGACCAGCAGGCACTGGGGGAGTCCCTGTTCCCCTGAGCACTACCAGGAGTGACCAGGAATAACGGTCACAAGCTGGCAGCGGCTAGATTCGGACTAGATATCAGGAGGTGCTACTTCACTTTCAGGGCAGCTAGGATCTGGAACCAACTTCCAGGAGAAGTGGTGCTGGCTCCTACCCTGGGGGTCTTTAAGAGGAGGCTGGATGAACACCTTGTTGGGGTCGTTTGATCCCAGTACTCTTTCCTGCCATGGCAGAGGTTCGGACTAGATGATCTGCTCAGTTACCTTCCGACCCTACCAACTGTGAAACTCATTAAGCCCCCAAATTATCCATTTTTAAGATGTTCCCAGCCAGCTAAGAATATTAGGGATTTATGTGGACACTTACTTGTCCTGCCTTCCTTAGGTGCAGACTTGATGATACCTCTCTACACTTTACACTCCTCAGTATGGTTCTGAATCAGCAAGGCTCTTTAAGTCTCTGACTGGGACTTCATAGACATAAACGTTAGGGCTGGAAGAGACCTCAGAAGATCATCAAGTCCAGCCCCCTAGATCACTCAGTCCAACCCCCAAAGATGTTCCCAGCAAACTAGGAATATTTAAGTCCACCAAGCTCAGTAGGACTAGTCATATGCATGAAATATAAGTATGGGTGTATTTACAGGATTGTGGCCTTGGCCTTCACCACAGAGTGCTCACTCTCCTTTTGATCTCTCTATAGTGTCCTTCATTTGCTCTTGCTTCGTCACATTTGGAAGATTTTCCATCACAGCCATCGTAGGTAGACATTTTAAAAAATTCTTAAAATAAAATTTAGGTGAATAAGTGTGTTCCATGGGTGCAGAATATATAACACATTGGCTACAGTTATTTTTCTCTCCTGCTGTTCTGACACCATTAGTCCCTTCTTTGGATTTAGTTACAATAATGGTGGTTGTAAACATCAAAACTATATCTCAGTTTTTAGTATAGAAACATAACACCAGTTAAGCCATACCTGTTTTAAACATCAGACTCCAATCTTCAAAACCCAGATGTGTCTAAAACCTCCTTTTATACATAACTACACACCAGTTTAGCTGAGGCAGCCCCGGATCTCAGAGACCAGTCCCAGCTAGCTGGTGGGAGTTAAAATGAACATCCTAGAAACATGGGTTGCAGGGTGCAATCCAGCAGGGAGGCAGAGCAGCACAGCATGCCAGACAGGCATCACTGCTGCCCACCTGCCCAGCACACAATGCCACCCCACCCCTAACTGCCTCTGCCTGCAGCAGCACTGCTGATTTGGGAGAGGAGGGGAGGGGAGGGGAGTGTCCTAGATTTCCTATTATCCCACATGATCACTCTATGCATAGCTAATGTAGTATCTTTGGAGAGGCCCAACTCTGGAAACACCAACTTACTCTCACTGTGATTTGCCATTGACACACAGGCTTATTGTGTATCCTGTTTAGGAGGAAACTAGGGGTGTGCAAAATGAGCTGTATTTGATTCAGATTCAGTCCGAACTGGGGAGAGTGATTTGATTTGTTGATTCAGATCACTGTCCCCAATTCAATTCGGCTAAGTCCGGATCTGAAGGTTTGCTGATTTGGAGAATCAGCAATTCGGCCATAGACAGGGCTTTAACTGTTTTTACATTTAATGTTTATATTTACTTTAAATGTTTTCTACATACCTCAAAGCACCAGGTGCGGCTCATGAACACTGTGATGGTGGGACGGATAGAGCCACCCACAGGAGTACAATGGGGCCCCCCCATGTGCTCGGTGGCAAGCCCAGAACTGGACCAGAAGTACTTCTGGTCCACTTCCAGGTCAGCTGGAGAGTGCACTGGGGCCCCCTCCCCCCCCAGCTCAGCAATCATCTGCAGGGGGACCTTGGATACCTCCCCGTGACCAAGGAGGCACCAGTTGCCAAGCTAGGGAAGCACGGGGGCTCCCCAGCTGCTCCCCAGCAGACCTGGAAATGGACTGGAAGTGCTTCTGGTCCACTTCCAGGTTTGCTGCCAAGCGTGCTGGCAAGCCCCCCACGCTCCTGTGGGACACTCCATGCATCCCAGCATCTCAGCATCCATGAGCCACGTGCTACCATGAGGTATGTAGCAAAAACATGTAAAGCTGTGTTTATGTCCGAATCGCCGAATCTTTCCGAATCTTTCCAAATCAATTTGAAGGTTCCAATTTGATTTGGCGACATTAAAAGGTCTGCCAATTTGATTCAGATTCGGAGATTTGGCCACCAAATTTGGCCAAATATCCACTGAATCGTATCCGGGACCAAAGCTCACACAGCCCTAGAAGAAACCTTGGCTTCAGACCAAACCTGATCTTCTGTCCAACTATCCCATTATGATTTTTGCAAGGTAATTTGAGCAGAAAATACCTGCTGTGTGTGAATTATTTGTCCTTCTCACTTCAGAATTACTATTAGTTGAAACCTAAATGCAACCTAATAATCTTATACTCCCAGTTTTTGCCTTTTCTGCTGATTTGCAGCAGCAACTAGTAATCAAGTAAGTGCAGTGAATTGAATTTGTAAGACTTTTACTGTTAGGTGACCACTTACCTACTCCAAATGTCGTTTTGTTGAGTACTCTGCAGTCATGCACACCATAGTGTAAAACACTATTGAACAGAACAGGTGAGGGGAAATAGTTGTGTTTATATGCCTCATACTCCATAATTAACACTTAACCACTTAGTGCTCTTTTGATCCTCTCTCCTATGGTTGCATTTAGTCTGGTGCAAAAAAAAAATGAAACCAACCAATTGGCAATCTTGATTTGTTTTAATATTAAGAAAAGTGTCAGTCTTTTAAAATTTTCCAGGGAGGTTTTCACTGGAACTGTAGAATTTTATTTAAAAAAATAAATCATTAGGTGTTGACCTAGGATGTGGACAGGCATTCATTTTTTGGGCAATCTGCAATGCTAGAAATTTTTGCAAAAGAGGAGCATCTAATATAGGCTTTCTAGCTGGCAGCCAGCTTCCCTTGCCTTCCCCATACTGGGGTCACCCTGGTCTGGAAAAAGTGTGAACAGCAGTGGCTGCTTCATTTCCTCCCCAGGACCAGAAGTTATTGAGTGGTGGTTAAGCATACAGGCATTCGCTCTTGCACAAGCAGGCAAGATCATCCTTACTGAAAGAAGATCTTTCTCCCATATCCAGCATTTCTGCAGGAGAATCTGTATGAACACCTGTACCCTCCCAGTTTCTAGCAGGGGAGCAGCATTTCTTCCACTAGAAATGTAATACCTGCCTATAATCCTAGATACAGTTGCACAAGACTTTTTCACCCAAGCCCTGTCTATGATAGCCCTTTGTTACATAAATGTTCCACTATTGAAACCACTATTTCTACCCTGCCTGTAGTAGCATTGTTGAGAGCCCTAATGCAAGCAAGGCATCAGTGACCGATTGTATTTTTTGCTACTTTGTAAATACTTTTGTATTTTGTGTTGTGAGCTGTGAATAAGGCCCGACAATTTTGTGTGCAAAATAGTGGGCAGCAGCCTGATTATGAATCTGGCATTGGCAGAGTTAAGACCGTGTTAGTATTGATGGGAATATAGTTTTAAGAGCATAGTGAAAGATTCCCATATGTGGTTATTATACACATACTCATCCACTTAGTATAAACCTCAAATGAAGATTGCTAATTAGCATTGAAAAGGAGGATTTTACATTCACTCCCTTGGGTTGAAAACTTTCATTGATATGCAGATATTTAGAATATAATGATACTCATAAGCTCTAAAACAAGCTTATCTTTTCATGCTGAGAGGTTAGTATAATTTCCTAGTAATTTAATGTAGGTCTCAAGAACTTGCTGTGTACCAGCCATTCTCGATTCACATTCCAATATTTCAACTTTTTATCTGTCACAGCCTGTGCATCAGTACTAACTTCAGGGCTTGTGGTATAATGAAACATTTATAGACTTGTAAATGCTGGTGAGTTTTTTTTTTTTTTCTTTTTTCATCTGTAGGCTTGTAACTCAACCTCCAACCTGCTTCTGGAGCAGATGTATGAGTGTTTCCCTTTAAAAAAAAATCTTTCAAATGAATTGCTGTAAATGCAGGGTGTGATGATTGTTGATACCTTTTTTGAAAATGACCATTGAATATATTGCATTCTTTAAATGTGCTAGAAAACTACTAAGGCCTTCTGAAAATGAGGAAGTGTCCCCTTTTTTTAACACCCCCTCCCCCCCGAACCTTACAGTCAGTTTCTACGCCTTGGAAATTTAAAATATAGCTGGCTCTTCTCCTAGTACTAATAGAGGGAGTTCAGATATATCCATATACAGTGAATATTATTAAATCTCTGTGAATGAGTCATTGAAAGCTTGATGGACCTCCATTCAGAATCCTTCTCCTCCTATTCTTTGTAATTATATCATTTCCATATAAAGCTTGTCATTACAAATCAACAATAAAACTTTCAGTTAGGATACAGAAGGATTCCCTCCCCAAGTTCCTTGACCATGTGCATCATAAGACCTGTTCACTATATAAACATGTTTTCGCCAAGTGCCATTGAAAAACTTACAAAGCTTGCATCAAATTCAATTGCAATTTTTTTAGAATTCTAACAAGTGGAACTTGAGCTGTTAGCTAAGGTCTGGGATGCAGCTGTACCTGGGATAACTCTACAGGAGATGCCCTGCATCTCTGCTGTGAATTTGTACTATGTCGTTTGGGGAGAGAGGGTGTGATGTATTTATATTGCCAGCTCCTCCTAGGGGAAGTTCTCTGTTGCTTTTTTTTTTTTCATTTTGTTTTTCAGTCATATTACAGTGGAACTGTATTGGTCTTTGGTATTGTTCATGTATGTCAACGTAAGAGGCTTTCTAGCCCTTTTGTATATTGTTACTCGTATAAAAGTTCATCAGCTAAACCAATCCTTTTCCTTGTGAAGAAAAAGTGTGTTCATCCATGGGCTTTAGGTGGAGAGAGAACTGGATCAGGTAGGATTTTGCATCTGAGGTTGAATGCTACAGGTAGAAAATTGCCTCTTTTTCCCTTCTGAATTAGAATGTTTGTGCGTCTTTTTCTGTAACTTTGGAAATGTAAAGCTTAATATGGCTGGGCACATCAGCTCCGGTCCTTCTGGATCATCTCTGACAGCTCGGGACACAGTAGGCTAGTTTGTTTTATGTGCAGTTATGGCTGAGTGAATTAATATCCCACTTCAAACTGTAATGCAGTCAGTAACCACAACTTATTACTCCAATAAGCTGTGCCTACCACGGATGAGTCGCCTCCCTTGTCCTTCCAACTTCCACCTTGAAGTCTAGGTTCCTGATTTCTAGCTGTTCAAAAAGACATTTATTCATCATGTCAACTGACCTTTAAGAACATTCGGTGGACTGAGTCAAACTTTCACAGAATGGATGGAATCAATGATCATTCTGTTAAGTCTTTTACATCTCTGATTGCATTGATTTTTCTACCCTTTATAACTAATTTATGTTAGCATTCTTAGAAATCTGTCAGTTCATAGTGTTCCCTTGCCAGTGAATTTATTGATCTTAGGCTGGTAAGCTATTATATACCAAGTTATCCCACCTGTCTTCTAAGAGAGCCCCAAGTGGCAAAGTAAAACTGCTTTATGTTATAATAGTGGAAAATGAGCATACGTTATAGAAATGTAAAATACATTTTATTCCAAAGGTAACTGCTTATCAGGACAGAACATCAGATCCATCGTATTAGTTTCTTAAATTGTTCAGATATCCTAGGAACAAAGCATTAGAGAAAACAAAATATGACTACTTAGTAATATCTGATTAAAACAAAAATTGAGTTTTCACTTGGCACAAAAACATGAGATGAAAGTGGCAATATGTGGAAGATAAAACAAAAATTTACCTTTTAAATAGTAGGATTGTAGGTTGGCATAGACCTAGGCATTTTACAAAGCGGCTGCAGTTTCTTCATGCATCTGATGAAGAGAGTTTCAGCTCGCAAAAGCTTGTTACGCACGCACACGTACATACGTATGCACATGTTAGTTTATAACATGCACATCTACTTTGCCCTTTGCAGTATCTCTGCCACTGAGGTTGACAAGAAAGTACTAACTTGATGAGAGAGAGAGTAGTGCATTTATTCTTTACCTGGCTCTCCTTTTTTGTAGAGAGGAGTCAGGATAGCACAGCAGTGGTGCTCTCGGATTCCAGCTCCACACAGGACATCTTTAATGAGCCTGCCAGTTCTCAAGACAGTTTGAGGAAACCTTACTCAGAAAAGAGGACTGCTGCTTCCTGCTCTGAGACTATGGCATCATGCAAAGAGATTCTAGGGTCTGCAGAGGAAAGAGGTATGATTGTTTTAAGATATAATTTAGAGCAATTTATGCAACTTTATTAAAATGCTTTATTCAGCCTACAGAAGAATTGGAAACTTACTAAACTATGCCTATGGATTTTAATTGGATGTGCAAGTGTATTGTGTGCATGATTGTTTTTTTTACATGTGCCAGAATGAATTGGGTATCATACATGTAGTTGGGCTATCACTGGCATAAGATGCAAGAACAATATCATAAACAGAAGAATCGTGTGATAAGTTGCTTTGTATTAGCCCTGTTTGACTGACTTGCTATTAGTCAGTCTCTGCCAACACTACTTCTAATATTTCAAACTTCTGAGCATCTCAAGCAGCAGATAAGTTAATACACTCTCTCTCAAAAATGTTTTTCCTCCGTTTCCCAGATGTAGATTTAGTCCCTTGTTTTTTGATGCTGGATCAGTAACAAATTAATGTTCATTATTTTGCAAAGCACACATACTGGAATTGCATCTTTATTCCATGGGAGACCTGAAACCCTTTCTACTGGAATACAAACATTAACCTGTGGTTCCACTGGCTCATTCAGTGGTGTTATTTTGGATGAAAATAATTGTTATAAATAATTTTTTTTGATCTTCCAGTATCTATTAGTTAGAATTTCCCTGTCTAATGCCTGCACAATTAGAGTTAGTACTAAATCCACTGGGCTTCATTAAAGAAAGGTAAATGAATAGCAAGAGCAATATATCCATGTAAAGCTTTCTAAAATGTTGATGGTTTTTCTTGTGAAATATGTGGCATGAGCAAAATGTACAGTGTAGTATAGTAGTTTTATGGGCACGTATTCATGAGCACATATAGGTGCTATCTGAAACTGAGGCCTGACAAAACATTTCTGTCATTTTGCACTATGCTTTATTCTCTCCCTCTATAATACTGTACCAGGTTTTTCAGTTTTATTGATATACAAAGTGTGATCCATAGCTGGCCATGATGCATTCCATTATTCTGTTCTGACATACCCTTAGCAATTACTGATTTCAACATTTTGCATCTCATCAATGTTTTGGCAAATTTTGGCAACTTTTCTTATTTTTAATTAGGTGTTTCTTAAGGCTGGTCTAAACGAAGAAAATTTGTGTCAGTATAACTAGACCTATCTATGCACGCAGGTGCAGATCGCTGAATGTGCAAAATAGTATTGCCACTAGCGTGACTAATGTCAATAATATACCAGAGTAAGTTGCCCTGGGGTAAGCACCGTGTTATAACATTGCAGTGTTCCTTGTATTACGTTTTCAGTGGTATAGCTTTATCGTTGCTAGTATTGACAGATACAAAGTGTTTGGAGTGACTGATAAGTAGTAGGATACCAGGGCTTTTACTTACTGGTCGCTACTATAAATGTTTTCTGGGTGTATAGTGATTTTAAGCTGCTGGAATTGCATGGGTTTTCAGAAACTGATTTTTATATCTGTGTAACAAAGAGCCTGGTGCTCCCTGTTCCTTTAAGATAAAAGCAGCCTAACCAGGGGACACTGCAAGCTAAGCAGGGTGCAGCAGCAGCTGGTTGCCAGGGCTACAGAGCAAATGAGGCATTCAGTAGGCATGTGCAGGTAACCTGCTGATGGGAAGTGCGCAGGGCTATGGGAGCATATAAGCCTGAGGCTTGGTCTGGCAAGCTAGTCTAGCCCTGCCAGCCGCCAAGTTAGGAGCTCCTGCCTAGCAGAGCTACCCAGGGATGCGAGGCTGTCTGCTTTGCTGCCTGCAAGAACACTGAGGCTCAGGGAGCTTGCAAGGAGTCCAGGCTGGGAGGGTGCTGGCACAAAGGGTGAGGGAAGGTTTTCCCTCTTAAAGGGGCAGAAGGCTGCTTCTCGTTTATGTTGTAGCCCAGGAGCATAGTGTTCATTACAGTTTACATTGGCAGTTTGGTTTGGGACTGTAAGGAGTGGTATACGGAGGTCCCACTGGTGCCTGTGGGGCGCATAATCACCTTGAGTCCTGCCAGGGGCAGGCTTACGGCAGGAGCAGCTGTTGATCCTAGAGAGAGGCAAAGTGCAAGGCCACAGAGCCAGACAGGGGCCTGAGGCCCAGTGCCTGAGATGGCACTGCCACACAGGGGCCTGGGACTTGGCAGACTGGGGCCAGGGGCCCAGTGACTGGAAGGAATGAACCAGAGCTAGTGCCTCAAAGCCAAGGCTGACACAGTGGGACCAGGCTAGAAGACCTAGCGAGAGTAAGGGGGCAGAGACCAAGGAGGCAGAAGCCCCATCAGGTGAACAAAGGTATAACACCCACGAGGCTTGGGGCGTGGTGTAGCAGAGAATTGGTGCCACATGATTAGCCCCTAAGGTTTTGACTGCCCTGAGGGGCCTGGGACAAGAGCGGCCCAGTGAGGGGCCAGTTGAACTGGGGTCACGGGCAGCCCCCCAATTATTATTGCTAGTATTCTGTCCAGGCATGGTGGGCAAAATGGTAAGGTGCCCTAGGAGCAGAGTGGGGCAGTCGTGAAGCCACCAAGGGGTATTGTGGCCACCCTTGGGACCCCAACTTGCTACAGTCTTGCATAAACATGTGTGCACTGTTGGCATTCACCAGAGTATATGATATATATGAAAAGGACCTTTCTAATCCAACTTCCTCTTTGGCTATCCTTTAATACAAGGATGGTGTTTACTGGGGGGGTTATTGGTGAGTTTTAAGATGACTGAGCAGGCCAATTTGTGCTCTGCAAGTGTTTCCACAGATATAACAGGTGATGCCTTGAAGGCAGGGAGCAGAGGGGAACACAGCTTTTGGCCCGGCTGTTGTGGACTTTGCTTCCTCCTCTGCTGTTTCTCAGCTTCCTGAGCAAGATTGTTCTCTTCAAAGTGTACCGTAGCTTGATGTATGGTGCAGTGCCATCGAGACCTGTTACCACCCAGCACTTTCCCGTTTGTAAGGTTTGATGGTGCCTTTCTTCAGATGTGGTTTCAGCGTGTCCTTGTAGCACTTCCTCTGTCCTCCATGGGTCCTCTTACCATGACTGAGTTGAGAGAAGAGGACTTGCTGCAGGAGACAAGTGTCAGTCACCCGCACACAGTGGCCAGCCAGTGGAGTTGATGTTTCATGTTCTTTGCCTCAGTGCTGGTTATATTAGCTGCAGAGAGGATGCTGACATTGATACAGTGGTCTTCCCATCTGATGTGAAGGATCTTCCTGAGGCACCACTGATGGAACTTAAGATGACTTTGATATGTCACCCACATCTTGTGTCCATAGAGGAGTGTGGGGATAAGCACTGCATTGTATTGTAGACCAGGATCTTAGTTTCCATCTGCAAATCTGAGTTGGCAAAGACATGGTGAAACAGCTTTCCAAGGGACACACTGGCACAGTGAATCCTGTGCTTGGTTTCTACATCAAGACTGACTGACGGGGGGAGGTGGCCGCCAAGGTATGGGAAATGTTCGGTGTTTTCCAGGGGTTCTCCACCAATGGTTATTTGTAGGGAGAGGGGGGCAGCTTGTTCTGGGGTAGGCTGACAACACCTCAGTTGTCCCAATTACAAGAGAGTCCTAAGCTATGATAGGCACCTGAAAAAAAGGTCAAGGGTGGACTGTAGATCAGTCTCAGTGTTCACAGGGATAGCAAAGTAGTTGGCGTAATGAAGGTCGGTGATGTCAGTCTTGGTAACTTTCATTTTGCTGTGGAGGCGCTGCAGGTTGAAAAGCTAACCGTCTGTTCAATACTCGATTCTAGTTCCAGGAGGAAGGCAGTCATGGATAAGAATCTAAATTGCAGCAAGATAGATGGAGAAAAGGGTTGGGGTAGTAACGCAGCCCTGCTTGACACCAGTACAGATAGCAAATGGGTCCATCTGATGCATTGCAAAGGACTGTGATGGTCATCCCATCATGGAGTAGCCTGAGGACGCTGATGAAGTTCAGTGGACAACCAAATCTAGCTTCACGATTGATGGAATCACAGACAAGTGCAAGGTGATGCACCTCAGGAGGAACAACCGGCACCATACCTACAGGCTGGGGAACTCCCCTCTTGTCAGCACGGAGGAGGAAAAGGATCTTGGGGTCATCGTTGACTCCAAGATGAACATGGGCCTGCAGTGTGGGGAGGCAGTTAGGAAGGCCAACCGCACCTTGTCATGCATCCACAGATGCATCTCGAGCAGGTCCAAAGAGGTGATCCTCCGCCTCTATGCGGCACTGGTCAGGCTGCAGCTGGAGTACTGAGTCCAGTTCTGGGCACTGCACTTCAAGAGGGATGTGGACAGCATGGAGAGGGTTCAGAGGAGGGCCACTCGCATGATCAGGGGACAGCAGGGCAGGCCCTACGAGGAGAGGCTACGGGACCTGAACCTGTTCAGCCTCCACAAGAGAAGGCTGAGGGGGGATCTCATGGCCTGTTACAAACTAGTCAGGGGGGATCAGCAGGCATTAGGGGAGTCACTGTTCCCCCGAGCACCGCCAGGAGTGACCAGGAATAACAGTCACAAGCTGGCAGAGGGAAGGTTTAGGTTAGATATCAGGAGGCGCGACTTCACGGTCAGGGCAGCTAGGGTCTGGAACCAACTTCCAGGAGAAGTGGTGCAGGCTCCTACCCTGGGGGTTTTAAGAGGAGGTTAGATGAACACCTTGCTGGGGTCGTTTGACCCCAGTACTCTTTCCTGCCATGGCAGGGGATCAGACTAGATGATCTGCTCAGGTCCCTTCTGACCCTAGAAACTATGAAACTATGAATCAAAGGCCTTGGTTAGGTCAGTGAATGCCATAAACAGCTCCTGGTGTTGCTCTCTACACTTCTGGATCTGTCATGCAACAAAAATCCTGTCAGTGGTACCCCGTGATGGTCTAAACTTAACTGGGATTCTGGAAGGACATCTAATCCAACTACTAATGTAACAACACTATCAAGACAGTATAGTAAATTGAGATGATTGCTCAAATTTGACAGATTTCCTGCTGCCCACTGGAGCGATTAAGGTATTAGAATGATTGGAACTTGTTGAGCATTATTAAACTTTTCTGTTGGCTTTGAAATATTACATAGTGGGTAGCTTGAAAATGTCTCTAAAACTCTCAGCCTTTAAAAGGTCTTCCTCAAAGTGGAATGATTGAGACTCACTGAATGTGTTAAACAGTTCTGGATCAAAATATGATTATAAAATAAATAGTGCTTTAAAATCATTAAATATAACGATTTTCCCAAGTTTTCACAGCGTGCGTGCGTGCATGTGCGTGCGTGTGCGCGTGCACGCACACACCCTACTTGGAATGTTGTGTTCCTTTCTGGTGTATAGATTTTTCAAAAAGGACAATGAAGAATCAGAGGATTCAGAAAAGAGCCTCAAAAATAATTCATGATGTGGAAAACATGTTTTATAAAGAGACTCAGAAGAAGCTCAGTCTTATCAAAGAGAAGGTTAACAGTCACTTGACTATGGTCTTTCAGTATCTACTGTTCCTAAATCATATGATTCTAAAATTGTCTTCCTCTTAATAGGTAGTTAAAATAGTAGCATTTCACTTATCAAGACAACAACATTATCCCTTGTACCTTTTGGTGTCCAATTCTGTTGTAAGGATTTTTTTGTGCTTTCTCCCCACCTTCCTTATTTTATGACATTATATAAATTCTTGCATGGGTTACTGGTCAATAAAAGGTCATATGTGAAGGAGGTAATAAAGGTAGCTATTTCCATTTATCTGGGATCTGAAGATGATTTGCTCATTAAACACTGCAAGGAGTCATATGCATATCAAGGAAGTACACAAATGATTCTGCATGTATTTTAATGGAAAACAAGTTTTTTAGTACATGCGATAGTAAAAACATAAATGCTGAGTTTTGTTAATTTGTCAGTTACAGGAAAGTCAGAAGAACCTGCAGAGAACTCTGAATCTTATGCAACTGAGCTTGGTGGCCAGAAATGTCATTTAGATACCCCAGCATCATCTGGCAATCCCACTAAAGCTACCATCCCCCCATCTTTGCAGTGGGACTGCAAAAAGAAAACAGAACCTGGTGCAGATGCATCTGAATTTCCCCAGGGTCTTCCAGCAGATCTTGAGGAGCAGCGCAAGTTTCTGACAGAGCAATGTATTGCCTCCTTCTGTTTATGTCTGAGCCGTTTTCCTCAGCACTACAAGAGTCTCTACAGACTGGCCTATCTGTATACATACAGCAAAACACACAAGGTGAGCGCAACTGACAGAATAGCTGGTGAGCTGTGGTTAAAATCAAAGCAGGTGATTGCAGATTGCATGGTCGTTCCTATTGGCTAAGAGGACTTCTCAAGTTAGCTTTTATTAAGTACTGCAAACAGAAGTGTTTCACTCCAATTTGGATTGGGTTAACATTAAGCATGGGGAAATCTCTTTCTACCAAACTGTCTCTCATCCTTGTATTAGAGCAATGAAGCATCCAAGAAACCTCCATCTATGTAGAGGCGGGACTAGATGACCCTTCAGGGTCCTTTTCTCCCTAGGAATCTAAATTGAAAGCTCTTGTTTTGTTGTTAATGCAGGTTATTTTTCCCGTCTGGAGAATTTTTTCAGGAAAGCATAGTTTGTTCATAAAGAAACGCTTGTAAACATGACAAAAATAATTTCTTACCTATGCTGAACAACTGATCACACAGTGCACTTAAATGATTTAACTTCTGTATAAATCAGGCTTTTCCTCTGTACAACGAGGATACTGTTACTTAGCTATCCCCAAAGCATAGGGAAAACTGTTAAATAAAGGCTGAAATTTAAAAGTCACATGTGCAAAATTGCATGGCCGCTTTTGTTTAAGAGGCGAACATTATGCACAGGAAACCTGAGGGATGAATGTACAACAGTATGTTTTCAGTTCAGGTTTTAACTTTAAGTTACTGGTTTTATGTTTTGGTTGGAAAAATGAATTAAAGTAATAAATGTATTAGTTGGTGCATATATGATAGCAAGAAGAGCAATTTTCCAAAGGGGTACTTGAATATGCTGAAAATAAATTTCAGCTTATCCTCAGTTGTGAGTATAATATCTCAAGGCTCAGATTCAAGATGTGTGTTAAATAGGAGCCCAGGAGAAAGCAGGCTGAAAAACTAGGCTTGGTTTTCCATTCCTGTGCTATCTGGAGTTGGGAGAAGAACTACAGAGGTTGGGTTCTCATTTTGAGATACTGAAATATCATGGCTGCTCAAAAACTGTGCTTTCATGGAAATGCTCAGGAAAGAGAAAGCAATATGACACAATTCTAAAGATAGAAGCATTATATCTAACTACATTTGCACACTTGATAAGCTCCAAGATTTTATAACTGGAACACATTTCTTCTATCTCGTAGAAAGACATGCAGTTCAAAGTCATCCTTAGAGGTTAGTATAACCAGCTGATGTATAACAGATGTATATATTAGCAGCCACTAAAGAGTGGTGAAAATAAGTAATAGGACTTGTGGGAAGTTTGTTTCCTCTTTGGTTATGCAACCCAAACTGCTGAACAAGGATCCTGCATGTCTGAATCTTCCGCTTCTGTGATCTATATGTATATCCCCTGAGAGGACCAGTCACTGAATAAAAGCCACTCAAGGGTCTTAATGCAGTTCTGAATTGGACTATTGCTGTATAGCCTTATGGTGTTGGTTTAAATGAGGCATTTCAGAGTCTTGTGCACTATAATGAAAGTAGTGCCCTTCTGAGATACGTAACAGAATTGTTCTCTTCTTTGCACATTCTTTTTTGGTAGAAATAATATCCAAAGACCTCTGTCGCAACTTGTCATGCTTGATTTTTAAACTCTTTCCCTTTTTTCTTTTTTTTTAGATTTCTTGTATTTTATGTTTAAGCCAGGTAACTATATTTCTGCAGAGGACTCTCTCTTCCCTTCATAATCAAGTAGCATACAAAATGCACTGAGTTTTGATCTTTGCAAATACAGATTTTTTTGAGTAGCTCATGCATGTCTTATCCTTTTCTTTTAAGGATCTGTGCTTA
Source organism: Crocodylus siamensis (assembly GCF_052110815.1). Classification (NCBI taxonomy): domain Eukaryota; kingdom Metazoa; phylum Chordata; order Crocodylia; family Crocodylidae; genus Crocodylus; species Crocodylus siamensis. The sequence goes on along the minus strand of NC_143403.1, from coordinate 57,481,743 downwards.
TGAGAAATATTTGGTCACCTGTAGCTAGTGTGAGGCAAAGTATACTGTATTCAGGTGCTGTGAAAGTTTCTTCTTACATTTCTGTAGTCCATCTGAGGTAGGACTTCGGTTACGTCTCTTGCAGCCCTTGGCCTTTGAGTAGCAGCTGCCAACGCAATCCAGTTTGGAAAGTGGTTTTTAAATGTTCATAAATAAGAGTTAGAAGTGCACTGATAGAGACTTTTTGGGCTGATACTGATGGCTGATTTTTAAGGCACCATATTAGCCCATACTGATCCGATTGCCAATATGTGGCCCAGTGGTAAGTCTGTTGTGGGGGAAGGAGTGTGGCGGTATGGAAGATAGAGACCCCTGCAGTGAGATTGGGAGTGGGGCTGGGGCAGGCACTGCCCAGTCGGGGTGGGGCATGGGACGGAGCCACAAGTGGCTCATCCAGGAGCCATGCGGGGGGTGGCTCCCACCCTGCATGCACCACAGGGGAGGGAATGGGGGGGCGTGTACTCCCGGATCTGTGTGTGCAGTGAGGATGGGCTGCTGCTGCAGGCTAAGGCCAGGGCAATGCTGAGCTTTTCCCAGCGGGGGCTGGGCTGGGCTGGAGTCAGTGTGGGCAGCAGCAGTGCTGGGAGAGGGCTACGGCGGGGGGCTGCAGCCACCTTTAAAATTCCCCATGATCCCCCCGAAGCCTTCCTGCCAGCACCGCCACTGCTGCCTGCCCCTAACGCAGCCTGGCCCAGCCCCTGCTGAGAAGAGCTCAACGATGCCCTGGCCCCAGCCCACAGCAGCAGCCTGCCCTTGCACTGTGCACAAATCTGGGGGCACATGCTCCCCATGCCCTCCCAGGATGCATGCAGCAGCAAGAGCTGTCCCTTCCGTGCCTCCCAAATGAGCTGCTCATGTGCATACTGTGCCCTGCCCCAGCCCTACTCCCTCCCTCACCACTGTTTTTCACCAGTCCCAAGGGACGTCCCTGCCCATTACGGGATGGAAAGGCCTGGGTGAGGGAGATTCCTTACCCTCCACCAATGCTGACCTTGTGAAGGAACACCTTGAGAGGCTGGATACCTTCAAGTCATCTGGCCCTAACAGTTTACACTCCAGGGTACTCAAGGAGCTGGCAAGCATCACAGTTCAGCCCTGGCACAGATTTTTGAGAATTCCTGGTGCTCTGGTGAAGTGTCCAAAGATTGCAAGATGGCCAATGTGGTGTGTATCTTCAGAAAAGGGAGGAAAGTGGATCCGGCAACTACAGGCCCATCAGCCTGACCTCTGTTCTGGGGAAGGTCTTAGAAAAGATCATCAATGGGACCACTCTTAATAGACTGGCCGATGGCAACATCCTGAGGGATAGCCAGCGCGAGTTTGTTGCAGCTAGGTCTTGCTTGACCAATCTTATTTCCTTTTCCAGCCAGGTGACGTATTACCTGGACAAGGGAGAAGAGGTTGATGTCATATATCTTGACTTTAAAAAAGCCTTTGATCTGGTATCACATGATCACCTCTTAGCAAAACTGGCCAACTGTGGCCTTGGCTTTACCACAATCCGCTGGCTGGGGAATTGGCTCCGTGGTCGGACCCAGAGGGTGGTGGAAGTCCACTGTTGTGGTGCACTGTGACCAGTGGGGTCCCCCAAGGGTCTGTCCTTGGGCCTATACTATTCAACATTTTCATTAATGATGTGGACATTGGTATCAAAAGCGGACTGGCCAAGCTTGCCAACGACACCAAACTTTGGGGTAAAGCATTTATACCTGAGGACAGGAAGGCAGTCTAGGCTGACCTTGACAGGTTCAGGAAATGGGCAGAAGAGAACCTGATGGTGTTTAACACTGAAAAATGCAAGGTTCTTCACCTTGGGAGGAAAAACCCACAGCATGCTTATAGGCTTGGCAGTGCTACGCTGGCTAGCACTATGGCTGGAAGGGACTTGGGGGTCATGATTGACCACAAGATGAACATGAGCCTTCAGTGTAATGCTGCAGCTAGTAAAGCGAGCAAAATGCTGGCTTGCATCCATAAATGCTTCTCAAGCAAATCCCAAAACATCATTCTCCCATTGTACGCGGTCTTGGTGAGACATCATTCTCCCATTGTACGCGGTCTTGGTGAGGCTGCAGCTGGAGTACTGCATCTAGTTTTGGGCTCCACAATTCAAAAAGGATGTGGAGAAGCTTGAGAGAGGCCAGAGGAGAGCCACACACCTGATCAGAGGTCAGAAAAACAGACCTTACAATGAGAGGCTGAGAGCTATGGGACCCTTCAGCCTTCAAAAGCGCAGGCTCAGGGGTGATCTGGTAACTGCCTATAAGTTTGTAAGGGGTGTGTAGCAGAGCACTAGGGTGCTCACTACTAGTAATAGTAATAAGGACAGCTGCCAATCAACATGGCAGCACAGGTGAGGGTTGCCGGGGCAACTAATGTTGGTCAGCTGACTAGAAGGGGGCAGGGCCTGGCCTTTATAAGCGACCAGGCTGAGGCCAGAGCCAGTTCCTTTCTGGCAGCTGCAGGAGTTCTGCAGAAGAGCCCAGCAGAGCAGAGACGAGCGGTGCAGCCTGAGCACCTAAGGGGCCGCAGCATGGTGAGGACAGAGAAAATCCTGGCGGAGATACCTTTGCAGTTTGGGCCTGGACCCTTATGTTATAGCCGGCAGGGAGAGGCGCGACGTTGTGGGGTGTTGTGACCCCGGCCCCGTAAGGGGGCAGTATTCTGCCCAGTGGGGTATACGACCCAGAAGAAGGGTCAGGAGCCAGGCACGGTGTGGCAGGACGGCCCCTAGGGGCGCCGTGACCTCCCCTAGTGCCCTTGCCTACCGTGCCAATCTGGGCTTTGAATGCACCCTCTGTCTCGCCCACCATGTCTTTGATCTTAGTATAGGTTCAATTAGGGAAGCTGCCTTCCTGCCCTTCTTGGCACGGGGCCGGTCTTACTATACCAGGCCTTTGGTTCTAGTCCCTGTGCTGGTCCTCTCTCAGGGCCTACTCAATATACGCGGCCCCTCCTGGGGCATCTTTCTGACTGTGCCCCTTCTCGCCCAGCCCGGACTTCCCAATGGGCTTATTCACCTCTCGCGGCTTCGTATCTCGTAGGCAGTGCCCCACTCGGGCCTGCCTCCCTTATGTTCCGCGGCCACTCGCGTACTGGCCTGCGCCCCACGCTCCCCGCAGTCTCTATGCCCGCACTCGGGCCTGTGGTCATGCCTCTCGAGCTCCGCGCCCGCACTCAGGCCTGTAATCGCGCCTCTTGCGCTCCGCTGCCCCGCCCTGGGGCCCTTACTCGCGCTTATCGCCTGCACTCAGGCCTTCCCCGCCTGCACTCGGGCCTGTAATCGTGGCTTTTGCGCTCCGCTGCCCCGCCCTGGGGCCCTTACTCGCGCTCATCGCCCGCACTGGGCCCTTCTATGCCCCCACTGGGACCCTTGCTCGCGCCCCTTGCGCTCCCCGCCCGCCCGCACTCGGGCCTGTGGTCGCGCCCCTTGCGCTCCCCGCCCGCCCGCACTCGGGCCTGTGGTCGCGCCCCTTGCGCTCCCCGCCCGCACTCGGGCTCTTCCCAATTGGGATTTCCAATTGGGGCCTGTCCCGGTAATGCCCACGCTGGGCTGGGGTTGGGACCCCCCCCCCCACTGCTTAGACCCACCTTCCTGGGCCCATGCCCTACTGGGCTTCTGCCTCTACTAGACTCTCCCGAAGTCGCCCCAATGGGCTGGGGTCGGGACAACCCCACAATCCAGCACCCTCCGTGGTGCCAGGAACTCCCCCATCTTACTGGGGAGCTCCTGCTGAGGCCTCCTCCACCCCTACAGCCTTGCCCAGTCCTCTGGTGTAATAATTACAACTCAACAAAACTATAAGCCAGCCGGCTATAACGCCCCCGGGCTTATAATACCAACTCCACTCTATGCTGGCTCTCTCATACCTCCATCAGGGTTCTCTCTACCCCTGCATCATTGCAGCCAGTCAGAGCGGTCAGGCTGCAACCATCAACCCGGGCTGCTCAGCTTGCCTGCAAAGCTCCTGCTCCTGCGGCTGTCCGGAGGGAACTGTCTGTGGCCTCAGTCTTCCCTCCTTATGAAGGCCAAGCCTCGCCCCCTGGCAGTCAGCTGATCTAATCAGCTCCCATAACAACTGGCACCTGCTGCCTTAATAAGTGGCAGCTAAGCCATTTTCTGTCTTCAGTAGCAGGCACCCTAGTGCCCTGCTACACATGTCTATGGACCACCCGAGCCCCAGGCGTGGGAAGCTCACGAACTAGGCCCAAGAAGGCGGGTCTGGGGGCCAGGTAAGGCTAAGGCCGCCTGAGTCCCAACCACGGGAAGCCCCGAGGGAGGGCAAGGAGCGCGGGCAGCGCGGCATAGGCCCCAGGGAGGGTAAGGAGCGCGGGCAGCGCGGCATAGGCCCCAGGGAGGGCAGACATACGGGAACAGGAAGCCTGGGCGAGCGTGCGATAAGAGTCCGGGAGAGAGGCTGGCACATGAAAACAAGCCCGGAGGGCAGGTTAAAATAAGAGGCTCCGGGGTGAGCGACTAGCACCCTACTGACACTAAGTCCTGGAGAGAGGCAGGCGCGAGAGAGTAAGCCCGGAGAGGGGCAGACGTGTGGATAGGGGCCTGACTGACAGGAGCTCAACAGAGCCAAGCACGTGACTAGAGGCCCGGAAAGGGTGAGAGGGTGGACAGAAGCCCGGGAGGGGCGAGTATATTGGGCGCGAGTACAGAGAAACCCCAGAGAGAGGGAGTGTGCGTATTGAGAGACCCCAGGTAGGGGCGAGCATTTGACACAAGAATGTCTGGTACAGCTGCGAGGCTTGGGGCATGCTAAAGGGGAGGTTGGAGGCACGCATAGCCCTTAAGGCTGAGGTGCACCGAGTCACCCCATACAGAACGGGGAATAGTTCCAGCATAACACTGTGTACTAGGGGATCAAAGGCAGCCTCCCATATAGAACCAGATATCATCAAAGACATGGCGGGTGAGATAAGAGGGTGCTGGATTGCCTACTTGGCACGGTAGGGGGGCGCTAGAGGGATCACGGCCGGCCCTGCGCCCTGCCCCGTGACAGGGTACTCATCAGGATCTGGGGGAACAACTGTTTACCAGCGCGCCCCAAGGGATGATAAGGTTGAACAGTCACAAACTCCTCCATGACCGTTTCAGGCTGGACATAAGGAAAATCTTCTTTACTGTCCGAGCCCCCAAGGTCTGGAATAGATTGCCGCCAGATGTGGTTCAGGCACCTACTTTGAACGATTTCAAGAGAAATTTGGATGTGTATCTTGCTGGGATCCTATGACCCCAGCTGACTTCCTGCCCCTGGGACAGGGGCATGGACTCAATGATCTTCTGAGGTCCCTTCCAGCCCTAATGTCTATGAAATCTCAATCTGCGCCCCCACCCCTTCCTTTCCCAAACAACAGACTTACCAGCCAGATGCTGCCAGGCTCTGCTTCTGGCGGCATGTGTGCTGGGCTGTAGCTGTGCACATGCATGGGGGCATTTATCAGTGACATTACCGGCCACATCAGCTAAAAGAGTCAATTGCCGATAATGTCAATTGTCCTTAAAGTAGTGCCGATCCGAGATGGGACTGATGTATCGGTGCACTCTGATAAGAGTGTGAAATTACCAATCTTCCTTTACTGGTCAAAATCAGGTTTTGAACCCAGCTCTCAGTGTAAAAGGCTAATGCAGTGACCTACTGATCACATTACCTTCTTGCATCAGATTCTCTCCCCACCTACTCAATAAGTTTCCATTTTATACTCTAATAGCTGTGAGGGAAAGTAATGATGAAGACAATTATACTGCTTGCATTCTAGTAGAAAATATATTAATGACACAATATACAAAATTGAGCTGTAAGCATGTATTATCAACCCAGTGTAATAGGTCTAGTATTCAGGTTGGCTACCTGGTAGCCATTATGAAGCAAAAAATTATTATTAAATACGGCTGTTTTTGAAAACACCCTCTTGCTGTTTGTATATGACAGTAGTTTAATTTCTTCTTTAAAAATACAATAATTAAGAGCAGCAATTGATTTTCACAATCTGTCTTTACTGTTGCTGACAAATGATTCTGTGTCAACATCGACAAAAAAGGCTGTCTGTTTCCAGTACAGTGGTTCAGAGGATAGCATATGTTTGGCTGAGGATCTCCTTGCAAAATATTTCCTCTTTTTTCCCCTTTCCTTTCTCTCCCTCTCAATCACACAAACAAGTATTTATATGCACTTAGTAATTTATGACATTTAAGTATCTTCTGGGCAATAAATAGCACAGATGAGGATGGTGGTCTATATATGATTTGAATAACCATCTATTCTGGAGCATGCAAGTTTGAATCCTATCAGTTTCATTTCACACTAAGACTTTCCTCATTGCTGATAAGCTGATTTCTGTACACTTGAGTAGGGTTTTATATATCTTTACTTTTGCTGGATGATAAACTGCTACTTAGCTTCCCCCCAAAGTTTTGTTGCTTTCTCCTAATATGACTGTGTATACCACATAATTTCTGAGGACTGAATTTTCTGTCTTGGTCCATTGGTTCATATTTTTCCACAGAGTAGTGCCAAGCAGCTGTGATGTAATATTCCTCCATTATGTCCTTTATGGGAGTTTTCCTCATCAGTAAATTTAAAAAATAAAATACATCTGAGCATATATAGTAACACCTGGAATGAGGAGGATGTTTAGCTATCATGACAACGAGTTTGATATAAAGCCTAGATACATAAATAGATTAGATAGGGTTTGTTTGCCATGAGGGTGGAGTAGATTCCTCCTGAAGTTTCAGAGAGCAGAGATTAAATTAAAACCACATAGAACCTTTTTGGGAAGTGCAGCCTTTCTGTGCTACTGCCACTAATTTGCATGAAATATTAGATTGACGGCAAAATTCATGCCTGGCCAGAATACATGATTGGCAAGTCTCCAGATTGCATGGCACATCAAGTTTGTTGCATGGAAGCTTTTCTCCCCCTTTCCTCTCCAGTCTCTGTACCGGTGGAGGAGGAGTTTGGGAAAGCCTGGACTTCTTTACAAAATTTGTACAGAATCTGTTCTTTTTTTGTTTGACCACAGAGTCCGTTTCCTATTTTGCTGCCTCTGTTTTGCCTGCTATTTGGTAGTTACTTTTATTTCTCTTGCCATACCAGCTAATCTCTATATCACTGCTGACTTTTTGAAGGGGCTTTGGAATGAATACAAACAAAGCTGAAGATGAATTTTCAAAAGTTGTTGTTTACTGCCATTTTGGTTATCAGCTTTATTCTATTACTTAGCCTATCTCTCTGTCTTGCAATGGAGTCTTAATCCTTACTTCCTGATACCAGTTTTTACTCTAGAAACAAGTGTGGTATCACAGTTGTTATATTATTACAGAGCACTATAATTTGTGGACAGAGTGAAATAGAACGAAGGAAATGGTCTGGGAAAGTGTCAAGACTTTATTTACTACATGTTCCAGCCATTTGGGTCAGTCCAGGGAGGGTATATAATGCCCTACCACTATCTGGCAGTCAGATAAATATTCTATATTTAAAGTGTTCCTCCTATGACATGTTAGTCAAAATTAAAACATATACAGGCAACCTCTGCTTAACACTGTTTCGCTTAGCGCTATTTCGCTATAACGCACATTTTAAATTGATACCTGATTTCACTTAGGGGTCAGCGGGTTTCATTATAACGCTCGTGGTCGCCATCTTAGGTCATTAAAAACAATTGTGGTTGCCATCTTGGGTCATCAAATGCATTCAGTTTCACTTAGTGCTTGTTTCACTTAATGCTTGGTTTTTCAGGAACCAATTAAGAGCCCTAAGCGGGGGTTGCCTGTAATGTCTTTCCCAGAGAATACTTTCCACAAGTCCTGTAGGTATTATTGTTGGGGGGGTTCAATTTTTAAAGTTTGTGCATTATCTGTCATTAAGAGAGCCCCTAATAATTTTTAACATATATTTGGTAGCATTACTAAATAATAATGATCCTTAGTTGCATTGGAAAGACAAGGGATATAGTGTATAAAATACATCCATAGCAATTGGAAAGCCAAAATCCTTGATAAATACAATTCAAGGTAAGTACAGACAGTCAAAAAGCCTGAGGCTGAATTTGTTCAGTCTTCACAGGTTAGTCTAAATTGTATAGATTGAACTGATAAGACATTCACTTTGAATTTTGGAGATGCAGCCACATGCCGGCAGTGACTGCACTCCTCAGGTCTTTGTCATAATTGACTCTCTGTATTTGAATATTAAATTATTTTGTTAAAGTTAAAACTTAAAATTTTCAGAAATGATTTATCAGCAACCCATTATAACAATCAGTATTAGAGTTGTTTTCAGACTAGATTTCTCTTAGTTTCAGGGACTCCCCTTCGCTACATTCCTGCTGCAAGATGGTATCGCAATTGTGCTAAAAAGACACTTAGATTTAGCTAGTTGTGAAATTCTGTCAATTACTATCTGTAATAGACACAGACCAAGACAAATCTAGACACAGACCAAGACAGATTGGATCATAGATAGACACAGGAAAGACACCAGCCCACCAACTGTTAGCTCAGACATAGTGGAGGGGCACTTGGAGGGGCTGGATGTGTGTTCATATCAGTGGGCCCAGATCAACTTCATCCAAGGGTGCTGAAGGAACTGGCCAGTGTCGTAGCAGAGCTGCTGGCATGGTTGTTTAAGCATTCTGGTCAGGTCCCAGAGGACTGGAAAAGGGCCAATGTGGTCCCTGTTTTCAAGAAGACGAGGAGAGAGGAACCAGGAACTGTAGGCCAGTTAGTCTCACCTCTGTCCTTGGGAAAACTCTAGAAAAAATCATTAAGGATCACATGTGTGGTAGACCAACAGGGGAAATAATGCTGAAAGGAAATAGCACGGATTCACTGTAGGTAGATCCTGCCTGACTACCCTTGTTTCTTTTTATGACCAGGTCACAAAATGCTTAGACGCAGGAGTCAAGGTAGATGTCGTCTACCTAGACTTGAAGATACAGTATCTCATTGTGTTCTGGTAAACAAACTGAACGGCTGTGATGTAGATGATTGCGTGGTCAGGTGGGTGGCAAATTGGCTTAGGGATCACACCCAGAGAGTGATGGTGGACAGGTCGATATCAGCCTGGAAAGATGTGGGCAGTGGAGTCCCACAGGTCTCAGTCCTTGGACCGGTGCTATTCTGTGTCTTCATCAGTGACTTGGATGAGGGTATGGAGAGCACCCTGTCCAAGTTCACAGATGATACCAAATTATGGGACAAAGTTAACATACCAGAGGGTAGGGAATGGATCCAGGCAGATCTGAACAAGTTGGAAAAATGGGCAGAACAAAATAGGATGCAGTTCAGCAAAGACGAGTACAAAGTGCTGCATCTGGGCAGAAAGAACAACCAACACACTCACGGGCTGGGGGATGACCTTCTCAGCAGCACAGCAATGGAAAGGGAACTTTGAGTTATAGTTGACTCCAAGATTAACATGATTGTCAATGTGACAGAGTGATCAACAAGGCTAACCACACTTTATCATGCATTAGCAGATGGATGATGAACAGGTCCAGGGAGGTGATGCTTCCGCCCTGTGCATCACTGGGCAGGCTGCAGTTGGAGTAGCGCATCCAGTTTTGGGCGCCACACTTCAAGAGGGATGCAGGGAATCTTGAAAGGGTTCAGAAGAGGGCCACTCATACGGTCAGAGGCCTGCAGGTGAGGCCGTACAAGGAGAGACTGAGGGACCTGGATCTCTTCAGCCTTTGCAAGAGAAGGCTGAGAGGTGATCTTGTGGCTGTCTATAAATTCATCAGGGGAGGACAGCAGGGAATAGGAGATGCTCTATTAACTAGGGCACCCCCTGGAGTAACTAGGAACAACGGCCACAAATTGATGGAGAGCAGATATAAGCTGGACATTAGAAAGAACTTCTTCACAGTAAGAGTTGCCAGAATCTGGAATGGGCTTCCAAGGGAGGTGGTGCTCTCCCCTACCCTGGGGGTCTTCAAAAGGAGACTGAACAAACACCTAGCTGGGGTTGTCTGACCCCAGCACTCTTTTCTGTCCCGGGCAGGGGGTCAGACTCAATGGCCTACTGAGGTCCCTTTCAACCCTAACATCTACGAATCTAATAACTGGAATACAGTACAAAGATACAGATTTGTGTAGTTCAAGGTTATAACTGTTTTACCTAAGTGCATTTGAAATCCAGTAACTAAGATCCTCAGTTTGGAACAGATGCATCATGGCCTTGTCTGTATAAATGCCTCAACTGTGTGTTGGCAAAAGTGTGTTCATACATAGGTGTTTCTATCAACATGCTAACAGTTTTTTTCTGAGCAGTTCTTGTTCTTTAACATGCTTTTAATGCAAGCATCCTGATCAGAGAAATTCTTAACACTTTGCTAGCAATAACCATGCATAATTTAAGCAGATTCAGTTTGTGAGTCAGTTCAGTAATACTAATTCTTTCAAAATGTTTCCTTCAAGGATCTTCCTCTTCTAATGTAACCTGCTGATTTTTTTTTGTTTTTATCTGATTCTAGAGTTGAAGTCTATGATAAGCAAAGGCCTTCCTAAAGAGAATGGGCTTATCCATTCAAAAAGACAAAATATGGACTACCATTTGTTTGCAAATAGTGAAGTGTTCTCTTGCCTGTTTGCAGCTTGTATCCCCATTAGCAATACAAGCTTTTTTTAAACGTTTCCACTGTATAGTTATATACAGCAGTGGTTTCAAACTGGTGGTCTGTGAAGCCATGGTAAGTGCTCTGCAGATCACATCCTTTTCACTTTGAAAGTTTGATGATAAGGGTGATGGTGGTCTATGAGAAATTGTTGTGGGGTTTGTTCAAAACATTTGAAAACCACAGTAACAGCATTTTTCCATAATGTGATGCTGCTACTTACCAAATTTGTCAATTGACATACCTCAGCTCTTGTTAGCCTTGCCGGGGGTTAAGTGAATTCTGTTAAATAGGATTTTGGTGTTTCTGTTGTTTTCTCCCAACTTCTCTTATAAGTGCATCATTCTGCTTAAATACAAAACTCTCTCAACATACACATGCAAAACACAGGAAAATAGATGTTTTTGGTGACTTTTCAGATTTTTATAAAGAAATAGGGAAAAAAGTTAAAAGAAACAGGCATTTTCAAATAAATAGAAGTAAGCAATAATAGATCATTTTTGTGCACCTGATATGGTTCCCAAGCTGTATAAAGGCAGCTTTTGACACCATGATGTTAAGTAGTAGCTGTTTGTGAGGTGACTCATTTCTAAATAATTGACCTTAAGATAGTCTCCTTGTCCACCTTAGCATTGCTGGCAGACCTTTCAGTGAAGTACCATGCCCTGTCTGATGGCTTGCCTCTGATTCTTTGGTGGTGAGGATGTGGGAGGCAGTTGCTGAACTGGAAGGAGTTCTTTATAATTGCCCTGAGTCACATGCAACTAAATCCAGCACTACAAACCAGTAAGCAGTACGCTGGAAAGAATAAATCCCTTTTGCTTTAACCTGCATCCGTTCACCTGTCTCTTATAACTCTGTCAGCTAAAGAAGTAAGCAAAGTCTGTGCAGTCTCACATGCGGTAACCTTCTCAGCATAATCACATTATTTGTCTAGATGGTAATTTTTGACCTTGACAAGATTATCATCACTGTCTTTGTAATATAAACAAATTGTCTAAGACTTGCAGTGAATTTGTGTGTCTTCTGTGTATGTTTATTGTATACTGTTGTTATAACTTCAGCGTATGTCACTGTTGTTAAAGATCTGTCAAACTTTCCAGTGTAAATCATATTTTACACTGGATATATCTATAATTTATATGTAGGAAATAACTTAAGGCTTAAATAATTAAAATTACAGTACAGGGGGATATCTTTTGGAGTTCTGCTGATTAAAAATATTTGATTGCCATTGTTTTGACTGTAAGTTTAAAAAAAACCCCAAAAACCATGCAGCTGTTTTGTTACTTTCATGCACCTTGGAACATGGCAGATTGGATTGAAACAGATGCCTACAGCAAAACTCAAAGTACACTTAAATGAGCAGTTGGGCCTTCCCAAGCCTTGAAGTCTTTCTTTGAGCAATGTGAAGTACCAACCATTGAATGAAATGCAGGTTGCCCCATTGTTTGATAGGCTGGCAGCTTTAGTTCACCTCTTACAGACTCAGCTATTTGCAAAAAGGGTGGATAGCTGCCAGAATATTTTAAAAGTGTAAAATTGTATGGCAATCTTTTTACGTTCTCTTCTGGCTAGTCAAATGCAGATATCTTGTTCCTGTGACAAAGCCAGTTTACTGATGTGTCTGCAGCACCAGTATAGTTTCAGTCTGTAGATCAACAGAGAGCTGGCCTTACAGAAATGACAGCTTGGGCTTTGAGGATGTGGAATGGCCTATGAGGGGAAAATAAAGTACTGCAGAGAGGGTGCCAGCTGTGAGGGTAAATTAAAGTAGAGTATAAAATAAACTTGAAAAGACCTACTTTAGTATGGTGATTGCTGCTGTTAAATGCTGTAGATTGAAAAACAGACATATCTATGTGGGATTTTGCCCAGGATTCAAGTGGACAGGAAACAGTAGGCTTGTGTCTGTACTTTATTTCCTTTGCAACTTTCTTTTGCATTTGATGGGTATTAGCAGTGTGTAAAATGTGGCTGCATGCTTGGGTCTCAAGGGGATGGAGGAACTAATTGTAATAATAATCAATTCTTCTGGATTCTGATTTCATTCAAAATGAGTGGTCACAAAGATCACATAAAATCAACTCTGAGGGCTTATTTTTCATGCTTTCTCTTTCTTTGCTATCAGAAACACTAAATAAATTGTTCTCCTTTGAAATTCCTTATTGTTAGCTAGCTCCTCAACATGGTATAGCTAATGAGGTGATGCAGAGCTACCTCTGTCTCCCCCATTTTGGGATTAATAGGGTGATGGGCTGGTCCTTGGCTTTAAAACTGAGCCAACTACCATATTTAGTTGAATATATGATGACCCTGCATATAAAATGACACCCCCCCAATAATTAAATTCTGTGTTTGAAATATTTACAAATTTGTTCTAATTTTCCATGTATAGAATCTAATTATTGTAAGTTTGCCTTGAATATGTTCCCTTTCCTCTGCTACAGCAGGGGAAACAAGTCTGGAGAGTGAGGTAACCTCCTTGCCCTCTGCACCCATCCCAATGCTTCTCCCCCCTCCCTCCCCACCTTGCTTCTTACTGTCAGGCCCTGCTCTCCTGGAACACATGGAAATAAGGAGCAAATCTGAAAACACAGACCTTGAAATAAACATAGCTGTAGCACCCATAGACCTAGGTTATCTAGAATTGATGCATTTTACCTGTTTCGAAACTGCTGCTAGTTTTAACACAGGTACTCCATAAACTTACTTTTAGGTAATACTCTTATACTTACTCATGTATAGTACAAACTATTCTCTCTCTCTCTCTCCCCCCCCCTCTAGCTAGATATCTATCTATAGATAGATAGCTAGATAAATATAACAGAGGTTGTTCAACATCCAAGAATCCCTAGAGCAGGGATGACCAGTTAGATTGGTTTATGACTGTTTTAGCCCAGCAGCACAAAGCAGTCTTAAAGTAGGGCAGGATCTGTCAGTGTATATCTCGTTGTTCATTGGAAAAACAGGAGTTGCTCTATATAGCACCTGTTGTGAATTATGTTGTCATAAATATTTTTTGAAAGAAAATGGGTTTTATTAAGAAATAACGTTAAAGCAACATTTACAAAATCAGAATACTTTAATAAATTTATCTGTCCTGGGGAACCAGGGTTACCTGATATGATAGCTGGGTATTCTGTATAGTTAGGGACCTACCAAATTCATGGGCCCCAAAAGCCGATTACACAGCTGTAACATGGCCGGGGTCCCTAATTTCACAGCTGGGGCCACCATTTTGAAGGTGGAACAATCCGACACCACAAGTCCCACCCCTCCCGGGCACAGACTGAAAGCTGTAGCTGGAGGTGCTTGGCTTGTTAATTCAGTAATTATTACCCTCTTCAAGGGGCATAGAGCTATTTTAATTATTGAGTAAACAGTTTTTGGCAGCTTTTCCCTGCTCCCCCCTCCCCTTGTGGAGAAAGAGACAGGAACTTTTCCCTCCCCACTTCAGGAGATGGGCAGTCTGCCTTTTTTTCGTCTTTGCTCTCTTCCCCCCCCCCCCGCTCTTCTAGGGACAACTTCTTGTCAGCTCTTTGCTGGCTTTTTGAACATAGCTGGCTCCCCACGTTCTTTCTCGGGGAACCGTCTGTTTCACAGGAGACTGCCAATTACAGGGTTTCTGTGGAATCGTGTATATAGTAGGTCCCTACATATAGTATAGAAACCTTGTGATGAACGGCTACAAAAGTGAGGGTATCTCCTCCTCTATTTTCCAAACGCAGTTATGAAATATGTACCTCTCAGCCTACTCCAGGTTAATAAAACAGTGCACTTTGATAAAGCTTTTGAATGGCAATACAACTTTAAAATCAGTCCTGCTCCTAACATATGTTGGATGATTTTACTATTGGCTTCAATGGAAGCAGGAGCAGGCCCTTTTTGTATAGCTTCTTTTGTACTTTGTACTATCCATCATATGGTTTTCAATATGCTTTACAGATTGATGTCAGATCCGTTGCTGCATGGTGTAAAGTACAAGAGAGCATCATAAAAATATAGTGATTAAAGCATTCTGTTTTCCAGTTATAAGGCTATTGAATCTTTATTAGTTACCTGTCTCTGTGGTAATAAATAAATGTATTGGCCCTTGCAAACAGTCAGAAAGTGCCTAATGCATTTGTAAAGTAACATGTATTGTCCTCGTAGTAAAGATAAGCCCTCCAAGACCTTTTCAGTGTCAGATGGTATAATCCTAAAGGTCTTATATCAGTTGTCCCCTAGCTAAAGTATTTTTGATTCCAGACAGTAGTTGGCTGGAGTTTCCAACATTCTGCTGTTGCATTAATTCTAGAATTCTGCTTAGAGGTGACTCTCTGATTTATTATAAGACACTGATGACTTTATGTTCACTGTAACTGTAGGATAAAAGAACTGGTAACTGTATAGGCTTTACACGCGACCTGTGTATGTTTTGGTAAACACTTGCAATATGGAAAAGAAAATGAGCAGGGAAGTAAGATAGAAATCAGTCCATAAAGTTCACAGAAGATGAAGTGAAAGGAAAAATATTGAGGTAGCATTACAACTAGAATAGTTGATGGATATAGAATCAGAAAATTAGGGTCGGAAGGGACCTCGGGAGGTCTAGTCCAATCCCCTGCTCAAAGCAGGACCATCTCCAAGTCTGGGGACAGACATTCAAAAAGCCTGAGCCTGATTTGATTCAATCTTTGCAGCTTAGTCTAACCTGCCTAGGTTGAACTGGTTTGCAAGTGCACAGACATTTCCTCCGGACTGAAAAAATGCAGCCACATGCCTGCAGTGGCTCCGCTAGAGCAGCCCTCCTTTCCCTTCCACAGTGCCCAGCGAGAGGGGGTATGGCCAGCCCAGGCAGGATGCTCTGATTAGAGAGGGGTTTAAACCCCCAACCTGCCTGCACCCTTCCAGGCTTTTCCCCGCTTGCTGCTCAAAGGGGAGGAGTGTTCCCAGACCTCAGCCCCTGGCTAGCACTCTGATGCAAAGCTGGAAGGGAGGTGGGGGGAAGAGAAGTGCACTGCATGCATATCTGTTGATGATACTGAGCTTTTCAGTCTCCCTCTCCCTGCTTTTTCATACTGTCTGCAAACCTGACAATTGAGGGACATTACCAGCTGACCTATTGATTTGCTCCAAAAGCCCTAAGCAGACATTGACCTGTTTGCCTGTCCCAGTGAAATTGGAGGCACACGCACAAAGACACCTCTCAGTATTAGATAGCATACCATGTACCTCGGGAGCTGAGGGGTGGGGCTAGCCCTGTTCTCTGGAGCAAGGAGCACAGCCCAGGGCTATAAAGCATCTGGGATGCTGGGAGACTAGTTGAACTTAAACCAGGAAGGGATCTGGGACAAACGCTGCATAAACCAATTTGACCCAAGTCAGTTAAGTCTGATACTACATTCAATCAGGTTTATCTTAAACCAGTTTCAGACATTTTGAAACTGGTTAATGTGGACTGACCTTATGTTCTGTTACAGGTTTAAATCGTTTTCTGATCACTTAAACTGGTTTATATGTAATGTTTGTCCCTAGCCCAGCTAGATCATCCCAGCCAAAGCTTTGTCTAGCCAGGTTTTAAAAACCTCCAAGGATGGAGAGTCCACAACCTCTCTGGGTAACCTGTTCCAGTGTTTTACTACCCTCCTAGTGAGAAAAATCTTCCTAATATCTAACCTAAACTTCCCTTGCTACAACTTGAGGCCATGCTCCTTGTTCTGTCATCTGCCGTCACCGAGAAGAGTCTAGCTCCACCCTCCTTGAAACCCCTCGTCTTGTAGTTGAAGGCTGCTATTAAAGTCCCTCTCAGTTTTCTCCCCTCTAGACTAAACAGACCCAGTTCACTCAGTCTTTCCTCATAAGTCATGTCCCCCAGCCCCCTCACCATTTGTGTTGCCCTCCACTCAACTCTCCAATTTGTCCACATCCTTTCTGTAGTGGGAACCCAAAACTGAACACAGTACTCCAGATGTAGCCTAACCAGTGCTGAATAGAGGGGAACAGTCACTTTCCTTTGACCTACTGGTAGTATACCTACCAATGCAGCCCAGTATGCCATTAGCCAAGATGGCAACAAGGGCACACTGCTGACTCATATTCAGCTTATTGTCCACGGTAACCCCCAGGTCCTTTTCTGTAGAGCTGCTGCCCAGCCAGTCAGCCCCCAGCCTGTACTGGTGCGTGGGATTGTTCCGTCCTAAGTGCAGGACTTTGCGCTTGTCCTTGTTGAACCTTGTGAGATCTTTTGGGTCAATCCTCCAATTTGTCTAGATCACTCTGAATCCTAGCCCTACCCTCCAGTATATCTACTACTCCCCCCAGCTTGGTGTCATCTGCTGTCATCTGTCACCAACCCCTGGGGCACTCCACTTGATACCAGCTGCCAACTAGACATCAAGCCATTGATTACTACTCTCTGCACTTGATGCTTCAGCCAGTTTTCTGTCCACCTTACAGTCCATTCATCCAGCCCATACTTCCATAGCTTGCCTGCAGGAATGTTGAGAGACTGTATCAAAAGTCTTGCTAAAATCAAGGTATACCATATCCACTGGTCTCCCTGCATCCACAGAGCCAGTGACATTGTCATAGAAGGCAGTTCGGTTGGTCAGGCATGACCTGCCCCTGGTGAATCCATGCTGACTATTCCTAATCGCCTTCTTTTTCTCCAAGTGCTTAAATGGATTCCTAAGGAATCTGCTCCATGATTTTTCCAGGGACTGAGAATGAGGGTGACTGTTCTATAGTTCCATGGATTCTCCTTTTTCTCTTTCTTAAATATGGACACTATATTTCCCCTTTTCCAATTATCTGGCACCTCTCCTGATCACTATGCATTTTCAAATATGATGGCCAGTGTCTCTGCAATCACATCAGCCAACTCCCTCAGCACCCTTGGATGCATCCCATCTGGTTCCATGGACTTGTACATGTCCAGCTTTTCTTAGTAGTCCCTAACCTATTTTTTGCCACTGTTGTCTGCTCACCTTCTCCCCAAACTGCTGCCTGGTGCAGTAGTGTGGGAGCTGACCTTGCCTGTGAAGACTGAGTTGAAAAAGGCATTGAGCACTTCAGCCTTTTCTGCATCCTCTGTCACTAGGTTGCCTCCTCCATTCAATAAGGGACCCACACTTTCCCTGATCCTCCTGTTGCTACCAACATACTTTTAGAAACCCTTCTCGTTACCCTTCACATCCCTTGCTATCTGCAACTCCAGTTGCACTTAGGGCTTTCTGACTTCATTCCTGCATGCCCTAGCAATGCTCTTATACTCTCATATTCCAAGTTTCCATTTCTTATAAGCTTCCTTTTTGTGATTTTAGTTTATTGAAGAGTTCTCTGCTAAGCCAAGCTGGTCTTTGCCGTATTTGCTAGTCGTCCTGCACATCAGGATGGTTTGTTCCTGCACTCTCAGTAATGCTTCTTTAAAGTACAGCCAGCTCTCCTGAACTCCTCTCCCCCTCAGTCTGGCTTTCCAGGAGATCCTGCCCTTAGTGAGTCAGTCTGTTTTTCTGAAGTCCAGGACCCTTACTCTGCTGCTCTCCTTCCTTCCTGTCCTTAGGATCCTGAACTCTATGATCTCGTGGTCACTGCTGCCCGAGTTGCCATCCACTACTATATTCCCCTCCAATTCTTCCCTGTTTGTGAGCAGCAGGTCAAGAAGAGCATGGCCCCTAGTTGGCCATTTAAATACTTGCACTAGGAAGTTGTCCCCAACACTCCCCCAAAACTTCCTAGATTGCCTGTGCACTGTTGTATTGCCCTCCCAGCGGATGTCAGGATGATTGAAGTCTCCCATCAGAACCAGGGCCTGTGATCAGGAAACTTCTGTGAGCTGTTTGAAGAAAGCCTCACCTACCATTTCCTCCTGGTCTGGTAGTCCATTATATAATGAAGATATTTATAGATGCAGCTCCCAGGCCTTTAGAGAGACTACAGCAGTCAGGATGTTACACACTTGCATGCTTCTCAAGAGAGATTAATTCATCTTCTTCCTTAGTCTGCCCTTTATTTGCACTGTAGCTGAAAGGGAGTAGTCAGATTAACAATTTACCAAGAGGTTAAAGAGGGCAAGGATTTACTGCATCAGTTACTTCGTGGTAACTGCCCGTATGAATGTTCTTTACCTGGCAGCAGATGAGAGCGGAACTATAGTAGTTTTGCCATATTTTTATTGTGGGCTAGTTTTAATCTACCACTGAGGTAAGAGTGTGCACAGAAGTAGTTGCCACTGAGCAGCTGACCCACCATAAATCCCTGTCCCCTTTCCTTATGTGTCTCTACCAGTAGTTTGGGGAAGGAGTGGGGAAGCCATGGCTTTTCTGCTAAGGAAGTCATGGAGTGGTTGAAGAAGAGCCTAGGAAGTAAATGGGGAAAAAAAGAATGACTTGCCAGTAAAACTTTGCTGTTAATCATCTCTTCTGTTAGACTCTGTTAGAGGAAGTATGTGTTTTGCCCAGGGCCAACAGCTCTCCCTTCCCTTTCAGCTACCTGAGAGGTATAGTTATATCAGGCATTTAGTTCTTATGAGTTGTATTTTTTTTATCATTAGGAGCTTGATCCTACAAGAGCACAGAATTAGTTATTATATGTGTCAACTGTTTGTATATCATGATTACTTGTGAGTTATGCTTGTTCAATTGGATTCTAATTTCTTGATTTATAAATTATATTAAGGTTTGTGTATACATAAATTGTACCATTAAGTATACCAGTACAGGTATGATGATACAGGTACTTCAGTATGGGCTAAGTTGAATCAGTATAAAGGGATCTTATAGCATTCCTACCATAAGGAAAGAGAAGCTATGTGGCTATATGGCATCTTATACTGGTATAACTGTGTCCACACTAGGGAGACTGTACCAATACAACTTGTTGTGGTAAATAAAAAGGGGGTGGTGGCGGAGTCAAAGTCAAATGCCTAATCACCATATTTTTGCAGCTACAACATTTGTTTGTTAGTTGACCTAGCAGTAGTGAACGTTCCTGCCACTAGAAAGATCAAAGTTTCATTTTCTGGCTTGGTCACTAGGCTGGTATGAGTCTGAAAGTCAACAGAAGCATAGTTATTCATCACACATATGCACCTCCTAGGTTATGGCATCAAGAAATCCCTACAACTCAACAAGCAAATTTCTAAGTGTTCTGGGCTAGCTGCTTTAGTACCTTCTTCTTGTGTCCTTGTCATAAACTAGGTGTTTCTCCAGAATTGTGCACATCTGAGATTATTGATGACAAGATATTTAGCAGATGCATTGCTGTCTGACAGGGGCTGCAATAGAAATGCTTCTATTATGGCCGTCATGGCTTAGTACCTGTGGACAAAATCTAGGCATATGAAACGAGAAACTTTTATTCTGGTTTTGGTTCTTTTCTAGTTCTTTTACATTGATAATGAGTGCTAATTTCATTTAACAAAAATACAATTATTTCTGGGGGGTAGTTAAAAAGCTAAAAAAATATATTTGCAATTCAGACTGTTTTAAATACAGAAGATGCATACAGATAGCAATAACAATAAGGAAGCAGATAGCAATAACAATAAGGAAGCATGAAAAAAGGCTACATCAGTGAAAAAAGAAGAATATGAAACTGGATTTGAAAGCTTTAGAGGATTCACTAATCTTTTGCCCAGTGTGAGGGCCAATCAGTCTGAATGCTTGTGCTTGTAAACCAGCCTGCTTTTCCACTTTGGTTTGAGAGGTCAGAAATTCTGATTTCCAAATTATGTTGGAGCCTCAATTATATAAATATTAACTAAACTGAGGCTCTAGCTAGCATCATCCACAGATCTCGGGGAAAATGTACAGATGGTAATGGTGATTAAAAAATCTAGGAGGGAAGGTTTTTTGGTTTGTTTTTTTTACTTTTACCTGTAGTTGCAGTAACAAGCCCTTCCTCTTTCTCCTACTCAATTTCATCCTGTTTGCTTCCGTAGAACCTCCAGTGGGCCCGAGATGTGTTGCTAGGCAGCAGTATCCCATGGCAGCAGCTGAAGCACATGCCAGCACAGGGTCTCTTCTGCGAGAGGAACAAGACTAATTTCTTCAATGTAAGTTCATACTGTTGATAAATAATATCATTGTATATCACAAACACATCACATCTGGAGTACTGTGTTCAGTTTTGGGCCTCTCACTACAGAAAGGATGTGGACAAATTGGAGAGAGTCCAGTGGAGGGCAACAAAATTGGTGAGGATGCTGGGGGATGTGCCTTGTGAGGAGAGGTTAAGGGAACTGGACTTATTTAGTCTTGAAAAGAGGAGATTGAGAGGGAATTTAATTGCAGCCTTCAACTACCTGAAGGGAAGTGGGGTTCAAAAGAGGATGAAGCTAGACTGTTCTCAGTGGTGGCAGATGACAGAACAAGAAGCAACAGTCTCAAGTTACAGTAAAAGAAGTTTAGGTTAGATATTAGGAAAATTTTCTTAATTAGAAGGGCAGCAAAACACTGGAACAAGTTACCCAGAGAGGTTGTGGACTCTCCATCCTTGGAGATCTTTAAGATCTGGCTAGACAAAGCCTTGGTTGGTATGACCTAGTTGGGGATGGTCCTCCTTTGAGCAGGAGGTTGAATTTATATGACCTCCTGAGGTCCTTTCCAACCCTCATTTTCTACGATTCTATGATTACTTTCAGACAGTCATTTTAACACCTGCTTCTCACTTGAAAGAGTTTGTTGAGGAACAGTGATGCGGGGAATTCCACAAGGGGGACATTGAAGGAGCTTCATAGAGGGCACAAGAGAAATTGTATTTGTATTACCAGTGTTATTCCATCTAAAATGAAGCATGTGGATATCATATGGGATTAACATAAATAGTGGAAGAAGATTCTGTGACTCATGGACATATATCAATCACTGAGTGCTTGCTGGGATGAGGACTGTTTAAAATTCTCATTCTGTTTGTTTCTGTTATGTCTTTGCCATTCATCTGATCTCAGATGAAGCTTGCAGTTTTTGTGGCTCTCAGGAATAGTGCCTCCTGCTCAAAGAATTCATGAGAGATGGAAGAGCAGTCTCTCTCAGGTTGAACTCCTTTAGTATTCCCATGAAAATCATGGGATGTCACCAAAAAGTCATTCAGTCCATTGCAGTGTCCACTGTTTGCCATAACTGTT
This sequence comes from Crocodylus siamensis, assembly GCF_052110815.1. NCBI lineage: Eukaryota > Metazoa > Chordata > Crocodylia > Crocodylidae > Crocodylus > Crocodylus siamensis. The sequence continues at coordinate 57,459,962 of NC_143403.1, read as the reverse complement.
TAAATATTAAACAAATGAGAGCGTTTTTCCTCCAGAAGAATTGCTTTACATCATTAACCCCCCACCCCCACCCCCCGCAAAGACACTTTGTTGCTTTGTGTATGTTGCTTTAGCCAGTGCTGCACAGGTTTCTTTTGATATATAGTACATAGCTGCTCTTCTCTTACTGTAAGTAACTGGAAGAGCATCAAATGACATTTCAGATGTTTCAAAACTGTGTCATGGATCAATTTGCCATGCTGAACCTCAAGCTTTCAGTCCTTTGGAGGCTTTGGTTATAAATACTTCGAAGTCTACTAACTTTTAGATACAGCCATTATGATTCGGTTAGTGATCACGTGCCTTTATATTGTGCTATTCCTCTGCAATGCTTGTTTGCTTTCTTTACAAGAAAATTGCTGTGTAAGTGTTTAATAATGCGAAGCAGAGAATGCCCTGGCTATGATTCAGTAAAACACAAGATTCAATTAAGGTAGATAAATTCCCATAGCCGTTAATAGGACTGTCAACAACATGCCTAAACTTAAGCATGAAATGGGCTGTTTTGTGACAGTGCTGTGGTGGGGTTGGAGTGGATGTTCTTGTGGACTCTCTTTTATTACATATTGTCTGTGCTTCAGTGGCTTAAGGTGAGTAAGTCCAGTACCTTGAAGGATTGAGTTACAATAGTATTCATTATCCTACATTCAACAAAATAGATGAGAGTCACTGGGGAATTGTACAGATTTGTGTGAAGGAGTACTTCTGCACAAAACCAGGATTTACAGTATAAAGAGACCGGTGATCCACCTGCTTTTGGCATGTACTTTTAGAGTGCCAAGGCTAGATACTTCAAAGGATGGTGTCAGCCTCCATCTGCTATCCTGTAGTGAATGGTGTTGTGTTCTTTTTAGAAGAGATTTCATCTAGACCCAGGTGTGATCTATTCGGGTCATTGAACACTAGAAATAGTAGCTTTTGCTAAAAAAAAATTCTGATATTATAAGCTGCTCAGTTTTATAATAATAAACATGCACCCAGCCCCACAACTTCAGATGTTTGTGTATTATAAGAAATTAAATATATTAATAAGTTTTAAAAAAGGACAGTCCATAAAACCAAAGGATATCCCAGTGCTGGGCAGTAGTAATAGAAAACAGTAATCTTGTGTAAAGGTCATGGGATTCGCCTGAGGTGTAGGTATGCAAGCAATAAAGCCAATGTCAATTAAGAGCCCTTTACACAGAACATTGTCTCTTTGATCCAGTGACAGATCTACAGATGTAAGTGCTTCAGCTTTTCTCAAGTATCACACTAGGTTAGGGAATTTCTCAGATGGTCAGAACATAAGCTATTTAAGCGTTCATAAATCAGTGCTAACACCTTGACTTAAACCTACAAACAAATAAGGTGGTAGGGCAATTGTTGAAGAGGCTAGTGTACACTCTAATGCACACAGTGTAATAGCATTTGTATCTTCAGCATCCTCTTCCATTATAACTGTATGTGTTGACTTTATTCTGTTGTAAATGAATGCTAAACCATGATAATTTAGCAGATGTTTCATTCCAAAGCAAGCTGACCTGGTGTAGCTTAATTTAATGAGGGATAGGAGCAGAGACAGAACAGCTACAGTGGATCAGCTGAGGTACATATGTGAATGATAAGTTCCCCTGTGATCCTTTTAAAGTGGCAGAATTTTCACTCTCCCTCCATACTTGCAGGCATAATTCACAGTGGCGGGATCTAGATAAAGAAAAATGGTTTCACCTGACTCGCTATATAGTATATAGAGATGCAGAAAACCATCCAGTGCCACCTGAGATACCAGGAGCAAATATTGTTCAAAGAACTCCATAGTAATGAACCATTTGGGAAAAGTGCCTCAACAATGTGAATAAGGCTTGCATTCCCACCATACACCAAAGATGCAGCCCCCATGCCCATAAGTATCACAATCCATCTTGTCTAGGTTAAGCTTCAGCCAGTTTACAAGTCTATCCTAGCAAAGGAATGGGAAAACGTGTGCTGCACCACCTGAATCAGTGAGGAGAATACAAAGCTGGGTGTCATCCATTATGTACAGGTGGCATTACGGCCACTACCTCCCCTAGTGGCCTTACATACACAATAAATAGCAGGGGATGATGACAAAATAGGGCTTTGTGGAATCCCACACAAAGACAATTGCTAAAAGTATCTGTCATGCTAATCTGATTCCAAATAACTGTCAAATCATTTTTAATATCACCAAACTGAGTAATATGCTGCAGTAGTGATTTACACGGATACATTATATGTTGCTTAAAGTATTTATTTGCAGCCATTAAAATGTGTCAACTTTTTTATTTTGAATGTTGTTGTGGTCCTTATAAGGAAAGATGAAGTGAATGCCTGAGAGGCTTTCTCTGTATGAAAAATCTTAGTGTTTCAATCTGGCCTTGTATGGAAGATGCAGAGCTGTTGGAAATTGTAGCTGAATTAATTTTACATATATGAACAATGATTGTGTGAAGTGAGTTAGCAGTTCAAAGACTACAAGGGAGCTTGCCAACCTGCTCTTCCAGGCATGTTATAAATCTTACATATCCTGGTGGGAATTACTTATGAAATGTTTATGAGAGCAGTGTATGAAAAGGAATAAACAGGAGAGTGCTGTCTCCTATTAAATTTTACTGTAGGTCTGAATCTCAGTGTCACGTTCGATTGCTTGATTTGTTAGCTGTCAGTCAGGCTTGAGTGAGATCTCTTTGCACTTCACTCCTGTGTTCAGGAAGAGCAAGGAAAATATGCTTGCTTAGCCCTGATGTCACCTAGATGATTTACTGGAGAAGATTCAGGTCACTTAAAACATCCCCTCCTGAATGCTAAGAAAAACATGCTTCATATGCCCACTTCATCCCCAGATTCAGAGAATTAGGCCTAATGTGGCTTTTATAGCCAAACTTGTCCAGGGAAAGAAGTCACAATATAAATGGTTAAAGCAGCCGCTGTTAGGGTTTACATCTGAAGGATTTTTTCACTGCATCCGTAGAAGAGAATCAAGGTCTTTTGTTTAACTAGTTGTACATATTTGTCTATAAATTACATAAAAAATGTGCGCATATGCATGCACGTGCACGTGCACACATACAATTATATATGTATAGTTATGTGTGTGTATATATGTACTTTACTAGTAGCAGTTGCCAGAATGGTTTCTATAGTAACTAAATCAGAGATTAATCCAGCAGGAAAAAGAGAGCACTTGCTTTATATAGTAGGCAGCTTTTTCAATTCAGATTCCATGCCACTATTAATAAAACAAAGTTAGCTCTGTGCACAGATGATAGTGTTCACTAGTCTGTGGGTGGCTGGCAACCATGTATTGAAACTAAGTGGAAGGGAGCGTTTTGTTGGGCTGAGCTCAGCGTGTCAGCAGCTGCCCGTGCCACAGCCTGATATACAGGATTTGTGTGTGTTTTTGGTACATCCCCCCACAGCATTAGTAACTTTAGTTAATTGTTTGATTGTTGGCACCAAAGCAGTACGGGTGGTTGAAATGGCTTGTAAACATTCAGGGGAAAATGCACTTGCAGTTTAAAAAACTGTGTCTTGCTTTTTGTCATATTTCTAAATTTCACAATAAAATTCAGGGACCAAGATGTTTTCACAGATCGGATGATACATTTCTGGTTTGATCTATTGTGATAAACTCGCATTCAGAATTTTACCAGTAGTCTGACAGATACTGTTGGCATCTTTCATATGGGAGAGAAGGAACAGGAAAGCATAGCCACATGCACAGTATAGTACATGTGTATGCCCATGTGTGTCAAGTCACGCAGTATTAGAAGCTAGCAATGGGCCTGAGCTGTCCGTTGCCACTTCTGAAAGTGGCTCAAAATGTCTACTATGCCTTCTGCCCCCAAAGTTTCCTATTCCATGCTCTGGCTAAAGCAGAGCCAAGCCGAGCCATCAGCATTCATAAGGGGGCAGCAGCTGTCAGATCATTGAGGGGGAGCAGGTGGCGACTCAGCTCAGAGTGATTTCTCACTGCTTTGGGGCTGTCCATACTAAATATGATTGGGGACTGGCACACTGTAAATGGATCGAGAGCTCTGGCTGCTGGGCAGTCAAAACTGCATGTCTTGCAGATGATGCTCTTAGTGGTTAGGATATTCATAGGGCAAAAATAGTTGATGCAGATACTTTCTCTGTTTCTGTGACAGTAAAGAGTTCCTTCCTTGGTCTTGCTACTGATCTTTTGAGTTCCCCTTTCCTTCCTCCTAACCATCAGTGAGAAAATGATTGGTTATGAAGAGAAGACCTACTTATGAGGCATATGACTTTCCACTGAATTTCAAGCAGGCAGAGCTAGGCAAATTAATTTGAGGCTGAGGGAATAAGAAAATGTTGTTCATGACTGGGCAGCAGGTAATCCAGCCTGTTTCTCTCCAGGACCGTGCAGCGTACGCAGCTCATTACCTGATCTGTATGTAGAGATCTTAGTTACATGGAGAATGTTACAGCATATAATGTCCCTGCTAGTCCTGTCATGTGATTGGCGTGACCACCCACATACCACGTGGGGAAGGAGGTGAGCAAGAGATCCTGCAGCGTGGCCTGTGATGATCATGGGCTCTTTCTCTGGCTAGCTCTAATCTCCTGAGGGGAACAGTAAAACCTGACTCAGCAAGCAGAGGAAGTGAAAGAAGTGTGGCTGAAATGTCCTGCGTGTGTGATTTGTGATTTTTGTTTCTGTGCAATGAGAGAATAGGATGCGTTTAATCACGTGCGGTGACTGAAGATATAGATATATCGTTGTTGGATATAGGTGCCTGCATGATCAGCTGCCACTCATTGCCAAGCAAGCGCTGGCCCATCAGTCACTTACTTCTCTCGCTTGCTCTGAAAATTGGTAAGCAGTGTTGCCACTCTTCAGTGCTCAAAAATCATGAGTCCTATCCCAAAAAGTCATGAGGGTTTTAAAGAAGTGTTCCTTGTATTTGTTTCCTTATCTCTGGGTCTTTTGGGTGCTTTTTCCTTATTCATGAGGACTAAAAACTCTGCATGAGAACTTTAGATTTCACTTCAAATGAAGTCTGATTTGAGCAGCCTGGACTTTGCAAACTATCATAAGGCTTTTAGTAAGACTGAAAGTTGGTATTGTTGTCCCTCTAAGGTGCAACTAGAAAAGATGACCCTCACCACAAGTGATCATCTGCAGACTATCTAGCATAAGTTTGGACACAATGAATAATAAACAACAATAACTTTGTAAAAATATATGTTAAATCAAACTTAACATGTCTGTTCCCTTTAAGGCTGCTGGAAGGTGGAATATGGTTAGATTAAGGTTACATTTCTTGTATCCTAGAAGGTGCAACTGTTTAACCTTCTCAGGTAACTATGTTGTAATGAGCACATAACTTCCATGGTTGTTAGTGTGCTGTAAACAGACCCTAAAAGAGCTGGTTTAAGTTGATACTCCATTTAGCTTAATAGGGGGCAGAGGAGCTCATCACTGCAGACACAGGCAAACTCCAGTGCATTGGCTATGCTTGGTTCATGTTCAGCACGTCATCAGGAAACTCTTTTTTTTAAAAAGCAAGAAGGAAGAAAGGAAAAGAAAAAGCTTAGATTCTGGACAGTCCGTGTCATAATTACATCCTGAAGGACAGGCTTAGCCAGACCATATACCTAAGACTGCCCTTATCTGAGTCAATTTCTGAAATTTAACTATTTGGAAGGAAAGCTGTAATCACAATAGTTAAAGTTAGCACAAATGGATCTGTCTATTGAAGCAGATAACTTTTTACATACAAAAAGTGGTTAATTTGGGAAAAGTGTCAAGGAACCTGCATGTTAGAGCAAAATGAGTGCATTAATTTTCATTATTTCCATTAGTAAATTTATTTTAGTAAATACCTGTGGCTTAAATTGAAAAAACCCACTTTGTTAATTTACTATCATCATGACAGGAAAACTGAGACAAGACTCATCAGTTTTTTTTTCCCCTAGTTATACCACCTACTTGTGGTGTGACCACGGGCAAGCCATTTTGCCTCTCTACCTTATTTTGTCCATTTGAAAAGTTAGTATAATCGCATTCAGTGTACCTACAATTCAAGGGTGCTTGAGATTTAATGAGCATAATATTTATTACTGTTTTTTTGCTCTTTTCATTTTATCTGTTGCTTAAGAGCAAGTTTAAAGGAAAGGATAAGCAAGGAGTTAACTAAGCAAGTGAAATTTTCTTCATGATTGGATTAAGTTCAGGAACTCTGAGCACTAAAAACTTGAAGCTGGCTTTAAACAAAAAGCTAGATAACCTGTGCCAAGTCTTATTTACAGTATTTCACTCCATCCCCTTAGAAAAACAGAACTCATCAGTGAAAAATGTCTAGAGTTGACAGTGTTTTCTCTCTCAATATACACACACCGTTCCTTCAGACTAATTTTGCAGGCTTCCCAGCTAGTAGAGATGCCAATAATGCTAAGTTTCTGGATATACAGGCATAAAGTTTCATACTGTGGTATGTTCCAGTGGATACGGAGCAGGTTTTCTTTTTCTGCTTTATTTCTCAAGGAAGTTTCTTCTTCTGTGGAGGAATGAGAGTGTTGTTGTAGCCATGGTGGTCCATGAAACAACATGTAAAATTCAAGGGTTTTTTCACACCTGCAAAATGGCACTTTATGCCCTACATTTTGTCTGACATCTCTGCCAACTGTACAGTTGATCCAATAAAATATGTCACCGGGGGAAAAAACCTTTCTTTTCTTCTGTAGAGAGAGACCAAGGAAGCTCAGAGAAAAACAAGGAAAGAATGAAAATATGAAGGTGTTGCTTTGCTTTACTGGCACTTTGAACCTGGGTTTCAAGAGGCGAGTGGCTAGTATATGTACTGTGTTACTTTAGCATGTTTCAGATGCTGTTCTGTGATCTAGCTTGTTGACATATTAAGTGGTGAGCACCATTTTGCATATGTGAAGAAAATAAATCCATGGTTTGCCTGTCACCTGCTAAGAGAAGGTGTCAATAAAAGCAAGAGAAATGGAGCGGATTGGGGAACAAGTCCCCTAAGGACAAGCTGTTTTGAAGATAATGATTTGTGGAAAGCCAGTTTTTTTTCTTTTTTTCAAAACATAAAAATTGTAGTCTTATGTTTATATGCTCACTCTCCAATTTTGAAACTAGTTCCCTATTCCTTTTACTGTGTGAGCTGTTTATCATAGTTTTACAGCAGAAATTAATTATTGTAATAACTTTCTCAGAATTATGTTGACACCTGTGATACACAGGCAGAGACAACAACGAGAATAACCAGAGCATACTTTATTTTCTTTCACTTAACTTTTTTCAGAAATAAATTGTATTTGTGAGCTTGTAGATCTGCAACTAAAAACAGAATTAAAAAGCAAGTTTTAACTTCCTTAATTAGCTGGCATCACCATTCTCCTTTCTTTTATAAACTCTTCTAGGCTTTGTCTATAAACCATCACATAAGAGCACTAATTTGTTAATTTAAGTAGCAACAGTGATGAGCTCAGGCAGGCACCTGATGTGTGCAAATAGACAGGTATTGTGTAAGGGCACTAAGTGAAGCCTCATTGACTATAAATGCTCTCAACTTTATTTGTCTCCCTTTATGAAGGTGACAACAGTGTTCCCTGAGGAATGGGGATTTAACAGAAGTGCAATTAGGACTGAGTGCTATTCACCACAGAGCAATTTTCCTCAAAAAAAAATTTGTAAACCAAAATTATTGCTCTGAAATTTCAGAGCCGCAGTACATTTTTTCACTATGTGAATTTGTTATTATGTATATGTTGTTAAGATGGTTATAGGATAGCAATCAAACTATTTTCTACTGCCCCTTCCATATCTGCCATATCCAGGATGTTTCTGTGACATTTGACGTAGTCTTCAGCTTGCATTTCAGGGAACTGCAAAGCCAAAGCCAGTTCAGTATTTGTGTTCTATGTTGAGAATTTATCGGCAGGATTTTTCAGCCTTGTATCTTGTCACTGGGGGAAAAAAAAACGCTCCAGTTCTGTGAAGATAAAGTTGTAAATCCTCAGGAAATGTATGCAGAAAATTAACTACCAGCTTGCAACCTGTGTGAAACCCTGACAAGAATTTGGGCATGCAATTGTGATGGTCTCCCAGTTTACTTACTGAAAGGGAAGAGGACTGGTAGTGAAAGCATTTTGCTTTATTACAGCAGCATATGCTGTCAGAAATATTCTTAGCTTGCCAGAGTTCAGCTGAAGGGTCTAAGGACCTGCCACAAATAGCACAAAAGGGCCTGGGAAACATGAGGGTACAGGGGCACCACAGAGCAAAGTAATGCAAAATAGTTTTGTTCTGATCATGTTACTTTGTATGCACTTTTGTCAGAGAGGAAATGGTCTAAATGAGAGTGATTTTTTTTTCCAGGAAAATATGATGATGTAACTGGTCATCTCATAAAGGTTTAGAGGAATGATTTTCAATTATGGTGCTGTGGTAGAAAGTGCTAGTAGCACTGGTTGGTCTATGAACATGATTCATCAGATAAACCCAGAGATTGCAAATAGAAATCCATAGTTGTGATCTTTCTGAGTTCTTTGCAACAGAAAAAAACTGCTCTAGTATTTTTCTGTAGGTAAAAAAAAGAGTGAAAAGTAGGAGTTGGTATTTTCCTTGGGGTGCCTAATCTATCTAGGGATGCCTTAACTGTATAAAATAATAATAATAATAAAAAAGGTTGAGAGCCACTGGTTCAGATGGAGTTAAAGGAAAAGGCTGGCATTCTTACAGAGTAGTGACTGGCAGCCTTTTCACCAGGTGGATGCAGTATCATTACTGTGGGTCTAGATATAAACCTTGAAACAGGAATATTGAGTAGTAGTGCTCTGGCTTTGGCAGGATTCCTAACATTAGAGGAATAAAGCGTTTAAAGATTGTATTGTATGCGATTGTTCCAGACTGTTTGGCTCCTGAGGAGGAGGTGGGATTTCCTGGCATAAAATGAGCACATTTTGTAGTGTTCAGGATAGCTAATAATCAGAGCTCTTAGGGGCTGACAAATCAAATCCAGTAATTTTGTGAGCCTCCTGAAAAGGAACTGGGGGAAGAGGTAGTAAGAGAGTGAAAGGGAGAGTCTACAGTGGTCACCATTCACTCGTCTGAGTCACTAAATTCGTTACGTTCTCTCATTTGACAAAGAAGTTCCAAGTGCAGTTTGAGGGAGAAATGGCTTATTTCCAAGAGTCCTATTACATTTATTAATTAGCATTATAACTGCCAGGGTTATTCTATGCTGGTGTGTACCCACCTCCTTTTAGTAGACAGTTTCACAAATTTGGCTTTTACGGAACTATTAGTTTAGTTTTTGTGTAGTTAAAAGAAGCAAGCTCAGAAAAACAAGATGCTTCCACTTTAAGCCGTTGCTAATAGGGAATTGGGATAGTTTGTCATTTCTGCATTTTGGCCCAATAACTTTAGTTAATGTAATATAGGAAATAAAACTGAAAAATGCTATTGGGCCATCTTGTTGATCTAGGATTACTTTGGAAAGCATGCTTCTCATCTGAGTTGTACCACCACTTCCACTGGTAGCCTCTTGCTTTTCCAACTGGAACCAGGAAAAAGCACCAATCTACCTGGTGCAGAATATGATTCAGGGGATGTTTGTTCAATATTTTTCTGATTTTACTTATGCGTTCCAGTGTTTGAGATCTTGTAACAAGCCTGCTAGTGGCCAACACGATTCTCACTTACTTAAATATACAACATGCATTTCTTCCAACCATCTGCACCAAACTGTGTGTAGTGGAAAGATTTAAGAGCTTCTTTGTGTAATTTTAATTTCTGCGTACAGCATAGATACTGCATATTTAGTATACTGAACATGATAAACATTGTTTTGTATAAACTGTTATTCACACAATGGGATAGCTCCAAGCTTCACTTAGTGGCTATATTGTTCCCATAGTAACATGTACATTTCCAGAATGAAAGGATAGAGGGAGACAAATTAGAACAGTAATTCTCAGCCAGGGTGCTGCGGTGTTAGCACTGCTACATGTGCAAATGTGATTCATAAGATAAATCCAGAAATTCCAAATAGGAATCAAGAGTGTTAAAAGTATTTTGACGTATTGTGGTCTTCCAGAGTTCTTTGCAACAGAGGAATTGCTCTTTTATTTTTCTGTCATCAAAAAATGAATGGAAACCTGAGAGCTGGCTTCTTCCAAGGACTGCCTCAAATCTTAAAATGTTGTTGCTCTTAGCCATTTTTGGCTCACTTGCTCAGAAATACAAAGTTAACCCACACCAAAAAGAAATTAACATCACCCCTTATCCACAGAGTATATATTATGTGCACACATATCATGTGTGCAAAATGAGCACCTGTTCATTTTTAAAGGGTGTAATAAAGTCAACTCAAGCTTTGGAAAGAGATCCAGGAGCTGGGCAACTAAAGTGTTGTAACTAGGTCACATTTTTCAGTATGATTGTAGTGTCAGAAAACAGCAAGATACTTTATCTCAAAGCTCTAAGTTATAACATCCAGTGGTTCTAAGTAGAACCTTGCTAGAAGAACCTGTGCTGTGGAGAAAATGTGTAAACTAGTCATTGGACCTATTTCAGAGACACAAATGTTAGGGAAATAATATGTGCTTGGTATGCCTTAGCAGCTGAAGAACCGGCAAAGGAATGAAATAAAAATAATTTTCTTTGGCAAGGCTGAAAGCTGAGGTTTCTCCACCTGTAATGCAGTTCCAGCAAGCTTAGGAGATAAATGTTTGGTTGTTCGGCCTTGGCTGACAGGTCTCTAATAATGGTTTCATTCAGATTTCCTTACTCTACTGGAAATTTGAAATCAGAACGTTTCCTTTTGAAGCTTGCTCCCCAGAAACTGGAACTGAAACTACTAGTATCAATACAATATGTTGGCTTCAAGACCTAAGTATGTTTTATTTTAAGATTTGAGTAAATAATCTGCAGGATCTAAAAATGTACTAAAATGTGACTAATCAATAAAATATTTAAGTTATATCAAATTTTACTCTTGCAAATTTCACGTCAAGGAAATTTTTTCTTGTTTTTATTTTTTAAATTCCAGTGACAATGGCATTCTTAACAAATAGATGTTATTCTACTTTGTTGGCAACATAACCCTTGCAGCATGAAGTTGCGGAATTGGTTAGAAGCAAATGCAATGCTAAATAGTGTCTTTTCTTTGTTCAAATTGGAAAAAAACCCAAAAGTAAACATTATGTATTGTGAGAGAGAAAGGGAGATTTAGGGAAATCTTTCAGTTCTACCATTTAGAGATGTTACCTGTAACATAAGGAAGGATGCTTGCTTTTTAAACACAGGCTCTGACTTGACAATGATGCTTTCAGCTTGTCACATATGATGGGCACATATATAATATTGTAGGGCATTTATACACGTACTCATGTCTTGTATTCCCTGCTGATGAATTTATAGGCAGCCACAAGATCACCTCTTAGCCTTCTCTTGCAAAGGCTGAAGAGATCCAGGTCCCTCAGTCTCTCCTCATAGGGCCTCGCCTGCAGGCCTCTGACCATACAAGTGGCCTCCTCTGGACCCTCTCAAGATTCTCTGCATCCCTCTTGAAGTGCGGCGCCCAAAACTGGATGCAGTACTCCAACTACAGCCTGACCAGTGCCGTATAGAGGGGAAGCATCACCTCCCTGGACCTGTTTGTCATGCATCTGCTAATGCACAATAAAGTGCAGTTAGCCTCGTTGATCACTTTGTCACATTGACGACTCGTGTTCATCTTGGAGTCAACTATGACTTCAAGATCCTCTTTCACTGCTGTGCTGTCCCAGCCTGTAAGTATGTTGGTGTTACTTTGCACTTGTCTTTGTTGAACTGCATCCTATTTTGTTCTGCCCATTTTTCCAACTTGTCCAGATCTGCCTGTATCCGTTCCCTGCCCTCTGGTGTGTTAACTTTGCCCCATAATTTGGTATCATCTGTGAACTTGCACAGGGTGCTCTCCATACCCTCATCCAAGTCACTGATGAAGACATTGAATAGCACCGGTCCAAGGACCGAGCCTTGCGGAAGTCCACTGCCTTCATCTTTCCAGGCTGATATCGACCTGTCCACCACCGCTCTCTGGGTGCAACCCTTAAGCTAATTTGCCACCCACCTGATTGCATAATTATCTACGTCACAGCCATTCAGTTTGTTTACCAGAACACAATGAGATACTGTATTTTCAAGTCTAGGTAGACGACATCTACCTTGACTCCTGCATCGAAGCATTTTGTGATCTGGTCTGTCACGGATGGCCCCGCGAGCGGCCGTGAGCTCGCGAGCGCCCCCTTGCCGTGCCAATTAGGGTGGTCTGACACCCTCTACTCGCCCGCCACGTCTTTGCTGTTGAGGTTCAGAATGGGAGGCTGCCTACTTACACCTAACGGCACCTTGATGGTATCACCTCCGCTCCAAAGTGGGGGTTACTCTCACCCCAGCCTTATGGGCAAATGCGTGCCTCCAAAACCTCCCCTTTTGCACGCCCCAAGCCTCGCAGCTGTCTCGGGGGACGTTGTCTGGTCCCCTGCCCCTCTGGTGCTCTCCCTCTGGCACCCCGGGCTCGTCACCCACCTGGCGCCCCTGGGCCGGGCTCTCACCCACCGGCCTATTCCTGACGCCCTTGGGTCTCCCTAGCTCTTCTCACCCCTCTCGGGGTCTCCGCCGCGTCCTCCGCGCTTGCGGATTTCCCGTGTTTGGGGCTCAGGTGGCCGTAGCCGTGCCTGGCCCCCTTGACCCTTTCCTGGGTCGTTTCTGTTCTGCGCCCTCTCCGGGCCTCGCCCTCTCTGGGCTTGTATCGCGCTCTCGGCGCTGCGCCCTCTCCGGGCCTCGCCCTCTCTGGGGCCTGTACCGCGCTCTCGGCGCTGCGCCCTCTCCGGGCCTCGCCCTCTCTGGGGCCTGTACCGCGCTCTCCGCGCTGCGCCCTCTCCGGGCCTCGCCCTCTCTGGGGCCTGTACCGCGCTCTCCGCGCTGCGCCCTCTCCGGGCCTCGCCCTCTCTGGGGCCTGTACCGCGCTCTCCGCGCTGCGCCCTCTCCGGGCCTCGCCCTCTCTGGGGCCTGTACCGCGCTCTCCGCGCTGCGCCCTCTCCGGGCCTCGCCCTCTCTGGGGCCTGTACCGCGCTCTCCGCGCTTGGGGCTCAGGTGGCCGTAGCCGTGCCTGGCCCCCTTGACCCTATCCTGGGTCTTTTGCCCCACTGGGCAAGGTGCCGTCCTTACGGGCCGGGGTCCAACCCCGTGCTCCGTGCCACTCCGGCACAAACCATTGTGCCCCCCTGGCACTGTGCCCCTACTGGGCACCCGGAGCCCCCAAACTGCTGGGGAGCCCCGCTGAGGCCTCCTCGCTCCCCTACAGCCTCACCCGGTCCTCCGGTTAACTATAACTCAAGCCAAGCCCGAACAGCTGTAACAAAACCAACAAAGAGCTACCCGCTCGTAAAGCCAACTCTCAGCCCCTCTCGGGCTCCCAGCCCTACCTCTCATCAGGGTGTTCTCATCCCTAGCATCATTGCAGCCGGTCAGTAAAGTAAGGCTGCAACCCCTGACTCTGGCCGCTCAGCTCAGCCACAGAGCTCCTGCTCCTTTCGCATCCAGAAGGGTACTGCTAGCTAGGCTTGGGCCTAGCTGTTTATAAGGGCCTGGCCCTGCCCTCTCCTGGCCACATGACCTGCCTGGTTGCCCTAGCAACCCCCATCTGTGTTGCTCCAGGGTGCTTCAGCAGCCCTATTCCTCCTGCTAGTAGCAGGCACCCTGGTGCCCTGTTACACCTCTCCTCTTCCTGGGGCATCTCCTTAGGAGCGGGGCGCGGGAGTGTCCCGCGACATGGTCATAAAAAGAAACAAAGGTAGTCAGGCAGGATCTACCGACAGTGAATCCGTGTTGATTTCCTTTCAGCATTATTTCCCCTGCTGAGCTCCCACAAATGTGATCCTTAATGATTTTTTCCAGAGTTTTCCCAAGGATCTGTAGGCACCCATAGATCTGGTATCCAATGGTAATTTGAGGCATAGAGATTAAGATTGAGATTTTTAAAAGTGCCTAGTACCAGTAGCTTTTGACAATCCAAAAGCATTCCCAGAACTTTCTGAGACCAATTAAATATCTCAACTAAAAATCCAGAAATCAAGAACAACGTATCACCTCTGTGTCCTAATTTTGCCTGTAAGTCAGTATTAGAACAAGGACTAGAAAGTCGGTGACACTGTACAATTAGCGTTAGTTCCAGATCCACAATCCCCCTCTTTCACAAATACTGAAACAGAAAAATATTGCTTTGCCTCTCGATTTTAGAGGCTGAGCTGGGCTTGTTTTTTGGAAGGGGGTGAGGGATAGGGGGTTAATATCTCTATACACTTTAAAAAATGATAATTTTACTAGCTAGTGCTAGACCTCGATGGGTTACATTATAAATTTGTCTGCTTCCTGTAGTTCTTTTTGTCATTTTTATATGATGCTGTGCTTCCATCTTAACCTTGCAATAGTCACCTCAATAACAATAGTACAGAGGAAACCAGGAAATGTTTCACAGTTCTGTAGAAGCTCTGCAGCTTTGAACACAATGAGTCCATGTCCACATCCCAGGGAGAAAACAGCATTTTCTCCAATTAAAAATGATAGAAAAAATGTGTTCTGATTGCCTTGGCAGCCTTCAAACAGGGTTTCTCCAGGCTGTGAGTTCTTCTCCTGCAGAGATAAAACAGGAACAGCTATACAGGAGTCTAGCTTAGTTTTACATTTTCAGGAGAAAGAGAAAACCTGTGTAGACTGATAGAGAGCATGGAAGACTGCTTTAATTAAAGGTTGGGAAGGGAACAGAAGAGGCACCCTCTTCTAAGTTACAGATGTCAGACAAAATTTGAATCTTAATAGAACAGGAAATACATAACCCCTGCTGGGAGTGAGGTGGATAGAGCCTTGAGTAATACAGTTCACAGTTAATCAAAGTTTAAACTCAAATGCTGTTGTTACAAATTATCATATTCATAAGTTCCTGTTGGATAAACTACATAGTATATATATGAGCATTCTTCTAAAGAGAAGTGTTACAGCTGATCTGACCCCCTGGGATCATATCCTATTCACGTGGGTGCCTGGAATCCCATAATTTTGGTCTTTGGTCAGAATCACTAAGAGAATTGTGTATTTTTTGCAATTTTTTAAAACTGGTGTGCCTCTAACACACTGGTTCCCAACCCCATGTCGCAATCCAAATGAGGGTTGCGGGGCAATGCTGGCAGCATCACACAGAAAAGATGAGCCGTGCCAGGAGCTCCCGTGCCCCCAGACTGCTGCACACTCCCGCTCCTTGCAGTGGGGCATGAAGAAGAAGGTTGGGAACCACTGCTCTGACAGTAAATTCCTTTGCTATTTCTGTAACAAGCACTGTAGAGCAACTTAAGAGCCTTCTGACTACTGATAGTGGAAGTACTTAGATTTTGCTTTTGGCCTAAGGGGACTTCTTCAAGAGACAGGTGAAAGACAAGTGTACAAAATTTGAAAGAGCACTTTGTTCCTTTGGCTCCAGAATCCAGTGCTGTCTCAAAACACTGAAGGGAAAGAGAGCCCCTGCCCAGAAACAGTCTAAATTTTAGTTTTGGCTTTGAGAGGCACCAAATAATTCCAGAATCAGTTCAGGAGACCTTGCTACCATCAGAGGAAGGAAAGGGTTAGGTATTCCAGTTGTAGGAAGGCTTAAGGGCCCTTTTTTAGCTCAGTCACACAAGTTCTCAGCATTGCCAAGCCAGGCTACAGAGTTTGGTGTTAAGAAATTTCTTCCACCTGGCTCTTTGTGTAAATGTGCCTAAAACTGTCAATATTAGGAGGAAAAATTGCAGTTGATCTTTCACAATCCAAAAGTGGGGGTTATTCTACGTATTTTCAAGTGCCCTAGAAAGGTAGGAAGCAAAGAACCAAGAAACATGATCACTGGTTGAAGGATTACTCAAAGTGTGATCTTTCTCAAAACTGTCCTGTTTCATCTAGAAGATGGCACCTGGATATGCATATAAGGAAACTTGTATGTCACTGTTTTCACATTAGAGTCATATTTAACAGCAAGGAGCGTTTGCTTTCTGCCTTGCTATGAGCAGTGGCATGTTTACAAACAGTTCTAGTGGTTTGTAGAATAGCTACAAAGGGATGGAGTGTTTTCCTGTGCGTCTAAATGACTGGCTGAAAGAAGGGAGCCCTTTGGAACAGAACAATGTTGTTAGGGAGAAAGGTTCATTCTAAACTATCCAGAATCTCAATTTGTCCCCTAGTAAAATTGGAATACAGAGGAGATCTATTGGAGACAACTGGCCTTACAACTTTCGCTCTTTTAGAAACAAACACTAAGTTTTGGGCAGCACTTGGGGGAGGGAGGAATTACTAGGCTCGTAATAGTGAGATGATGAAACCAAAGATCCGTAGGGAAATGTGAAAAGTAAGGATATGGGCAGGCAGGTGTCCAGTAGCAAAGACCAGGGGTAATAACTGGGAAATACAACCCGCTGCCACTCAGCTGCTGAGGAAAAAGAAGATCAAAGCAGTTATCTTTAGACACCATATTCATTTTCTGTACCTCATATCAGTTTCTGGCTACTAAATGCCTGATACATTTTTGAAGATCCTTCTCCCTCTGCCTCTTGGAAAGGAGGAGGAAAATGCCTACCTCCTCACCATCCAGTTTTCTGGCTGGAGAGAGCCCCATTAATCTGCTTCTCCTTCAGTCTCCCATTTCCTAACCCTTCTCCTTTTGTAAATAACTCCAGTATAATAACTGTTAGTAGTGTTATGCCAATGTCTTTGTTTAATTTTGCTCCTACTTGGCTGTTGCTGGAGTATATGAAGCATAGAAGTGGCATCTGAGTACACAGTACAGAAAATGTTCCCAGGGAAAATGTTGGTAGTAAGCATCTGATGATCTTAACCAGGTGTTGCTGTATATGTGCATTTGCCACAGCTATTGCTGCAACTTCTTAGAGCTTTCTGAAGGAATGACACCTGTGAATTTAACATGATCTTTGAAAATTGCACTGCTATTCATTGAGCTCAGAAAAGGGGAAGGCTAAGAGAAGTTGACCACCAAAGTCTAAGTTAATTTCACTCTGGTGTTTGGCTAATATCGACCATATAAATTGATTTCTTCAATAACTGCCCATAGTAAGTTACTGCTGTGCCTGAAATGTCCATCTGCTTTTTGTTCCTTGATCTTGAGCCAATAGGTCTGACTGTAGTAGTCAGAGCTAGGTGATAGATGGTTGCATCTCTGAATCCTAAACAGACCTCCAAAATCAGGGTCAAGTTGAGGCACATTCAGGCTAAGTGCAGGCTTTTGTAGGGACTATGGGGAGGTTAGATCACATTAAAAATGGCCATCTTATCTAACTAATTTCTCCCAAATGTGGGCCTTACACTTAGACCCACTCTCAGTGATTGAAAATCAGTCTAAAGCATGGGTTGGCAACATTTTTGGTCAGAGTGCCAAAAACACCCATAATTTGTAAGATGTTGGTGGGCAAGAGGCAGACAGCTGGGGAGCTGCAAGGTGCCTGATCCTTGCTGTGGCAGTGCAGCCCCAGCTCCTTTCATGCCATCTGGCCTGAGGCGCACATACCAAGTGAAATGCCTTCATGTGCCCCACACTCATACTTGTGCTGGGGGTTGCCTACCCCTGGTCTTATCCCACAACTGTGGAGAAGTTCCATGTGTACAGACCGGTCTAAAAATTATGGTACCTGGTCTAAGATAGACCTGCACTGATGTACATTCAAACTTAACTGACCTAGATTAGACCGGTGAATCAAACTTCAGTACGTTTACCTGTGCAGCCCCAGGGCAGGAGATCCCAGCTGCTTGCCCCAAACCCTGAGGATGCACTTTTCCTACCCACCCCACTGGCACCAGGTTATTTTTAGAGCCCCCTGGCCCCTCACCCCACCCCCTACAACAGACCAGTCCCCCCATCCTGCAACTTGCTAGTTTTAGTACGTAAGTATTGGTGGTGGAGAGGCAGGAGGGATGGGGGTGTAGGTTTGCCTGGTCGCCCCACCAAATCCCCCAGCCCGTATGATTCCAGGAAACCCACACAGACCCTGCCTGCCCCTCTGTTTGCTCCCTTGGATAGTGCCTGCCCCACCATCCCGGTACAGATCACACCTGCCCCTCCATCATTCCCGCAGATTGTGCCAGCCCCCTGATCTCCCCACAGACCACCAGTTTCCCCTCCACTAGACCCCTTCATCCCAACTTACCTAAGATTGGATGGCCATTTTTAATGCGATCTAACTGCTCCCTAACCCTCCCACAATATCTGCACTTGCAGAATGTTGGATGTCAGGTACCATTGCCAACTTTAGATCAGTTTCCAGATTGAGTTGCAAAGCAGGAAAGGTATTGTTCTGTAGTCTCTGCATTTTGTCTTATTCCAGGTTTGACTAATTTTTATAGGATCTGTTCCAATTATTTTATTGCTCTATAGGAATTTTCTATGCTTTTGCACATTGTTGTGCTTCTGTTTTTGATCACCTCATCAGCCATGTTCTATGTTTTTCTTTTCAGGAGTCTAATGTTAAGAGTCCCAGCAGTATATTATTTTAAAGCTAGAAATATGCTATGAAATGTTTATTCTCCAGCAGTGAAATTTTGCTTTGGGACTCTGCTTTAGGAAAAAAAATACTTGCAACTTGTTTGTTGATGATTTTGTGATTTAGTCTTTCACCCTGGATCTGCCACTTAACCCATATTGTTGGGAGATATACTATATATGCCTGAACTTCATGTATTTCTAGCAGGGGTAAATTATGAAATGAACTGGTAGTCATTGGGATTCCATGTGGCTGGAAAGGGTTCCCAGCAGTCATGTGCACGGGACAAATGAAGGGCTGTAGCCACATCTATCTCCCTCCCAGCCTGTTTAGGACAATTTGCCCATGCTTGTTCCTGTCCTATTCGTCCCATTCACTCTAAAACCAAACAGTGATGATTTAAATGCAACTCTGTAAGGTGCAAATCTACCCTGCCTTCTGCCTGATTTTCAGACTAACACAGCTAACCAGCTCTCTCAGCTATAATTATTAACATTGTTTGCTTATTTCAGTGATGATCAAAGTATAGGGGGAAAACCAGGAAATCCATGAAGATTTGTCCGAGTCACCAGTAATTATTTATTACTTTTTCAGTGGCGCTTAAAGACCAAAATGTGGGATCAGATATTTAAACCGCACCCCGCTCCTCCCTCCAGCCTAGAATTTTGAGAGTAACTACAAGTAAATACACTGACAAAAGGTAAGAGGAGAGAGGGAGGATAGAAGAGAGGAAATGTTTACCTACATAAGCAATTAGTGATCTGAGTAGTGCCCCCTCCTCTCTATAATCTCCACCAGTGCTCATAGACAGTGTTTTTGAGCATGGTACTGCTGTGACAGTCTAGGTAGAAACACCATTCACATGTAGTCCTGTTTTTTGGGTTAGTTTGTTACTATCTTTTCAATATGTCACTCTTCTCCCTTCAAACTATGGCAGGTTCCTGCTTGTTTTTGTGAATAATAGAGCCAGAATAAAATTTCCTGCCTGTGTGTGTGTTCTGAAATCGATAAGCTAGGGCAATGGAAAGGAAAACGTCTCTCTTCCTGAAAACTTCCATCTGAGAGCTGTCTCCGATGGCTGCCTGAAGCTGACAGAATGAAAGACCCACCAGGAGATGAGTCTGAGTCTGAAGTCTTTTAAATATGCAGGCAGCAAGGTGAAGACAGCAAGTTGATGTGCCACAGATTTCTGTTCATAAAAGGAGATTTAGCTCTCTTTTTTTCCTGTCTACCTTATGACCATATTTCTCGGCCTGTTTTTTTCCCATTTGCATTGGCTTCTCTTTCTTTTTACCTTTGTCCTTTAATAATCATGTTCTTAGATGTAGTGTGTAGACAAATAATTAGGCAGCTGATATTAGTGTACATTGTAGTAGTTAGAAAGATACCATGCTAAGCATGTGAAATTACCAAAATAATAGCTTCCTCATTAGAAATTGCCTATTTTTTAAAAAGATTCACTGATATTTTCATGGAGTTTGTCAAATGGTGATGCAAAATGATGCTGAATTGGCTAAAATAGCAATACTTTTTAAACCAGTCGTTGTGGTTTTCAGGTGCTTAGCACCAATTTGTACTTGAAATTAAATTATCACTGATACTCAGTGGCCATTCCAGGATGGGGTCCAGCTTTGAAAGACTAGCTATTCACCAGAAGCCCAAATCCAGCTTTTGCTATTTTGACTGCTACACCTTCCTACTTGTTTCCATCCTGTAACTTTTGGAACTCAATTTCTGGATGTACATACCTTGGTGACCATTTTGTAGTGAAACAAATATGAATTTATAGATGAACTGAAGGCATTAAAAAGCAGAATGAATAAAAAGGGCAACTCTTGCCTCAGAGTTCAAATTCAGCAAAAACTCGGAGAAATGCAAAGTTCATTTGTTGTTTTCTGTTCTTCCTTTCTTAAATGCTATTTGTCCTGTCACACAGAGACCACCATTGCCTTTTAGCTGTAATGCAGGTGTAATTCTTGAAGGAGTCATAATACTTCTTTTAAAGAGTCATAAAAAAACCCTTTCTGTCAATAGGCCACTTCTCCTGAGTTACATCTCCACCTCGTTCCCCAACTTGCTAAACTTATTCTGAAAGGAATGTAAACTCAGTTGTGTCTTATAGGAGCCAATCTTGCTAAATGTGTGGTTCAGTAGGACTGGATTTACACTTTTTAGCACTGGGGGAAGAGAGATGTTTTGCTGGAAATACTTGCATAAGAATATAAATTTGCCATACTGGATCTAGGCATGTATTTTGCATCTGGCAGCTGCCCTGCCACCTAATTCTTGAGAAGGAAAATGAAAAAAAATCCATATAATAAACCTAGGCAGTTGTATGGAGATGATAGGAAATGCTTTCTGACTCCTTCAGGCTATCAGCTGTCCCCTGAATCTTGAGATTACTTTTATCTTCAGAAGAAAATAAGAACCTCTTACTATATACCAAAAGGTGAAATCCGGTCTTTATTAATGAAAGCAGAGTTCATGTTAGGACTTGTGGTGAACAGTTTCTGACCTGAAGAAAATTGCTTGAAAGTGGGAAAGTATTTTATACACATATTGACCTTAGAAACTGATGTGCTGTGTTTGTGTATAAAGCCTGTCTCTCGGTTTCCTTAGCAGAGAGAGGTCCAGAGGTCCAGCCTCTATGAGCATTCATATTTTACCACAGCAAATTTAATCAAGAAATCCCAGTGTGTCAGGGTTAAAAGTGCTAAGAGTACAAAATCAGTGTGCTCTGGCTCTTGCTATCGTGCCACTGGCAGTTTAGTGACAGTTCCAATCTCAGCAGGAGATCTAGCTCACTAAGACATTCTTTAATCTTCCTTATGTTGATAGTTACCTAAAGGTTACAAAATAATAAAACCAAAAAGACTTATTAGAATAAGAGATCACCTGAAAGAAGGAAATGCTGATTTAAATACAAATGTGTCACTTAACAGTCTGAAAATACTAATCTGCTCTCCTTGTCTCCCCCAGCATATATCCAGAGAAATGTTTGTGAGACATGAAAGAAAGAGGGCAGGTGAGGGATTACAAATGCGTTGCATTGTATGCAGGCATTGACATTTGCACCATTCCTTCTGCTCAGAGAAGTCTTTGTAATTTGTTCTATTACAAATTCACTTTAAATTTTTGTTGTAATAGAACTATTGGTTAGCCACACTTGCTAACTTTGGGAGTATTTAAAATTTTGTATAATTGCATTACCCTTCAGCTCAGTTTTCCCCACTCTTTTCTCTTTCTTCCTGTGTTGTATCTATCAAACTTCAAAAGCCATGGTTTCTGTCTGTCTAAACCAAAGATGCTCAATGAATACACTGGGCACCTCAGGTGCTGCAAGATCCTTTGAAGGGTGCTGAGGAGATAAGCAAATAAAGGCAGGCAGGCTCAGGCTCTCCCTCTGGCTGCTCCCCCAACTCCACTGCCTGCCT
The DNA here is from genome assembly GCF_052110815.1 of Crocodylus siamensis. Lineage (NCBI taxonomy): Eukaryota > Metazoa > Chordata > Crocodylia > Crocodylidae > Crocodylus > Crocodylus siamensis. The sequence goes on along the minus strand of NC_143403.1, from coordinate 57,437,940 downwards.
CCTTTGCAAGGAAATAAGCCCTGTAATAAATCAATTAGTCACCAAAGTTGCCAAAGTTATGGAGGAATGCCTTGAGTCTGAAAAGTTTGAGAACCACTGGCCTCAACTCTTTATGTGGTCCTAATCACTGTGGTCTCTCAATACAGTGTCCCAAGTTTAAAGTGTCCCAATACTGTCTCCCAAGTTTAAAAGTTGGGAAAATAATAAAGCATCTGTCTCCTTCCTCTCAAGCCTGTTAGAAAAGTAAGAGGTGTCTCAAATATTTCATTAAGTGTGACATGGTATAAAGACCTCAAATACTACATACAGGGTCCACTACATGTAAGATCTGCTCTGCTCACCTCACCTCACCTCACCTCATATGGGGCAGGGGCTAGAAATGATGTTCTAAACATAGTCTGCTTACCTTTTTGTTGATTGGATAAACATGACCAGTGGGATCACCTTTACTATGGTAGAAATCAATGAAGATGCACAATCAACTTCAGGACCTGGAACATCAGGACCGTTATGGACAATCCTAATAATGAATATCCAGAGCAATGGAATAATGACTTGAGAATTTAGGTGACACAACACTGATGTCACTGCACGGAACAAGGCCCGGCAAGTGGGAGGTGGGCAACTCAAAGAACAAGGAGGCAGCTATACCCTTCTCTGGAAGGGTAAACAGGAAGAATGTCAACTTCAGGGAGTTGCCTTTGCCATTAAGAATCAACTCTTAAACCAACTCAGTGAGTTTCCTATTGGAATTAATGAGCCCCTCATGACTGTCTCAAATTGGCAGAGAGCCAATACGCCACTGTCATCAGTGCATATGCCCTGATTCTTGACACCACCAACAAAACCAATTCAATGCCCACCTTGACTGAGTCCTCTGATGTTGCAGGAGAAAACAGACTTATTTTGCATGGTGATTTCAGTACCAGAGTCAGAAGGGATTCAAACTTCTGAAAAGGAACCCTCGGCAAAGAAGGAGTACGAAAGGTTAACTCTAGTGGCACCCTCCTCTTGACCAAATGCACAGAGCATGGCCTCACCATCACAAGGTATCATGGCAACACCCATAATCTAAGCATTGGGACTTGATTGACTATGTCATCATTCGTGCCTGGGATTACAAAGATGTCCTCATCACTGAAATTATATATTTCATAGATTTCATAGACATTAGGGCTGGAAGGGACCTTAGAAGATCATTGAGTCCAGCCCCCCCACCCAAAGGGCAGGAAGTCAGCTGGGGTCATTGGATCCCAGCAAAATAAGCATCCAATTTACTCCTGAAGGTGTTCAATGTAGGTGCTTGAACCACCTCGGATGGCAGGCTATTCCAGACCCTGGGGGCTCGGACAGTAAAGAAATTCTTCCTTATGTCCAGCCTGAAAGAGTCTTGCAGTAGTTTATAACCGTTTGACCTAGTCCATCCCTTGGGGTGCTCTGGTGAACAAATGTTCCCCCAGATACTGATGGTCATCCCTGATAAACTTATAGGTGGCCATCAGATCACCCCTGAGCCTGCACTTTTCCAGGCTAAAGAGCCCCATGGCTCTCAGCCTGTTGTCATAAGGTCTGTTTTCCTGACCTGATCATGCGTGTGGCTCTTCTGGAATCTCTCAAGCTTCTCCACATCCTTTTTGAATTGTGGGGCCCAAAACTGTATTCCAGCTGTGGCCTCACCAATGCCGAGTACAAGGGGAGAATGACGTCCCGGGACTTGCTTGAGAAGCATCTATGGATGCAAGCCAGCGTTTTGCTCACTTTACTAGCTGCACCATCACATTGCAGGCTCATGTTCATCTTGTGGTCAATGATGAAGTCTCTTTCTTCTGTAATGCTATCCAACGTAGCACTGCCGAGCCTATAAGGATGCTGCAGGTTTTTCCTCCCAAGGTGGAGAACCTTGCATTTTTCAATGTTAAACACCATCAGGTTCTCATCTCCCCATCTGCTGAGCCTGTCCAGGTCAGCCTGGATAGCCCTCCTGTCTTCAGGTGTGGATGCTTTGCCCCAAAGTTTGGTGTCATCGGACAACTTGGCCAGTCCACTTCTCACTTCAGTGTCCACATCATTAATGAAGATGTTGAACAGTATGGGTCCAAGGGCAGAGCCTTGGGGGACCCCACTGGTCACAGGGCACCATGACGATTGACTTCCATCAATTACCACCCTCTGGATCCGACCACGGAGCCAATTTCCCAGCCAGTGGATCATGGTGGACCCAAGGCCACAATTGGTCAGTTCTGCCAAGAAGTGATCATGGGATACCCGATCAAAGGCTTTTTTGAAGTCAAGATATATGCCATCAGTTTCTTCTCCCTTGTCCAGGTGATAGGTCATCTGGTCATAAAAAGAAATGAGATTGGTCAAGCAAGACCTATCCGCAACAAACCCGTGCTGGCTATCCCTCAGGATGTTGGCATCGGCCAGTCCATTAAGTATGGCCTCTTTAATAAACTTTTCTAAGACCTTTCCCAGGATAGAAGTCAGGCTGATAGGCCTATAGTTTGCCAGATCCATTTTCCTCCCTTTCTTGAAGATAAGCACCACATTGGCCTTTTTCCAGTCTTCAGGGACTACACCAGAACACCAGGAGTTCTCAAAGATCCATGCCAGAAGCTGAGCTATGATGCTCGCCAGCTCCTTGAATATGCTAGGAGCTGACAAGTGCTGGACCTATCACTGACTCATCCACTCAGTTATGTCACTCAAACTGGCTCCCAAACAATGGCTGCAGCAGAAGCAATACTGATGGAAAGTCAACATCGAAGGACTCAAGGACCCAATCAAGTGAGACCTCTTCCACCAGTACCTCAATGAAAAACTGGCAAATTCCAATCAGCAGCAATGGGAGAATGTCAGCAGCACTTGGGGTGCTTTCAAGTCCACAGTCATCAGAGTCTGCAAAGAGACCCTTGGACTCTATCAGGAAACACCAAGACTGTTTTGATGAGAGTGACTGACTGACTGACTGACTGACTGACTGACTAGTTGGTCCAAGAGTTGATCAAATGCAAGGCCTTTTGTGTTTGGCAGAATGACACCAACTCTAAGCAATATAAATAGTCGCCAGCAAGCCATGGCAGAGGTCCAAAGGAGGACCCACAATATGAAGAAGCAGATGGTGGGAAAGGAAGGTGAAGGAGATTCAACATCTCACTGACATCCATGATGTGTGTTTTTTTTCAGTGCCACCAAAGCCACCAACAGTCCGAGCATGCAGGGACCCAAGCCCCTTGAGACCTAAGAATGGAGGAGACCTAATCAAGCAAAGGGGAGCTATCAACACCTATTGGAAGGAGCACTTTGAAGGCCTTCTCAGTCAAGACTTTGTTGACGAGAGTGTTTTCAGTTTCATCCTGCAACACACAGAGTCCCTTCAACTCTTGATTAGGTGAGGAAAGCCATCAAGCAGATGAAGAACAAGTCACCTGGAGCAGATGGAATCCCTGCCAAAATCTTCAAGCAAGGGGGAAAGGAGCTTACATCACAACTCTTCTTAGTGATCTGGAATGATGAAGAAATCCCAGATGACCTATGGAGACACTATGATCATGATAGTCTTCAAGAAAGGAGATGGGTCCAACTGTAGAAATTACAGAGGATCACCTTGCTGTCCACCACAGGAAAGCTGATTGCAAGAACCATCTCTTCCCACTCAAGAAGCACAACCAACATGATCATCACTGCTTGCCAGCTTCAGGAAAAATGCTGGGAAAAATATACACCTCTCTCTATGGCCTTCTTTGGCCTCACAGAAGCCTTCAACTCAACCAAGAAGTGCTATGGAGGATCCTTCTGGGGTACAGATGCCCACCAAAATTCATCACCATTCTTCAGCTGTTCCATAAAAACATACGAGCAGTGGTTCTCAGTAATGGATCTATCACAGATCCCTTTGAGGCTAAAACAGGAGTTAAATAAGGCAGCAGTATCACTCAGACACTCTTCTCAATATTCCTTAGTGCAATTGTGCATCTGACTACCAACAAGTTTCCAGTCAGAGTGGAGCTAAACTACCAAATGGATAGTAAGTATTTAATTTCAGCTGACTCTGAGCCAAAACCAAGACTACCCTGATTTCAGTCATTGAGCTCCAGTACACTGATGATGCTTTAGTGTCTGCTCACTCAGAGGCAAATCTTCAGGCAGTTATCAACACCTTTACCAAGGCATACAAAATAATGGAACTGATGCTTAACATTCAGAAGACTAATGTCCTCCGTCAACAAGCTCTTAATGATCAGTTTCCAGCTTCGATAATTCAGATCTACAGTGAGACTCTGGAAAAAGTTTGATTATTTCCTGTACTTCAGAAGCCATCTCTTGCAGAAGGGTGACATTAATGAGGAAATCCAACATTGCCTGAAATGTGTAAGTGCAGCCTTCAGGCACCTGAGAAAACAGGTGTTCAAAAAAACCACAACGTCAGATTCTAAAACAATCTTATGGTTTATCAAGGAGTCATGATCCCCTACCTTACTGTACAAAGCTGAGACATGGACATAACATGTAGGAAAAACCTTAAGTCACTGGAGAAGTATCGTCAGCACTGCCTCCAGAATATCCTTCAAATCCGGTGGGAAGACAGTTGAACAAAGTTAGTTTCTTATCACGAGCAAACACCACAAGCATCAGTGATGATCACCTGACATCAACTTTGCTGGCCTGACCACATCATGTGGATGTCTGACTCCAGACTCCCAAACCAAGTTATATTCTCCCAGCTCAGTCAAGGTATATGTTCAGGAAGACATCAGAGAAAGCACTTCAAGGACATCCTCAAGGGCACCTTGAAAAAAATGCAACATAGACATCAACTCATGGGTGACTATCACCCAGTACTGCCCCAAATGGAGGAAGAGTCTGCCGCAAGGATCTCAGTACTTTGAAACATTACAATGACAAGAGATGGAAAAGCGGGAGCAGCAGAAACAGTGCGTCACGGACTCAATCAAGAATCCAGAGCCATCCAGCCTGGATGGAAACACATGCCCAAGTTGGAATAGAGTTTGTCAATCCCAGATTAGCCTTTTCAGCCATCTTCAGACCTACAGATAAGGCAGTCATGGAAAACAGTCATCGTTGACTGTGAGGGATTGCTGATGATCATGATGACTACATACATTTATGCTGGTGGAAATCACATTGCAGGGCTAGTTAGTGAAAAGTCCAGCAAGCGTGGAGACAAGAGTTGCAAGGCATCTACAACTTCCATTTCACCACTGAGCTTGGAGCCAGCTGGAGGAGGAGTGGGACAAAGACAGCCAGATGTGTTGATTCAGTTTTTTCTCAAGGGGGTTTTCCCCCAGATTCAAAAGGTCAAGCTTCTGTGCAAGGATGACCACAATACCAATATGTCTCCTGATAGACTTGTTGGCTACCATTTGAACCTTCCTGAGGCTTCTGTATTTTATGAATTGAAGTAATCAAACTTGACCTATCTGGATCAGTGGTACCAGAAATTATGACCAACTGTTAATGCATTAAGGCTATTTTAGTTCCTGACCCTGTTTCAGCCAGCCAGATTTTATTTTGGAGTTTTAAAGATGTGACGTGCATGTATGAAATGCAGGCTGTGGAAAGGAAATGTCATTATAACCAAGAAGAATGGTACCTGAAAAAACCTGAGGCATTGGGAACTAGATCAGTTAGTGGAATTGTGCAGTGTTAGTGCAATTGTGCAAATCTGGGAGGAAAGGCACATTCTTTTAAACTCAAGGCAAATAGTATTTGATGCTGTGTGCGATTTAAAGATGGGAAATGATTTCAACCACTTAAGGACTTTTGCCAAAAAAAATTTTTTTTTTTCCTAAAAACAGTGTTGTCAGTTAGCTATTTAGTAAGTGTTTGAATAAGCAGTTTAGGATGTAAAGCTCTTGGAATATAATTGTAAAACCAATGTATGATTTGGTATCTACATCTGTAAAATGGGAATAGTGAAATCTGCCTCTTTGTCAAGTACTTCCTGATCTAGGCCAGTAGTATTCAAACTTGTGATCCCGTGGGCCAGATTGGGCTCCACGTACCATGGTGCCTCTGCTTAGCCCTGCATACCTGGATTGGGTGCCATGCAGCCTTGGCTGGTCCCTGTGAGCCAGAATTGAGCTCTGAGGCTCTGTGCCACCACTCCTTGGCCCTGTGTGCAAGGGTCACACAGGCCAGATAGTGTGGCCCTGCTGCCCTGCATGGCATTGGGTCCCATGATGACCTGCGCACCTGAACTAAAATGCAGGGTCATGCTATCTAGCTCAGAGGGCTCCTTGTAGGTCCAGAAATTTGGCAGCAGAGGAGCCCACCACCACCCCATTTTCAGACACATGGGGAGCCTCAAAGGCTGAATGACAATGTCAGGGCTAGATCTGGCTCACAGGGCAGGGGTCAAGCACCCTTGATTTAGGTGGTAGATGGGTTTAATAATAATAGTTCATGCTTACTTTCTGCTACCATTTAAAGGCAGCTTTGTTCTTAATGCTTTTTTTTAAGTGGCACCATAAGTGTTTGTTGCAACACGTAAAATGTATTAAATAGAAAGCAAAACTCCTTGCATTTCCAAGCCTATGGTTTAAAGGATTTAGATCAATAGCATTTTTATATGACATAATTTCAAGCCTTGTGAACACCCAGTCCTCGGGCAATTCATTTTTAAACATTTTAAAGTGTGTTTAGCTCCAGGTACAGTAACCATTTAATTTACCTAAATAAATGACAATCATATAGGAACTGGCTCTTGTACAACAGAGGGAAATGGGAGCTCTTCAGGGAATTATGAATGACCCAGCAGATTAAAAACAGCAGGTCAGAAAGAAGCCCACTTGCAGGCATAGCAAGTAAGCATGTATTTTGGATCTGTATATTGAACATAAATCTACACTAAGAACTTTGAAGCTTAAAGGTTAATGGATTTTTGTAGCGTTACTGCGAGAGCTGTACTGCCCCAAGTGCAGGATGGGCTGTTGTCTATTGCAGCGAGAAATTAGGGGCAATGAAAAAGTGTACTATTACTTATGGGAGTGCCAGTAGCATGCCATGAATTTCCAGAGCAGGAGCATACAATATAGATAGACGGACGGACCGACAACAGGTTTATGTAGGGATACAACTTGTAAGCACTTGACTTTTTTAAAAGACAAGTGGAATATATAAATGATTCCTAGTCATTCTCAAATTTGCAATGGTTGTTAGATAGTTTCTTGGCTACAGTAGGTTCCACCTATGCAGAGGGTAGCGACTTTCAGCACATCACAAGGGGTGTTCCCTGAAAACACTGGTACAGAAAAAGTTGTGGAACCATATTTAAAGAGTTGACAAATGGGCAAGCGAGGTTGGCATTATTGGTAGAATTAGAGGGTCAGGAGAGTGAGTGGGTAAGAAGGAAGTGATAGTTATGAAGAGATTTTAATCTGATGACAGGAAACTTAACCAGTATTTAGTGGGAGAGCCAGAGCCTGTGGAGGAATTTAGAGAGAAGTGGAATAGGGCCAAGACTGTATTCAAGCTGAATTCTCTGTGAGGAGTGGAGGGAAGTGGATATCAGGCAGATCAGCAAGTATGACATTTTAGCAGGCAAGATAGCTAGCGTATTATGCGTGCCTGAACCATGAGGCTTAGTAGCAGAGTTAGAAAAAATGGTGAATTTGAGAGGTTGAGGAGGAAGAAGCAGAAGAGCTTGGATGCAGCTTGAATCAATGCAGTGCTGGAGTAGTTAAGACTAAGAGAGGGGGCTGGTGGCAGATACACAAGCGGAAGTTGGGAGCGGGGGCTCGGTGAGAAGGGTTTGAGGCTGACATAGTTCAGCTTCAGTTGTCAAGGGGGCATCCAGACTTGAGAGAGGGGGGCTGAGCCTGTCGTGGAGGCAAAAAGTAAGGAGCCGACTGCTGGTGGGAGCCATTGTAATGGATATTATAGTTCGCCCACGGGTCAGCCCTTCCACCCCGCACCCGCCAGGGGTGGGAGCATAAACTCTCTGCAGCTCCCTCAGAGGCAGGCAGGGAGGAAGGAAAAGGGGCACCCGGTACGGAGCTGACGGAGTAAGGGGCTGCCCCAGGCAGGTGCATGAGGGCTGGAGCCACACCAGGGCCCGGGGCCGGCGGGGAGGAGGGGCGCGCTTGGAAGGGGCCAGCAGATACGGGGCTAAATTGGGTCAAAGTGTAAGGGGGGGCGGGGGAGCGGGTCTGTATTAATGCTGCGTGCCGGTAGGGGCAGAGGCTCGCTAGACTGTCCGAGGGCAGCAGCACCCCGCAGCCGGCCCGAGGGCAGCTCCCCCCGCGCCCCGAGCATCCCGCCGCCCGCGCGTCGCGCCGTGTCGCCCGCTTCCCCGCCCGGAGCCCAGGCGGCAGGAAGCCCGAGGTAGGTGGCTCCCGGAGCAGGGAGGAAGTCGGCGAGCGGCGGGGGCAGCGCGGCGGGGCTGGCTGCGGCCCGGCCCCCCGCTCCCGCTGCGCCCGCCGAGCCCGGTCCCGCCGAGCCAGGTGGGCTGGACGCGCTGGGGCGCGGCGCGGGGGCGGGCGAGGGGGCGGATTCGCGGGGCCACGTGATTGGCCGCGGCAACCTCCGGCGGCCTGAAAACAAAACCCCGCCGGAGCCGAGCGCAGCCGCCGCCACCGCACGCGGGGCGGGCCGCTATGGCGGGATACGGGGGAGCGCCCGGCACTGGCGAAGGGAGGCAGCCCCGCCGCGCCCCGACACCGGCCCGTGGGCAGCTCCCGGCCGCGCCCCGCCGCGGGCCCGACGGCTCCGCGTGAGCCTGGCGCGGGCGGGCAGCAGCGCCCGGCCCGGGGGACCGCGCCCCGCGGGGGATGGTGAGTTACCTGCGGGCCGGGCCGGGGCGAGGCGAGTCCGGAGGAGCCTCTGTCTCTGCTGCCGCCTTGGCCCCGTGCGGCGCCAGGCGGCCCCCGGGTTGCATGCAAGGGCCGCCCCCGCGGTGCCCCGGGGCTGCGGCGGGGACTCCCTGCCCTGCACTGGGCTGCCCCGGGCACTTCCCGCCGCAGCAGCTGTGGGGCCTGTGCTGTGCGCGGGGAGGCTGTCCTCCGTGCCCCCCGCACAGCCTACAAAGGACTGAGAGGGAGAAGTTGGGGGGAGGTCTGTGCGTGTTTGTGGGTTTACTTTCCCTTGGAGAGGATGAATTAGTTAGCAGGCTCGTTTTCAGCTTAGCCCCAGAGAGCTAAAGGGGAGGCTCTTGTGTGGGGAAGGAGAGGGGAGGGCAGGCCCAGCTGTGATCTCTGGTGGGCCCCTGGCTGTTTTGACTGCGACAGGCACCTGACGGGCACCATGCTCGGGCTAGAGGTTCCCCCTGGAGCAGGGCCTGACTGACGTGCTCGCTGTGCGGGGTCTCTTCACCACAGTAGTGGTGGCAGTTCGCCTGAAGGGAAGGGGGAATAAGAGGATTCCGGTTTCATTAGTAGTGTAGCAAAACCAGTCAGCTGTGCCCAGGCAAATGTTTAGAGCTTTTGAGCTTTCTGTTGTACCTTTGAACTGCAAGAGGAATCTCAATGTCGTGCACAAAGGAAGTACCCCATGCTGTTTGTGGCCTGGGCTACAGCCTCTTTACATAAATTTATATCCTAAACTACCTGCTCTAGAGGCTTTATCAGCCTGGCATCTGGAGGGATGTGCCTTTTGTATGGAGATCTGTTCAGGTCGGCATCCTTTTTATCCAGATGCAGCTGGTATTGACAGTATGTTCCAAGTGGGGATCACCAGACGGTGTTAAGCAGGTTATCCTGCCCCTCGGTTTTACCTTCTTGAGCGCTGTGAAGAATTCTGGGGGCTGAGCCTCTCCTCCTTTTAAACCTTCTGGCTGTTCTCGGGCGTACAATTCTCATCTGACAGTATCCCAGAAATCAAACAGCAGTAGACTGTATGTTTTCTTTTGCTTAGTTGACTGAGTCACTGCTGTGTCCTGTGCCAGATGAAGCTGTTATAATATTGCTGCTAGCTAAATATCGAAAATCCCTTGTGTATATTGTTATTAGCATTCTTGTAAATAGGGTCATTCAAGCATAGTTCCTCTGCAGTGCCTTGTTCCCCAGTGTTATCAAGCAACACTCAAGTTAAGCTGGATTGCTGGGCAGTCTCCTACCCCTGTGTTTACATGAGTCTGGCATTTCCACCAAATTCTGTGATTGGATAAAAAAGCTTTTGTTGTTGTTGCTGACTTGCTTTCAAAATCTTCCAGGACCTTCCCCATAACATGGAGTCAACATCTGGCCATGTTGTGCACATGCGTTTTTGTTTTTGTTTTTGTTTTGGTAGGTTGTATGAAGTTGCTGAGAAATGGAAGGAGAGCCATGATGAAAACTCTGTCTGCTGCAGTAGTTTTGTAGTGTCAAAGGGAAATGTATCTTGAGGTTAGAGATGAGGTGCATAGCCATTACAGAAGAAGGTTCTGTTTGCTTTCTGCAGCAGTCAGGGTTGCTGTTCAGAGCCTCCACTTGCTGGACAGAAAAGGAAGTGCTCTGTAGACATTTGTTTTGAGGACAGAAGAAGATAGTAATCGAAACTATTTAATAACCCCACAGCCTTGCTTGAAGATCTCATTTGGTGAAGATGGACTATACAAACTTCTGTACAGGTTTTTAGCTGTTGGAGAGGATTATACTTCCTTGCAGGCTTAATTCTTCTTTAATGGTGTTAACACTGTTCATGTGTCTGTCTGATTCCTAATCACCACCATGCAGGTATTTGTTTCTTATTATCTGTGTTGTATAAGCTGCTTCCTTCTCATTGTCTGCCTGCTAACGGTTTTAATCTATGATGCACAGCCTTACCATTCCAACAACAGATTGTGAAACCTCAGATAGAACCATGACCTTCAAATCAGCAAGTTCATCTGTTTACAAACATGTAGCTTTAATAATTTGATGTTGAAGAAGAAAAGGAGCAGAAGATCCTAGCCACAGGTGCCTGTCCGGGGGGGGTTTGACTTGAGATTAAAATGCTTTCCCACTAACCTTTGCCCTTGTTTTCTCTCCTGTATTAGAGTAGGAGGAAGTTTATTGACAATATGTGCTCAGCTGAACTGCCCAATACTTTTGTTCAGACTACAGTGATAGAAGGTGCATGTGTTTCTCAATAGCTCCTGCATTTGTACATGTACACACATTGGTTATGGGATGCATCATTCCCTTGCAAAGGCCTTTTGTTAAAATTCACTGGTTCTAATCATCCATGGTTGTGCAGTGGATCTTTATACAAGCTGCTTGATATTACTCCCACTTTACAGTCTCCTAGTCCTGCCGACTAATACAATGTACTCATCTTTCATTATATATTTTAAATTGCGGAAGAGAGATTGAGAAATAAACACCCCTATAGATGGCCATCTCTCTGAAACCATCATCTTATTGTTTGCACAGTAAGTCTCCCCCTTCAACCTGTTCCCAAGTTTAGCAGTGAGCTGAAAAAATATCTCCTGTCTTATGTTTTGGAGGCTGGGGTTCACAATCTACTGTCTTTCTTAGTAAGAGCTCTGATGGAAGCTGCTATAATGATTGCCTGTGTTTGGGCCCTGTCAGTGCTACAGCTATATATATATCAGCATCACAGATCCTGATTACAATATGGCTGTTTCCTGACCCAGTTAACATAATATTAAAACTTGTATTTTATCTGGGATTTCTTCTGTGTGCGTGTTGCACCATTTCCAAACATTTTTGAGAAATGGGAACAAATTTGGAGGGATTTTTTTATGCCTGTTTGCTTGGCTAGGAAAAGCTACACACTAGGAGATGAGGGAAGAGATCTGAAGATGTGTTCCCATCCATTTCCCTAAAATCAAAGGGCAACAGGGCTCTTAAGATCACTGCAAACCCATTGAAATCAGAGCAACCCATATGTTCCATGTATCTTAGCCAAAAGATTAAACTTAAACTACAGGGTGAAGGTTTTTTTTTAGTCAGGCAAAACATTATTAGTCAAGTTGGAATTGAGCCAAAACACAAGGCTTAGCAGGGTTGGAGTTTGTAACTGTATCTAAGTGCTTAGTGCTGCAGTGTGTTTAGTTGTAAGATGGCGTGTGATATTGTGGAGGATGCTGTATAACTGTTGGTCTCGAAAAATACAATGGAAACCAGTCACAAGTGCTCTAGAATGTGTTTTTTGTCTCTTACCTTCTAATGCATTACTGGACGTTAGCTCAGTACCCAAAAGGAAAATGTCAGCTACTGAATTGGCACATGGATTTTTCTATGAAGTTTCTGAGAGAAGCCTCAGAAGTACTAATATAACAAAATGCTACTTGGTTTTTGATATCAGGTGGGACTGGGGCCTGGTTTGATGATGTTTGTATCAACATATAGAAGGGACATCATTACTATCAAAAGTTCTTTTCTGGGCTGTAATAATGAATATTCTCTCTACACCCCACCCTGGAATGCTTTTCTGTTTTCAGAGACCCTCGTGTTTTGCAGTAGTTTACCTGAGTATTATGGGTGTTTGCCGTCAGGCAGAAGATCATAAATTGAGATGTGAAAATGGAGAGGGTTTTTTATCAACCAAAAATTGAATCTTCTGATAAAAGAAGGTAATTTTTCTTAGGATCCTAGCAATCTAGTATACCATCCTTCAGCCACTGCTTGTCTCTTTCACATGTAGAAAATCTGATCAATGAGATGGATGTCTCATTCAGCCTGCATATTAGACTGAGTAGCTCAAATAGCATGTCAAAAACTCGGATGTTCAAGTTAGTGAATATGCCTTCGGTGTTTTTTTTTTTTTCCAAATACTATGTTGAAGGAGTGGTTTCTGGCCTGCTAGGGTGAATATTTAAGTGGGAGATAGCATCTCCCATCGGTGTGAGTCTGGCATTAAAGCGTTTCAGGGTGAAAGAATAATGAATTACTTAGAGATCCAAATTAAAAATCTGTGTTAGGTCTCAGTGAATACTATAGCTTCCAATGCTGAAAAGTTCAGGTGGTTCTTTTAGTTTTGTTTATTAGATAGGCTCAGGGTGGCTCAGAATAAAAACGAGATACGTTTTAAAGACATACAAATATTAGAGTAAAATAACATGTAATAGAACAAAGCCTCCAGACAATGCTCCAAACTTAACCGGGCCTGCTGAAGGCTTGCCCAAGTTAAAAAAGGTCTTAATGCTGAAGGTGGGCAGGCTTCTAAGACTCTAAGAGGCCAGAAGAGGGAGGGAATTCCAGAACCAAGAAACAGCTGCCAAGAATGATCTCTTATGTTTTCACCAAACAAAGTTGGTGCATAGCTGTTACTTGCAAGAAGTTGCTCTTGGCTAATCTTAGAAATCATGACATACTGGCTTCTCCCTTGCATTCTGTAGGGTTTGGGCCTATTTGGTCTTATAGGTCAAAACCAGCACTTTGAATTGTTCCCAGAAATCTACAGGAAGCCAGCACAGACTGGAGCACTTAAAGCAGTGTGTTCCTGGTGATCCATCCCTGTCAGAAGGCAAGTTGCTGTGATCTGCACTGGCTGCAGCTTCCAGGTGGTCATCAAGGGCCCCACCTAGAGCACATTGCAGTAATATAGCATTGAGGTTACAAAAGTATGGATGACGGTGACCACATCCAAATAAGGGAAAAGTTGGAGCATTCTCATTAAATGGAGGTAGTGGAAACTGCTCGTATCCACATTGTGACCTGCAAATCCAGAAGTATTCCAAGGCTGCCAACCTGAGTCGCAAGGAAGAGGAGGCTGAACCCCCTCAGCAATAGGTGTCCATATCCCCTGCAAGTTAGGAGGTCTGCCAGCCACCATCGCCTCTGATTCCTCTGGGTTCAGCTTCAGTTGGTTCACCACAGCCCAACTATAGCCAGGACTGAGACTGAAAGGCCTGCATCAGATAAAACAGAGAGAGAGAGCAGTTTTTAATATGTAGCCCTGTGACTGAATGGTGACAGTGAACCAGTGAAAGCTATGTAGATAGCTTGGACAGTGATAGACACCTTGGATAGGAAGGCTATTGGTGGCATCTCTGTTACTGGCTTTAATCAAATCCAGCTGGAAATTAATGTTTCTTGCACCATCCAAGATTTTTTTTTTTGCCTGCAGCAGCTCCTTGCCTCTGGCCCAGTTGGACATTCCACAGATCATATTGTTCTGTGCATGCTTTCGAACATCTGGCTTGTGGGTTTTTTTCTTTTCTAGTTGTGCATTGTGCATTGTTCTGTTGCTGTTCCCAGAAGGATAGAAAAGCTCCCTTTTTGGGAGTGAGACTAGCAGTAGCATTTAAGATTTATTTCCAGCCTTAACTTTTTCTTGTTCCCTAAACATGGGATCCTTTGTTACCCTTGTCTTGAATTTCTCTAAGGCAGTTACCTGAATAGTACTGTACTGGAAACAGTGGACCCCGGTTTTCTGTATGTGGAACATTTCTGCTGCTGTCCTAGATTAGGGGTGGGCAATTATTTTGGCTTGGGGGCTACTTTAGGAATTTTGGTGAACTGTTGTGTTGGGGCAGGGGAATGCTGGCCCAGCACAAGGTCAGGGGGGCAGCACAAGGCAGCAGTTTATCCTATCAAGCTTGGGTCCATCTGCCCTGCACCCACCATCAGGGGCACCAGATGGAGTGGGCAGGCAGGGTCTCCCATGGACACCTGTGGGACAAGCGTGACAGTGTGGGGCTGGGGCCTGGGGTAGAGCTGCAGTGTGGTCCCTGCACATCCCTGTGCTGAGCGCTGGTTTTGTAGGCAGGGACATGCACAGAGTGGATCACTGCTCTGCCCCAGGCCCATGCTGTCACTGCCCCACAATCCTAGCCCCTGCCTGCCCATCCTGCGCCCTGCCCACCTGCAGTCCCATCCCATACACCCTTCCCATGGAGGGGGGGGCAGGGTTCCTGCCCCAGTTTTCATGGAGACCCTACCCACCCACTGTGTCCAGAGCCCAGGCAGTGGGTGTGGGGCAGCAGGGCCAGAGTCCCCAGGTTGCAGGGCCAGGGTTGGCAGCAGCAGAGACACTAGCAACAGCAACCTGAAGGAGTCTAGCCTCTACACCACTCACTCCCTGCCACTTCATGTGTGGCCAGTCCCAGGGGCAGTGGGACCAGCCACGCATGCCACAGCCCCCTGCTCTTGGGTCAGGTGGGGCCAAGGGACCCATTGCTGGTTGGATAGAGTCCCTTGGTGGCCCAGACCAGCAGAGTGTCTGTCCTTAGCATCTGAAGTGGATACAACTAGAAGTATGGCAGTTTTGTGATACTCTTGATACAAGTACGTTAGGAGCTATAGTAAAGCGAAAAAAAAAAAGGAAAAATAATTTGGGACATAAATCATGTTTCAGTCTGTATCCCATGTGAAAGTATAGTTCACGAATTCACTAGTGGTTGGTTAGTGGACAGAAGCACAGAGTGGGTAGGGGATGTGTTCACTTTCTTCCCCTGTATACTTCTTTGGAATAACCAGCCTCCTTCACTGACCTTGTGGTGGTTTTTGATGCGGATAGCTACTGGAGTAATTCACACTCATTGTTTTAAGCTGTAACTCGCCACTTAGTTTCACCACTGTCGCTCACCACTTTATGGCTTCCTCGGCAGGCAGTTCAGCCCCAAAACTGTCTTAGGCTTGACCTCCCCATACCATGAAGGTAGACCGCATTTCTGTCAGAAGCATGTAGCCTTCGGTTGATGAGGAAGATTGGCGAGAGGGAGCCCCAGTACAGATTTTAAAATGTTTTTGATTTATTTTATTTTCCTTTTATTTTATTTTTATGATGCCAGATTAATCCAGCATTTGCTTACATGTGCAGCTTGATGCCTTGGCTTGGTCTTGGTTACATGAAACATGCAAAACTGCACAGCTTTATCACTTGGTACATGAAGAGTCATTTCACAAAACCCTTTCTTTTATGACTTTCACTTTTCCTTGCTCTTTGCTGTAAGTGCAGTACCATCAGGCTGCTGCTGCTACTTTCAGCTTCCTTCTCTACTTCCAGAGGCACGTTTGGAGGTAGATGTAGGAAAGCAATTTGGAAGCTGCATATAGGCTGCACCACAGTGAAAAAAATGGCTTTTTCTGGTTTCATGTATATGCACATATTTGGATCCTTCCAAAAATGTTTGCCTCCAGCCTAGTAAAAGCTTGTGTTGTGACAATCCCTTTGTATGTAAGACAAGGTAGGAAATGTACTCGCTGATACCATGATGTCCCTTACCTTTATCTTTCAGATAAGAGTTGGTGCAAGTGCTGAAGAAACTCTTTACATGAGTGGGGAAAGTACCTGCCATTCTGAAATAGTTCAGATTAAAATTGTGTTCAGTTATGAGTAACCTCACAACCTGAAAAAGTTTTCATCACCTGGATGTTGATGGTTGAGAGAGATAAGCTCCCCACTCTACAAAACTGCTATGCAATATGCAGTTGATAGCTGCAGCAAGTGCTTTCTTGTGGCAGACAAATGAGTATTTGAGTCACATCCTCAGTTCACCAAAATCACACCACCATGTACAGCAGTTAAGACCTCAGTCATTTTAGTTTTCTTACTGATGTAGAAAGGAAGTAGTCATGCCTAACTTGCTAGAAAGGTTAGCCCTGCCCTGGGGAGGTATTTCTATTTGCCTTCTCCATTAGGGCGTAAGAGATTTGTCTCCTGCTCATCTGTCTTTTCTATGAGCATATGGTAGTTGAGGAAGGACTCCAGAGACAATTCTTTGAGCAAAAGAAGGCATAGACATCAAGGGGAACAGGCTTCTGGCATCCTTGCCTGTGCCTATCAGTCTAGTTTTTTTCCTATAAAGCCAAGAATCTATGAACATTTCTAGTATAGACATTCATAAAAGACAACCTGGTGGAAGGAAGGAGCAAGGCTGTGGAACAATTGCAGTGTATTACTTAGAGGTCTTTTATCCATAATTTGGATAAAGTTCTCAGTTTGAAGCACTGTTTACCAGCTGCTACCCACAGGGAAACACGTTTTGCACTTACAATAGAGAGAGAATTGCACAGTCTAGTGTCCCAGTGTTTTCTCGGCATATATCCTTGATTTCATTCTCCCTTCTCTTTTCTTCCTCTGCCCCCATAATAGGGAATGAGGGGGAAGATGTAGAAAATGAAGGATTAGACACGGTTGTGTTCTCTATATAGTCTTAAGCACAGGAACGCCTTCCTAGGGCCTGTGAGGGGAAGTCCACCCCATAGACAGTGGCTTGTGTCAATGACCTGGTGAACTAGTTGGGAGCAGCATCCATCACTCCTGTTTCATAGTTTCTGTGGTTGGAAGGAACCTGAGTAGATCATCTAGTCCTACCCCCTGCCATGGCAGGAAACGACCCCAGCAAGGTGTTCATCTAACCTCCTCTTAAAGACCCCCAGGGTAGGAGCCTGCACCACTTCTCTTGGAAGCTGTTCTCCATGGAGCTCTAGGAAGGGTGGTCTAGCTGATGCCCAGTCCTTCCCAGAGCTCTTCCTGAGGCAGTACAGCTCTCCTTCTGGATCATGGTGTATGCATGAGAGGTCACCCAGGACAGTGAGTGCCTATGTCTAGGCAGGAGTGTGGAAGAGTGGAGACAGTATCCGAAGGCCAGACCTTTGGTGCCTCAATGTCTGCAGTTATATGCATGTCTAGGAAGTGAACCCAAGTTTTTGGCATGGCAGACAAGGATTCTACCACAAAACCACAACAGTGGGTAGTGCAGCTCACTAACCAGGATAGTGCCTCTGAGGTAGGTTCTGGCTCTTGAGCAGAATAGCCTGACAGTGCTAAAAGAGTTGGTCTCTTATCTTCTTTTCATGATCTTTTTGCAGGGCAGTGGCAGAGGAGAATGGATACATTGTCCCTATTTCTTGTTGGTCTGCCACATTCCAAAAAAGGAGTGTATATTGATTTTTCTGTTGTCATCCTTATGCAGCTCTTGTTTATTGGAACTTTTAAAATAAAAACTTGTCAACTCTGGAATCAGTGAGCAAAAAAAATCCCCCAAAAACACACAAATCTACATATTGATTGGCAAACAGCCAAACTAGCATTTGAAAAGGCTATCTGCAGGCATCAGTTTCTGTTTCACTAATTGTATCTGAACTCTTAACTCATCATCTCTTAACAAACATTTCTAGTTTTAGATAATTGCTTATTCAGTGAGGAGAAATGATGGTTCATCTTTTCCTACCCTTTTGCCTTCCCCACCTGGTCTCTTGAGACGCACACCCACCCACCATGCTTTGCACTCTATGAATAGATTCAGTTTGGGTATGCTTTTCCTGGGGTAAAACCAATCACATGCAGTATGAACAGTAGTGGTGTGTTCCGCTTTGCGGAAGTATCATTCTAGGAATTCAAAATGTTAAAGCTCTGATTAAAATATTGCTATTTTTGGATCAGTGAAACTCAAAGTGAAGGTTCTTTTGTCATCTTCCCTTACTACTTCCTCCTAACTGATGCTGTGCTCTAAAAGCAGGTAGTGCATTTTCACTCATGTCACCATAATTTTTTTTTCTGTAACGCTATTCTTCTGTAGAAGAAATGCTGCTCAACAGTGTACTTTTCTGACTTTCTATACATGCATTTTCCAAATGTTGTATATAAAAGAGCAGCAGTATTTAACCATGTGGATTTAAAAACTATAGAGCACTTCCATTCTTACTTCCCAAAAGTGCAGTGGAAGGCAGATTACCCTGTTCTCTGTTCCTCTGTCACAGGCTGACCAAATGCCATTTTTGTTTCTTCACTTTTTTCATGTTTTATTGTTAAGCCATATGAGGAAAACCAGTGGTGAGCTGCGTGGGTCTCTCTAACGTGGTCCTGAGAGGTTGGCAGGCTTTCCCTGAAACATCCCCATGAAGTATTTACTCTGAGAAACCAGGAGTTAGTTCTCTGTGCTTCCGTAATGCAGAGTATAAAAAATATGAACAATTGAAAGAGAATCAAAGGAAGGAGGAATCCTAGAGCTATAAAACGTGAAAGAGGAAAAAGGAAAGAACTTGAATCAGAAGAAAATGAAGCTAAACTAGAGAATTTAGAAAAACATTAAGGGAGAATGGAGAAGATGGCCCAGGGAGTCTTTAAATGGAGATACAAACCAGCAGAAATGCATGGTTCTTCAAGCTGATTCACATTTTATATTCCAGGGCAGCACATCTTAAATAATATCTGTTAAAGGAAACTAAAGATACTTATTGCATTCAAGGCCCTATATTGTGCTTGTTGGCGGTAGAAAGTTGGTTAAACTATAGAAGGCCAATCACTGAAGCCACTATGTTGTTGCCTGACCCCTTTGTTGTCCAGGCCCCAAGTTTGAGATTCTGTCCTTGTCTAAAGAAGAAGAAAGGTCATAACTACAGAAAGATGTCATGAGGAAAACAAGTAGATCAAGGTTGTGGAGACTGTTAGAAGAAAAGATTTTAAAAGTGTAGCTTTAAAGTTTATATGTGAGCTTCCACAGAGATGGCACAGTTCGATTTGTTGTTTTAAGTCAGTATATAATGCACAATAATGTAGGTATAGGTTGCAGTAATAACCATCGGTAACTTCCTTTCACCTCTTTTTACTGATACTGCTTATTATAAAGGCATATAAGCAAATTTGTGTGTGTGTGTGTGTGTGTGTGTGTGTACACACACGTACAAACACACGCCTATCCTGAATTTATTTTTAGATATAATTTGCTTTACTGGTAGAGATTTTCTGAATGGTTAAAGGACAGCATTCTGGCGCTCTCAGTATTTATTTGTATATAAAGAAAGTAGGTAATGATGGGAAGCAAACCGTCTGTTTTTTCTAAAAGCTTTAATAGTTTTTCTTCACTGCTACTTCTGAAAACTGCACCTGGTCACAGTGCTAGAAGTTGCATCTGAATAGAGAAAATGGTTACAGAGGTGTCAGAATGAGAACACTGAAGAGTGAGTTTCTTTGCTCATGAATAAATATTTGCAGGGGCAGGGTGCCATGATGTTCAGAAGGAACAGTGTTATTCCTTACTAATAATAATAATAATAATAAAAAATCACAATGAACTACTGTCTCTGGGGGTTTTTTTGTATGTTAGAGGAAATTATTAGGCTAGATCCAGGGGGGTGCAGTGGCATGGTCACACTCCCTTCTGGCTGTGCACCACCCTATAACTGCCCTTCAGCTATTAGAAGCCTTGTCAAATCCCCCTGTCTTTTCTGCTCCAGACTAAATGACCATAGTTCTTTTTCTTTTTCAGCTTTTCCTCATAAGTCATGCTTTCCAGAGCTTTAATCATTATTGCTGCCCTGTACTAGACTCTTTCCAAGTTGTCCACATCCTTCTTGAAATGTGGGACCCAAAACTGGACACAGTATTCCAGGTGAGGCCTCTCCAGGGCTGAGTAGATCAGCAGAATTGCTTCTGATTTGCAAGTGATGCTCCTATTAATATAACCCTGTATACTGTTGGCCATCTTTGTAACGAGAGCATGCTGTTGGCTCATATTCAGCTTCTGGTCTAGCCAGCTCCTTCTCTGCAGTACTGCATCCTTGCTCAGTTTGTGTTTGTACATGCAGTTATTCCGTTCCAAGTGCAGGACTTTGCACTTGTCCTTGCTGAATTTCATTTGGTTGAGTGCAGACCCTTTTTTTTTTTTTTTTTTTTTTTTTTTCAATCTGTCCAGGCCATTCTGGATCCTAGTCCTATCTGCAAAACTGCTAAGAATGTATTCAGTCCCGTCTTCCAAATCATTAATGAAGATGTTAAACAATACAGAGACCACTGGGGAACCCAAGTTGATAACCCATCCCAGCTAAACAGTTGTGACCATCTTAGAGTACTTTCATCTTGTCTATATTTCTTTCTCTTTTCTGTGAGAGAGCAAGGATTTTGACACACATCTCTCATGACAAAGTCGGGGTACCAGTATATCGCATCCACTGTTCTCACCACGTCTGCAAAGCCTTGTAGAAGGATATCATGTTGGTCAGGCATGACTTGCTCTTGGTGAATCCATGCTAGTTGTTCCTGGTCACATTGTTCTCTTCTTGGTGCTTTACAGTAGATACCTTAAAGACTTGCTTTTTGATCTTTCCAGGTATCAAGGTCTGAGTGATTGGTCTGTAATTCCCTGGATCCTTCTCCTTCCCCTTTTTAAGATGGGCACTATAATTCATCCAGGGCTTCATCTGACCTCTACAAGCTGTCAGAGGATAGTTAATGGAATTATCTCAACCAATTCAGTAGCCTGCAGAGCATCCCATACAGGCCTGAAGTCTTGAAAGCATCCAACTTCTTTAAGTAATTCTTAACCTGTTCTATTACTCTTGGCCATTTTGACTCCTTCCCCATCTTTGCCACCAACTATGCTCATCTGGTAGCTGCCTGTATTTGTGAAGCCTGAAGTAAAAAGGCATTAAATACTTCACCTTTCTCTGCATCATCTGTAACTAGATTGCATTGCATAAAGGACCTGGGGTTTCTCTGCTTTTCCTCTTACTCTTGACATACTTTCTTTGTATTGCCTTTTATGTACCTAGCCAGTTGCATCTCACATCATAGCCTCACCTTCCTAATTTTTATGCCTGCATGCCTGTGTTATATTTTGGCAGGCAAGGTTCAGCCTACACCCCTGTGTGATATTATTCCACTTCTCCCTAGTACTGTGAACAAGTTTTGCATTGGAAATACCATCACCAAACATCTCATGCAGTATGTTTTCTTCTACTTTTAGATTTATCCTGACTGTAGATTAGGACTCTGATTTAGAGAGAAGATTTAGTAACCTGAATAAACATTGCATAAACATTCCCCCTCAGAAAGCTTTTGCAGTACTAGAGGTCCTGTTTCTCTGAAGTTACTTTTGCCATTGCAACAGAACAGTGAAGAGCCACAAGAGGAGAAATTTATCTGTGTCCCTAAGGCAAAATATCCTGGGTATGTAGTCTCTCCTGTGGGCCATTCTAAGTAAGGGGTCATGGCTTTTTCCCCACTCCCCTTGGGATATCTGCATTCTCAAGAGATTTATAAGAGTCAAGTCTAACTAAAAGCTGTGACGCCAGTGTGGTTTGCACTGTAATAGTCTTGCTTCCTATAATTGAATAGGGGTATGTTGAGTTGGCCAGAACCCGCTGTTCTTGGTTAAAAATGATTACTAAAAACAGAAATCCCAGTGCATGATGTTAAGACTACCTTGGGCTCAGGATTCTCAAGTACTGAACCTATTAGACCACTTTGTACAGTACCAACAGGAAGTCTTTTCTGCAGAAGCCTCATTTTGTTGAGAGGTATCAGCTTTTTTGTGTGTGATAGGCATGCCTAAACCCCAGGGAATTTCTTTCCTTCAGAAAGTGCTGAAGTAAGCTTGTTTTTCCTCTCAGTTTTCAGAATGGTTGTGATGGGGACACGGTAAATCATTTCTAAATCTTGTTCGCAGGACTCTGTTCCCTACTTCAGGCTAGAACTAAATTCAGTGGGAAAGTCCCCTCCCGATGCTGGGTTTGCAGCATCTTGAATTCCGTTCCAAACCAGAGGGTTTTCCTGAATTAAATATGAACATGAATAATGCAGTTGATACAGCACTTCTTGTGTGTGTTTGTTTGGATGTGAAGCTGAGTATATTTGAATTTGTCCCCTGTTTTTCACTGAGCTGCAGATTTTTCTTAACGGTACATAACAGAATGGTAAATATTGTTAGGAGGGAGCAGAGTGTTTAGCCAGGAAGGCAGTTGGACGTTTTGGAACTCAGGAGGCATTTGATAATTTTGGAAGCCTCTCATTTCTTCCCCTTCCATGTCTCACATAAACAGCTCTTTTGGCTGTCACCGAAGGGAAGAGAACCTCTAAGCTCGAGATGGTGGCCAGCGTGCGGAGCTGTGGCAGAGGGTTTTGTACACGCATTCCATGCAGCGTCTGGGGTGGAAGAAACTGCCAAATGGCCTGGGTGGTGTTTATAAGTAATAAAACCCTGAAGAGGGACTGGAAATGGTTGGTGTTTGTACTAGGCCTAAAATGTCTTCGGTGTTGTATGTGTGTACTTCGAGAAGTATTTAGTTAATAAATGTGGATTTTTCAAACAATTCACTGAATTATCAAATTGTCAGATTATCTAACATTCCTTTTCTGGTCCTTGGTTGATTCACTGCAGCCTCAGCAAGCATATCTATTTGGTGCATGTGTCTTGGTTTGTTTTCTTTTCGTGAATACTGAGATTCAGACCTTAGAAACTACCAGATACTTTATTGTAGTTTATGTTCCGAGTTTAGAAATGCATTCCCTGGAGACGAGAGACCACCACTGAAGAAAACTGCTTTCTACCAAACTGACTTAGCTAGATTCTTTTCTGTCTGAATGTGTGGGGTTCTCTGGAAGTGCTGTGAATCAGGCTGTATATTGGCCCACGACTCAAAAAAGTGGGCTTGAGGAGGATCTAGCTTCATTTGGAGGTGCTAAAAGAACTTGGGTAAACTCTTTTTAACATATGTTGTTTTGCATACTGCACCACAAAACGAATAGAAAAGAAGGATGCTGGTTCTTAATGGCAAGTTTCTTAAGGCAGTAGTGGGACTGAACACAAGATGTGTAGATAGAGTAGAGAAATAGTAAGAGTGAAAGTAAAGGTGTGCCGATACATCAGTCCAATATTGGAGCGGTACCGGTTTATAAAGAAAATTGACTGCATCAGAAATCTGCCTGATGCGGCCAGTAATTTGGCTGATTAAATGCCCCTGCGTGCACGCAGCAAGCAAGAAGCACAGCACAGCAGTGCGGAGAGCTGCATGCACCTGGTAAGTCCATTGTGGTAGAAGGGGGAGGGAAGGGCTGTTGGGCGGTAGATGAATGCCCCCTGTGGTGGGGGGGGAGGGGCAGGTGCAGGCCAGGTGGGGTGGGTGTGGGATGGAGCTGCAGCTTGTTGGGGTGAGGGGGAAGAGGAGGCGGCTCCCATTGCTGCTTGCACTCTGGGAGTGCTGGGCAGGCGTGTATGCCCCTGGATATGCATGGGGCAAGGTGCAGCTGCGGTCTGGGGCTGCATCAGGCTCTCTTTGGCAGGGGCTGGGCTTGGTGCGGGGGCTATGGAGGGAGCTGCAGCTACCCCAGATTTTACCATAGTCCCTCTGGCTCCACTCCCAGTGCTGTCACTGCCATGTGCCTGGCACAGCCCCAGCTCAGTGCTCCACCTCCACCCACGTTCTGGGAGGAGCCAAGGCTGTGCTGGGCGCGTGGTAGTGGCGCTGGGAGCAGGGCTATGGGGGGACTACAGTGAAATCTGAAGTGGCTGCAGCTACCTCTGTAGCCCCATCCCCCACCAAGAAGAGCCTAGCACAGCTCCAGCCCACAGCAGCAGCCCACCTGCTGCACACGGAGCCGGGTGCACATGTGCCCCTGCCCCCTGTGTTCTCCCAGGGTGTGCGCAGCAGCAGGAGTGCCCCCCCATGAGCTGCAGCCCCATCCCACCACACCCCAGCTGGCCAGTGCCTGCCCCCTCCCTCCCTCACCACAGGGGGCGTTGATCTGGCCCCCATGCCTTGTCCTTCCCTCCTTCCCATCCAGCACAACAAACTTACCAGTTGCACACAGCTGTATCAGAAATCAGTTCAGTATCGGCCGATATGCCTCCTTTAAAAATCAGCTATCAGTATCAGCCCCCAACATCTCTATTGGTGCACCCCTAAGTGAAAGGATTACACACACGTGTAGAATTCTCAACAGTAACACATGAAAAGTTAGTCTAAGCAATGACAAAGAAGCTGTCCTTTTTAAATATCTGTTAACCCTGTTGTTGTAGATCATTTTAAACTGTCTTTTCACATACCGGTACATGAACAAAAATTAGCTGAAAATAAGGAAGGAACCTGATTTACTTTGTTTAGCACAGCAGAACATTGCAAGTATAGTATGAATACACAGAATCTATAAAATCCATTAATGAAACATTAAAAGTTCCTTGTTTGGTACCAAAAATAATAGAGTATTGTATCAGCACAAACAAAATATAGACTGGGCTGAATCGATAGTGAAGGTTCTGGGGTCTTGAAGTATATACTCTGGTTGGCCTTTCTGTGGTAGAGGCTAATACTGCCTGAAAGTTATTCTCCGGTTTTGATGAGAGGATTTCACATAATGTACTACAAAATAGTTCCTTAAGTGGTGTGGGCTTGCCACATTTCCCCTCCCCACTTCCAAATATAAAAGAGTCTTTGAAGATTTGTAAAAGGATGATAATCTAATTTTCCAGGTAATAATTAGTGTATGTGTGTGGGGGAGGTGAGTGTGACCAAAATATGTGCATTGGTAAGTATGGGAAGCTTCCAGGAAACCAATTCTTGGTATGATGTCCTATAGTTATACCCCAGGGAATTATGCAATTATGCACATGCGTAACTCTGTGCATAAAACGTATGACTGCACATAATTGCATAATATCGTGTCATTCCCTGGGGTGTAGCCAGTGAGTGGGAAGGGGAGCTCCTGCCTGCAGGAAAAGGGGATGGGTATGGGAGTGTGTATGGGGTTTGTGGGCTGGTGTGAGGCCCCTTACCACGTGCCCTCCGCACTGTGGTACACATGGGTACCTGCAGTGCTGCAAGCCCCATGTGCTGGCATGGGGCCAGCCCGATCTGGCCCAAAGGCACCTGCCAGCAGGGCAAACTGGGCTGGCTCTGTGCCGCCACCTGCAGCCCCCAGGATTTACTGGGGCCATGCTGGGGGGGACCTTATGGGGGAGGGGGTGGCACAAACCCATACCCCCCCCATGCCTCCACAAACTCCCACACATAAGTAATCTGCATCTATTTCTAAAGAAGGTTCAAATAGTGTTATGTTTTGTTTGTTTTTTGTTTAAAAATTAAATTAATGTAATTAATTTAGTATAATCTAGAAGTTTTCTGTGTATAATTACCTGGGGTGTATAAAGTTGACTCCGTGTGTGCCACCTAATATGCATGAAGGATGCAGTAGGTGGCAGACCAGATGGAGACACAGAAGCGTTCCATCCCTGTGGCATAAATGTTAACCATGCGTTGTGTATTGTGCTGCTACATCAGTTGAGAAGATCATTGTATCTGCGTTTGTATTCCTATTGTTGAAGTTGATTTTAATCCTTTTGAGGATTTGTGAAAATCAGTTTAGAGAGCTTTGTCTCTTTGAATGCTTGTTGCAGAGGTGGCTCATTCTTTGGAAACAGAGGCATAGTTGCAGGACTTATTTAAAGCTATACGACCAAAAAACCTTCTTCTAAAGTCTTTCTTTGCACAATCAAAGGCTTTTGCTGCAGTGTTGCATGGAATATTGGTAACAGGAGTATTTGACACGGGGAAGTGCCTAAACAGACAGATGCTACCAAAACAAGGAAGTACTTAAAAAAACAAAAAAAAAACCAGTTGGAGAAGGAAGGAAGTGACTGTCTTGCCACAAAGGTGAGCCACAGACAACTTCAGGCAGTATGTTCTGTTTACCTGAAAGAAGGAAAATGGAATAAAGGTATGGAGCTTGGTGATGGAAAGCTTGAAGATGCAGGAATAAGAGTGAGGTAAATATTGATATTGGGGAAGATGGCAGGAGTAAAATGAGCTAGGGAAGGCAAGAGAAGGAGAATTTCTGTGCATTCTGCCTAATTTAAGTCCTTGCTACCTAGTTAAACACTTAACTAAAAACAAAAGACAAAACTAGGATTTCATTTAAATTGGGAAGAGAAAAAAGTAGCATGTATATGTTTTAAATAAAGCCTGTAGAGAAGAATATAAATTCACCGAGAACATGGACCTGGTATAGATGAACTGTTTACATAGCTGTTTTCTGTGCTTGAGGATCAGGCATTCCTTGGAGTAATCCAATTTCTTCATTTCTATCTTGTAAAACATTCTAAAGAAACTTTGCTTCCATTTAGAGTACCACTAAAATAGCAAAGGGGGATCTATAAAAAGGAGTGAAAGATTAAATATTTGTATGTTTCTCTCTCTCTCTCAAAGCAGAGTTCACACTCTAACAGGCATTCTTAGATCATGAAATTTCTTTTTACAACCTTATTAAATACTAAAGCTAATAGGAGAATTCTTTTCTAGAAGAATTACTGATGGACATTTTCCATCATCAAGCAGTAGAAATAATGAGTAGTGAGAGGATTGATACTGGTGTGGCAACAGTAGTATTATGTACTTGGCCTCTTGTAGACTACTAGTGAGTAATTTATATCGCCACTACACATGTATAGATATTGTTTGGACATATTTAGTCAGTTTAATGTTGTTTAATATCTAGTCAGTTTACACTATGCTGATCACTTCTGTGTTAAATACCTGGACAAAAAAAAATCTTCTTGGTTTTGTTTAAGCATTGCAAGCTCCATGAAAGCTAATCAAAATTTAAACTATAACTTAACGATTATTAAATGTATAAGCTACTCCCCAGAGATTGCTTTGGCTTCTGATTTTGTCAGAGACCTCAGGATATGCACACAAGTGCATTTTTAAAATTTGCCAGTGAGGAAATCTGATTTTACAGATGTCAGAGGCTGACTACTCCAGTGGTATTAATGCTCTAATGGTAGCAACACATCATCAAGCATGTGACTATCCTAACAACTCTGTTTGTAGGTATGGCTCTAAAGTGATGGGCTGATGGCTACACATCTAATGAGGACAATTTTTTTCACCTGTTCAAAAATATAATTTTTTTGTTGTTGTTCTGTTATGACAAAAATGCTTTGGAATGGCGTGTGGACCAGATTCAGGCTAAACTTGCTTAATAAAATGTAACCATCTCTTGGCATTTTTTTTGACAAACTTACCTAAAATGGGTGCTATGGATTCTGTAAAATTCCAGGATTTCTTAACGACAGGAACAAAGCAGTTAACTTTTTTTATCCAGAAAACGTTTAAATTATCTGGATCTCTTTATTTGAAGGACCACTGCACTAGTTAATTCAGTGCTCTGCTGTTTTATGTTGAAACTCCATATACAGAACGCAGAAGAACTGTGGGGAAGGAGGGGTGAGGGTGGCTGGTTGGTTTTTTTTTTGATTTGAATAACTCTTCAGAGGTTTGCTGTCTTGCTTTCTGTTCAGGGAATCTGGCGCATTCCCGTGGATGAAATCGACCGCCCGGGCAGTTTTGCATCTCATATGAACCGCTCTATTGTCTTGTTGCTGAATGTACTGTCACAGCTCAAGGATTCCAACACCTTATTGAAAGTCTCATCTATGCTGCAAAGGACCCCTGACCAGGGAAAGTAAGATGTTTTGTGTTAGCTTATGATTCTTTCCTAATTTTTTTAATTAATTTCTCATAATTTTTCTGTTGCAAGAAAAACATTTAATCTGGTTTAAGGAAATAAATGCTGATCCTAGCACTATGAATTGTGCTTGTGTTCAAGAAAAGAACATAGGTTAGGAATGTGAACTAACATGGTTCTGAGGAACTCTGGCTACTGGTGCAAAAGGATACTGAGACCTGTGCCTCCAGAGTTTAGATTCTCAGCCATTCTAGAGCTACTTGGCACTCCCAGGAGGCGCAAGCTGCCAAGAAGCAGGTTTTACTGACTTGCTGTGGATTCCTTTTTTCCTGTAAGAAGACTGTCTGGGGCATAGGCCAGTGTCACACTTATCCAGCCCTCTTTTTAGCATCTGCCCTCTGGAGAAGGGTTCATGGCATAGACAGTAGGGGTGTGCAAAACAGGCCATATTTGATCCCGATTCAGCCCAAATTGGGGACAGTGATTTGACTTGTTGATTTGGATCACTGTCCCCAATTTGTTTCGGCCAAATCCAAAGATTCGATGTGGATTCAGAGAATTGGTGATTCTGCCATAGACACAGCTTTAAATGTTTTTCTGCATACCATGAGGTACCAGCTGCAGCTCATGAATGCTGTGATGCTGGGGCAGTTGGAGCATCCCACATGAGCACAGGCGCCGCCCCCCCCCGGCGTGTTTGGTGGCAAACCCAGAAGTGGACCAAAAGTACTTTCACTCCACTTCTGGGTCCTCTGCCAAGCATGTGGGGGGTCCAACTGTACTCCCTTGGCTCAGCAATCAGCTGTGGGGGGACCCCGGTTGCCCCCCCCAAACCAAGGAGGCACGAGTCACCAAGATGGGGCAGGGGGGAGGGCAGCACAGTCCCTGGTGGACCCAGAAGTGCTTCTGGTCCACTTTTGGGTCTGCTGCCAAGCACGCTGGGGAGCATCACGCGCTCCTGTGGGACGTTCCGTCCACCCCACCATGAGAGAATTCACAAGCCATGCTGGTACTATGAGGTATGTAGAAAAAACATTTAAAGCTGTGTCTATGTCTGAATTGCCAGAGGGTTCTGATTTTCGTTTCGGAGAGATCAAAGGGTCTCCTGATTCGATTTGGATTTGGAGATTCAGCCACCAGATCGGGCTGACTCTCCACCGAATCGAATCGGGGACCAAAGCTTCTCACAGCTCTGACAGACGGCTCTCTGTCCCTGCATCCTTAATTAACTGAACAACCCAAACTAGGTCTTGGGAGCTGACACTGAGACAGTGGTTGTCAATGTTTTTAGGCTCAAGGCACTTTTCCTTAGGCATAAGGCACCCCCTGGAAAATGTTGTCTTTTAGCTTTCTCTCTTGATTGGAGAAAAATAATAGAGCAATTCTTGTGCTGCAAAGAATTCAGGAAGACCTCAAAGGTCAGAGTGGTGTTTTGTTTTTGTTTGGTTGGGGTTTTTTTTTTTTTTTTTTAACTATGAATTCCTATTTGAGATCTTTTGGGTTATTTTGTGAATTGTGTTCGCATATCTAACAGTGCCAATATAGTGTGGCACCCCATGGCATTCCTTAAAGAATCTCAAGGCACCTCAGGGTGCCATAATACCCTGGTTGAAAATAAGTGGTCTAAGGCCTTGTCTAATAGGAGAGTAATTTAATTTTAATTATGTTAATTTGTATTTGAAAAATTGCCATATTAAACTTGACTGTGTGTTGGCATCTTTCGAAAGGCCAGGCTCTAAATATGACAGGGAAAAATTGGGGGAAAAAATCTTGAGGCAAAATTTTCAGTTGGTTACCAAGAGGGAAGCATTAAAAGTGCATCTAAATGTTTTTAAGAAATGTAGGGTAATATCAATGACAGTTGTATTGTAGTGGCTAGAAGCATTAGGCTACTCAGGGCTGTCCCTAGTGGGGAGGCAAATCGGGGCAACCACCCATGCCCTATGCTTTGTGGGGGGCCCTGCAGAACTGGGTGGAACAGCTGTGGCAACCAATGCCACTGGCTTCATGTCTGGCCTTTCGGTGCACACGCACCCTGCCACTGTCGAATCTGCCGCTGGCTTACTTGCATCAGGGGGTGGGGCCCCATACAAGTTGATTTGCCCCAGGTCCTGCACCCTCTTCAGGTAGTCTCTGAGGCCACTTCATGTGTTTGAGCATATATGTGAGAACTTGCGTTTCTCATGTGCTGTAGGTGTTCGTGAATATATTGTCATATTCAGCAAAATTGAAGTCTAAAATGGTCCTGATTTTAAAGATTTCTGTTACCAGTATGCTAAAACTGGTACCAAGCCCACCCATGGCTATATAGAGCAAAGTCATTTAGAACTTAAAAACTAAGTTTAAGATTTACACGATAAACAAGATTTACAAGATAACTCATCTTGTATATATGGTCAGCTAATGTCAAGCAGGGCAAGCTGCAGTCACTTGGAGAAGGTGTAAATGTGAATTGTTTTGAGTGTGTTTGCTAGTATGCATAAACTATATAGGCAGTGTATGTGTATGTATACACATGCACATATACTTGATATTTTAAGAGGGCTTTTCTTTTTTCGCTTTAACTAAACTCAAAATGTCAGATATGGACAAAAAGCCCCAGACCTGTCATTAATTAGGTAAATTTTCACCTGAAAACCCACAAGTATGGCTTAAAGATGTGTTGTCAATAGATTTCCTCCAATTAACATTGTTTTGTTGTACTTGCTGGTTAGCACTTGTGTTGACTCACAAGCCTTTTAACAGTAGAAGTATGGTTTTTAAAGTTAGCTTGTCTCCCTTCATCTCAAGTGGCCATTTTCCATTGTTGTGTGAGACACCCTAGTAGTGTTCAAGCTTATTTAGCATATTTGACCTCCTTTTCGGAGAAAACCCAGATTTTTGCATAGCAAAAGCTTGCAGATTTTAAGGTGCAGGAAAGCTTCTACACTCATTTTCTTCATTATTCCTATTTATGCAGGCAAGATGTCAAGGGCATTGTTGATGAATGCCATCTTTCCTATATATTGGGAGCAGCATGCAAGAAGTTCACATACTGAAGTTGTTTGGTGTATGATTAATGTAAATGTTTGCTGCCTTTTGCAGTTTACCTTGTATTCTATGTGATATTTATTTTAAGAATTTAATTTTTATTCATTCTTGTTTTTGAAGTCCTGGAATTTTGACAGTTCAATTTCATTGGTTACATTCTCATTTTGGCACAGGAAGTACTTAAGGGATGCAGATCGCCAGGTGCTTGCCCAACAAGCCTTTGTTCTCACAGTGAAGGTGTTAGAGGACACACTCAACGATCTGACACAAGTAAGAAAGTTTCTATGAAGAAGTAGAATTTTTAGGAAATTAGTTTTGATTTGCTAATGCCTGGCTATAGGTAGTTAAACGGCTTCCCAAACCTTCTGTGGACCAGTTGTTATTCATACTAGGACTGTGCAAAGCTTTGGGTGCTGATTTGATTCGGAGGAGGTTTGGCCCGATTTTTAGTGGTTGAGTCTCCAAATCCGAATCGAATCGGGGAACCAATAAAAAAGTCCAACTCGATTCAAAGCTCTCTGAATCTTCAGGAACGATTTGGAGAGCTTTGATTCGGGCAGTCCCCACCCGCTGCAGCAGGGAGCTGGAGCCTAACTCAGAGCTGGTTAAGTAAGGGGCAGGGAAGGGGCCAAGGGGGGCCTGCCTGCTCCCCCAGCTCACAGTGCTTTTTAAAAAAAAAAAAAAAAAAAAAAGCCCCTGCTCACTGGGTGCTGCCAGGTGGAGGGGTGATCCCTGCTGCCCCCCCACGCTGCATGGGAGGCTCTGCCACAACCCCCCTGACCTCCTTGGGTCTTTGGGGGGCTCATGGAAGCACCCTGCAGGGGGCAATGGGGATCACCCTGCCAGGCAGGAACCAGTGATTCTGGGGGTTTTGGGGGTGAGTTTTCTTTAAAGGGGTGGAGCTGGGGTGGGTGGGACAGCCATGGAGGAGTGGGTGGTGGGTCAGAGGTCTTGTGCAGAGCTCCTCACGCAGTGGGGATTGTCCACCCCCCACCTGGCAGCACCCAGTGAGTTGGGGCTTTTTTGCAAAGTGCCAGGAGCTGGGGTGGGCAGGGCAGCCATTGCTGTGATGGGCCTGGGTGATTCAGACCTTTAGCAGCAGCCGAATCACCGAATTGAATCGCTGTCCCCCGAATCAACCAAATCCAAAGCAAATACTAGCCACTTCGCACAGGCCTAATTCATTCCCTTTTATTTCTAATGCGTTTAGCTAGTGCACCTAAATTTCTCTTGCAGTAGTCTTACTCATTTGTAAAATCCAGAAATGAATCCATTTAGGGGAGTGGGGTCCAGTGGTTTTGATTCTACTCTTCTTTAAACTTGTGTAAGTTGGGAATTCCATATGATTTAGGAAAACAGTGCACAGAGCAAAATCTGACTTGGGATCTATAGTTAAATGACTGGATGTTTCACTAGCAAAGCATCCTTTAGATTTAGATTTTGTTTCTTTAATGCCATATTTAATGGGGGGAGCCCCTAGTCTTGGATTTGAGAATGAGATGGGATGCAGGGGCAGGTATCTGCTGCTCCAGCTCTGACCCTGACCCAGGGCAGACTATTTAACTGCTTTCCCTGCTGCAGCAATGAATGGGACGAATTGAAGGTGAAGGTGACCAGTGAATAATTAGATTTAGTACATGGAAAATTTATAGCAAGGTTGTACATTTTCTATGTATAGAATGTAATTATTTGTGTGGGGGGGTCTTAAATTCAGAGTAGTCTTGGAGTCAGATATAAGGTACTATTCCTTCACCACATTCCTTCAGCGTGTTATGTAAATAGTTACTGTTAAGTGGTATTATTCATAGATTGTGAAAGGAGTAAAAGAAGAGCAAGCTGTGTTTGTCAGATTTCTACAAAGATCACTGACTAGCTGAATTGGTACCTACCTATCATACCACACTTGTCTGCAGATAAAGTGGTGTCAAATTAATTTTGTTGTAATTTAGAAAAATATAGGTGAATAAATCAAGGGAAGACTTCAAGTCTAAAAATTTGAGGAGCACCAGCAAGTAAACTTGCTGAAAATGTGTTTAGCAGAGTTGGACCCATGTATGTCTGTTGAGCATCTAAGAATCTATGTCTAGCAAGTCCTGCTAAACCCAAACTGAAGAATTTTAATATAAGCCGTTTTAACAGCTCTAGTCTAAGTGGAAGGAATATAGACTTCACCTTACTCGAATTTTTATAGGTTTACTGTTAGATCAGAGTCTGGCATAATATTTTAGTCTAACCACAGGAAAAGGATTAGGTCAGAGCAACCAAAAGACAGAAGGTGAAATGTTGAGGTTGGTTTGTAAATTGCCAAGAGGAATGGCTTTGTATTTGGTTTCAGTGGGCACGTCTACATGAGATGCTTTAACATGCAGTAGACTGATTGACTAAATATTACAGTATTATGGCAAAAACCGTGCTATTAGTCTACTGCATGGTAACGGTCATGAAAAAGCCATGGAATTGAACTAGTGTGGAGTGGCAGCCTACTGCATCTTTATTTAGTACTTCCTTTTGCCAGTAGTAAATTTTAATGCACAGGAGGCACTGCACTAATGAACATGTAGATGTGCCCACTATGTTGAGGGGAAACTTCTTGTTATCCAAACACTGATATTGCTCATTTAAATATATAGAGCATTGACTGAAGCAGCAGAAGGAAATTTAGGGTTAAAATAAATCCATGCTGCTGATTCATCAACATATTTTAACCAGTCATAACAGTTGTGGTTTGAAGTGATTTTTTGACTGATTGGTTTGTTTTGGTTTTTGGACTCTGCATGGATAAGCATTAGATATACTGAGTTCTTCAGTACAAGACAGGATGACACCATGTTGCTTGTTGTTGACATGCTGGGCACATCTGTGACGTAGTGCCAGCAGGCACTAACCTTGACGCTGCCACTTCAGCACAGTAGCTTATTGCTTCAGTAAGGTCAGAAATGACCTGTGTGCCACCAGGACTGCATGGTACCAGGGGTACTGTGCAGGCATTTAGTACTTGCTTTCTCAAGTACTAAATGATTGCATAGTACCAACTGCATACTGGGGTGCATGTGTAGACATATCCACTCTGTAGCTGTAGTCAGATTTTTCATGTGCTGGGGAACTTCTGATTTCAGCAGAAAGTAAAATGGGTTTTTCCCCCATGCACGCTTACAGGTTTCGGAAGATCAGGGTTCCAAATCTTGTAGCCTTGTAGTTGGAAGGATGACAACAGACGTCTCCAACAAAGCTAGTGCTGAAGAGGGGAAGGAGGTCCTTCCCAAAAAGCCAGTTCTTTCTGATGGAGCAGGACATGTTACTGAGAATGGAGTGAAAGAAGTGACCCAGGGACAAACTCCCAGTGCTATGGACACATTGGAACAAGAGGATAAGAATAACAAAGAAATAAAAGAGGTTCCTAGGCCTGGCTCAGTTGAGCCCATGGATCTTGACAGCTATTCCACTGACCCTGAGAAAATTGATTCTTCCTGTAAACGCACTGAGTCAGACCGTGTTCAGTCTAGCAGGAACTTAAAGGATAAAACACCTGAAAGCCGGACTGCAGAACTCTCCCTGGAAGACTTAAGCATCAGCTCAAAGCAGCAGCAACAAGTAGCTAGAGGAACAATCCAGACACCACCAACAGAGGAGGCTGTTCAGAGATCAAATAGGAAGAGGAAGTTACTAGAGGATGTAGAATCTGGGAAAACCCTCTTGCTTGATGCCTACCGGGTATGGCAGCAAGGTCAAAAGGTTATGGCCTATGACCTGGGGAGAATTGAGAAGATCATGTCTGAAACATATATGCTGATTAAACAGGTAAGTGATTTTACTCTCAGATTCTACTTTTTCATTGTGACCTCTGACCTCAGATGGGGAAGTTCTTTGTGCAAAATCCTAAGAGAGTACTACCATTACCATTGCACGACTCAGATGACATAAAGTGATTATTAATCAAAATATATAATTTAATATTAGGGCCATATATTCCTTACTTTAAAGGTCTTAATTTTTGATGCTGCATCATCCTCTCTCCACTGTTCACTTAGGCACATTCTTTTAACAGATGTAGTTTATGGCCTTGGCAAAGAATGTACGATAGGAACTTTTTCTGACTTCTTTCCTGGCTGGTGGGATTCAGTGATAGCTGACACGTGGAATGCAGGGGCATCTGCTTTGCAGTTTCAAGAGTGGCAGTGTTAGCATAGCAATTACTTCTTATACTGGTGCCAGATTAATAAACAGCAGCACTCCTATCTTGATTATAACAAACTAAAGCAATGAATAACAATGAATGCCATGTCTGACAAAAC
Organism: Crocodylus siamensis; assembly: GCF_052110815.1. Taxonomy (NCBI): domain Eukaryota; kingdom Metazoa; phylum Chordata; order Crocodylia; family Crocodylidae; genus Crocodylus; species Crocodylus siamensis. The sequence continues at coordinate 57,402,547 of NC_143403.1, read as the reverse complement.
ATCAGAAGAGCTGCATACATGTGAAAGGGCCTCATGGTCCACCAAACTCTTTCTGAGCAAGTCTGCATTTCCTATCTGGGCACTTGTCCTGGACAGGGGCGTTATTTAGGACCAAAGAAAGTCAGATCCGCATATACTGGAACTCAAGGGGCCTGTTCTAAGCTGTTGAAATTGGTGGGAACTTCTGCACTCAGGTATTCATACTTACTCAATATGTGGGGACTCTTATTCTGGATTGATGTACTTTTGCTACTGTTTAGTTTAGTCTGCTTTGAAACTGTGATCACTGGGAGTACTCATGGCTTCATTAATTGCATTTGCTTTATTTAGGTGGATGAAGAAGCAGCCCTTGAACAGGCAGTCAAGTTCTGTCAGGTGCATATGGGAACCTCGGCACAGAAACAGGTAAGTTCTGAACCATTTCTTCTCTTTCTAACATTAGCAATACCTTTTTTATCTCATGGTCTGATCATAGCAGTGAAGTCTGTTATGGCCAGTAGGAGTGATTGTAGGAATTAGGAGGATCTGTTAGCATAATTTCTGTAGAATAGGTTTAATGAGAGATGAGGGAGGAAGGAGTGCTTTACTCTTCAAATGTTCTGGTAAGTATTTGGTTGCTAAGAAGAATTCAGTTCCTATTTTTGTTTCTTAGCCCTGTCACACTTCCTTGTTTTTTCCTTCTTGTGTGCACTTTCTGCAATTTAAACACTTGCAGTCCCCTTTCTCTGCCAGTTTTCATCATATTCATTACTCCAAAGGCTATTGCAGGATTACAAGTAATAACTTGTAATTTGTTGCTTAACTGAGGTGAGCTGGCTTAAGATACAGAGATGTAGGTAGCTATACAGATACAGTAGTGGAAACCTGAGTGCATCATCTACCAAGAGAGAGCTCTTGCACACGCTCTCAATTTTCTGAGCCCTTTGGATGAGAAACAACAGATCTGAATTTTTTGTTACATGTAAAGGTCGCATTTCACATAGTCTCCCAGGAACTCTGTGGTTTTTGGGTGACCACTATACTCAACTGGAATTTGAAGTAGAATTGTTATTTGCTTATCCTTTGAGAGAGCTGAGCTAATGCCAAAAACAAAAAAGATGTGTCAATAGGTTTGACTTAATGGTGATTCATGTTGCTGGCAAACTATGGAGCTAGTAGAAGCACAGGATTGTGGGTTTCTGGCAACAATGGCTTAGTTTCCCCAAGCTTCTTGCACCAGCACACAAGGCTTAAGAGTAAAAACAGTGACTCGGAGTCAGTCTAAAAAGTAATACATTTGGGAAAGTTTGAGTGTTTAGCCAATTGTTTAATGTTACTCAGCTGATTTATGCATTACTTTATAATGCAAGCTAGCCTTTATATTATAGATTGCTAGTCCTCAAAATCTATTTAAAATAAAATCTGTTTGAAGTAGAAATTTTGTTACATTTTACCATTTTACAACATAAGAAACAATTGCAAAAATTCTAAAGCTAGATACAAAAAGTGCCTCTGCTTAAGATTTCCTGTGCCAGAAATGTAGACCTGTGCAAGAAGATTGAACTGAGTTCAGTATAACTTCAGTATGAAGGACAGGTAAATCAAAGTGTTGAAAAATGGGTGAAAGTGGTAAAATCATGTATCTTTACTTCATCCCAAATTGGTAAATGAGTATAACACATCAAGGTGGTTCTAGCAGATAAAACTACTAAATGAAAAGATAAATAGGCTGGAGGGGCATTCTCTTGCATCCTCCTTTAATTGCTTTTCCCTCCTACAGGTCTTACCTTCTGTCTCCTGTAGCAGCTGATTGCCCTGATTTTGCATATTCATTGAGTATCTAATTAGTACAAGTTAGAGTAGTTATCACCCCCATTTTCCAGTTGGCTTATTTTCATTTAACACACTGATTTTTAGCCCACAGAGGTCTGTTGTGAATTCATCTGCTATTGCTTCTTCCAGACTTGGCCCATTCTATCTACACACCTGGTATAAGATGCAGTGAAGATAAATTTCCCTATTCTAAGGGGTTTTGAGATTCCTCTTGCTGATTTCCTTTAGTCCACTGGCATCGCCGTTTCTTTTTGCTTTTGGCTTAGACATAATCTGTCCTTTTATTTAACTGTATTAAATATAGATGGGGTTTTTTTACTAAAAACATTCATACTACATTCTGTCTTGAAGACCACAAAGCTACTCCAGTGGGAATGAATAAAGGGCCTTTCTAATGAATGAACGTGTAATATGAAGACACAAAGCTTTATGCCATACTTTTGCAGATTATTTGGATCTGTCAGTAACTCTCTCTTCAAAAGAAATATTTTGCTATCCTTGATACTAGGTATGAACTACACGTGCCCCTGGTGGCTGGGGGGGCACAGCTGTGGGAGTGCGGTGGCAGTGACAGGAGCTTGGCGGCAGTAAGCGCAGACCTCCCGCAGACACTGCCAGAGCTGTCAGTGGTGGGTGCTGGCAAGCACTGACCAGGGATTTGTGACTGCCTGCCGGTGCCTTTTTGTAGAGGGTGCACCGCTGTGCTCAGGGAGTGCACCCCCTACACGTCGCCCCTTATGCTAGACTTTTCATATAATTCAAGCAGCTTTTTAGCTTTAGGCTGGGCAACTACAGATTTGCTTTTAGAATTAGCACTTTGTTACCCATAGAGGTCAGAAGAGAGGAGTGTGTTGCGTTTTTATAGTCTGCTTGCCTGAGGATGTTGAAACCATGAGAGTAACTGAGGTGGGACCATTGGAACAGCAGTGCCCTTTTCCCCTCACCCCATTACCTTTATATAGCCACCTTTGTGGAGGTGGGGGCACAAAAGCAATTGTTGTCGCAGCAGCTGATCATATCCAAAAATCAGCACAGCAGGAGTTGGTGCTGCCCCGGGCGTGGAGCTGTGCTGCCAAGCCTGGCTTCCTTTTCTGTTGATGATGATAATAATTAATTTGGTATGGAGTGTTATACATTAGATTAGAAATCTAAACACTCAGGCATTAGAATTACAGGAGTACTTGTTAATAGGGATCATCTTTCTTGTCTTGCTGTAGATCCGCCCCCTTTTGCTTTACATTGGTATTACTACAATAGTCTCTTGGGTTGTTTCAGCACACTTCTGAGGCTGATGTGTTAAATGAAAGGGATCTCGGAATCCTAGTGGACTCCAAGATGAACATGAGTCGTCAGTGTGACAAAAAGTCATCAGAAAAGTTAACTACACTTTTTATCATGCAGCAGCAGATGCATGACAAACAGAACCAAGGAGGTGATACTTCCCCTCTATCAGGCTCTGGTCAGACCACAGTTGGAAAAGTGTGCCCCGTTTTGGATGCCACACTTCAGGAGGGATGTGGATAACCTGGAGAGGGTCCAGAGAAGGGCCACTCATATGATTCAGACCAAGCCCTACAAGGAGAGACTAGGACACCTAGACCTCTTCAGCCTCCACAAGAGAAGGTTAAGAAGCAACTTTGTGGCTGCCTATAAATTCATCATGGGGATGCAGAAGGGAGTTGATGAGGCTCTGCTTGCCAAGGTGCCCCAGGGGGTCACAAGAAATAATGGCCATAAGCTAGCAGAGAACAGATTTAGACTGGACATTAAGAGGAACTTCTCACAGTTAGAGTGGCCAAGGTCTGGAATGGGCTCCCAAGGGAGGTGGTGCTCTTCCCTACCCTGGGGGTCTTCAAGAGGAGGTTGGATGGGCATCTGGCTGGGGTCATCTGAACCCAGCACTCTTTCCTGTCCAGGGCAGGGGGTTGGACTCAATGATCTATTGAGGTCCCTTCCGACCCTAACATCTATGAATTTATGATAATGTAAAGAAAAATAGTTTTCAAGGCCTAGTTTAGTTGGCTTCACAAAAAACAAATTTAATTTTTTTTGGAATTTGTCGGCTGATGAAGCCCTTACTCCATCATACTATCAAGGAAATCTTCCTATTTTGCTAAAACATACTTCCACAGGTGTGGAATCTTGACAGCAATTTTCATTTTTGGGACTATTGACTTTTAAAAACAGTTTATAGAGTAACAAGATAAAATGTAATCTTTTTTTCTTTTTCTCCCAGAAATGTGAGCACAGATGAGAACACTAGAGACAGATAATCCAGTATGTTTTAAATGTTGTTCTTCCCATATAATTTCAAGATGCTCTGTGTTGGGTTCTCTGTATTATCTTCGTATTTTCTAATACTGCTTCGTTGAAGCATCGGTTTGCAAAGCTCTTCAGAACTAGCTGATTTATTTTATTTTTTTATTGAGTGGGTGAAAATGGGAAGAAGAACAGGAGTTATTTTGTCCGAAGGACCTTTCTCACCGGAGTAGCTGTATGATGGGCTCAGTGGCATTTTCCTGTTTGAAATTTAAATAAAGATTAAGCAAGAAACATTATACTCTTTCTTCTGGTCTCATATAGTACTGTCTTTTTATAACTCGTGTGGATGGAGAAGTCAAGTTTATGTCGTTTTACTTTCCTTGTAAAACAGCCAATAACTGAATAGTCATAAACTTGCATTTGGGAATTGGGTGTAAAAATAATGTGCCAAGTAGCGAACTTCTTACAGTTCATGCTAGAGGTCTTATGGGTAGAGTTCTGATTCTGTGATAAGGTCAGTGTGACCAATAGGACCATATCAATCTTCGGATGCTACTCTGAAATTTGTCTGTATCTGTTAAGTTTTCGTGCTCAAAATTTTTGAAGATTCCTGGAGTGCAGTTCCTTTCTCAAGTCCTCTAACCAAGTCATTGATCATTCAGACATGCAGTGAAAAAATAAGACAGGAAAACGCTACAAACAAACTAGTCTCAAGTGTACTGTAGTAATTTGGTACCGAGTTATGCCAGAACAGAACAGCTTCATCTAATAAATCATTTGCAATAAGACTTTTTTTGTCTCCTAATTTACAGTGTGCATTTTGTTCCTATTGTAGGAAGTTCCTTTCAGGAAGCAGGAAATACAAACTTGAGAGACGATTTAGCCTCAGTCTGATTTGTTATGTGCTTGAGATGTGATCTTAAGTAGCGTGGAGCCAGTGTGTTGCTGCTAGAACAAACTATGAATTTTATATGTAGGCACTACAGTATTCACTCTTGGGAGTATCTCTCTGGTTTCCACAGACTGAATTCTGCTATATCTAAAACTTGCAAATATTTACCTTCTGTACACAAATGGTGTCACTAAAGCAGCAGCAGCATGGAAAAATGGACTTGTGGGATCTGAGGGATTTTCTTTCACTGCCACAGATTGGCTATTGGAACTGTAAAATTTATGCTGTCAAGGTGCATATTTTGCACAGACTTTTATAGGCTACTAAAATTAGTGACTGAATGAATGTCATGTCCAACTAATAGCTCTTACTTTTTTACTTTATTTTTTATTTTATTTTTATTTTTATTTTTTTTTCAGCCCATTCAGGGAAGTTTTCGTCTAAGATATTTGGCTACACTGTTTTCAAGGTCTTTGGTGTTTTTCATGTCTCTTCAAGCACAACCAGAAAATAAGTCAGTGCTTGAAGAGCAGCTTGAGTTTTATAGTGAGGCTTCTTTAAATCTTTTTCAGGATTTATTTTAACACTAATATTTAGACACTTTCATTTTGGTTGTAGAAATTCTCTGAGATCTTCTTGACAGATGTGGAGGTGAACAGCTAGTTTTTTTTTCCTTTCTTAAACAAGTCAGATACAGCTCTGAACAGAAAAGCTCATCTAGAAAGATTTTTTTTCTTTTTCTTCTCCTCCCCCTCCCTTCCCCCCGGAGACGGTTAGAGGGAGGTGAAGGTGCAAAATGCAAGCTTGCTGTGCTTGACTGACTGTGTCTAGCTCCTAGAGCAGTGGTTACTAATCAGTCAATACTGGAGCCTCTCTTGCAGTGGATCCTGGGGGGTGGGGAGAGAAGGGGCAGAGTGGGTGAATGCATGTGGGTGCCCCCCTCGCCCGCCCCCCCCCCCAACCCAGCAGGTCAGTTGGTGGGGGAAGGCAAGGGGTGGGGGCCAGATAGAGGTCCCCACAGTGAGGGACAGAGTGCAGGAGCAGCCTGGTGAGCCCAGCTGGACCAGTGGTAAAAGGATCAAGTCCAGTGCTGCCTCCCAGCCTCAGCCCCTTCTCTCCTCTCTCTCCTTCTCTTCCTCCCCTGAGTGTCCCGGATCTGTGCGGGGGAGGGCAGGCTGCCACTGGGCCTAGGAGGTGGCACTGGGCTGTTCCCAATGGAAGCTGGGGCTGTGCTGTGGTCAGGCCAGGTGGTGGAGTTGAGGGGGCTACAGTGAATTTTCAGGTGGCTCCAGCCCCCCATGGGTGGACTCCCAACCCAATCACAGTGAGGCCCCACCCTCCACTGGGAGCAGCCCAGCCCCAGGCTGCAGCTGCAGCCTGCCCTGTCCCGCACAGGTCCGGGGGGCACCCCCTCCCCTCACCACCCCCCCCCCCCGTGCCCTCCTGGCAGTGCCTGCCCCCAGGTGAGCCGCTCACGGCTTCATCTTGCCCTGCCCCAGGGAGGGCCTGCACAGCTCGCCCCCATTGGGGTGGGGGTTGCAGATAGAGGCCCCAGAAGTGAGGGAGGGAGTAGGGCTAGGGCTGGGGCCTCAATCCTTCCACCATAGACTTACCTGCTGGTGAGGTGCGCGCCCAAATAATTTTTTCTCCGTCTGCCTTGATCTGCACCCCCAGTTCCCTTCCCACAGACCTGCCTGCTGGGGGTGGAGGAGGTAGTGGCACGGGGTAGATCTTGGGTTCCTTTTTAAATTCCAAAAGTGATCTCCAACTTAAAAAGGTCAGAGACCACTGTCCTAGAGTATTGTCCCAGTGTCAACATTTTTTAATGACGTGTTCTCAAATTGAATATGCAACCAGTTTATTTCTATATTGTGGTGTTCTGGTTTGTGATCTTATTAGTATGTACTGCAGAAAAACATTCCTCCCACCTAAAAAATTTAAGACAAGCAGAACAGATTTAAACCAAATTTTATTTACATGTACATATTTCACAGAACTTCCTAAATAGAGGCATATAATAACATGGCATCCTTCACACCAGATATCAAAATGTCTTGTAGAGGCAGTACATCATATATTGGAAACATGTTCCAGAGGTGATTTTTTTAAAAAGAGAAAGCAACTGCTTTGAGGACAACAGTCCTGTATGACAGCACAAGTAAAGGAGCATCCCATCTTCTCTGAACTATTGCATAAAGCTGTTAAGTGAAGTGATGGAAGCGCCAAGGAAGCTAAATTTAAAGGAGTAGTCAGCTGGCCTGGCATTGTTATCCCTTCTGTCTTCCCATACCTTGCCATATGAGTTTGCATTCTGGACCCCATAAAATTCAGACAGTAGGTACATAGTGTCATCAGAGAATAGATATTTGCCATAGTCAATATGAGAGAAGAGAGCATAAGTAATAATTTCACCAAAAGTAAGGTTAAGGAAAGACAATTCAAGCGGTGTTTGAATGTCAGCACAATCAGGTTTGTGGGGCTAAGAAAGTGTTAAATTTCTGTTTTGGAAGGAGAGAGTAAAAAGTTAAGTCAAGAGAGGGACCAAAGCTTTGCACAGCCCTAGTACCTACCTGCTTATAATAGATTGATTCCATCTCCTGCTTGAACATCCATAGCTGGGGTACAAAAATATTAGCTGTTATTAAACAGGACTAGTCACTCCAGGGAACCCAACTGTTGCAGCTGTGATTGGATGCCACACTATTCCTGCCAAGACCCTGAGAGGGGGATATGTAGCTACACTCATGTTAAGGATTGCTTTTAACCTACTATCTCCTTAAGGTAGACCCAGTCTTTGCCTTTGCCTCACCTCTTTACACCCTGTTTCATAGTGTCTGAAACTGAGTCCACAAGGGCTTTGAGCTCTGCAGAGTATGTGTATTATTTAACTGCTGTTGTAGAGACTTGCATGCTGTATGGTACTGCAGGGCTGAGTAGCAATTCAAAGTGACTGAAAATATAGTGAATAAATTTAAATAAAAATCCTACAGTCTTTCAAGTTCCTTTTTATGTAGCTGAGGGAAATATTTTAGCAAATTCATTTTGCTTTACCAGAGCTGTTTTGGTCATTAGTGTATAGTGCAAATTTTCTATTTTGCAGCCATGCAATTGCTTGACCTCTTACAGAAACAATAGTTTCCCCCATCCCTATCTGGTAGATTTATTTAGCTGGTAGGAAAGTTAGGCAGTATTGGTGGTGGAGGTTGTTGTTGTTTTTTCAATTATTATAATGTACCCAGAAGTCATGGCAATGAATCCTAGAAACATAAAAATAAGAGATTAGGGCATCTAGTTCACATTCCTTGTATATGCACAATTGTTCTCTACAGTATTTTTTATAGAGGTTTTTTTTTTTTTTTTTTTCCCCCCCAGCCTGCTTCCCTGGGAGAGTATTCTATGGTCTAATAGACCTAGCTGTCTAGAAAACGTTTTGTAATATCCATCCCACAAGTTCATTCTTAAATTCAGTCCGTCTCTCCTAGCTATACATCATTTTATCACTCTCTACATTTTTTTGTTTCTTTATTGGGTGTCTATTTTCCTCAAAAGCTACTCCTGCAGCTATACTGTATGTTTTCAGCTCCTAATAAGTAATATACTGATTTCAGCATGTGCTTCAAGTCCAACATACATTTACAACTGGGTTGCTTTCTGAAGGCCATGGGGGGAAAAAGTAACTTCCCTCTTCCTTCCATAACCCCCCAACTCTCCTCCCACGCAACTGTCTTCTATGCCTTGGGCTGCTGAGAGGCGATGTGACTTGGTGAGTAAAGTGGTAGCCAGGTCTTTTCTTGTGTGTGTGTGTGTGTGTGTATGTGTGCCTTCCACTTCCGGTTTTTTTTTTTTTTTGAAAAGCTGTTGACTCCTCAGGAGAGGAAATGTCACACTAATACACTTTTGTATAGTCAGCAGTACACTGAGGCCCCAGTCCTATTTGTGGCTTCTCAATCATTCTGTAATGCAAACATTGATAAGATACGGCATCTGTGATCAGTGGCCTTTTATGTCATTGTGGCACATTAAATAGTAGTTTGCAATGCACTTTCTACTCTTGTTCACAAGTCTTTCTTTCCAGAATCCACCCTCTCACCAAATGTTTCATTTTTTTTTTTTTGTCTCTTCAGATTCACTTCCATACATCTTTCCAAGCTAATCTTTATTTCTTGTGCCTATTTGTAATCCAGGGGCTTCAAAGATATGGTGGCTCATAGACTGAATCCCTAATCTGAGTGATGATGTAGGCCCCTTGCCCTCTGCTTCCACAACTTCTTCCCCCTGCAGCCCCTTTTCCCCTCCTTACTTGTCAGACCCTGCTCTCCCTGAATGCATGGAAGTGACGGTCAAATTTGAAAACACTGACCTTGAAATAAACATTCTTATAATAATTAGCATATAGGCAAATTACTACAGATACCCATAGACTTAGTTCATCAAGAAAGTATGCATTTTTCTGTTTCTTTTTCTTTTTTCTTTAATTCCTGCAAATTTCAGCATGGATACTCTTATAAACACAATTTTAGGTAGCACTTGTACCTATTAATATATAGAACAAACTTTTTTTTTTCCAAAAATACCTATACCTTTACACTTCTGTTTCATGACCAGTTCAGTTCACTCAGCAGTCCATAACACACATGCATACAGTTAACCATCATCCCAGTTATAATGAGCACAACCACATGCCTGCATGCCTTCCACTGTCATCTTTAACCATGACAAATGCACAAAACTGCTTCTGCTCCCACCACCCTCCCATCCCCCACCTCCTGCCTCTCAGTCCATCCTTTTCTTTCCCTGGTCTGTAGTCTACTTCATTTTGGTCATCTTCCTCTTCTCATTCTTGTCACTTGCCCCTGCTTCATTGCTATCACTGTCATGCATGTTGTTGTCTTTTCTGAGGGTCTTGTTCCTGAACAGTCTATACCAGTCCTCTTCTCTCCCATGTGTCCTCTGCTGTCTTCTCCCTCGTCTTCTCTTGTCTTCATGTAGTACACCTGCAGCTCACGTGCCCCTATTCTGATGGTTCTCAATTGGGCGGTTCACGTGACTGTACATAAGCTGGTTTTTGGTCTTCCACAGGGCATTCATGAAGCAGAAGATGAACTGGTAGAAGCAGGCTGCCAGGATTCTTTGCTGCTTGGTTTGCTGTCTGAACAGCACATCCTTTCTGGTCAGGATCTTGACCTCTGTCACCCAGCATGAGGAGTACAGTTGCTCTCCTCCACATCATCCTGGTGTATGGGTGGTTCCAAAGGAGGTGGTAAATTGTCATCTTCCACCAGCAGGTTTGCCTGGGGCAGGTCAGAGACTACTTGCCAGTTCAGATCTCTGTTTTTTCTGCAGGTCCTTGTGGAAGACTTGCTCCCACACAGCCTTGCAACTGTAGCTGGGGAGTATGTCCACAACAGCCTGTCTCTTGCTCCTTACTACCTCCTGCATCTTATGATGTTTTTTCAGGATTATTAGGTCTTTATTTTTGTAGCTCATATCTGCTCTGGAACTGCTCCAGGACCTTGCAGAACCACGGTGGTTCCAAGTTCCATGGGCTTACATTGGGTAGTGTGTACACCCCTCCACCGTTGTAGCAGATGCCCTGAAAAATACTTCATGAAGCAGGGTGTTTTGGAGTCTGCCCTAGCTGCCAGACTGTAGATCTGGCTCTCACACTTGGCCCAGAGGAACAGCCAGACATTCAGCATTCCTTGGCCACTGGTCCTTTTAAAAAATATGGAACACGTCATAAATTTGTGATTATCCTTGTGCAGGGGCCATGCTAATCTCTGTAGTCCAAATTTTAATATATTTGCTATATATGAACAAAATTATAAATTTGTTTATAATTTCCAAGTGTAGAATCTAATTATTGAAAGTTTAGCTTGAATTTGTCCTCATATTTGCTCTGAATTTGTCCCCTTCCCACTGCTGCAGCAGGGAAAATAAATCTGGGGTTGAGGTAGCTCCCTTGCCCTTTTCACTTCTCCCCACCTCCTCAGCTTCTTCCCTTTGCAGCCCCTTCCTCCCCCTCCCTACTATCAGACCCTGTTCTCCTTGAGCACATGGAAGTGAGGAGCAAACATGAAAACCTTGACCTTAAAATAAACATGGCTGTAGTAATTTGCATATAGCACCCATAAACTTAGTTCATCCAGAATTGATACACTTTACCTTTTCTTGAACCTGCTGGAAGTTTTAGCACAGTTACTACATAAACACACCTTTTAAGTAACATTTTTCTACCTACTTATGTATAGTACAAACTATACATGATACTAGTCCAAAGCCAAAAGACTCGTATAGTTCACAGGGCTGGACCCCAACAGGCAACAGCATTTTATTCCATGGTGACCCCACAGCTCAGCATTCTTACTGTGTGTGTGTATTCCAGCTATCCCCCACAAAGAATCCATGTGCTAATTGGCTTCTACCCATGACTAGAACCTTGTGTTCTTACACAAGTCCTGGGATCCTCCAAAAATGTATATGTAGATGAGGTACAGGCATCCTGGTCTGGCCCCACCTCATGGAGAGCAAGGCCACACTAATCATATGCAACAGACTGATTGAGGAAGTAACAGAGGGATTCTGGGTGAACTGTTTGGGGGTCCTCTTTCAAGTTTGCCAGATATTTAAGGCTGATGAAAAAGAACAAACAGGAATCGTTGGAAATGGTAGAGAAGGGCACAGATGAGCTGTGGGAGTGAAAAGGAAGTTGAAACGTATGCACTGTAGTGGCTCACCATGACTTGGAAAAGTGGGGGGGGACTGTGCTTATTAAGCACTACCATATTTAGATGGGCTTCACTAACCTATACTTGTGGTAGGTGTCCATCAGCATGTTTGCCCAATATGGGCCATGTGGTTTATAGTATGCTTAGTGTTGCTTGCATTTAATGAACTTCATAGTTGGTTTCCACTACTGAGCACATGCTGCTTTTGGCCACAGCTTTATGATGAATAATGCATTTAATGAGGTTGTCATATGCAAATAGAAAACGAGGTGTTTTTCCCCCATGTTGACTGGGGTGGGGGGAGGATAGGAACCTCTTCTTGCATTCATGTAACTATGGTATTTCTCTGTCCTTACAGTACCAGCCAAAGTAGTAGCATATGTGAATTTTACTAACATTCTTCATACTTCTAGTTGGTAAAGTGAAGGAATTAAATCAAACCAGATCTAACTCTGAACTCTCCTGCAGTGGTATTCTCCCAAATCTAATATATAATTGTTTAACATGCCTTTTTTATGGTCTGTCCAGAATGTTTTGCTTTATAAGAGAATTCATATCCAAGCCACTCTGAATTCATGCTTTAAATTTTTTTGAGACTTTCATATATTTTATTAAAATCTGAAGACACTAAACATTCAGCATTGTCTGCATCTGCTAATTTGTAATTCTGTCCAAAAGATTTCATAGATTGCATAGACATTAGAGCTGGAAGGGACCTCAGAAGATTGAGTCCAGCCCCGCCCCCCCCCCCCCCCCCCCCCCCCCAAAAGCGCAGGAAGTCAGCTGGGGTCATAGGATCCCTGCAAGATCAATTAGTTTTGGTTGGCATTTTCTTAAAATAAGCTAATGATAATTGTTGCTCCAAGTTTTATCATCGCATATTATGTAATGATTATTTTTTCTTGGTATAAACATTAGTGCATCTCTGCCTTGCCATTCGCAGGAATCCTGCCATGCATGACGTGTGCCCCAGAGGCTGGGAGGGGCACAGCAACCGCCCGCAGGTGGCAGTGGCAAGGCCATGGCAGCATGGAGCTCCTGCAGGCGGCTACAGTGGTTGGGGTGGGGGGTGTTCAGTGACCACTTGATGATGCTGCCAGCAACGGCCAGTAACAGTCAGCGACTGCCTGCGGATGCTGCTAGTGGTGTTGGCAGCCGGCAAGGGGGGCAACCACCCACAGGTGCTGCCGGCAGCATCAGCAGCACTTCTCAGGGTACATGTGTACCCTCTACACATCACCAATGAATCCTGCATTATAAAGGAATACAGACTCAAGAATATTAACATATTGTACGAGAATATTAATTAAATATGTAGCTTCCTATTCTTCTTGTTTTTAGAGAGAAACATGAATGTGTAAACCCTTAAAGACTCAAAAATATTTTGAAAAAGTGTTTTGATAGGATTTTATTTTTATCACTTGTAAACAAATGAATAGTTCTCTAGCAGTTCACTGTTGGAACTCTTTTCTAGAGATCCTTCTTTCTCACAATATAGTGAATAAATAAGGAAATTCATAGAGGAAGCATAGAGAAGGCAGTCTTCTAATATATAGCTTTAAGAAAGAAGAGACTAGAACTCTGTTCCAGTCTCAGCCATAGATTTTTCTGAGCTCTGTCAAGCAACTTGCCCACCCATCTTGCCCACTGTAGAACACTAATACTGTTTTGGAACAGGGTGGATTGTAAGAAAAAGAAAAGATATAAATAAAGTTTGCTGGTAAAATGTTAGTATTAGATCTGTTTCTGTTTTAATGACTTTAGTTTTCCTCTGAATAGAAGGGACCCTTTAAAAACTGAATTCTGTCATGAAGGATAATTGTTTCTAGTACTTGACCTTGATAATTTTTAAAGGCAAAAAAGGCAAGAAAAACTGGAGCATGATGGAAATAATGCTTCTATTTGATGTGAAAACATTTCACATCTACAGGCTTTTTTTAAGGCATAAAAATAAATAATAGAAAACCATGGTAAAGAAGTGTAGACCAGTGATCCTTAATCAGGGTGCCTTGAGATTCCTTCAAGAGAGGTCTGGGTGCCATGCAGTATTGGCACTGCTGGAAGTGCAAACATGATCCACACGGTAAACTCAGGGAATTCAAATGGGTATCCATAATGTTAAAAGCTTTCTGACCTGCTGTGGTCTTTTGGAGTTGTTTGCAACAGAAAAACTACTATATTTTTTTCATAGAAGACAAGCGAAAACTGAAAGCTAGCATTTTCCGAGGGTTCCCTTGAATCCTAAAAAGGTTGAGAACCACTGACCTAGAGTATTGTTAGGAAAAAAAGAAAGATAAGATCTTGTCCTTCTCTCTAAGATTTGAAATATGCACTCTAATTATAAAGACATAGCTGCCTGAAAGCCATGACACAGTGATGTTGGAATCCTTGTCAAGGGATAACTGGAAATCGGTCTGAGATCCTTCTTGATGGTAGTTGTACCAATAGCATACTGTTACGTTCATGCAGTTTTAGAGCTTTGACTAACAACATTTTTCCACATACATTGTTGCCTTGGAGAAAATTTTGCTGGTAAAGGTCCTTTTCCATATACCTTTCAGCCAGTGGTTAACTAATTCTCAGTTGAGAGAAGTAGTTAGCCATGTTAGAATTCATGAAAATATTTGTTCTCTCAGAGAGAGAGAACAAAAATTTTATATATTATTCTGTTAGTCTGTAATGGGGCAGGCAATTATTCCGGGCAGAGGGCTACTTACTGAGTTTTGGCAAGCCATTGAGGGCCACATGACAGGCATCCAGGGGCAGACAAATATAAAATTTTCTAAATTTTTTTTTTTTTAATGGGCTCTGCAGGCCAGATAGAATTAGTCAAAAGGCAGGTTAAATATGCACCTTATAGACCAGAGGTGGGCTGGATGCAGCTCACCAGGCCATTCATTCTAAGTCAAATTGGGATGTTACTCTGGCAGTCTTGAAGTAATGTAGCTGTGCTGGTCCATGAAATAAGCAAGAGGCAAGGATTTTGGGGGTCATTTATTTTTATTAGACCAATTCTGTGGTTGGGACGGACTTAGACTTGGTCTATCCCAACTATGGAGTTGGTTCAATAAAATGTATCGCCCAAAAAATCTGTGTCTGTTTCCTAGTATTTTTTGTTCTTAAAGTCATTGAAATCATTCCAATGATAAATTTGCTCCACAGCCATATGGTAGTTGGAAAGGTGTTTGTTTTCCTCTCTGCTTCTCTCAGTCCATCTGAAAACTTAATTATGGAGATATTTGCTGGCATTCTGAAAGCAGTCTACCTCTGAGAACTATAAACTGTATTTTAATCTTGCTATGTATTGATGACATTATTTTGCATTTAATCTGCTACATTTTCTTGAATCCAAGAGAAGATTCCCCCCTACCCCTTTCCAGTCAGCCTTGGGGTGGAAGGTAGAGCTTGTCTTGGATTTGAGGACTGCCGTGGTCCAAGAGGGCTCATTTGGGGGAGGAGGGGGGAAAATGGGGGAGACCTTCCTCCCCCATTTCCACCATCCCCCATCTGCCCCTTTCTTCCCCTTACCTTCTACACTGGCTCTGGTTTCTTCTTCGAGTTGCTGCTCATGCCGACCGTCCTGGAGCTCAGGCAGAGCTGCAGCAGAAGGCAAGCTAAGGGTGGGGGGAATGGAGGGGAGACATGAAAGGATAGATAGCAGGGGTCAGGAATGGGTATAGGGGTGGAGGGTGAGCAGGAGATGAGTGTAGGCATGGAGGGAAAGAGGGGATGGGCGCAAGGGAGGGCAAGAGGCAGGGATCTGCTCCTTGCTCCCTGCCACAGCAGGGGAGATGAACATGGGCAACCTTCCACTAATTAGGGTCTATACATGGAAAATTTATAAATGTTATAATTTTTCATATATAGAAACTAATTAATGGAAGGTCATCTTAAATTTGAAGCCATCTTGGATTCAGGTAAATATGGTAAATTAACTTGAGACAACTTCCTGTAACTGTTACTGAACTTTCCCAGCAAGACCACTTCTGAAATTCAAACTTCCCCAGTTGTCCAATTATAGCTAAGTTATTGGATGCACATGTGGTTAGTGGATGTGGGAGGGAGCTGGATAGGGCTAGTATGTTTGTGGAATTAGCTGTGACTGGAAGAAAATAATTTCTATCCCATTGACTGTTTGAAGCAAGAAGTTTTTAATTTAATGCGACCCATAGACCTACATATGTTATGCTGATGGGCTGTTCTCCACAGAAATAAGCTTGGATATAAATGTACAGGGCTGTAGCAGTTTTGCACTAACTCCAGGCATGTGGACACTAAGACAAACTCTAAGGCCTCCTCTGCATGTTACGGTTATTATGTAACTAACTGGTTAATTGAGCAATTAACTGAGACCAGCTATACATGCAAAGTACGTATCGTACCATAAGGTCCAACAAGCTATAAAGTTAGAACTCAAAAATATGTACTGACTTTATAGCTGGTTGCTATCCAGCTTTAATTTGCATGTGTAGCAGGGAGTTATCAGCTGATCACAGCCCCCCCTGCATTGGCAATAAGGTACAATGGGATGTAACGCACGATTCCAGTCATGCCTCCTGCCACACACGTGGCTTGGCAGGAAGCACAATTGTGTGGATTTTCCGTTAGATCCCATTGCATCTTTTCCTGCATGTGTAGAAGTAAGAGTGCATACCTCACCATTTTTTTTTTTTCTTTTTTCCTTGGCCTAGTCTTAGAAATGGCGCTTTTATTAGCATGCCTTGTAAAGCCTTTTTTCCATGATCCTTATTAGTACTTCATATATTGTCTAAATAGTAACAGTATCTTTTTCATCACAGTTGAAATTGAATGCATCCTCTGCATATACTTTTCATGCCACAGTTTCCTTGATGACGATCATAAGTTGGGCATGTATTGTAAATTGCCTAACCTTTCTGAATGGTATCTGTTAAAAGAACTGAGTTTTTTTCAGTCATGTAAGTATGGTAAATATGTTGGAGGCAAATAGCAGAGATAAAAATAGATTGCGCACATCCAAAAAAAAAATCCTTGTAAAGCAGGTGTGCCCAGAATGCAGCTGGCTGTCTTGTCTGTCCTGGTGCTCTAACCCTTGAAAGTGTGGACCCCTGCATTGTTAAAATTGTGTCATTAGATCAGCAGAAAATTTCCCAGTAACTGTTCACAGTGTAGTACATCATCTAAATGCCATGAAAAGACAATGAGGGAGGCTATCTTGACAGGGTCAGGTTATTTCTGTGGGATTAATCACTGCCTGGGCAAAAATAGTCCTTGCTCTGCAACCAGCTCCATACCTGGAGAACCCAAAAAAACAAATTCCCAACTATCCTTCCGCATTTTTCATGCCTTGGTTACCAAAACCCCCCACTCTCTCTACCCACCCCAGATGATAAAATCCCCTTCTGTCTACCATTCGTCCCTACCAAATAACATGTCTATGACCTTCTCCCACTCACAGATGCCAAACCGAGTGCTTTTCTCTCTCTACTCTAAACCTGGCTGTCAAACTTTGCAGGAACTTACAGCGTCAGTTTAATTTTAAATTGTGTTTTTTGAAGAACCTGCATTGAAGTTCAAACAAGTAAATGTTTTTCTAAACCCAAAGGCTTGTGCTAAGTTGGGGAAATTAGGTACGACTTCCCAACCTCCTGGAAGACTACCAGCATGGCATATAGTGGTGCGACAGGTTTGGATCTCTCTATAATAAAATACAATGAATATTTCCTAAAGGAAGATGGTGTAACAAAGATGTATCATTCTGTTCTACTTTTCAGCCTTGTTCATAATGGAAAAAGAACTGAGTTGTTGTTGTTTTACCAAATTGAAAATATTAATTTCCCTGTTCCTGGAAATGGGCAGCTCCTAACTACAGTATGCTCCAACTTGCAGATGCCCCAGTTTAAATTAATATTCTCAAATTGCAATAACAATAGTTGACCAATAGTCAGCCTCTATATTAGACTTTTATAGTCAAAGTGACTTAAGTTTTATTTGGAATGGAGGAACGGAAGAAATTGTTGTGCATGGGCAAAGCTGAAACTGCTATGGAATACTTTTTTCTTTCTGTCGTGGAAAAACATCAGCATCCCAGTCGCACAAGTTGATAGAGTTTCTTTTTTCTTCAGCAGGAAAACTGGTGAGTAACTTTCTCTAACTGGCTTAGGCCTCCAGTTTTTCTTCTCCAGTTCCCACAAGTTTTACCGGCTGATTTGTGAAGTAAACTGTTAAAAGCTCTTTTGTAAAAGCAGTTTCCTAGGAATAGGAGGAGATAGGTGAAACATTAAATAATTAGAAAATAATCATCTCTAGTTCTGCCTCATGTTTTTTTCCCCCTTTGTTCCACCCACATACTGCTAATTTTCTTCTCCTTATTTTCCTTTCTTCCTGCACATCAAGACGTCAGACACTGCTTACAGAGCTGAAAGTGTTTTTCCTGAGTTGTCTGTAGGTCTTATTAATGCAGTAGAAGGACGACAGGAGAGAAGGAGGAGGAAGAAAGAGGTGGGAGAAGGGGGACAAAAGGACAAGCTCTTCTATGATCTTAGTCCTACCAAAGGGTGACCGCTTTGCTTGCTATTGCATTTGCCAGTTGCCATGGCATTCCCCCTTGCTCTATACTGGAGGTGTACTTTCAAAATAATTAACAGCTCTGCTCCCTCAGCCTGCTGCTGAAAGCGATCGTTAATGTAAAGAAAAGAATAAAAGTCACTTTCTGCCTTTCTTTTTTTTTTCTTTTTCTACTTTTATTAAGTGTTTTTTCACCCTACTACCTCACCTCTTGGCCTGATAATTCTGTTTTTCTTGTTAACATTTTTTATCGGAACGTGGACTATCCACATTCCAAAATTTTCCCTCTATCAGCATTATTCTCAAGACAAGCTGAATTCAAGATATGGTACATCATATTTAGTCTTGTTAGGATTTGATTTTTATTGGTGGACATTGATAAACTTTGATTTCACCTGACACTCACAGACTGATGGAAAAATATTTCTGTTGATAACCATCAAAATAAACATAAAGGAGACGTAAAAAATATATTCGGGACGGAGGTAAGGATAGAGGGGGTTCTGTGTGCGTACACTGTGCTGGGAGGGGGGTTGCCCAGGTCCCAGCCAGGACAGGGGCCAAATTCCCGTGGAGACCAGCCCTGCCCATGCGTGATTGAGGCAAGGACCAAACTTCTGTGGAGCCCAGCTTGGCTGGGACCTGGGCAGAATGAGGAGCCAGCAGCACTGGACTCCCAGGCACTACCAGCTCTGCCCCTCCAGCCCCCCTCCCAGCTCCTGCAGTGGCTGCTGTGTTGCATGCCAAATAGATAAAAATGGAAAAACACCCCTAACTTTGTGTGGTCTTGAAAATTTGAACCAATAAGTCTAAGTAAATGCTTAAAAATAAACATTGATTTCGGCCAAAATTTAAAAAACAGTAGACTTCTGCCAAGTCTAGTCATACTACAGGAATCATTGCCTCTTCTGTTGCATATTGGAACTATCTTCTAGGAAGGTTTGTTTCATCAGTTTTCAATGAAGTGGAAAGAAAATGTGAGTGGATTTTAGTGTTTAATTTGACAGAATACTAAGCAGAAATAGGAGTAGTAATGCAGTAGAATATGATGTCATCAAACATTGTGTGTGATGGCCTCCAGTGTTTGTGACACCATGTTCTCTAGGTGGAACTGTTCCGGAAAGTGAATGGTGTGTAGAAACTGGAAAGCTGAAACCATGCTGAACTCATTTCAGAGTACCAAACTTCTTAGGCTTAAGACTCAAAAGTGTATTAAGTTTGACCATGCTGCTAAGAACTGTTACAATTAAGAAGCATCTGTTGGGAATCCTTTCACTGCTGGAAAAACTGTTTTGCAGTGTAGGCAGTCAGAAGATATAGATCTGATCTTTACTCCAGAGTTGTTTCATGCATTTATATTTTGAGGCAAGACACTACACTCCAGAGTATAGGTAGTGATTCTTGAGAGTGTTTGTGTGTTTTGTTTTTCACAGTTTCCTTAAAACCTAGAAATATAATCCTGGTAGTAAATATTTATGGATCTCTTGCCTTAGCCAGAATGCAGCGCTCCATTTCTTAATTCAGTGCGGCGGCAACAAAAGCTTATCTTACTGAGAAATGTAAAAAAAAATGTTGCTGAACCGCTGTCCTATTATATATTCTGTAAGAATTTTTTGTCATTCTCTGCTCCTTTCCTCAATGGTACACTCTGCCAGTAACAGCTTTTCTGCCCCTTCCGGGCTTTGTGTGCCCATTTCATGTATAAGAACAACTTATCCATAGCTCTTACTTTTCCCATGGAATTGAATGATTCTTTTGTAGGAAAAGAAGCAGGTTAAGACTTCAAGGGCACATCTACACGAGATGTTTACTGCGGAGTTGTCTGATTAGCGCCGCAATAAATGTCTCGGAGTCTACATGTGCGGCCCTATTAGGCCGCGGGAAACTAATAAACTCTGCAGCAGGATAGTACTTGTAAATACAAGTACTATCCTGCTGTAGAGTTTTTGTCTGCAGCAGTGCATGTGTAGACGTTCCCCTGGCTTGCTGGGACACAAGGGTGCTTCAGTGCAGGGGCTGCCTGCTGGCTAGCCCTTCACTGAAGAACCCTCGTGCCCCAGCCAGCCAGCCACTCTGCACCATGTTGAGCTGGGTCAGAGCTGCCCCCTGGAGCCCCTTGCCAGCCAGGCCTGCCCCAACCCAGCTCAATGTGCTGCAGTCCTGGGCACATGTGTAAATACAGCAGCTGGGAGCAATAAATTCTGGTATGATATTCGCTGAAGTTTATTGCTGCATGTTTATTGCTGTATTAATATGCACGTGTAGATGCACCCCAGAGTCCAAGGGAAAAACGAGAAGAACTTTCCAATGGCTGTAAGAGTATAGGAATAGTCTGACTTGGATTCTTAAATGTACATAACCCAGAAAAAGGTCCGCAGAGCTGCATAACTGCATTTTATTCATTTAAATTTTGTTCTTACACAGATTCTGTACCACTTGAGTGCTATTCGATATATTTAAAAATATAACCAATGGGATGTATCAAGTAAGCACTGACCAGAATTGTACTTCTTCCTCCCACCCTCCCATTTGTTATTTGATTTACAAGTCAGGTTACCAGAACATCCTAATCCCCTGTATATGCTTGCTTTTCCATGTGTCTTTTATGGTAGAGATGGGGCAAAAGCAAGAATCCTTCATATCCTTCTGTTTACCAGCATATTAAGTCCTCAGAAGCCCACAAGGGAGTCCTGTCTTTACTGGGGAAAACAGTGGTTCCCGACAGACGTATCTTTGGGGGAAGGGTGTTCCTCCCCCATTTCAGTTCTGTGCATCTATTTCTGGCACCCTTATCACCATAATACAGTAGAGCCCAGACCATTCCTACCTGGGTGATTTCTGAACCTGAAATTTGCCAGGAGAAAAGAACCTGACCCTGTAATGTGTCTGGCTTCTACATTTAGATGCGTTCCCTTTGCTGCCCTTACCCATATGGCTTTTTAAAGCCTCTGAACAAAGTAAAACATCTTTTACCTGCATTTTAAAAACAGTGGTGAAAATGGACAAGTGTACATCCTATGGTGAAACAGAGAAGAAATTTTTAAAGTACTGGCTCGTTGTACCACAATAAAATAGCTCATATTTCTTCTCAGAAACCACTTGAAATAAATGTGGAATCTTGACACTAATTCTGTTTTCTATGGACTATGAGAAGGGGAAAGTAGTTTAAGACCTAGGAAGACAACAGTTATGTAAATCACACATGCAAAATGTCATTGATGCTTTCCTGATGATATGGGGGGGGTGGGGATCTGTGTAAAACTGTTTTCTTCATGGCTCCCTCCTGAGTGTCTCTTTATTCTTGTTTGTGTACTTGGATATTTATTGTACCAGGATGTTACCAGCTATGGAAATTGATAGACTTTCAGCGGTTTCAGTGAACTCGCAACTATTTCTCTGGTGACTTCAGGGTTTGACGAAATGTGATAGACCACTCTATTTTGCTCCTAGTCAGTCACCTGCATGACACAAAAAGAGATGTGGCTCCATAAACCATGATGAATATTATAGTTGGTGAGAACCTGCATTGTGCAAGTGACATAAGTTATTGTTATGGAAGTGCCAGAATTCTTGTCTCGACAGTGAAAACCAAATCTTTTTAAAGCAAGCAGTGCCCCCTTCACAGTATTGTGCTTTCTGCTTCTTTCATCTTCCTGTTTGTTTAATTTTGATCTTTCTGAAACTCCCTGCCCCACCCAGTCAATAAAATGCAGAGTGCAGATTTCAGCTTCTCTCAGGAAGCTGCAGAATGGCAAGGTATGTCATGATAAGGCTAAGATACTTTTTATGCTTTGTCTTTGTTTTGAAGACAGTCCCCTGCCCTCATTGTCATTAACAAATAGTCATCATAGTTGTTTTCTACTACTACCTCTATTTTCAGTTTTTGTTGGTTTAAAGGAGATCTGTCTGTACCTCCGGAGTCAGTTAAATAGTCCTGCATCAGGTTACAATTGAAAGATGCAAGAATGAGAAACTTTTTAAAGTAAAGGTTAAACTTGTAGAAAAGTGAATAAAATTATTAGATCAATACTAGGACAAGACAACACTATATGCTGATACACTTCTACCCCTGCACTGCAAGCAGATGTATTTCAGAAGATTGCTCTGTAATAAGAACTGATTATTGGATGTGTTACCTAAAGCCTCAAGCAAAGATTAATTATCACTCAAGTGAAGGGCCCACACTTTCTTATCTGTTAGGAATTTGAGTCTTAGTTGTTAATGGTGCACAAGTTCTAGTCAAGACAGTGGCTGCCATATTTAAATATTTTCTGCTGTTATGTTTTGGTCCACATGCATTTAAAACCATGCTTCTGTTCATGTCATTGCATGCCCACATTCTCACAAGGTAGCCCTGACAGACTCTGACCACCAATAAAATGAATGGGTGTTACTGACTTTGGATTAATTAGCTGTCAGTTTGGCCCGGGGTGTTGGTGCATTTTGAGTCCTGTCCTTGGGCTGCATGCTGATCCCCAACTGTGACTGTCCTTCCATCTGCCTTTTTCATGTTTTCTCTCTCCCCTTGTTGTCTTCTTACGTGCCTCCAAATCTTGTAATTCTGTTCTTTCCTTTCCTTATTTATTACTAATAATGCAGTTGGGATTTTTTTAACAATCTCTGAATGCCTTTGACTGTTGTGCTAACATTTTCATCTGTTTAAGTGAAGAGACCTCATTTGAGCAGTTTTTCAGAATTTGGGGCATGGTATGAATGTATAAATTTGGTCTGTTACAGTATTATATAACAGCAAATCGTGGGGTTTTTTCTTCTACCTAACCATCAGAAATTGGTCACTAGAAGAGGTGGAATAAGCTCTGTCTGATATACTACTGCAATTATTGTGTAAATATAGCTTTTTTAATATGCTGGTGTTGAGATTTAAATCATTCCTTAAACACTGAGTCTGATCCTTGAAATAGAGATGCTAGTAGTAGAGAAATATGTTTAAAAGACGCTTTGTTTAGTGTATAAATAATGCTTCCCACTAATGAATTTCAGATGTATTATTGATTCGCTAGCCTAGATTCTCTTTGGGGTCTGACAGTGGAGTTCAGCTGCTTTTCACACCAGACTAAGAGATCCACAGTCCTAGGATAACATGGAGCCCTTGGAATAAAACTCAGCTCTTCTTGATCCATTATATAGGCTCTACCCATGGGTTAATGAGACAGTTGAACAACTTGGCCTCCATCTAGTGAGTTTGTTGCAACATAATTAATGATGCCCAGTTAGAATACAAAGGCTGTGTGATCTGTGACTTTGAAGGGGATTATAAGGATGATTTTCATTTTATTTGGTCTGTCTTTAAATTCCTTGATAGATTTAAATTACTCTTCTGCCTCTTGGGTGTATAATTTAAATAGCCGTGCATTGCATTCTTGATTTTTGCTTTTTGGATGAGAGCCCAGCTCCTGATACTGAAGTTTTACTCTTAATATTAAAAGGTGCAGAGGCAAGAGAGCATCCAGACCAATGTTCTGAGCTGGATACTGACACTATTCAGTTGTGCTGCAGCAGTCAACAATTGCTGATCTTGGGATAGGCATCTCTTGTTGTTTCACAAATATATTCTTCTCTCCTGTGCTTCTTGAATTTATTTTTCTCTCTTGTTCACATCACATAGTATTTTCTTTTAATAATTTGGAGATTTGAAGGACATAAGTTTCCCAAACCACTAACAGTCTGTTCTCTTTGGTAAGTACAGACAGTCAAAAAGCCTGAGACTGAATCAGTTCAGTCTTCACAGGTTAATCTAAGCTGCGTATGTTGAACTGATAAGCAAATGAACAGACATACACTTCTGATTCCAGAAATGCAGCTATGTGCCTGCAGTGGCCCAAGCCAGGGGGTACTGGAGCACGCCTCCCTGCTCAGTTGAAACAGACAACTTGGGTCACGGCTAGCCCACCTGCCCTGAGAGGGGAGTGATTACAGGGGAGGTGCAAAACATCCTGGGATGCTGAGGGACTGTGAGCTAACTGATTTAAATTAAATCAGCTTATTGAATTTGTCCCAGATCCCTTCCAGATTCAAGTTAGGCTGATACTACATCCATCCAAGCTTATCTTAAACTGGTTTTGGACATTTTGAGAGTGGTTTATGTGCGCTGAACTTCTGTTGTATTACAGATTTGAACTGGTTTTTGATCACCTACACCAGTGTGTGTAATTTCTGTCCCTAAGTTCAGAGTTTGCCAGTAAGTCTTTTTAATTGACAGAGCTGCTTTCTTTTCATAGACATTAGGAACTTTTCTGAAATTCATGTTTGGTTTAAAGATAAAAGGTTGAGCAGAAATAATTACACTGTGAGGGACTTCGCATGCACATGCACATGCATGTGTGTATGTGCGAGTAGCTGCTAAATAAAACTAAATCTGAATATGAGCAAATGCTCAAGGTGATAGTTTGCTAAATATACTGTAGAGTACAGCAAATTAATATGCATTTGTTCAAGGAAAGGTTATATTATAATTAGTTTTTATGCTCATAAAGAGGGGTTATTTGCCTAGTACACAAAATCATCATGCTGTCTGTATTTTCCAATTGAGAAAGTAGCATGTGAGATGACTGGAACACACTTTTCACTGTCTGTCTTGTGTTTTTTTTTTTAATATAGTCCACAGGAGAAATGCCAACAACCCCAAAACATACAAAGGACAGCAAAGAGAGTTTCTTCCCAGCAACTCCAGCAACACTGAATGCCACTTCAGTGAACCCAGATGCTGTGACTTCTGAAAATTTACTGAGACTAAATGACTTGCATTCCAAACCGAAGCAAGCTTCCTCTTCCTCAGCATTATCATCAGTGCCACAGCCACAGGAGCCAAATAAAGACGCTGAGCATCTCCGGAGCCAGAGTGTAGAGACTGCTCCCAACATGTCTTACCTTGCACGTGGTAAGTCTGTTCTAAAGAAAATGTCTTCACTTTTTCTTGCCTTGTCTCTTGACCTTGCCTTTGTCTTGGACTGAGGCCACATAGTGAGTCAGTAGCAGAGTTCTGATTCCCAGCCCTGTTTTTGAATGTCTGGACCACACTCTAAAGAACACAAGCACAAACTTAATTCCCAGCTTGGTTCTGAAAGGGACATACACATTTAACAGCATTTAAGTTGGTCTAATAAAAGATATCAGATTCACCCGAAGAACCTTGTCTGCTTATAAAACGTCTGATATTTAATGGAAAAGGATTTCCAGCTCCCCAGTGACCTAAAATGCACTGCTTTTCTCAGACTGGTTGATATAAAGAAATAAGAACTGGTTTTTGTTTGGTTGTTTTTAAACAGCTTAAACATTTTAAATGTTAGAATTGGATTACTGGTCAAATGTATACAAGAGAACGTCAGAAGTATAAGATTGATATAGTTTGTTACCTGGATAGCTCTGCCACGTGTTTAGTGTTTGGAGGTGTATAACATGGTAAAAAAACTCCTTAACTGATAAGTTACTGATACATATTTTCCTGCATGTTGGCATGTCTGTGCCATGTTTTGGAGCAGTGGTTCTCACCATTTTTAGACTAGAAGTACCCCTTAGATCTCTCCATAACTTTTGCAAATTAAATCACACCCTATTTCAAAAACTACTTTATTTATTACAGTGCTTACCTCCTTGCAGAAGGACCAGGCAGTGAGGGTGGAGGAGCAGGCAGGCAAGGAGAGCCTGAGCCTGCCTTTATCTACTTATCTCCTTGCATTTGATCTCATGGCACCCTAGGGTGCCATGGCACTTTGGTTGAGAATCACTGTTTCAGAAAGAAGCTCTAAGGTATTTAGCTTCATAAAATACTATTAATACTATTTTTCATGTCTTGCCCCCTGCAAATGGTGCTCTTAGTTGAGATGACCCATGTTAACTATAAATATGTTAACTATAAATATGGCAGTTGTGCTAAAAAATAAAAAGGCTAAGGTTGCTGGCATGTTAGTGCAGTTGACTGACTGAGCAGAGGTCAGGTGAGAAATTTTAAAGATGTGAAATGCGTATATAATTTCTTGGGTATTATCTTGTATACTTTGTCCTACACAGATGGTCAAGATTAAGGAGGGAATTTAATGTGCTTTCTCACTTTTTTATTTTTCCCTTCCTGTTGGCCATCCATGGCAAAGCTGGTGGGCAAAGACACTGGGGACTATATGGGTAAAATGATTTAAAGAGGGTGAGAGAGCCTGCATTACTTGAGCATATAATGCTTTTTTCAGAAATGATTTAAGTTCTATTGTGTATCAGGAAAAACAAGCTTTACTTGGCTAATGTTAAGAGTCCTAGCCAAACCACTCTTACGTTATAGTTAAGATGGATTCTTCTATGTCTAGGCACTGTAGAAAGCAGCAGTTGAGGATAGTGTAAAGGTAGTACTGAGAGATTAGAATCATACTTATTAACAATGACTACAGATATTTGTAGGCAAGTTTCAAACTGTTTTGTCTAAGTAATATTGTACTGTAAATTAATATCTTTTGTTCAGTTTATGCATACTACCTTCTGTACATGATTTCTTAGTTATGTAATCAGCCTTAGCAGCTAAATGCACATAATCTCCTGAATGCATCAGCAGCAAAGAGGAAACAAGGGACAAATCAATTTTTCCAATAAGCTAATCTGTCGGAGTACAGGATGAAATTGAAATTTAACATCTGCCACTAATAGTCGCGTTATAATCACCTTGCTTCCCTTCTTCACAGATCCATGGAGAGACCCTATGCATCCGTGTGTGGTGGGGGGGAGGTGTTAAAGTCAGATTTTTGTTGCCCATAAAGTTCAGGAATGGTATTACATAGTATTATGGAATGTCTTTGTAGGATTTTTCAATAGGCAATAATTTAGGTCTATACCTGAAGGAGGAAAAAAATTAAACCTCCATGTTTCACAGTTGCTATGCAGTCACTGAGCAGAGAGGTAAGAATAACAATACAGGTTAGAGCTCCTGTGTGCCATTGCTTTCCACATAAAACTTGTAAGCAATTCTGACACACTTCCTTCTCCCCAACTTCCCAGGCCACCATGCAGTGACTAGAACATTTTTTTAAAATTTTTTTTAACCTTTTGATTCCCTGTACCTTTTAGGGGCTTCTTAAGCTTCTAATTGTTGTTTCTTCTTTCACTGCTTTTATACATCTTCTGGTTGTGGGAGGGAGGGAGTTTCAGCTGCCAACATTTTATTCTCTGAAACTGCCTGTCTGAAGATCAAGAGGCTTTTTCATAAAGCTCTCATTTTCAGTGCTGAGTGCATGTGTCATTTCTGGCTTTCTAGAGCTCAGACCTACCTGACGGGTCATTTCTCTAGCTGAGAGAGACACCAGTTACATCAGTGTCCTTTGCTGTTTTCTTCTTTCTCCTCCTCCCTTTTCACCCTACCTCTAATTTCTTTTTAAATCCAAGTTTTTATCCTCCCTCCCCCTTTCCTCCATTAGTTCTCTTCCTATATAAACTCTCTCATGCCTTATTTTCCAAGTAATCTTTTTCAGTTTGTTCCTTTTTGCATTCTTTCTTAATTATCATTTTCCTTACCCCTTCCCTATTTGCTCATCTTTGAGGATTCAGTGTCAAAGATAAACAGCTGTAATTCTCCATGACTTCAATGAGAGAGGGATTACAGACTGGTTTTCCAAGCAGTTTTGGTTCTCTGCCAGTCATTCCCTGTGTAAACATGTTAATGAGATTTTTGGATCTGGTGTACAACAACCAATATAGAAACTACAGCATGATGAAGTCCAACAACAAGGTGGTAATGGTGATAATTACAGTAGGGAAACTTCCTGCTTTTAAGCATAAATGCACTTGGGCTGCCAGCCTCTTTAGCTCAGTGTAAAATTGACCCTGGGGAACTGTAAAATTAAGACAACTTGGATATCTCTCTCCAGCACTGTCACACCATTCCAGTAGCTGTACTGTTCTAATCTCTGAAAATCTTCTCTGTGTGTGTGTGTGTGTGTGTGTATTCCCTCTAAAATGCCTTCCCCACCCCTCATCTCAAAAAAAAACAAAAACAAAAACAAAAAAAACTCCCTTTCCATTCCTTAATCTAGTGATGATTGATTGCTACAGGGAGTGGGCAGGAAAACTCTGGCCCCAGTCTGGGCTGGAAAATGCAGGATAGCAAGAAAAGATTCTTCACCACTGGAATTACTCAAAGGTAAATGATGTTGCTTGAAACCAGTATTCCATTATGTCAACACATAAAATGAGAGAAATGGACTAAATTAATGTCCATTTCAATGTCGGTGTAAAAAACACCTTGACGGTTAAAATGTTACCTGGTAAAGTCTGCTCTTTGTGAGGGTTTTTTGACGAGCCTTGTTCCCACTGCCCGCACCTGCACGTTCTACCATGTGCAGTAGAATCCACCACGTTCTGTTCTTCTCTCTCTCACTTTGCATGGAAAATGCTCCAGTACATGGAAGAGAATAGGATCCCCCTGAGGAGACTAAAGCAGAATGCAAAGAGGACTTTGAGATTTAATTACCTGCTTTATCAGTTACATTACTTTCATCTCTAATTTAGCTATTATTATTAAGGTGATGGTACTTTTGTGTTGTGAATGTTCCAAAATTTTCAGTCCATCACTTCCAGGTACATGGAGTTATTGCAGCTTGCCTTGGTCATTCCTTCTAAACATGATGACCCTTCTACTTGCATACAAAGCAAATGCTTATTGGCTGTGACATAACTGCTAAAACTAGAAAATTGTAAGTTGTTTCTTTCTGTATTGCAACAGGAATTTTGTGTATCTATTCTATTCTGATCTTGAGGGTTTGTCCTACCTAGAAGCAATGGAACAAGTTGAGAAACAAGTTCTGTGGCCCACTTGCTTAAATACATATCCAGTGAAGGTTCATGAAGGTTGCTTGGGTTGTGTGAGAATGTCAGAAAAGTGAGATGTGGAGAAAAAACTGGTGCTAAGGTTGACTTGGCATAAGAGAGAGCTGGCAGGAATAATGACCTCAGCAGAAGCTCAGCGTAAAGGACACTTTAGAATGGCAGGTCCTGGACATAAATTAATACCATATATTAATATGACACAGCATTGGATCCCTGATGTGGGGAAGAAATATGCAACAGGGCATATGAGACCTATGTCAGAGGAGTGTAATCGCCATGTAGAGAGCTGCCATATGGACAACTATTATTCCACCTCCAGAGTTGTCAAAGGGATTCTGTATCACCCCGTTTTGTTCAGTTCATATTTCTATATTGCACTAAGGGGAGATTGTGAAACAAACATGGACTAAAATGGACACGCCAACTTAGAGGACACCTAATTCTATATCACTTGCATCAGATTCTGTTAGCACTGACTTACAGTATTCCACGGCGTGGCTGAGTTGTTCAACTGATGCACAACCTGATAACAGCTGAACCCTTGAAAGACTGACATATGATGCAGATGACAGAGTGGGAAGTACTTCAAAGAACTCACTAAGTCTATAATATCATGTTCCACTGAGGGCATTTGCCTTGCTGTATGCTATGCAGTACGTTAACATGTTCACCATGACTCTTCACTGCTTCTAGTTCTCTGAATAGCCATGGTCACACCCAGTTCCTTCTGCCATCCAGATCTGATGATCGGTTACTGGGTTTTGAGTTGTGCACAATGATTTATATATTTACAGCTTCTAAAACTCCCGAGTGTACTTGTTTTTTGTGGTAATTAGAGCTTTAAAAAAAAAAAAAAAAAAAAAGTGGGTTGTTCAGAGTACGGCAATCTATCTCTTTTGCTGATTGTTGTAGATTCCAGGGTCAGTTTTTATTGTCCTAGATGCAATTTAGTTCCAGTAGCAGTAAAACAGGTTGATTCTCTCTACTCCTTGTTGCAGTCACTTCCATGGGGGTTGGCTTTGGTATTCTCACTTCTCGTATTCTCGATTCCCTGGTCTCTTCCATTGTAATCCATGTCTATGAGAACTCTTACTGCTGAATGAATGTCAGTGGAGTTTTTTTTTTCCCCTGTTTTATGAAGGATTTCTTGATTGCCTCCTGCCATGCACACTTGACAGCACTAGCTGATCACATCATCAAACATGTTCTCTTTCTTCTCCTGATCACCTGTTGGAAGTACACCAAGTTAAATTAGTTTTTCCCCTAATGCACAGTACAACCTCTTGATGTCCCCAGTATCCTTTGAGGGGATTTAATCTGCGGCTAAGATTAGTTTAAAAGACCTCCTCCTTTTCATTTGTAATCTATTGCCTATAAGTTTTTTATTTAACAGCTGTCTAGCAAAGTTATGTCATTCCCTTCTCTGATGTTTCATCCTTCCTTTACCAGAGGCCAGTTAAGCACAGGAGATGTTGTTAAAATGGCTGCTTTCATTGCTGAGAGTTGAAAAGAAAAGTTCTTCTTGTACTCCAATATGATCCAATTTTTCTCAAACTTATTTGCACCTACTAAATTGGTCATTGTAACAGACAGAGACCACTATGAATTAACAAACCACTTTAATTGGTTGTTGTTTTTTTAAATCCTGGGGAGTGAATTATTACCATGCTTTTATTTTTCAAAAATATGTAAAATAAGAGCTCAAAAAGTTTTAACAGACACAATATTTCTGTTGTTCTGCTTATTCCCATGTAGCAGAGAACAGATTTGGCCCCGTGTCAGTCTCCATCAAAAAAGTAGGGACAGTGGCTGCCAGTACACATGTTTGGGTGGGGGGGTTAGTTAGAAGAGTTCCCAGCCAGCTGCTCTAATTTAAAACAGCTCACTATCACATTCATTAAGCCCTTGCATTTCAAAATGGACAGGGGGCACTTTAACTAAACCTTACACTTTAGTTAAAGTGTTCTTGCAGCCATTTTGAAAAGTGGGGTGGGCTTAAGAGGTGTGATGATGAGGCTACACTGGCACATTTTGATGAGAATGTGGAACAGATCCAATTGATCAAGTCTGCTGTGACAGGTTCCAGTTGGAACGTGTCAGAGCATGTCTATAGACACCCAGAAATACTTGCCTACCTTTCATGGTGAATTGATTTAATGCTTCACATTTCTTTTGATTATTGCTTGTGCAGAATAACACTTCTATTCAAGTAACTAATTGAAATCACTGGGACAAATGGTATAAGTACTTAATAATTAAGAGTTGCAAAATTGAGTCATTGCTGTTTCTAAAATATTTTGAAGTGTTACACAACTTTTATGTTGTAGTATTAAATTTCCTTTGACAATATGTCTAGTGTTTCTTTTTCTTTTGGATTGCCTGTTTAACAAATTGAAGCTGCTGGACATTTCAATTTCCAGGTCTTCCCTTTTTTTCTATTTTTTTAAAGTACAGTGTTTTTTAGTTTCTTAGGTTTCTGTTAAGAGTTTGGCTTGTCAGTCTTTCCTAGGATGAGATGCTTCTGCTCTTTAAGTCTTTTTAATCTGCCTTTGTGCATATTACCACATCTAGTTGCCACCTTCAGCAGCTGGAAGGCATGTGTTTAAGGTGCTAGTCATACTATCCTTTTTTTTTCCCTCTTCAGTTAGCATTTGTCGGTTTTTGTAAATGACTGAAGTTGTGTGTTTAATTCCGATTAACACATTTAATTAACATGATAATGCTGGTGTTTCAATACCTGACAGTGCAAGGAAATCAAGTGACATAATGCACAGCACAAACAAATCAAATGAGAGAGTACTCAGCACAAAGAGCATGGGTTTATTACTTACAGTTCCACTGTTTTTTAAACTTCTGCACATCAGTGAAATGGAGGTGGGGGGAATCTATTTTTTTTTCCATTGTATACATGACAAATAGCAAAGTAACTTGTGATATTTGTAGAAAAATACTCACAGGAATTGTATAATCTATATGTGTACAATGTGTGGTGTATGTATCTAATGTATTCCCTGCATAAAGAGAGACAGTGAGAGAGAATATTAACTATGATGAAGTCATGAACTCAGGCGCCCGCTATAGGCATCTGCAAACACTGGTTACCCTGGCAACAAGTGGAAAGAGGTTGGAGAGGAAAGCTGGAGTAGTTGTTGCATTGGATTGTTTTCAGCTTGTTTCTTCCTCACTAAAGCAGGGAGATGTTGAAAGGTATGATGTGCCTCTTTCTATTATGTATATTATGTTATGCATATTAGAGAGTTGTTGGGAAGGGGGGGGAGCTAATTTTTTTTATATTCGGCTCCATTTTGCTCAAATAGAGATGAACTTTTCAGTCTAAATATTAACATTTTTTTGCATTGCAAATCTATTTTCCTTTTGTGCTTAACGTCTGTGAGTTACACTTTAGGTTTTGAGTGCTAAATAAATCTTTAAAGTACCCTGTCCCATCTTCTGCCTGGAGATGAGCAGCTGGTGCATCTCATTAATGTCTTCAGAAACTGACTTTATTTTTCAGCAAGGTTTGTGATGCTAACATTTGAAAATGTATGAGACTGATATGAGTGCTATGCAATATAGAAAGATGTGGCTAAAAGATGAGCTTCTGACCACATTCAGAATGTGCTGTGCCTGTTTCCTTGTGCTGTTGGGCTGATGCAGAATTTTGTGGCTCATGAGTTAGTACGGTTTTTGCCTCCCTGGGGAAAGTTTTTATTAACAGAACTAGGACATGATGTTCATCTAGACTGTAATTCCACAAACACGACATATCAGGATATTTCCTTCTGAAATCTACTTTTTAGACAAATAGTATAAAATTTAACTTTGTATGAATGTGTGGCTCTCTGTTTATCCTGTCTTGCTTTTTCTGTCTGTGTAAAGAAAAAAGATTTAAAGACTTAAGTACCTTATATTAAATAAAATATCAGCTAGTACAAGTTCAGGTAGGATGTGCTGGGACCACAGGGTAACTTTAAGAGAAAATTTTAACCTTTTTTTCATAAACCCAGTTTTTGAACTGAAAAAAGCATGTGGATCTCAAATGACCATAGCATAAAAATCGCAGGCAGATTAAGAGTTTGAGCTAATCCGGGGCAGAATTCAATCACTACACACTTAACGCCTCTGGGAGTAGAATTACTGATTGATTAACCTGACCATGCCTCTTCATTTTGATAGGCAGGGGCTTTCAGTACAATTTTACATTAACAAATACTGTTTCCAGAAGCATAGGAATAAAAATTCAGAAGTATGTCTTCTCACCTGTTTTCCTTTAAAAGTGAAAGAACCTGACGCATCTAATTTTCATTCAAATAAAAACTGCATTGTTCTATGAAATGAATCTGCAAGACTAATAAAATCAAAAGCAAAGAAAGCAGTGATGTGTGTGGATCTGCTGATTACTGAAGATAAAACGTAGCAGCTGTACATCAAGCTTGCAGCATTAGGCTAGGCTTTGATTGCTTAGAAGAACCAATCAATGGGGTCACATGATATAACGTACTCAGAATCAAAACGGAGCAAATCAGTTGAAGCAGTGATGCACCTTATAATCACACCAAAAAACATCAGTGTAAAAGGTATACTTATTTTATCATTAAGCAATAATTCAAATCATAAGTCTTAATGTAAATGAATGGTAAACTTTAAATTGGTTACTGAAATATTTAAGCCCCTACTATGGCTCAGCAACCAACCACTTTCAAACTCTTCCTAGGCTGCAATTTAATATAGATTACAGGATTTACAGCTTGCTTGTTTAGAGGGAATCCAGTTAAGAAGTTTTAGTAATTTATATTTCTCTAACGTGTAGCATCATAATTGCATAGGGCTGGAAGGGACCCCAGGAGATCAAGCCCTTGCCTAAAATAAGAAGATCCTTTATCTAAGCCCTTCAAGTCGAGCATCTTTCTAATATGCACTTAAACTTGTAATTATGGAAATTCCCCAACCTTTCTCTAGTAATCTGTTTGTTCCAGTGTGTCGCCACCATCATAGATGAGATTTTAGGAAGAACTTTATGAATCTCCCTTGTTGCCATTTAAGATCATTACTACTTGTGTCCACTGTAGAAGCAGACAATATCAAATCATGGGTCTATACATAACAACTCTTTGTCTAAAGACTTTTTTTGAATCCCTACCCCATCCCCCCCGCCACTTTAGTCTTCTCTTTCCCATGCTTAAATATTCCTAGCTCTTCCAGCCTTTTCTCGTGTGGTGTTTTCTAGGCCTCCAAATCACTTTTCTTGTTTTCGCCCTGGATTCTCTCCAACTCTTTCCTCATATTCCTTGAAGTGCTTTGTCCAAGACTGGACACAAATCCATGTGAGGCCTTACAGTGTTGGACAAGAGGAAAAGAATGCTGGACCATTTGTTCCTTTTAATAGAGTTGTCAAGTTGTTCATCCATAACACATACTGTTTTCAAAATTCTGGTGGAAAAGCAGAAATCAGACAGTGAGATATCTGTATGACAAATCATCAAGTCTTGATTGTATCAGGTGCAGATGGAAAAATGTTTTTCATCATTTCAAGAGAAGTCATTTTTTTAGGTTGGGAGAAATTGTGATAAATATTCTTTTTTTAGGAAGTTGGTCAGATAATCAAGATAACACTTGCAGTAAGCTTTATTATTAAATAGTGAATCGAAAAAAGATTACAGCTGTTTCAGGCCTGTTTCAGCCTACACTTTCCAGAACATCTTTGGGATCATTAGGATTTTTTTTTTGTCAGTAAAAATTTGTACCTCGGATACAACTTGCAGCTCTGTGTGGAAGGCAACTGTTTAATAGAGCATTTAATAAAATATTTTTCTAACGGAAAGTGAAGTAAGAAAGAGTGTACAAACACAGCATGAAGATCTGAGTTGTAAACATTTAAACTCGTATGTCAGAATGCGGAAATTTCAGAATTTAAAAAATGCATTAGCAAACTTATGTAGACTTGCCACTGAAGGCTGAACAAACACACTTTTGTCTCAGAGTTAGTTACGCCAAACCAAATTTGCTGTTGTTTCTTGGTGCTCACTTTTAAAGACCATTTGTAATACAGTACATACCTATATAGAAATTTCTCTGTTATTTGCCCATAATCCAAATGCTGATATCTTGGATCAGAACTGTAGTTCTGTACAGTACCAATGAATTTATTCTTGTTTGGCATTGTGTGATGGTGCTTATGAAGACTATACCTGCTTCCACATATCTGGAAGTTCATGGTCAATTGCATACGTTCAGACATTTATACTTGGCATATCCTTGTGACTTTTTACATCATTAATTAAAAAAAAGAAAAGAAATAGATTTTGTGTCAGAATGTTTTATCCAATTTCATAAAATGCTTCAAGGAAATTAGAGTTTAGGTTGATGCCACCAGGCATTGAAATGACTTTAAATTGCCTGTTTTTTATTTCAGTTAGTTACATTTCAGTTTAAATGCATAGGTAGGTCAATGATGTAAATGCCCATCAGTTGTGAGAAATACATAAAAGAAATGAGTTGCAAAATGGATCAAAATGTCTCTAATCTGTGACTTGGTTTTTTTTTCCTTTTTGTTAATGAAGAGGAAGAAGAGCTGGAAGGGCTTGGATTTCAGCAGCAAGAGTCTCGACTTTGCCAACAAATGAAAATGGCTACAGTTGCTCCATCATCTGAACCTGCTTGCTGGCAAGCAGAATCCGTGACCAGCACAAGTTCAGGACATGTCTGTACCCAGGGTAAGAATGCTTCATGATCCTCTAGAAGCTCAAAAAAAATCTATGTACAAGTTTCAGTGCTGAAACTGTTAGTTTAATGGGCAACACATTCATCTGTAGGCACTGTGCTGTAGTATGTGATATTTTTTTTCCCAGCTTTCTCTCTGCCTTTTAGTCAATTGTTCCAGAGTTTACAAGCATTCATGGCAGTATCTCAGCTTCCTGGAGAAGTGCCTCATAGTCCCTCAATAATAATTCTCTTTGGTATATGACTCGCATACTAAATATCCATAGCAGCATAGCCAAACAAAAAAAACACTGTAGTACCTGGCTCTTGCTCTGTGTAGTTTTTGCTCTTTTAAAGATTTACTTTAAAAAAAAAAAAAAAAAAAAGTTTACCGAGGTCAACTAAGGTCTGCAGCATTCCTTCTTCAGAGCAGTTATAAGTGCGCACTTAGGCCTTCCACTAATAGGGGATTCTTTCTTTGTCCCAGATATATTTGAAAACAAAATGAGTAACTTGTTAGCATTTTTTTTCCATGGCTCTACTTAAGCATATTGCTGGAGTTAACTAGGTGGTAAAAATGTTTTCAGTAAGCTTCAGAGAGGACACTTATATGGTAAACAAGAAGATCCTGAGTTTTAACAGTTAATGCCTTGAAAAAAAGAGTTTTGGAAGAAATGTAAAGCCTTGGTTGCAGGGCTTAAACCGATTGTTAGCTACTGTGGATTGGAGTAAGGTGTCATCTTGTTTTGTATTTGTATGTTACTTAGCCCACAAGGCCCTTTATCCAGGGCTTCTAGGTGTTGCAACAGTACAAATAAAGCTGAAGCCTACCTAGGACTTAAATTACCTTGCATCTACCTACTGCAGTATTTTTGACATGTTTCTGTGAAGTGGTTCACCAACTTGGAAATATGGCAATATGCCTTAATAGGACCTGGCGTGTGACCCAGAATGTCAGTTTTTGTGTTCTGTTGTATTAAGAGCACATAGGTTTCAGCCCAGCCTCTTAGAAGTGTCTAAAACTGTAAGCGTTAAGCTTGAAGAGAAGATGGAAACATCCCTCTTTGTTGTCGTCTTAGAAAGGCTGGCAGGGTGCAGCTACTTTATATAACTTGATTTTTTTGGCAGGGGGGCAGGGCATTAGTTATGGTTCTATACAGTGACAGCTAGAGATGACTTCTTGTACAGTTCAGTATTGCAGAATTATTATTTACTTGTATTGCAGTTGTGCTTAGTCCTAATTATGGATCAGGCCCTCATTGTGCTACGTCCTGTTCAAACATAGAACAAAAATGCCATCCATTTCTTAAAAAGCTTACAATTTAAGTATAAGACCAAGAAACAGCAGATGGACCGCCAGGCATTGGAGTACACAGAGACTATGGAATAGAATGGTCAGCTTGATCAGCAGTGCTGGAAACCTGTTGGAAATTTTTTGTAGGCATCAAGAAACAGTTTTAAGGAAGGATTTGAAAGAAGATAATAAGAGCTACCTGCAAGTGACAATGCGGAAGAAAGTTCAGAGTTTGTTAGATAGATAGTTAAACCTGTGAATAACAGAGTTTGGTATTGTGGGTTGACTGAAAATGGGAGTCAGCACCTTGACAGTGAATAAGGTATAACCTGTTGGGTAGAGAGAAGATGTGAAGAGGCTGGAACATGAAGGCAAGTATATTATATTCTCAGTAATAGTGAAGGTGGAACCAGTAGACAATTACAAAGAAGGGTGACCAGGTCAAAACTATAGGCTAAGAAATTAATTGTTGCAGCAGCATTCCACAAGATTGCATTGTCAAATGACCTATTTGCCATAGAAAGTTGGAGCTGTTGGCCTCCTGGAAATGTCACTACTTGCTTGCTCTCCTACCACTCTCCCCTTGTTACTTCTGTTTCTGAGCCTTGATAAGAAAATTGGTGTATTTAGCAAAAGGATCTTTTCAGCAAGCCGTATACCAAATTACTGTGGTTTCCTACCCTGTGGTATATGTAAACTTGGATAATCTCTAAAATTTTATTCCTGATCCTTTTTCCCTCAGCCTCCAGTTCCAAGCTGGAACTCAGCTCCAGTTCACAGTCCTTGGGAAGCCAGCAGAACAAGGCAGACAGCACCCGAGTAAAAACCCGCATTCTGCCCAACATGCCAAAGCTTTTCATTCCTTCATCCATTACCAAATTTCCACCTGAGATCACTGTCACTCCACCAACTCCCACCCTCCTTCTCCAAAGGGCAGCATCTCTGAAGAAACCAAACAAAAATTAAAGGTAATTTTCAAACTAAATTTTTTAAAGTGTTGATGTTTAACTTAATTTTCTGTTAAAGGAGGCAGAACTTATGTTACTGGAACAATGACTTCAGACCTCGGCTCATGACAGGATATAAAATCCTAGGTTCCCTTATAAGAATTGCACAAAAGAAGTTGGTTGGGAGTGAGCATACAGCTGTCACAGTCCTGGTGCCTTGAGGAGTTTGTAGTTTTTGCAGGACTACTAAGCTTCCTGGAAAGCAACAGAACAAAATAGTCATAGGGGGAATAGAACATCTCTTCTGAACCATCTTGCTCTAGAGCAGGGCTTCCCAAAGTTTTTATGCCACAGCCCAGCAAACTGCAGCCCAGCAGTCATAGCCAACCGTGGCCAGAATTTCTGGCTAGAAAACAGGTAAGAATAACGCCATCCCCCAGGTGGTGGGGTGGGTCAAACCCTGCACTACCATGGCCCTGCCGAAGGAGCCACAGCTGGCAGCCAACCATACTGCAGACAGTTAGCCAACCCGCCATGGCCCTGGGATTGAGAACCCCTGCTGTAGAGTAATAAGTGCTGGCTATAGGGAAGCTTAGTGAAAGGTATAATGGAACACAAATTTGCATGAATGTTATACAAATAAGAGGACTTCTGAATGCTGAGGACCAGATAGTTGATTTTGAACCCTCTGATCAGTTTTTCCTAAATATTCAGCAATCTCTCTCTCTCTCTCTCTCTCTCTCTCTTTTTGTGGCGGGGGTGATCAGTCCGCTATTTTGTCTGCTCAGTCTGCAGCAAATGTAAAGAAGGAAAGCCTTTGTCAGCCAGCTTTGGAGATCTTAGAGACCTCAAGTCAAGAGTCTTCACTGGAGAGTGACACTGATGAAGATGATGACTATATGGACATATGAATGAATTGTGGTCATCGCCAACGCCAACCATATAAGCAGCCTTCTTGTTGCCAGCATTACTGCCATCTTACTGTTGGCATAACCTTCCTTTTAATTTTCATCAGCATTGTATCCTTCACCTCCATTATCTTCATTGCCACCACCGCCTCCGGTATTGCCTTCAAAATCCTCGCCATTCTTTTTATCATGGTGCTTGACAGAAAGAATGATTGATTTCCAGCCAGTAAGCTCATCTGGACCACATTGT
Organism: Crocodylus siamensis; assembly: GCF_052110815.1. Classification (NCBI taxonomy): domain Eukaryota; kingdom Metazoa; phylum Chordata; order Crocodylia; family Crocodylidae; genus Crocodylus; species Crocodylus siamensis. The sequence continues at coordinate 57,363,388 of NC_143403.1, read as the reverse complement.
CACCCTTAAACTCCAGAAAACAGCAGTGTTGTAAGCTGCAATTTGCCTCTCTACTTCTACTTCTCCAAACCATGTCCTTGGGAGCCAACACAGTGGCTCTTCCACAGGGACTTTCACTTTTTCTCTAGCTGTCTTTGTAGCATTTTCCCCTTGTTAATTTTTCCTCCAGGGAATTTGAAATCTGGTCTCTAGATGTATGTCATGAGCTATCCACTGCTCAACATTTCTACCACTTCCAGTTAAAGTGAGTGGATTGGGAGGAAGTTGCTGAGCCAGCAGAAGTTTATCATGGCATCAAGAATTTTCTATGCCTTCTGGAGGGAAAGTGGATGAATGTTTCAGCTTTCTGGCCCAATCACAGGACATCCAAACTTGGCTGTGACAGCTAACCAGGAAATCAGGTTTCTAGTGTGGGCAGTTTGGCCTCCATCATGTGCTCATTTCACTCTTGTTAAGCCTGACAAAAGATAATTTACCAGATTGTTGGCTTGAACAGAAGATAAACTTTCCAGCAATGTCTTATGGCCTCTTCTCTAATGCCTTGGACAAGCATTTTGGGCAGAGAGTTAAATGACATTTTTATGGTGGTGTTGGGGGATGTTATGGATTTCAGTACCATTTCAGTAATGTCTGTTTTTTACAGAATGACACAAAAAGGTGTTTTTTATCTATCTGCAGAGGGATTGCTCACAGTTATTTATATGGGAAAATAATGGTAACAAACAGCAACTTTTTCTACGGAATGTTAACTTTGTAAAATAATGAATGCAAACATGCAAAAAAAGCTGCATATATAAAATGCATAGAGCTTGCGATGTTGAATTTCTCTGTTTTGGGGGGAGGTGTTTTTTGTCCAGTGCAAAGCTTTGAATAAACTTTTTTTTTAATAAAGTTGAAACATACTAACTGTTGCCTCTGTTAAGTGCTGGCTTAAAAGGGTTGCATGTCTCTCCATCCTACTGCTTCTAGAAAAGGCAATGAAGATGCAAGGCAAAAACAAACAAACCTTCATCTTGTTTCTAAAAGAATTAGCAGAAATCCAGGCTTGTTTTCTCGTCTCCTCAAAAACTGAGTCATTTCAGACAGTGTTGTCAAACATGCAGTCTCAGAGACCTCTGCTTTGCCAGCTGTCTTGAACTTCCTTCACGCCTTCTCTATAAGTTAATCTTTGAACACCAGTGAGTAATATCAGGGAAAGTTCAGGCTACCATGATGGCCAAGATTTGTGGAAAGAATTTTAACTATAAAGCAGAAATATATACAGTACAAAAGCAATCACTTTTTCTCTGTAGGAGGAAGAGGTTTTTTTGTTCCTGAACATGGTTCCTGAACAGAGATGGGCCCATGACAAAAAGTGAAATGCAAATATCACTATTTTTTATATCAGTTCAAATGCAAGCATTATGTCTTGGGCCCATTTTGCTACTCAGACTGTTTGCTGTTGAACTTAAAAGTTGAACAGAGTACAGCCAGGAAGCTGGTAGATTTGTTCATTACTACCAAGGGCTGATGGAACCTGGTCCAGATCACAGAAGTAGAAAAATGACTGAAAGGATTTTACACAGGAAGACTGGTCAGGATAAGACCAGAAATGTGTGAACAAGTGTTCTGTGTTGTCTTGCTCACTAATTTGGCCCCCATTTTCATTAACCTAATGTACAGTATGCTATGTTTTCTAGCCCTTAAATGTGATGGGATGGCTTTTATTTATTTATTTTAATATATTGTGGTTTGTATGCATTTTTTGATGGTAGTGCAGATCACCTAAGAAGAACAAGAAACATTTTATCACAACAAATGGAAAATGGTGAATAATATGGACTTCAGGGGCAAACTTCCATAGATGACGCAATTCTGTCCAGTATTCATTCATGCAAATAGAGCAAGCTACATAGGCCTTTGGCCAATATACATTCTAAAAGTTACAGTTAAGCTGAGGTAAAAAAGCTGTGAATTCTTGGGCCCGTGCATCTGCCACGTGCCTAGCAATATTGCAGAAAGACCAAGATATTTGATTTTTTTTTCTGTGTTCATTCTATTCCTTATGATTTATATATTTCATATCTTTAGTAAAATCAGTTTGTCTCTCTTTGTCTTAAGTTCTGGGATATGATTTTTCTTGCATAAATTAAAGGTTGACCTACCTTTTTAAATTTATTTTAATTTGGCATTGACAAAATATTATTTACCTTCTATTTTGCTGCTGGATTCCTGATGAGTAGTAGTTATTTATTTATGGCATTCTTCCAGCATTTTCTAAAATGTCTGAATTGTGCTCCCATTCCTCAACTAAGATAGCAGTTTAATTTTTGTACACATAACAGGATGCAACAGAGAGAGGCTTTTTTAGTCAGTAAAGTAAGTTGAACATTGCAGGTCTGTTTTTTCAGTGAAAGCTTTGTGTCTAGAGTGCTATGTAATATATGCATTTATCCTGCATGGAAAGCTCTGGGGTGGGTGGGTGGGTTGGTTGGTTGTTTTTCTCCTGCCGCTGCTCATCTGTGTGCAGTAAATCCCATTATCCCTCAGGTGTCTTGAGGAGTCTTCCTTAGGTATATAAAGTTGTTCATTCTGTGTTGTCAGACCACATGCCATATACTGAAATGTAGGGATCTACTCAATTTGTGATTTCATGCATTTTACAGAAACTGCAAAATCCAAGCTTGTCTGTGAAATCAACTAAAAAAAATTATAAAAATAAAAAGCTGGCTCCCCTGTGGGATCCAACAGTCCTTGCTACCCACCTTGGGGGTAGGTGCCTGCTGGCAGGGGAGCATGAAGGGCAGCAGACAAGATGGCAGCTGCCCCCTCTTTCCCTGTTGGGGCCCCTCTGCCCATCAGTGCTGAGTGGCAGGGCTGGCACTGCACAACCAGGAAATGTTCACAGAATTTGCACTTTGTGCTGCAGCCAACTCATGTAAATTGTTTAATCTTGCTGTGATTTAAGTAGGTCTCTAATTGCTGTTCTGCTAACTACTCACCTTCTTTATCCTCCAACCCCTCTCTGTAAGTGACGTTTGTTCAGTCACCGTTCAGTTCAATGATGCTTGTCCTGGGGCACCAACCACTTGTAATCTATGTGATATGTTTGTATTCAACACCATCTACAAAAAATGCCTTCAACATGAATCTCAGCTCCTTTGAAAACTCAGAGACTTGTTCTGGCTTCTCTTAAAGCCAGTGGAGGAGGATTGGCCCCAGCTATAGGCATTGAACTAGATGGATCAGTACAAACCCGAGTGTTCATGGGTACAGGTCTACTCACCTTGAGGTGGCCGGCCCATTTTGCGGGAAGACTGTGGTGGCCTCTAGCCCTGCCTCCCACCTCAACCTCTGGCTGAGGGGCTCCAGTGGCCCTGCCCTTGTCACTGATTGGTTGCAAGAGCTGTCTGTTGCATAGCCCCAGCCCTGTCCCTCACTGCTGATTTGGTGGAGAGGTGTGGAGCTGTATGACAGGCAGCCCTCAGCCAGTTAGTAATGAAGGGCAGGGCTGGCAGCCATCTTGGGCTCCCCTTTGTGCCAGCGGCCCCGCTCTTCCCAACCCCCGCTCCCACTCCGGCAGGCTGCACAGCCTGGACTGCAGTGCTGTGGGGACTGCTGGCTCTCTCTGGGAAGCCAGCATTTTATTTTCAGTACATTTTGGGTTTTTTTCATGGATTTTGTAGGCATTGCTGGATTTTATTTTTTATTTATTTATTTTTTGCACCCACACACAAAAAATACTATTTCAGTTGGTCCCTACACGTGGGTCAGACTAAAGCTGTAATTTTGTACTGGTGCAGTTTTACACCAGTTTCAAGCTCCAGCAAGTTGCAGTAGTGCAAGTGCAGTATGTAATGGATAAAATTCCCTGGTCTAGCAAACTCTTAATTTACCAGACTAACACCACCTTTAATTTCAGAGCTTAAACGTCAAATGCAGGCAAGCAGTCAATTGTTGCAGAGGATCTACTAAGCTACTGTCATCTGCGGTAGTTTCTAGGTTTCTTCATAGAGATTGTGCCAGACAAATATATGACAGCTACCACAAACAATAGTGTGAGCTGCCTTTTATTGTCAAGGAACAGAGAGCAAACTCTACTGCCAAATATGAGTTTAAGGGAAATCTTTCCTTTCATAAACTTCAACATGCTAAGTAAGAAGCTGTCTTTGTACAAACATGGCTACATTAGAAATTGGACGATTACATTGTCCTTACTACTCTTAGAAGTAGGAGATTTCAGGGTGCCTATACACATGCAGTGAGGCTTCTCCAACATGCTGTAATTACAGTGCATCAGAGCAGACTCGGTTAATTGAGTCTCTGGGCCATGATAATTACCACGCTCCAGCAGACTCCAGCATCATGTGCATCAATGTCCCTGCGCTGAAAAATGGTAGCAGGGTGCTTTAACTAAAATTCGTTGGCTGAGCTTTAGTTCAAGCGCCTCAACCACCCTTTTTCCATGCAGGGATGCATGACACTCTGGACACTCTAATTAGACCAGCTCTTGGAGCTGTTCTAATTAATTAAAGCACCCCTTTTTCCCCACTCCTGAAGCATGTGTATAAACACCCGTAATGTTTAAGCAGAAAATAGTGTTTATCTGCAAAAGGGCTAGTGCTGGCAGATTTCCAGAATTTCAGTTTCAGGCACATGGCTATTTCTGTATAGTGAGAAACTATGCCCCTCGTAACACTAAACAAAGCTTTCATTGCAGTTATTAGCCCGTTTCTTCTCCCTGGATCCTCTGTACCATATTTTGTTCCATTCATAGCAGTTGTACACATGTAGTTCTTGAAGGGTCAGGTCATGGTTTTGAATTTCTGCACACAAATATCTTTCAAAGCCATCAGGATCTCAAATGAAAGGGAGTTTTGTCTGTGTTACACTGCCAGTAACTTCCTTAAAAGAGCAAATTCTTTTTTTTTTTTTTTTTTTTTTCCTGTTTCCACTTCTCCTTAGAAGTTATGTCTAACTTAAGAGTATTTTGATTTTAAGGCTGAAATGAAACAAAACCCAAGAAAAATACAACTAGTTTCCTTGTGAAATAATATAGATGTTTCATGTCCAAAGGCAGGGAAAAGTGTAAATAGTTTGCCTGACATTTAGAAGAATTTCTGGGTCTTTCTAGTGCCCCTGCACTTTTTATAGTATATTTGGTCTTAGTAGCTGCAAAGATAAATGTGATTGACTGCTATTGATGTCTGGGGGCACCAAATCAGGATGGGAATTTTGATGTGCTGAGTAGGCTCAGTTCTGAGTCCAAGACTAGCAAGAATTTGGGTAACCCATGTTGGACCTGCGTTATATTGAGACAGTATTTTAATCATTGGGGGGGTTTTCTGGCTTTTCTCTGCCTTGGCCATCCAAACACAAAATAATAAAATTTTACAAAATAGAATTTTGAATCAAGAAGTAGGATGAAGGTTTTCCGTAGTTGCACCAAGTATTATGGTAATATGTTCAGATATTTATTTTTCAGTTCATAATGAGGCTGTCCTATTCACATAAATGTGTCTTTCACAGCCTAAAGAAATGGGACTTGGTCAGGGATTTGTCAAGGGAAAAGGATGAGGAAGGTCTGTTAGGAGAAGTGATGGCTTCTGGAAACCAAATCTGGTGAGCAGGGGCAAAATGGACTCAGTGGAAGCCAAGGAGAACAGGTGAGGACAGAATAAACTAAACACAGGATTCACTGTTTTTGATTAGGTCAGGAGTTTTCAACCTTTTTCGATCAGTGTACCCCTGGCAGCCAGATATGGAGCAGCGGTAGCCACCACATGCAAGCTCTCCCCCTCACCCCCAAGTCCAGCTGTGCAGGTGGTGCCTGCACAGCAGGGTGGGATGGTGTGGCAGCACTCTGTCCCTGCCCACCCATGTCTACCTGCTAGGGCCTTCTCAAGTACCCCTGGGGTTGTGTACCCCTGGATTAGGTCACTCCACTCTCAGTCCAGTACCCTACCTTCAGCAATGACTATGACATTTCTGGGGAAAATGAAAAGCTCATAATGCACCTCAGCACTTTGTGTAAGTTACACACCCAGCAGGAGAAATCCTTTATTCCTCCCTACCTTTTACATGTCAGAATAACGGAGAGAGCCAGTTGGAGATGTCAGAAGAACTGCCAAGCAAGCATTAGCCGAGTGATGAATATTTTGTTAATGATAGCTGTGTTTGAAAGGCCACGAGTATAAAGTTCCCGAGAGAAAATGACAAGTGCTGTAGGGGAGATGTCCTGTGCTTGTTGCCAGATTTCCTCTTCAGTGGATTAGTGATTAGGAATCCATTAATTCTAAGCTACACAGGCAGAAATGTGGGTTATTTAGCCATTCACTTATTAGATGGATGCATCACCCTCCAAAAAAAACCCCCAAAACCTCAGGATGGCTGACAGTAAAGGGTGAAATAATTTATAAGAGCAGAATAAAATATTAATATAACAAAGCACACTTCCCCCAAATACCCCAAGATTAAGAGCAATTGCCTCTCAACTAGGAGCATGTCCCCTTCTCTGCCTAACCCAACCTTGCCTCCTTACCCTTGTATGCTACCTCTCTAAAAGATAAAAGTTCTGATACTGCCTCCTACTCCCCACTCAGAGGAATCCTACCCTCTCCTTTTAATGACCCTCCCAAGCCCATACCTTCTTTCATGGGGCTATGACTATCCCACCCTACACATTCCCACTCCCTTCCCTAACCATTTTAGATACTTTTATAGTACACACATTTTTGCAATAGTCTTGGGTATTTTCCACAGGAAATACTGGAGCCTTGTTTCTTTCACCCCATACCTGCTGCCGTCATGTTTCTTTTTTTTTATTGTTGTCTCATTTACTCCCTGCTGAGCAGCTGCCTTCTCAAATCTCAGCTTTTCCCTGCAGATTGCTTTCAGTAGCTGAGTTTGCTTTTCTGTTTCTAGTTGCCCACCTCCCATATACCCAAGATACAGTGCTGCAGCCACATCCTGGTGGCACTTTAGTTATTAGAAGCGGGTTTAGAAAGTTTAATTAACAGATTCCAGGGTGCTCCCATAGGAATTTTTTCTTTTTTTATTTAATGTAGATGGAAAATACTAATCCTATTAGGATACAAAAGTACAGTTTTGACCCTTTCCCACCTTGATAGTGTCAAGTTGCTACTCATTGTCAAGTCACACTGTCTGCTTTGCTTAACACTAGAGGGTGCCACATAGCAAAATAAAAGCCAAAGCTAAAAGGTGACTGTAGTCTTCATATGAACCCATCAAAAAGCAAATAAAAGGAAACACCTTGGCCCCACCTATTTCTGGGGCTTCTTAAAAGTTTTGTTAGATATTCCTTAAATCTGTCACTTAAGTGCAATTATTGTTTCATCCAACAATCAAAATAATAAATTTTGTGAACCCACAGGGGATAAACTTGAGTCTATCTCCATGGTTTTCAACCTGTGGTCTGTGAACCCATGGGGGTCCACAGACTGTCTTAAGGGGTCCATGAAAGATGACTATGATCCATCAAAAGAACATGAATACCCACACTTACAATTCAGAGGCATATGCACTGCCATTTGAATTTTTTTTAGGGGTCAGCAAATGAAAAACAGTTGAAAATCACCCGTCTATGTGAACTATTGCATTCTGTTTCTTTAAAATTCTTGGAAGCAGGCAAAAATGATGCATTATAGCTACCGTCGTTTACTACTTTGTTTAGCCTGAAAGCAGAATTGCACTGTTTGCTTGTCACATAAAAGCTGTTTTTATTTTTACCCATTAGAGCTATTTGGTTTACTGATTCTCCTTCCCCCTGCTTAAAGCCTGTTGGCTGCTACGCGATCCATCAGCGTATAGCAAACTCTTAAAAGGAATTGAAAGTGTATCCTGGCATTGTGATTAACATTTGTGCATTAAAGGTGTCAAATAGTGCTTTCAGGTGTATCTCTGTGAATCCTGAGTAAATTCATCTATTTCACTGCAGGAATTTAGGATTTACATCAATATAACTACAGACAGATTTTGCTCCTGAGTATTTAACTCATTCATTTGTTAGGTGCTTTGTGACCCTAATTATTAAAGGCATTATACAAGCAAAATTATAATAAGGGACAAAAATCTGAGTTTGAAACCAGCACAAAACTGAAATCTGCAAGGATCACATGAAGTAATAAGTGAGCAGGTAGTCAGGAGCTCAGATCTGCCATGTTTATCTTTCAGACATTTGTGTGAAATAGAGTAAGAAAGAGCTGAGGTCTGGTATGAACTGTCTGCACAATCTGAAAAATAAAAGGCCTCTTGTCTTAGTGTGAAGAATAAAATCATGCATTTGCCTGCATTTAGGTTTATCTGTATACACACTTAAGTACAAAAGCACTCAGTTATATAATCCCTGTGGGAGGAACACTTCACATCTCCCTAAGTATGTTGTCTTATTAAAGAGACACTGACTATTTTGAAATCTAGTCAATACGTGTGAAAAAGACAATGACTAGAAAGTAGTTTCTTGTATAATATTGGACCCCAAGTCCCTCTGGGATAATCCATTTCTCCCCTGCCCCCACCCCAACTGTTTAAAAGAGATGCACAAGCAACAGCAGCGGTCGTGAAACTGGTTTTAAACAAAATGCTGTCAGTAGCACTAGGTAAACACAACATGTTTCTTTCCAATATCATTTATGTAATCTTAGGCTTGTTACTATAGTAGGTAGAAGTTCTATAATAAATGCTTCACAAGCATTTTCATTCCATCAAGAAAGAGCACACACCAACTGCTGAAACTTCCTTAGCCTGATGAAGGGTTTTTGAACCTGAAAGCTTGCTTAATAATTGTTTTCCAACTATTTAAGTTGGTCTAATAAAAGATACCAGATTCACCCAAAGAACCTTGTCTCAAGCAAAAATGTTCTTAGGTGGAGATCACTGTTATTTCCCACTTTCTTATATGTACTTTGTTTTGCACAGTGGAAAATACCCTCATATAAAAATGGCCTTACAATTTATACGTTAGATACACCCCAGAGTTATGCTCTTTAATAGTTGTGTGGGTACAAGTGCTTATAAACTTAGCAGTTTTCTTGCTAAGTGCAGGTGTTTGTATAAAGTGTAACTGCTGAAATAAGTTTACATTAATTATCTTGCTTTCCCCATAAGGGATGGCTCAAGGTTCGTTTTCAACAACTTTAACTTGAGCCAGCACTAAAAAGCCTTAGTACAAGACTGTTAAGGAGCAACAGTTAAAAAGTCTTGAAACTGTCTATTACGGATGTCAGGAAAGCATAATATAGATTTCCGTTATCTTAGACTTGAGTGAGTTGAAAATATGTGAAAGTCTTAAAATTCACGGTGGAAGTTACACAGCTAACAACATCATCTTGTACTGCTTAAGCTTTCAACTCATCAGTTAAAGGTCAGTGAAATGACAATACAGCTTTGAGCTCCCCAAGAGATGACACTGCTGGAAATTCTTTCCATGACCCTATAAGCAAATCTGCTCTGCTGAAGGCATAACAAAGGCTGTGATGTGCTGTCTCAGAGCAAAGCAGAATTAGGGAAAGCTGAGTTTTCAGTTGGGTTTTCAAAAGCAAAATGACAGCTGTAGGTTTCATTTTATTTCAAAAGATAACTGAGCAGCATCGCTTAGCTCAAACACTACAAACGTCCTTGCTTTGGAAATGCAGAAAGTTGAACATCTGAAAATACCACCCCTGTGGTTCAAGATATAGTCCCTTTGCTAATACCAGCAGGCAGTGAGTGTTTTACATGTAAGAAGAAAGAAACCATTTAGGACTTTGAAGAGAAGCCAAACAAGCTGAGAGTACTTGCTCTTGCAGGCCTGTCCACTCACTCCATTCTTTTGTTGAGTCCAATTCTCTCTAAGGTCAGTTATTCATATGAGCTGATCTACCTTCTACCTGTCATGAAATGCTCCTGTGTGACCTTTGCTGTCAATCCTGTTTTGAGTACTGCTACTACATTGAGTTGTTTTCCGAGGCCTGTGAAAAATAAGGAAACTTTCCTTTTTATTTACTAGCAGTGGGAAATACACTGCAGAGTCAGAGCCATTTTAATCCCTTGAGGACTTCCATTGTCTCCCTGTTGGCTGCTAATATTTCCCTATTCAGCTTGGATAACAGGTGCTTAGCCTTGTCTGAGCACAGCAGCTCCCTGCTACAAGATGCAAATGACTCCCAATACTGAGCTCCTTAAACATGTGTATTGGCAACTGTTAAGGAACAGACACCAGCTCCTTTAACAACTGTTCAGGCAATGGCAATTTAAAGAGATACTGCTGTTGAGATTAATGGATTTATTTTTAGGAACTTGGTAGCCAAAGTAAAGAAAGAGAGAGGGTAAATAGTACATAGTTATACTTATTCCTACCACATTTACACTGTCAAGCAAGAGATTAAATCCAGAGTGGAGGTGCCTACTGCAATATCGATGAAACTCCATTTGGATTATAACCTGCGGTTTGTAAATAAGGCAACAGTATAATGATTGCAGTTATCTTGCAGAATGTTGTGGAACCACTAGTCCTTTTAGTACCTCATAATGATAGTTGAGATTGAAATGAAAATTAAGTGCCAGGCATACCAAAAAACTGGCACCATTATTTCAGGAAACAAATATTCTATTGCAGAAATGAAAAATAGCAGTTTCCTTTTTTTTGTAATAAGATCCCAGTTCAATAACCTACTTAAGCCTGTAATTAGTCCTGTTGACATCAGTAAGGTACTAATGGACCTTGTTAAGTTAGATCTGGCCACAGATTTTTTTTCCAGGAAGATATTTACAAGCCCTAAGCTTTAATAGTAATGTTACCACAACTGAGCAAAAACCCAATGAACAACATGTGTTCTAGGACAAGCACGTGCATTTACAAGGTTTGCGACTCCGGAATTCCACCATTAATTACTGGAAAGTGAAATTGACCATGAACAGAAGTAAAAGTGTCTTCACTGGTGAAGATTCAGCCCAAATGGAGAAAGTTACAGGTGTTTTAAAGGTATGCACATATATAATATGATATACGCATAAAATAGGCAGCTTACTTTGGAGACCTTGCTTAAGAATGAATGGGAGTAAACTTGGACAAACAAAAAAAACCCTTTTGTTAATTTCTTCAGAAAATCTAATCTTTTTTTTAGAACAACCATAGTGTAGACTGTCATAAGCAGCTTTGCAGAGACCTAAGGAGAAAGTAAAAGTTTAGAGAACGGAAATGATTCAGAAACTCACGAAGGGGATCCATGCATCAGCACAAGGTATTAAGTACTATCCCTTTCTCTGACATGCAGTCAGCACTCAGAGAGTCAAAGTCAATCAAAAGCAGTGACTGAGGTAAGCCTGCCTTATCCACACATCAAAGAGCAATTCACAAAGACACTCATGGACCAGGAGGAACAGACTTCCACCTTCAGCTTCCTCTGTGCAAAAATGAAGTTTACTTTCTACCTATGGGAACTTTTTACCCTCTAATTTTCCTTGAGCCCATGGAAGGGTGTGTGCAGTCAAAAGCTTGCAGAAAAAGATCTTTTTTTTGTGATTTCTTAGTTGGTCTAATAAAGGTATAATCCAAGAGTTCTATAGTTTTGCATTTCTTTTTGTCTCAGACCAACATGACTACCAAATACATCCCGGTGACTCCGGTAAGGAGCCCTAAGTGAGGGTGAACTCATGGAAAATCAGAAAGTCCTCTTGGAAACATTTTTTAAATGAGAAAGGCAGATCTAAATTGTATTCAGAGCGTCTTAGGGCTTGCTTAGGCACTTTTACAAATGTTACCTATTTTCACTCACCAGTGATGTCTATGTTCCTAAATGCCAACAGGTCTATACTAGGAGTTATTCCACTGTTGCAGCTATGTGGGTTAAGAGCTGTTTAATGTAAAGTGCAATTTAAATACTGATTTAAATAGTGCAAATTCTTGAATATATCAGTTTCTTAATCCTATAAGGACTCCTGAGCAGTTGATGTAAATCAGATTTAAACTGAATTAAGTGTGTAACAAATTACCAAATTAGTTTTTTAACTGAAGTAAAATCAAAACTTTTGCAACTGTGAGTAAAGTAATTCATGGGCTCATGCCCTAATCATGAGATAAAGAGGGAGGCATCGGTTGCATCAAAGGGCAGCGCACACCTCCCACTCTTCAGCTCCTCTCTAAGAAACTTTGGTTTGAAGCTGAACTTTCTGCTGTCTGTCAGAGTAGGGGTCTGTCCTGATTATTATAACTTAACCCATTTTTATTTAAGTTTCCTTTTTTAATTCACCTTCCCAAACACTTCACCAAGGGAGAGCAAGAGTGCGAGCATGGGCTTTTTGCTTTAGAGGCTGTTATTGTTGACTGTAGTGGAAAAGACTAACTAATGAGGTAAAGGGTAAGGGGCATTTAAGGGCAGGTCCCTGACTTGACCAAAGGTTCCTTTAGGACAGGGGCAGGCAATTATTTTGGGCAGAGGAGCACTTACCCAGTTTTAGCAGGCCGTTGAGGGCCTTATGGGTAGCCCTGCCCCTTGACAGGAGCCCCATCCCCTGGTCACCATCTTGGGACCAATGTCCCAGGGCCAACACCGGTGGAGCCCAAAACAAGACACAGGCTGGCAGGTGCCTGTGAAGCCAGCTGGGCTGCACCAGCAGGAAGAGGAGGGAGCTGGCCCAGTTCCATAGAGCCCCTGCCTGCTGGGACCCTGTGCTCCCGCCACCCTGCTCTGGGCCCCACCAGCACTGGCCCCGGGACAGCGGTGTGGGCCACATGCTCCCACTGGCTCCCGCATCTGCTCACTCCCAGTGCCCCCCAAACCCGCAGTACAGGCTGGGGGCAGCGCACAACCCCAGCCCCCTGCTCACCGGCAGGGAAGAAGCTGGTACTGAGCATGGGGAAAAGCTGCCTCTTGCCTGCCCCATGGCTGGCACTCCATGCTGCAGGCACTCGCAGTCCACATGGGGCTGTCTGGAGCAGGCACAGGCAGCCCCATGTGGGCTCCAAGTGGCTACAGTGCGGGGCGCTGGCCACAAGGCAAGCGAGGGGCTGCTTTTCCCTGCGCTCAGCACCAGCTTGTAACTTGCTCCACTGCCAGCCTGGGCCCTGCCAGCTCCAGGCTCACCCATTGGTGGCAGCAGCTGAAGCCCCCCTGCTTGCCGTGCTGGGCAGCGTTGGCAGCTGCTGCCCACCTGGAGTGCACACGGTGGGCAGCCCAGAGGCGGCAGTGGCAAACACTGCCTGGCGCCACAAGTGGGGAGGCTGCAGCTGCTGTTGCCATGCGCAGCTCTGACGGGTGAGCCTGGAGCTATGCAGGGCCCAGGCTGGCAGTGGGGCTGGGTTACAAGGTGGTGCTGAGCAACGGGAGAAAAGCAGCCTCTTGCCCACCTCATGCCCAGCACCCCATGCTGCAGCCACTCTCAGCCCGCAATGGGGCTGCCTGTGCCTGCTCCAGACAACCCCAAGTAGGTTGGGAGCGGCTGTAGCAGGGAGTACTGGCCACAGGGCAGGTGAGGGGTCACTTTCCTCCATGTGGGGAAGGAGCCCAGGGAAAAGCTGAGCACGGGAGAAGAAAAGCGGCCCCACCCTACGGCTGGCACTCCCTGCTGCAGCCCACACGGGGCTGTCCAGAGCAGGCACGGGCAGCCCTGTGTGGGCTGTCAGTGGCTGCAGTGTGGGGCACTGGCCACAGGGTGGGGGAGGGGCTCCTCCCCCCCCACGCTCAGCTTTTCCCCAGGCTCCTTTCCTGCCTGGGATCCCCCCCTGCCCTCCCCACCCCCAGCCTTACCTGAGGTCCTGGCACAGGGCAGCCACGTGCTCCCAGGCCAGAAGCACCAGCTGGGACTTTGACTGGAGGGCCAGGCCAGGTGGGACCTCCTGTTGTGGGAACCTGCCAGGCTTCCCCTGGGTCCTACTGCCTTTGGTTCCTATCATTTTTAACAGGAACCAAAGGCAGATAAATATTAGTTTTCTAAATTTTTTAGGGGCCCCGTGGGCCAGATAGAATGGTCTCACAGGCCAGATCTGGCCTGCGGGCTATATTTTGCCCACCCCTGATCTAGGAAGAGAATCCAACTTTCACACTGACCCACCACTGAAACTTCACAGTCCTATGTGGTTCCCAGCAAAGGTTGGAGGCACCATTATACAGATGATCCAGCTCAACCTCATTCTGAGGAAAAGACCATTTGGCAAAAGCTGTCTGATCACATCAGGAGCCTTCATTCTGGCAGCGCCAAGCTAGACTAGGATAACCACAGCACTGTGTCTACCCTCGGCCCCAAGGCTACGCTGTCTGAAGAGGGGTTGGGTTAAAAAGAGCTGTCTAGTCCATCCATTTTAAGGCATTAAACCATCTTCTAGTACCACCCAGATTTACAGCACCAGCAGATATGCTTGTTATAGGAGTCAGAGCAATCACTTTTTCAACTGCCATCTCTACTATCTGTGCTAATGGTACTAGAGGATCTGATAATGTCCTGTCAGCACTGCAGTCCTTAGAGTCATTCTCAGATTTTTCATCTAAATCTGAGGATAACCATGGCCGAGACTAGTAGCACTGTTCGTCTTCAAGGGTATCACCTCTATATTAGTGTCCCAAAGAGAATACAGGGCATTGTAGAGGGACGTGAGACATCTCAAAAGGGCAGGTTTTCTAACCCTGTTATCCAAGTCCTCTCCTGGCTGTGTAGTGAGAGATAGTTAGCTTTGTTAGTCTAAAATCAAGCAGAAGGCAGGGCAGGGTGGCATGTGGACCCATTTTTACACATGCAGGCACCACAGCACCAGGTGCTTTGAAAAGCATCTGGTGCTGCATCGCTTGCAGTTGTATAAGTGTTGAAATGTGCATCAGTGCTGAGAAAATGGCAACAGTGCCCTTTTGAACTAAAACACAGAGAAGGGATTTTAGTTCAAAAGTACACCACTGCCATTTTCTGTGCACTGGCATGCATTTCACCACTTATACAACTGTACACGGTGCAGCATGGCATAGTTTGCATCAGCTTGCATGTGAAGCGCAGACTCAGTTCATCTGTATACTCTGAAGCGGCGGATCTCCAGTGCATTGTGGGACAAAAAGGTATGTGCATAAATGCCCATGGATACTTATTGGTTCAGAGGGGTATGAGCTTTAGGATGTGACAGCCTATGTAATGTAGCTGTACTGGCATGGGCTCCATAGAGTGGGAGCCAATACAAGGATAGGCCCTGTGGGCCCAAAACCTGATCTTTGGCCTGATCTTTGGCCTCAAGACAAGAAGTGGCAAGTCTTTTGTTCCAGGGGGCATGTGAATTAATGTTCTCTCTCTGGCTCCCCCTGATATTGCTGTTACAAAAAAAAGTAATTTGCATAAAGTGTTGATTCAATAGCCAGTAATCAGTTAAGCAACTCTAAACAACACTGGGCATGTCTACACCATACACACAAAAAAGTGCTCTTTAGCTAATACGCATTAAAATAGGCTAATGCACATTTTTCTAGTATCTCACAATAGAGGTACTAGTTTTGATGTGCATTACCTAAAGCGCATTAATGAATGTGTAGCTGTACCCATTGTGGTTGAGAAGATTACAGCATGCCTATCTATTGACTGCTGTAGTTCTCAGGGTGCTCTGTAAAGTCAAGTAAGACAGCTAATCTTAACATGATAGCCCTGACATGGCTGAGGCAGCTCTAGGTTCCTGGACCTTCTGGGCCTCTCATCTTAGAACCCCAAATGTTGCTGATGCTCCCAGATAGGTTATTCAAGACAGATCATTTAAGTGGATGTTAGACAACCATTTATATGGGAAGGTTGGGACAAGGATGTTCCTGTCTTGAGCAGGAGCATGGATTATAAGATCTCCTGAGGTCCCTTCCACCCCTATATTTCTATGATGCTATATCCTACCTGGCCAAGTAGACTAGGTTTTCACACTAGCACTATGAAACCCCTGACTGAGCTACTAATTCCCACAAGGTTGAAATTCAACCATTTATAGCCATACAGTGTTGGACTTTGTCATTATGGATTTCCATTTTATTTGGTACTAAAAGGTATTGAATTAATGGCTTAAAATGAAGAGCTGAAAGTTAGGAAATCTCAGTTCTATTTATGCTGCCACCACAGGCATGCTGTGTAGCCTGCAATCAAGTCACTTCTGCTCAGTTATTTGGGGTAGTTTGATTTTAAAAATAAACAAACTGAAGATAGGATATTTGCATTTGGAATAGTTTGGAATTTTATTCTTTTAATATGTGGTCCAGTCTCTTGCTTTCTGCTGTTTTCTGTGGACACATTGATTTTTAGACCAGTGAACAGCCAGAATTTGGGGATCCATTTGGGTTTTATCAGAGCTGTCTGCTTGTTTAACATCTGGCTTATGGGGCACTCTGCTGCTAATTGTTTGGAGAACCCCTAGGTTTAATAGTTGATATCCAGGAGAGAATCAGTACAGAAATGCGAATTCTTTTTAGTCTTCTAATCAAAATTTATTGTAGGTTTTCCTTTTGCCTTTTCCCCCAGCTGGAATTCTCATAACCCCTAATGATGTTTTAGTAACCATCTATTATGTCCTTTTTCTTTTTACTTGAAACAACCATAAAGGAAAAGAACCATCCAAATCCAGATGACTGGATTTAAGAAGTAATGTCAAAGGAGCTTGCACATTAACCTAATAGAATGGTCTCCTGTTGCTACATAAACCACAAGGCAACCCATTTCTGAAGAAGGAGACATTGATGCTCTGTTCTGTTAAAAGGATTGTTCTGTTATTTTTCCATTGCTTCCAAAATATCGGTGCTAATTTAATGGTTGTGTCTCAAGGAGGGGGTCCAGCAAGAGAGCTTTGCTGTAGTTCTGCTTACTGAAGTTACTGGAGTTCTGCTATGCTCTGATTGTCTCTGGTAAAAGAGCTGTTGTATACTTCAGTCAGATGCGGACCTGTGGGTGCATCTACACAGGACACTTACTTGAGATTAGAGCAAATTAGCGTGCAGTGGGCAAGTCTACACAAGACACTTCATTGCATAATAGCAAATGCAGGTAGCAGATTTACTCACGATTAGTTACTGCACAATAACACGTGTAGAAGCCAACTGGAAGGCCCTGTCACTAGAGGGCTGGCCTGAGACTAGCTCCAGGGATTTGGGCTGGGAGCCTCTTCTGCCCCAGCCTCAGGCCCTTACAAGCCTGTAGGTATTTTGAGCCCCAGGGCACACATGCACATCTGAGGCTGCTCCAGGCTCCTGCATCCCCCTGGGCAGGCCACAGGCCAGCTATACCACCCTCCCTGCACCCCAACACTGCAATGCTATGCAGCTGCCAGGCCCATGCCGTCTAGGCCTCCCGAGTGCTGCAGGCTCGTGCCAGGCCTGCTAGCCCCCAGAACCAACTGCAGGCAGCTTCTGGTCACCAGGGCTAGCTCCAGCTGTCCTCAGCCTATCCCCAGCAGCCTGCCTGGAGCCTGCAGGTGCAGTGGAGCACTGCCTTGCCATGCAGCTGTCACTCCCACACTGTGCCCCTGCACTGGGTACTGCAGGCAGCTGCCCAGGCCTGGCAGCACAGGAACAGCTGCACAGAGGCCCAGAGAGCTGACCTGGGACCCCCAATGCCATTGTTCTCCCCCATGCCTGTGCCTACACCCATGCCCACCACCTGGGGCCCCATTTGGTCCATGGAGGAGACTGGTGACCTTGTGGTACTGTAGAGTGAGGTGGAGATGCAACGCCAGTTCAAGCAGGCTGGGTGCTTAAACAGCCATGTTTATGAGGAGCTGTCAGGCTAGTTGCGGGAGCACAAGCACCTCCAGTCAGTGTGGCAGTGCCATATAAAGGTCAAGTCCTTGCAGGCACAGCAGCTCACCATGACCAGCCACAATCATCAGTTGGGGAGTGCCCTCAAGTCCATGCCCTTTATGCGGCAACTCACTGACCACCATCCTCGCATCTTGGGACCCAGGCCCCGACCCTGGCCTGGCACCGAGCAATGATGTGTCAGCAGAGGAGGGCCCTTTGCACCTGGAGCAGCCTGTCCCACTGAGCTCGCCGTCTGCAGCCTCCACCAGCAGCTTGAGGAGTCCGGGCCAGCATCTGCCATGACAGCTCTGCAGCCCCAGCCATGAGGTATGGCTGGCCATGTCACTGTGGGCTGCCAGCAGTGCCAACTCCTCCCTGGGGGGGGGCTCTAGCTGGGTGCCTGCAGGCTGCACCCCTCCATCCAAGGACACTGCTTGGAGCCTCACACTGTCGTTGCAAGCCAGGACCAAGCAAAACTGCCAGCCCCAGCCATATAGTAAGCTTTGTACTGGGGACAGGGCCCTCCCTGCCCTGCCCTGCACCTGCTTCTGCCCCCACTCAGCCTGCCTGAACTCCCCTGGCCCTGGGTTCTCCCCAGCACCCCACCCGCAGCACACAGAGATGTGGGAGACAGTGCAAAACTTTACTGAGCAGGCTGCACCCCCACAGCTAGGTGGGCACGGGTGTTTCACATGCTGAGGAAGGCGTCAATTCCAGCAGTGATGTCCTCCTCAGTTGTGGGGGCCAGGGATGTGTAGTACAGGCAGTGGCAGAGGTTGCAGGGCAGCCCAGGCTTGCCCCTTGTGCTGTCGAAGCTTAGGGTCCCATGCCAGGTGTGCAGGTGTACCTGGGGCACCATGGCAATCAGCAGCAGGACATAGTGGGTTGGGTTGCCCTTGGTCTGCACAAACAGGTCTTTTGTGCAGCACTTGCCAAGCATAAAAGGGGCATGCTCAGGGTGTACCATCAGTGCAGGGGAGGCTGGCCCCAGGGCACCTCCCTGGAGAGGCCCCCTGCAGGGAGGGCAGGGGTACAGGCAGCTCAACATCCCAGTCATCCAGGAGCCCCACACCCCACCGAGCCCAGATGCCATGGGCTCAGCAGCAGTAGAAAAGAACAGTTATCCTGTTCTGGAGTGGGGAAGATGGGGGTGGTAGGGTCTGGAGCCAGCAGCCAGGGGTGGGGGTGGCAGGCTGCCAGCACCCAGCAGCCCATCTGCCCCTGGCACTGCAAGTGGGGATGAGGGGCTTGGCTGACAGCTGCGGTGTTGCTTCTGCCAAGCAGCCTCCACCCAGCTCTCATGAAAGAGCTCCCCCCAGACCTCACAGATGTTTTGCAGTACGCAGGCTGTGACGATGACCTGGGGAGGTTGTCCTCAGCGAAGTAGAGGTGGGCAGTGAGGGTGCACCAGTATCTCTTGAGGCATTGGCAACGTGTAGGGGGTGCACGTGTGTGCATGTATACTCCCTGAGCATGGCAGTGCACCCACTATGAAAAGGCACTGCCAACACCCGCCTCTCCACTACCACTGGTGACCTCTGCAGGCAGCCAGCAATTGCTTTTGGCTGCCACCAACACTGCACTGGCATCTGTGGGTGGTCGCCAACCAGGGGCAATGAGTAGGGGGTGCATGCAGATGCACATGCACCCCCGAGCGTGGCAATGCACCCCCTACAGAAATGCCTGTGGGCAGTTGGCACTCGCCACCCCCTTCCCCCCACCACTGACACTGCCAGCACCATCTGCAAGAGCTCCCACTTACCGTGCTCCCACCTCCACCGTGCTCCCACCAGTGCGGTGCCCCACCCAGCCTCTGGGGGCATGTGTTATTCATGTCACTGACCCCGGTCGGCACTTGCCACCCCCCCAGTCCCCACTGCCAACAGTGTCAGTGTCACCTGTAGGAGCTTCCCCATTTACTGCCGCCGTCCTCTCACTGCCACCAGTGCCCCCATGCCCCCCCAGCCACCAGGGACATGCATCATTCACGCCTTGAGGTGGCTGAAGGCGCACTCCACCAGGGCGCAGGTCTGGCCCAGGCATCAGTTAAAGTGGGTCTGGCAGGGGTCCAGCTGGCTGGTGTAAGGGCCGCATGAGCCCTCAGAGGAGCAGGTACACAGACTCCCTGATGTGGAGGGGTGGGACCACCACAGCACCCAGGGGATCTAGGAGGACCGAGATGGCCATGGGCCAGCCAGCGGTCAGCATGGTAGGGCCACCAGGCCAATGTGATGGTCAGCAGAACCCTGGGCCATTGGTTTTTGCTGACAGGGTGGAGCAGCCATGGCACGAGGAGAAAGAGTTGGTGGGGAGAGAGCTGCCGTGTGCTGCCCCTGCACTGTGCACACTGCTCCTGGCCAGGGAAGTGGCAGGCCAGGAAGCAAAGAGCGAGGCTGCCTTTTCAAGAGGGCTATGGTCCACAGGCAGCTGTGGCCAGAGCCTCCAGCTTTCCCTGGTGGTGGCAGTGGACCATGGCAGAGCCCCAGGAAGCGAAAGCAGCTTGCTTCCACTGGCAGCAAATCTGCTCCTGCTTTCCTGCACATGTAGATGCTTGTTCAGGAGTGTTTACTCATGAGTAAACTGATCCCACATCAAATGCATGTGTGGATGTACCCAGTAAGCGTCACTGTCTATATGTGGAGATGCTTACTGCACAGTAATTTGCTCTAATCTCAAGTAAATTTGCTACCTCATGGGTGACTGGTGCCTGTTGAGTTGGGAGGGGACACATGCCCCCCCCCCACACACACACACATGCAACAGTCAGCGACTGGGGGGAGTCCCCCAGCCAATCCCACTGCCCAGTGGGGCCCCCCCAGCGGCCAATCACACTGACCAGCGGTGGGTCCTCACAGCCAGTCTCACTCACCAAATCCCACAGCCACTTCTAGCCAGTGCTCATAGAGGGACACTGGTGCTCCCGCCTGCCACCCTGCCTGCTGGCTTAACAGGAAGCGTGGCCTGACAGGGAGTGCACCAGCACTCTCAGGGGGTGCATATGCACCCCCTACACATTGCCACTGCTGTAAATACAAGTAGTAAATTTACTTGGAAGTAATTTTGTGCAGCACGTGTAGACGGCCAACCAGGAACAAATTTGCTCCCAGTTAGCCAGGTAGCAGTGGCAGAAAATTGCTCCTACCCCTGGGAACTGCCTGCTGCTGGGGCATGCTCTGCCACTGGAGCCCAGGTGGGGATGGTGTCCCTCTGCCCTGGCAGCTGGGGCTGGAAACAATCATTTCCCAGCCCCCACTCCACAGTTGTTGTGTGGGGACCAGGAACTACCTGCTGCTAGAGCAGGAGACATTGTCTCCACCTGGGCTTTGATGGCAGAGCCCACCCCAGCTGCAGGCAGCTCCAAGGGGCAGGGAGCAATCTCCCAGCCCCTGCCAGAAGACAGCTGGGCTAGCACTGAAGGAAAACATAGAGCTCACCCTGGCTGCTGCAGGGGGCCAATGCAGGACTGGTGGGGGTGGGAGCAAACTGCTTTGAGCAGCAAATCTGCTTCCACTTCCCCCCATGTGTAGACACCTGCCTGGGTGTCTACAGGTATAGACACCCCAGAGTATTTGCATAAGCAGATGCATCCTCTCTGTCTATAATGGCATGAGTTTGTTGGTTTTATTTAAGCTGGTTTCTGACTGGTAAACGTTTATAATGAAATGCTCTTGAGGAACTCATAGAGATCATCTGCTTGAGAGGGTGGCCTAATGAAGGTAGTGGAAAATTGTACTCAGTACAACTGAGAAGTCTTCAGACTAGTGAGAATTTGCATATTAAGTTTGTTCTCTCTTGCACTAGTCTCATTCTATTTGTAGAGTTTTCCTCTGTGAACAAAGGCTAGCTGATTGGCTGTTGTGTCTACTTAAAGGACAGCATTATTAGAAATGCAAATTTCTGCTTCATCCTTGGTTCCTTGCTGTTGACAGGCAAACACTGAGGCCAAACTGATTAGTTAACTTTTTTAACTGAGCATAAAATCCCACTCTAACCTCATTGTTACTATTGTGCCTACTGTAAAAGAGAAGTAGCGAAACCAAGAATTTAATAGCAGCCTTCAACTACCTGCAAACAGGTTGTTACAAAGCAGATTGAACTAGACTGCTTTCAGTAGTGGTAGATGACAAACGGAGCAATGGTCTCAAGTTTCAGCAAGGGAAGTTTAGGTTAGATACTAGGAAAAACTATCTCACTAGGAGGGTAGTAAAGCACTGGAACAGGTTCTGCAGAAAGGCTGTGGAATCTCCATCCTCGGAGGTTTTTAAGAGCTGGCTAAATAAAGCCTTGGCTGAGATGCTGTAGTTGGTAGTGGTCCTGCTTTGAGCAGGGGGGTGGACTGGAAGACCTGAGGTCCCTTCCAACCTCAATTTTCTATGATTCTGTGATTCAAAGCTTCCAAAGAAGCTACTTATAACTCCCTGATATAACAGGAATTAGCAAGAAAAAGGAAGGAAAAGTTTCCTATCAAGCAATAATACTTAAACAAGAAACATATATTTAACATATTCCCTTCCGTATGAACTCTGTGGGCTGAGAGCCAAATCCAACTCAGACATGTATTGTTTAGTTAGTTTGTATATTTTTAAATAAAATCTCAGCCAGTGAGTCTTGCACAATGACTCTCAACCCTTTGTACCCATCCATCTAAAAGATGAGCAGAAACTGTAAACATTTTTCTGAGACCCCCTTCCCAATTTGGAGTGGTGGGTAAACTTGAATCCTGGCCTGAGTCATTCTTGCAGTGTTGCCAGACCCTGCAGTTTTATCACAATTTTTGCAGTGTTTGATATCTTTCTTAGACAACCTGCTCCTAGAGTCAATGGTTATATCCAAAATTGAGTTTGCTTATTTTCATGAACACTTTAAACCTTTGAAATATCATCCCTAAAGATTAATATCAGAAAGCAAATAAGCAGGACTCACAATGCACTCATGGTTTTTAAGCCATTATTTTTATTTTTGGGACCAAACTCATAATTCTGAAATACTTGTGTTGACAAGCTGCTTTTATAAAAGGTGAACCCCACTGATGACACTATCTAATCCTAAACCACTGCAGCATGTTCCCATCTTCACTCTCCAGATATTTGATTAGCTGGCTTGTACTTCATAGCCAGGATACTAACCCTCCTGTGGGGCAAGGGTATTACAGAACTCTGGCCTGTGTCAGGTAACTATCCTACAAGTAAAACAAGAAAGAAATTACTTTGTTAAACCCAAATGTCTACAGTGCCCAAAGCTACAAACTTAGGGGGTACTCAAGGCAGGGAGAGGGCCCTCTTGGCCTCTCTTCTCCACCATTTCTCTTGCCTGGAGTATCTCACTGGCTTCGGGTCTGCATGCTGCAATATTGGATAATCTGCATTGACATCACATCTGTTAAGTGGCACAGGCCACTTTGGATCATGCTGAGGTCAATGGGATACCATCTACTGATTCCAGTGGCAGCAGAAGCCAACCATGTGTGACTGTGGAGCCACTGATGAGAAATGTCTGATGCAACTTTTGGTACAAAAATCAATTTTAAAAAAAAACATCTCCTGCCTTCACAATGGGCTCAGTTGTTTTGGATCCCCTCCCCCACCCACGGATGGTGCATGTTTTTCAGCTTCCATCTGGTACCATTTCATCTCCAGAAACATGTTATAATAAACTTTGCTTTATTTCAGTATGTGGGAAGGGTGTTATTTAAAAAAAGAATTAACAAACCTCCTTTATAAAGTGGCTGTAACCCTCATGTAATGACCTTTGGTCAGCTGAGCTTTGGATCTCATTCCTGCTCTCAGTGGATCAATGTCTTTGTCCTAGGTACCACCAGTTGTGTGGGCAGCCTCCAAGGAAATGTGATAAATAAAGGGCAAAGCGTTCATCTTCAGAGTTAGCCCCTCCACAGCACATTGGCAGGACAGTGCAGGGAAGCAGCTGTTACACATACCAGTTTGGTACTTTTATGTATGTTAACATTGAGATAGCGGGGAAAAAGCAGCCATTGTCCCTCCTGTCCCCTGTCCTAGACGCGCTGCTGTTGGCATTCTTATGGCAAAAGGAATATCATTTGCAGAGTATCTCCTGCATCTGAGCTGAGAAAAGAGAGGGGCAATGAAAATGGGCATCTGATCTTAGCAAGAATCTGCTGAGACGTGGAAAGTGAGCAAGTGCATACTAGCCACTGTGTAGGAGTAAAATGCACTGAGAGAACGTTGCTAGCATAAATTGAAGGCCCATCTTCCCTTGAGAGCCATTCGAACCTCTCTGAAAGCTGTGAGAAGAACAGCCAGTAAACATAGCACTTTGGAATGGCAGAAAAATAGCCTCATTTGTGCCTGGATCAATCTTTTGTCAACCTTAACTGGATGGCTGCTGGCTTTAGTACCTCCACTGTCACCCAGAGACATCTCATGGGGAACAAAACCCCTGTGAGCACCTACCCTGTCAACTCTGGCCCAATCGCAGGGATGGTAGAGGGAGTGTAGTATGAGACTCAGCAGCATTCAGACAGTTTTGCATCTCCCCAAGGAGCAAACAGTTGAGGTTTTGTGAATTATGATGTGTGGAAATATAGGATTTTCTTTTTGCTATTTCTTTGCTAGGTACAAAAGCTGATGGCAGGTCCCCTTGTGTTTGGGGAGAGGACACCAAAAGCAGAAGCTTGCATTGCCTGTATATATCCTTGGCTCTTTATCATTTTGGCTCCATTGCCTCTTGTCATTAATTCTTTCCCTTTTTTCACTCTACCTTCACGCTTTCACTCATTTTGACCTCCCTGTTTCATTCTGTCTATTCCTTTGAATTTGCAGGTTTACTTCAACAAGTGGTACGCTCTTCCCCTGTCTTAGAGAGCACTGGAGTCAGACCCCTTTTGCCTCTCTTCAGGTTCTATCGTGATGCTTCATGCTCCAGGACACCTGTATGTAAGTAGCTCAAGGCACCAGTGCCATTACAGACATCAGCCTTGTGACAGCTGCAGCCTTGGCAACCAGCAGAGGGCACCAGTCCCGATGCCAGGTAAGAGAACTCAGGTAACCTTTGATTCTGAGCTCTGAGCCCTTCCCCTTTGAAATAGCTTTTCAAGTCTGTGATTGAATTAGCTTATGATTTGTCAAGACTGAGGCAGAACAGATTTGCAGGTGTCATTCATCATTCATCCCCTACATTCAGAGAAAATTAAGGACAGTGTAACCTGCATGGCTTTTGTCCTCCCAACCTGGGATTTGAAGGCTCTTTGTGGTGGAGACTCTTAAATGAAGATGTTGGCCCAAGAACTGGTTGAATGTGGCCTCTGTTGCAGTTGAATATTGGCATGTACAGGTGGTTTCTCTCCAATTCAGTTCCTTCATGCTACCTTCTGAATGTTTTTGTGAGCTCTAGTATTTCATCTTTAGGGCTGTGCCACAGATCCTTAGCAACCTTGAAGCACAGACAATCAGGATGTGAGCTGGTGAACCCAGAAGGAGACAGGACATCTGGGT
Source organism: Crocodylus siamensis (assembly GCF_052110815.1). NCBI lineage: Eukaryota > Metazoa > Chordata > Crocodylia > Crocodylidae > Crocodylus > Crocodylus siamensis. The sequence continues at coordinate 57,338,205 of NC_143403.1, read as the reverse complement.
AGTGGAGTAGGGTAGAAGTGGATCAGCAGAGGGGAAGGTGGCCTTGCTTAGCCCAGGGCTACTTGATTCATATGGCCAACTTAGGGTGTTATTTTCTCATGTTCTAGCTGAAGCTGCTTTAATTCGATTCCAGCTTTGTGGGCATGCAATAACACATTTACTTTTCTCCCCTTCTTCCTGTGAGAGTGTGACCCTCTGCCACCATACAGCAGGTGCCAAGGCTCACTCACTTGCTTCCAGATGCTTCCACTTCAGAGCTTGCAACTTGCCCCACTTTGGAATAAGGGCTGCCTCCCGCCAGCTGTAAATGGATTCTACGGAAGGGTCCATCTCTCTTTGGAGAACAAGGCACTTTGGGAGGAGTTCTACACTCTTGGCACTGAAATGATCATCACCAAATCTGGCAGGTGAGAACAAACCTGTATCACCAGACATGAGTGTTGCACAGATTTTTTTGTCCTCTCCATGTTCACCTTACCTTGGGCTGTGTCCCTTTGGATTCCATCAGCTGTGCCACTCTGCAGCTGTTTTTTTTACCTGCCTCTTAGTGGCTCTCCCTGTCTAGCCAGTTTAGTGTTGTGTCTGCCATTGCTGCTCAAGCTGATGCGACCAGTGTGCTGAGTCCCCCAAAGCGATGCTGAGTTCTGAGTCTAAGCATGCTACCTGCACGCAACCCAAGCTGAGATGTGCACTTGAGTATTTGGTCCTTTGTGGGCAATAGTCCAACAATATTTACTGAGGAAAAATTCCATGCCATACAGCCTACTAAGAGCAGTGACACCATAGCCATGGGAGAGCACACAGGATGAAATATCCCATGTACTGCAGCTTTTTTAATATGATACCTGTAATTCAGTAATACAACCTCATTGCACTTTTTCAAAGGAGTGGCTCAGACTCCTTCCTTTTAAATTGTTCTATAGCTATATACCCCAGGGTTGATCCCCAGATCCTGAATAAAAGGATTCAATGTATTCTCTGGCCAGGATCTTCAGTTTTTATTACATATAGCACAATGACACTCCCCAAAGAATGGTACTGTGACCCCTTTGGATGAATTCTGTAATGTGTAATCAATCATAAAATTAAATCTCTTTCTTTTAACCCTTCCTTTCCTCCTCTGCAGACGTATGTTCCCACCCTGCAAAATGATAGCGTCAGGCCTGGATCCTCATTCTGTCTACCTGATGCTGATGGATATAGTGCCTTCAGACAATGCACGATATAAGTGGGACTGTGGCCACTGGGAGGTGGTTGGAAAAGCTGATCCCCACTCCCCCAGCCACTTCTACCTCCATCCAGATTCCCCTGCTCCTGGCAGTCACTGGATGAAAGAACCTATCTCGTTCCAGAGACTCAAGATCACCAACAATACCCTGGAGCAGTGTGAACATGTAAGAAAAGCTTGACCATTTCACCACACTCAGTTTAGAATAGAAGTGTGGTGCTGCAAAGTACTAGTCCATAGGTAGCCTTGGCCATTGCACATAACTGTTCTAGGATGGAGCCTAATACCGTTCTGTTGATCTTACACGATAGGGAGAGTACTGTTATCCCCTTTTCATAACCATAACTGATATTGATATTAACGTGAATTATGCTTCACTTGGAAATAAAAGTGGGAAAGGTCTGTTAGAGCCTCTGACTCAGCTCCTTTCAAGACATTAACCATCATCCCTTTCTTTGGAAAGCAGCCCCTCTTAAACCAGATAGGGTCCTGTATTTCACTTAGCACATGAACAGTTATTTGAAAGTGGTGGGGTGTGGCTGCACCGTGCTACTCTATCTGCAGTGTTTCCAGGTTGCTCTTCTGAGACCATGGAGTCCTGCTGGCAGTGATAGGAGGAAGAGACAATGAAGTTATTAGATATTCCTGACTATTGTTTCTCTTTGTCTTTAGATTATGTTGCACTCGATGCACAAATACCAGCCACGGTTCCATGTGGTACTGACCAGCCACCACACATTCACCCTGCCCTGGAATGCTGTGACTACGTTTGTGTTCCCAGAAACAACTTTTATGGCTGTGACAGCTTATCAAAATTCCAAGGTGACTTTTCCTTCCATCCTCTTCCAGCTCCTTGTTCCTTGACTTGGCACAAGCCAAAGAAACAAAGCAGGAGTCACTGAAGAGTAAATAAACCTTCGTTCAAAGCAGAATGAGCATTAGCCCTATGAGCTAATGTGTGATGAATATGATGGGTAATGGTTCAGGTATCAAAGCTATTAAAATATTGGGTGCTTATGGACCTGGAAAAAAACAAAACTGCACTTTACTTTCAGCCTAGCATGCTCCCACGCCAAGCACAGCACATGCCCAGAAGAGGACTTGTGTCAGTTTGAGCTGGTTCACCCAGCATCTGTATAGCTCATGTGTTTCAGCGGGGCTTTTTGACATTTCTGTCTAATAGGTGATTCAATCAATCACCTATTGGATAAAAGCACCAAAAAGCCCTGCTGAAGTGCACAATCTGTATAGACTCTGGGTAGCCAGGTCAAACCGATGTGATTCCTCTTCTGGTAAAGCACTGTTTTGTTTTGTCTTTTTAACACGTCTGTCGGCGCTCACGTAGATGAGGGGACTTAGTAGAGACCTAGAGTCAAATCCTTGCCAAATTATAAGTGAAAATGTTTAAGTCTGATGATGTAACTGTCCACATCATTTGTCCACATCACAAAGAATCCTTTGTAATTTTACCATGGCTTTGTCTGAAGAGAAACCCAGTGCTGGAATAGCTAAAGGTGTTTTGATTTCAGAAATGAGATTTAATAACTTTAGTAAGTTGTGATATATAAAGGGTTACACTAGAACTAATAGTTCGTTCTGACCTTCCACTGTAAATTTCAGCCAACCATCTATTATATACCAATTTCAACAATGTATGTTAAACTAAAACATTTCAGTCCACAGGAGGCTAAAATTGTGTCTCCCAGCTAGAGATCAGAAGTACCAAGGATGCAGTGGCAAGAAAATTAGATGATATCTTTATTTATTCAATGTATATGTGGCCCTTCCTGATAAGGGTTTGGGGTGCCTTATAACTTAAAAAACAAGTGAATAAGAGAACAAAACAAGATGCTCAGGTTATCATAGTAAAATATCCATGCTCCATCCTTCACAGAAAACCCTGGGTTTTTATCAATCTGATCTGAGGAAAAAGTCCTGGTCAGCCCTAGATCATCTGGTAATCACCTGATAATTAGACCTGAGCACGAGAACAAGGCTAACCAGGCAGGCATCTGAAAGACTCTCTGTACTATCACACAGTGCTGGTGCACTGGTATATGGGCAATGCTGTGCTTGGGAGGCAATATAGCATGGTTGACTCTAGCAGGCATCCTCAACCCTTCGTTTTCAGGACTACCAATTTGATTCTGAATATGAAAAAGAATGTGATGAACGTGATTCCTCTTTGCTTTCTCCTGTGTAACTGTGGTGACAAAAATGAGAAAACCAAAGAAGCTCTTAAGTGCATTTTTTCTATTTTAAGGTCAAGTGCATTTTTTCTATTTTCTAAGAACCAGCACATTTAAGTACTAGATTTGGGATGTAGTCTGCTCCTGGACTCTTGCCCACAAGGACAGCAGTTGCCCTGGTTTTACCATTTTCTGTTTCCAGATTTCCAGAGGGATTTTCTTCTTAGTAGTTTCTTGTCCCATTTGCTCTTCAAATAAACTCCATTTTTAAATGGACATGTGAGACTAGCCATTGCACCAAAATATTGGAGAGTATCAGCATAACTAAATATTCTTCTCTCATTCCTCTTCCTCATTCTTTCCCCTTCTTTTCTCTTCCTTTTCATGTTTTGTTATCTCTCACTCTCCTTTTCCTCTTTTCCTCTTTCTTCTTTCCTTTTTTCTTAAACCCTTTTGCTTATTTGCTGCTGCTGCTGCTTTGTGTCTCCATCCTCAGATGTCTTCTATCCATTTTTCTCTCTCTTTTTTATTTCCCCCTCCCAGATTACCCAGATGAAGATTGATAATAATCCATTTGCAAAAGGCTTTAGAGAGAATGGGCTCAGCTATAAGAAAAATCGGTAAGCTGTTTCTTCAAGCAATTCCTGCTATGCCAAGCTGCCTAGATCTTTTCCACACAACACATTAGAGAGAAATCCCTCACATTTTATTCTCACTGGTGCAGTTTTATCATTAGCACCCTTTCTATGTTAGAGCTCCCGTGATTGCCTCTGTTGGGTTGATAGTCCTTTACCATTAATAGCAAACCATAGGCAATCCCAAAAAGACTGGTGTGTCTGAATTTGAAATGACATTTATTTTTCCAAGACTGGTTTAGTTTAACTTTTGGATTCATGGAATCCTGATGATGTGCACCTGACTAAGAGACATAAATGCTGCAGCTCAGACATGGCTTGTCCGAACTGTCTTTTAAAAGGAGCATGGGAAACACAGTTAGAAAGTGCCACTTAAAATGAGTCCTGATGTGATGTTACATGGATAGAGCCAAACTTTTTAGAACTATGATTAAAATCTCTAAAGAATGTTTATAAATATGGTAGTGCCATTCCTTGTTATTCAAGCAAACCTTGGTAGACACTAGTTGTGTTGAAATATCAATTATACATTGCTGTATCAAGATAATTTCACTTTCCCCTTTAGTTTTGTTGTCTGTTTCTTCCTTCCCATGGGCTGTTGCCAGCTTTGTTGTCTCATCTGCCTTGATTATAAACTCTTGGACAGGGATGAAAATCACCAGGCAGAGCAACTGCACTAAATGCAGAGCAGTAGCTCCCCCTGTTTGGAAATGTTGGGGTTTTTAAACTTGATTTTGGGGATCCTAGCCTAAATCAAGTGTGGGTGCAGAATAAACAAAAAGCTTACAAGGAAGCTTTAACCAGCTAATCTATTCTTTGTATTTATTACATAGGGGGGAGAAGCAGTATGCATGGGGGTGGGTTGGAGGTGCAGGTATTCTGGGAGTTGTGGGTGTAAGTACAAGGGTGGAGGCATTATATATTTGTGTGAACACCTGTAAATGGACATGTGTAAACAGATGTTTCTGTACTGTGTTAGGCTGAATTTGTTTTTCTTCATTGTAGAAGGAAAAATGTCAGAGGCACTGAGGTAGTAAAGCAAGCAAGTGTGGAGGAGACATGCTGTGAGCTCCCCACTGGTAAGTGTGAAGCAGACCATTTGTTCCTTGCATGCCCAAAGCCTTCCCAGAGTTCACTAGAACTGGATCTTCCTATGTTCAGAGCAGAACTTTTACTATAACAAACCGGTAACCTCAGGAGTGATAATTCAGAGGAACTCCTATCCCAAATATGACTTCCATCACTTCCTAAATTCCCACTTAGAAACTGAATGCAAAATTTGAGCATCGTCATTGATTGTGCTTCACAGTCATTTGTTCACCTCAAAGCCACATGCCACCCAGTGATTTCCCAAGGAACTGCAACTTATTTATTCATTGACACCACCATGCACCTAAACAACCCAAAAACATTTGTCCACTCTAGGAGGGCTAATTTTTAATTTTTTTTAAAATGCATCTACCCAATATGATGCCATGCTTTTATACTCACAGCAGGGAATGTTTTGAGGTTAAATTTGCCTTTAATCACTAAGGATGTAATAAAAACACGAAAAGTTCTTTGAGCTCCAGAGTGTTAACCAAAGAGAAATTTACTCTGGAGTTTACAAATGTGAGCTGAAGAGACAAACTGGGCAATAAAATGCACAACCAGGGACCAAACTGGCTTAAATGTTGGTCTGTAGCTGCCCATCAGGAGTTGAAACTTGGAGAAAACAAGCTATTCAGCACCTTCAGAGTCATAAGATCCTGGTCATAAACATTTCACAGTATACTGGGGGGTGGCAGGGAGGAGCCTCAGGCCTGTGATTCCTTGCTGAAGCTTGTCCCCGGGCCCATGATTACAACAAAGGACAAGGATGTGGAACTTGCTAACTTGAAAAAAATCGAGGAATTTGAGATAAACCAGCAGCTGCATGAAAGAGACAGAGTAGTAAGTGTATGCAAATGTGTGTAAATCCATAGGCTATAGGATCCACCACTAGGCCCCTGGAATCCATGACACCAGACAGGTGTTTTTCCATGCCTGACAATCCTGTCTAAATTGTTTGTTATTGACACAGATCTCATTATTGCTACCAGGTGCTGATCAAGTTGGGTGGGAGAAAATACAGCTCTGAAACTATCCATAAAACTGAACATTGTTTTTGCTCCTTCTCTCTGTGGTCAACCATTTCGACTGGTGCTTCCTGCTTATGATGAATGTAACTTATGGGTCTTTGTTACTGGCTTCAGGCTCCCTATAGAGCATATGTATCCCATCATAGATTTCTGAACATGTACCTTGTAAATCTAGTTCTGAATTTAGTTTCTTCTTTTCATATGTCCTGTAACTCAGTCTATCAGCTCATATTCTTTCTGCAAGTTATAGATATATGTTCTGGCTCTCAGAATTCAGCTTCTTTCTTCCTGTAGGATGCATAGTTTTTTGTGGGTATCTAATTCTGGCTCCCTTTCTAAAACAGTATACATATACCATGGCTGTGTAGTGTTTTACATGCATTAGGCCTACATATACATCACATTTCAATAGAAAAAAATAAGGTAAATATATTAATACAGAAATAGGGATGAATTAATGTAAAATTAATATAATCAAGGAAGTAAGACCAGAATTTTTTTTGAAAATTATATTTAAATTCTTCCATTTCTATCATATGTCACACTTAACGTAACCAGGCTGCACTAGAGGATGGCAGGATGCATTTCCTAGCCAGAACTTTCCGACCAGTTTTAGCTTTTGTTTATCATATTCTGGCTCTCATTTCCTTGTCCCAAGTATTACATCTTGTAGCTGAAACTTAATACCTGTTTTACTAATAATGATCCTAGTTATTCTCTGAAAGATGGAATTTTGTAGCAAATCTGTAAAATACGTTGAAAGATGAGAGCTATGGGAAAGAGTACAGTTTATAAAAAACTTTGGATCTGAGCAGTTAAATATTTAAGCAAGTTCATTAACTCTTTGTAAGTTGTGCCACAGACTCCTTTACTGTTAATTTTATGACAGTAAAACCTTATTGCACTATAGTATAGTATTATATTGAATCAGTCTTACAATGTGACTGTATCCCACTTATTTAATAAGTAAAACTAATTTTCAAACTGATAAATTGATCAAGGTCTGTCTTATAACATGGCCATTTGATAAGTGAATCTTCTAATACTTGCAAAGATTAATCATGGTATATTTGCAGAACCAAGAGTAAAGTTCTGTTTTATCTGAGCCCTAAGTCAAAGGAGTTTTAACATATGGGTCTGGGCCTGGCCCTTTCTGGTTTCAGGAAGAGATTGGTAAACCTGAGAGCATGTTTATTTTGCAGAATCTTGTCAGTCACATTTTTGTGCAGTAAAATCGCACCAGGGCTTATTCTAATCTTGGTCCCCATTTAGTTGGACCTACAATGTTTAAGGTTCCACCCTGTGCAGTTTCTGCCTTTGTACTACTATGTCTGTGTATTAAATATACAGTGTTTTGTTGCCACCTTCACCCTGTAAAATGTATATTTTCTGTCTCTGGCAATCATTCAATTCTTCCTTTGTTGTTGACTTCGCCTTACATAATGCTCAGGTGCACTAATGATAGGGGCTTCCCAGGAAGCCCACAAGAGGGAAGGCATTGTACTGTATTATGCTTTGTGGCTCCTTTCCTCCTCTTGGTTGTGTTGTGAAGCTGTTTTTGCTGTCCTGTCCCCTGCAAGCTGTAAAGCATTTTCTAAAGGTGTTTTTGTGGATTTGAATGGGACAGAGTGCTGAGCAGTGTCTGTGAAACACAATGGACTGACAGGAAAACAGTGCACCTAACATCAGGAGTCTGAGAACTTGAAAGAGCACAAGGCCTCAAGATTTTTACTCTAGCCTGAACTCAGCCTGTAGTGCTAAGTGGCTGTTAAGTATTTCCCTTCTTGTCTCAGTGCTAAACAGTCAGTTGGGAGAAGTGGGTGCAGATTACAGAGGGGAGATGGGAGGGGGATATGAGAAAGAGAAGAGGGAAGCAGCTTAATTTCTCCAATTCACAAGCATATTCCTTTGACCAGATACCACAATCCACAAACCTTCCAGAAGTGACGCCTCAGTTACTATTGTAATATGTTATTTTGCATTTACGTTTGCTTTTACCCCAGAGGTTCCCACAGTTCTTGCAAGCTACATACAGCATCACTGAAATGCAGCCACCTCTGAGGTGGTAACAGGAGCATGACCAGCGTACCTCACACTGCACCACGATTCAGGAGTCCTGTTGTGAATTAACATGGAGATGCTACCAACAGGCCCCCTCTAACCAACATATTAAACAGTTTCAAGTATTTGTGTTATTCCAAATGTGATTTTTCTTTTTTGTGAATACACAGAAGACTTCAGGGCTAATACAATTCGAGACTCAGCATGCAGCTTTCAGCCCTGCAAACCTCTGGCTGGTACTGACCTTTCACATCTGAACAACTGACAGCTGAATTCCCAAGAAAGAGCACTCAAAACTTGTCATTTAAAAAGTGCAGTGTGTCATCATCAAAGGAAAGCAGTGCATCACCTGAGCTACATTAAGTAGCTACCAAGAACCCACTCCTTATATTACAGCACAAAAGGAAATTGGATTTTTTTAACCAACATGTAAAAAGTTGTACACTTTAGGAACCTCTCCAAATGATACTATTTTGCTGTTTTCTGCCACTTTATCAGACGATCTCAAAGCACTAGTTTTGGCTTCCCAATACTCCCTGTCCCTTCCCTGAGAGGAGTTGCAGAGACCTTGCCCAAGTTCAGAATGAGGCAGTGGTAAAGCTGGGAGGGGAACGTCAGCCTGATGGTCCATTCCCTCACCTCCAATGCTTCTTGCTCAGGCATCTGATCTTTTAGAGGGGACAGATTTGCATTTGCTTTTTTTCTCTCTCCTGTGAGATGTTTGAAGTCAAAGACAAACCAGGACAGTTCACACACTGCAGCATTTTCCTTATTGCCATTTTGCTGCTCCAGGTCTTGAAGGGAGTAACATTGCCCAATCCTTTCTCATTCTGTATTATGTCCCATTCATGGTAGGCTCTTCCCATGCTCATTAATCCACACACGCTAGCGTTAGCAATGCACATACCACAGAAGTTTCCAAATGGAAGCTGGAGGGGTGGAAAGTTAATGGTTTTGGCATATAGGGAAGCACAGGAGGCATTTTGAGATTGTGGCGAAGGCACATTGCCTAGACCTGTCCGCTAAGACAATTAACAATGTTGACATTTAAACTGTTAAGTTCCAGAACTAGTCCCTCATTAAGATGAACAGACTGCAGCTCACACAGCTCTGGGACAAACTCAAGCAGACAGCACTTCTTCAGTTAAACACAGAAGTTTCCTCGCACCTGTTAGGGCTTAGATGCTTTTATGAATGAAGGTTCAAGTTCTGGAGGACAATTCTGCTTCTTTCACAGTCCTGGAACTGTGGTGCTCAGATGACATCCTCTTCTGACAAACTGTGAGCTCCCAAATTAAATCAGAAATGGCCCGGGCAGGGCTTAACATGTGATTTGAGACCAGCTGGTCCCTAAGCATTTGTTATAACTGACCTGGCTTTCTGTTGTACCTGCACACTTGCTCCTGGCAGTACCTTTGTACAGGATAACTCAGCAGCCCTGGTGGTGTGTCAGGGTGGGTGGGATTGTGTTCTGGAAGCTCCACATGGAAAACAAAGCTAAAAGGTGCTCAGTTTCTTGCAGAATCAGACCCCAGTGAGTAAGGCACAAGGTTGCTGATGTTTAATATGACAGCACCATGCTGTTTGTTACGTGTGGTGTCATAGCACCTGGGAGCCCGAGGCTTGGACCAAGAAGACCCTGCCATACTCACTGTTGTACCAAACAGAATAATAATGTGGTCTGTGTCCCAAAGAACTTGCAGTTGAGCAGTTCAAGCAAGGCTGGGGTATGGCGTATGTGTGGACAACCGCAGCATGGATTCCTGCTGTGTTTTATCTGCTAAAAAGTTCTCATGCTGTGAAATACGCCGGAAGAAAATGGCTGTCATGTTAAAACCATTAAGACTGCTGCTTCTACTTACTCAGCTCATTGGAGAGGCACAAAATAACAGCTGAGTCACACCTCCACCCCTTTCATCCCACACCCATGCCCTTCTCCCCTCATTCCCTTCAGCATGCTGGGGGATCTCCTGTTTAGAGTCAGGCACAATATGATCTTTATCCACCGCTGTAAATGAGCTTGGAGCAGAGCTGTATGTCACTGACTTTCACATTTTAGTGCTTCATTCTCACTCCCATCCCTCTCCTCCTCCTGGCCTCCCTCTCACCCCTCCAATTTGCCCATGAATTGTTAGACACCAGCCTTTTCACATCTGATTTCTCAGAGTACTGCCTCAGGCACACTGGGGACACACAGACAGAGGGTAATGTGCTAAATTCCCCCCTTTGCTGGTGGTGAATTTCATGGGGATTGCTGCTATTAGCCACACTTTCTAGCAATTATAACAAATTCTCTTTTCTTCCCTTTGAAAACGTCTCTATCACTGCTAGAATGGCTAGGAGAGAACTAGTTGTTAACTAGTAATTGGGAATTAATGATTCCACCTTCCCATCAATCAGCTGGAAAGAGCTGAAAGCAATGGGTATTTGCAGAAAATGTGTGTCACCAGACAGTGATACTGTGTGCCCAAATGACAGGTATAAGGGAGATCATATGATGGTGCCCTTTTATGGCAGAAGCAATGAGTCCTGAGATGCATGCCAAATTGGTTCCCCCCCCCAGCCCCGACACACACTCATTAGTCAGGTGGTGCGCTTGTCTGAAATCCCTGGCGGTGTTGTTGCTGTGCAGTTTCTGACTGAGTGGGATGCTAATTCAGCTCACTGCAAGTTTGAATGTGACCCACTTTTCTCTCTCTTCTCCCATCTTCCTCAATGAGGGCATGTCTCAGGCTCTCTGATTACAGCTGCCTTGCGTCTTTCTGCGACAGAAACTTCAGCATTAGAGAAGCAGAAGCTAAGAAAGATCCAGTGACTGCCTCCCTTGTTCTCAGTGGTGGGAAGGGGGTGGGGAGCAGCCAGAGGCATTTTTTATCCTGCTCTGCTTGGTGCTGTAGCGATGGAGCTGAGAGCGCCAGTGAAGGAGGCTGGAAGCTAGCAGTTTATATTTTTGATCCTTTTTAGTTCTGATTTTTTTTAATGTGGACATGTTGAGTTGTTTCGTAACCTAAAATAACGCTGTCCAGAGACTCAGGATCTTCAGGCAGCCTGTTACCTGGTCTCCTCTTCCCATTCCTGGACTGTTTGATTTATTATCTGTGCCCAAATTGTGTACTCGGTCCAATGCCCTAATCTCAAAACCAATCTTCTTCCCTGCAAAACTGATCTGATTCTTTTTCTTTTATCTTTTCCATGGGACCTTCTTTTCAGACCCACACAATAGCTTCCCTCTAACCTATGCACACCTTATAGATGTCTTCTGAAAGAGAATACCCTATTTGTCTTGTATTTTACCCCATATTCCTAAAAGGCAGCCAGCAAAAATGTGCTTGCGTCTCCAGGGGATCCAGATTGACACCTCCTTCAAAATCCCTCCTCAGATGGAATTTTCCCAGGGATGAGTACCTGCCTCTTCCCAGCTGCCCCACAGATCTTCTCCCTGATCCTCCACAACTGAGATGCCCCAGAATACAATGCACTACTAGAAAAGGCACTCTTTCTCCTGGGGTTGGAGACTCCCTTTTTCTGAAGCCTGCTGCTACAGAAATTGGGGTCTAGAGCTGGGGAATATAACTTTTCCTGCCCTTTAGCAGGGGGAATCAAGGGACAACGTTTTTAATTCCGACCCAAGGCCAAAAAAAAAAGTACATTCCGTCAGTGCAGTCTAAATTGCAGTGACACAAAGCACATGCTGCTGATATATCCGACAGTGAACGAATTAGTTCAGGGGAAAGATAAAAGATCTGCAAACGGTTCCATTCCCACCTACTTTCTGAGCTAACCTTGAGGCCCTCATTCAGTGCTTACTCAGGCAAGTTCCCATTGGAGTTGCTGAGGAATTTTGTCTGAATAAAAACAATAAGGTGAGAGTCTCAATTTGGCCCTGTAGTAAAAAGGGAGTGGACTTTAACCCTGTTCAGTGTTGAAGGTTTGAATCCATTCGTGTCATCAGTGTATTTTGGGTATAACAACCTAACTAACTGCAGTCAATTTATAAGCAACAGAGCTACAAAAAAGAAGAAAATTGCAAGGCAAGTGATTAAAGTAAATAAAGCCAAAGGAAGAGATATAGCATACTAAAGATGCCTAACTCCTGTGGCTGAAAATATCTCTTCCTGGTGCTGAAATTCTTTCTGCGGTTCATATTAATTATGCTGACGTCCACTTTAAAGAAACACCCATTAAAGGGATGAGCATGGTAAAAATATGTTACATGCACCAAACTAAAAGCTTGGCCCTGATCACATTAAAGTGCGTGACAAAACTCCCACTTATTTCAGTGGGAACAGGATTGGTCCCTAAATCATCCATAGCAATACAGTGAAGCCATTTGATATGAATAGAAGATTGGTACATAAGAATTTGCTGTAGGGAATCAGACCCTGGGCCACTGAGACCTGTATCCTGTGTTGGACACTGATTGATATTTGAAACCACACTTTTGGCCCAAACTATGCATAGCCAATAATGCAACGCTGTATATAGGTGTGAAGAAATCCCTTCCTCACACATATGGTAGCCAGCTTATGCCCTAAAGCTTGACATTTGATTACCCCTCTCTTAGCACTTGCAAGCACAAATGTTAATGGTCACACTCACAGAATAAACTCATTAAGGGCCAAACTAGGAAGGCGTTAGTTTCTGTTTAGCCTTGAATTCAATGAGACTTTTTTTTCCCAGAATGAAATATAAGGAAAATCTAAGCCCTATCCCTACTTAAGAGATTATATCCTTCTAGGGTAGGCAAAATTTATCCCAGCAGAGTTTATTTTATGCATGCTGTTTATACCAGTTCCCCAAGCTATACCCGCAAAAGGACTTTTTTGCCTCTAGTATAGTATCTGCGCTAGGGCTTTTGCTGGTGCAGCTGTGTCAGCAAAAAAACCCTAACCTCTTACTGACACAATCACGCCTGAAAATCTTTTCAGTACAGTACAGGCCTAACTAAGAACTTAAGGATTTCTAGTGTATCTGTGGGTGTTATCAAACCTTGTGTGATAAGAAATTCATATAGCTGAGCACTGTAAAAGGGACAGTGGCTAGGCAAGTAATGTTTAGCTGATCTATCAACTAGGTTGGGGCTGTAGATCTTTACTGGGCTGAAGACTTCTACTGAGAAAGGAACACGTTGCCAAAATATCTGTTATTACTGTGAAAGGTTGCATTAGCCAGTTCTTTTACTCAGACTGGGAGGAAATCTTTTTTTTTTAAATTTGCCTGATATCAATAAAGACCCAAAATCAACCATAAAAAAGAAAGCCCAAACTGTATTTGGAATGCAGGAATCTGTTTGGGAGATAGAAGTTTTATCAAACCATCAATGCAGCCTGAAGGAAATCTTAAGTCTGAAATTATTTTTTGTAGGTACCTCTTCAGCTGGTGTTTTTGGTCTTGTCTCTATTTGTTTAAAAGTGTGTTAGCAGTAAATCAAGGTGCATTTCCCCTGTAGGGTTTCCTGTATGTCAAAGCCATGTTAATTCTCTTTGATTTTCTTCCCTTAGCCCCAGCCATTGCTGCAGATCCTTCCTCTCTTTGTCCCTTTGGACATCAAAGGACTGCAAGGGGACAGCCCTGGGGAGAAGCTCCTCCCTATTCATTAGCCTTCATAAAACTAACTCACCTTGGCTAGCTAAGCTTGGAGTCCCATCCTTAGTCCCAGGCACTCTTGACACTGGATCACAGAAGGAAGGGCTCCTGCTTGCTTTGGGAAATCAAGACTTTTGCTTTTGAACTGGACTACTTTGGTTTTCAAGAGAGAGGAGCTCTGGTGGATCTCTTGCCTGCGCAACTTCTATGACTTAACGGTACATGGAAAAATGCAAGCTTTATCTGGTAGGTGACTTTTCCATTTCTCAATGTGTAGGGAAGACCCTAAAATAGTGCCAGGGGTATACTGAGGTTTAAAAAGGGGAACAGTGTACCAACAGGTCATCAGCATTTGTGGATACTACTGGGGGCATTAAATCTTCCTAGAGAGGGAGAAGACAAATGGAAGCTGTGGATGCTCTGTGTGAACATTTGACATCTTGTGGCACTTGCTGTAAGACAAGCAAAGGTTTACTTTGGTGCTTTTCTTTTAATTCCCTAGTATCCAGTTTGCAAAGTGCCATGGGTTCCTTGGGGATGAAATGCCATATAGAAATCTAAAATGCACATACATTGTTAAGGAACTTAGAGCATTTCTGATCCATGATACAGAGGTTAGCTTGACTCTGTATATTCTCTTCCCTCCAAGAGTAAAAGAACCATATGCCATGATCTTGGTAAGTTTTCAACCCTGTGAACATCATTTTATGTCCCATACTGATCACCAGGGATTTTTATTTGCTTATTTTTGTTCATTGGTCCTACTAAAATGACTTACAGAGTTTTGTGTTAATTTCACATACAGGTTTCAAATGGCTAACTACCTACCGCTTCCCTTTGTCACCCATGTACTGCTGATTTATTCCTAAGAAGCCAAGTAGCTTTACAGTGACAAAGATGATTTTAATTGCTGCCACTGTTTTGTTTTGGGGTTTTTTAAGCAATACTTACGATAGCGAATTGAACATGAAAGGAAGGAATGTTATGGTGATTCCTTGCCACACTGAGCGGGACTTCAACTTAAAAAGCTTAGGAAGTACAGTGAAAAGCATAGTCTATCTTACATCACTGTGTCTAGGCAAGTCTTGTTATTTTTCATGTCATTATATGTATCACACTGCATTGGAAATCAAAACATTTTTTGGCAATGCATGACTGGATTTGAGAAGCAAAATCATAGTACTTGTGAAGCAAACCCAAAATGGGACTAGGCAAGCAGTAACTGAGCCTTTCACTTTCCCTTCTTTAATGCCCCAAACTGCAATTTCAGGAGACTTGCTATTTGCTGGAGGCCTTTTTTGGCTCTACCCTGTGCAGTTTTTGGCAAGATTCCTTTTTGAGATAGCTATATATGTTGAAATGTATTTCTTTTTCAGGGACATCAAACAGTCCCTGGAAGCCAAACGGTTTTATCTTTAAGCTGTTACACTGGGGGTATAACAGCAGCAAATGTAATTGAAACTGATTCTGATAAAAGTGGAATACTTTATCTGGGTCCCAGTGGATATTTTCAAGGTGCCTAGACCCTATTTTATATATTGTACAGGAACTCTGTTAATATAACCCTTAAAACTAAATTGACAATATTTGTTTCAGTACCACAGCACTTCTGCAAGAGTTAGAGCAATTCCTTAAAGAGGCCCGGTTTGCTTTCTATAATGCTGTTCCATAACCTTTTGTGCTAGGATCTCGAAGTGCTTTATAAACATCACTGAATGATGTGCCCCTTAGCATAGGAAAATGTTCTCAACACCTTGCAGACAGAGACGCTGAGGTACAAACAAGGTTAGTGACTTGCCAGCATCCATGTAACAAGTATACAGTACAGCAAAGAACAGAGCCAAGCCGTGCCCTGCTTCAAGCACAGGAGTCTCCTTGTGTTTGACCATACATTGACACAGAGAAAAGCATGCATTATAATCACTGCTTCCTGTTAACAGTATCAATACCTTCTAAAATAGTTTGAGCCCAAGATTCCAGGGAAAAAATAATTCTGTTAATATAACCCTTAAAACCACATTAGATTTCCAGAGCTTAACTTAAAAACAAGAAGACATAAACCTTAGTGGAAACTGGGGTAGAGGAGGACAAAAATTCCAGTGAACATCACAGTGGAAATACCTCATTAAATAACATAAAATAATGCATCCAAAAGTTTTATAAAGTTTTATTTTAAAGTTCTGAACAGTTTGCTACCCGCAGAGCTTTTGCTCGCCTTTTTCGGTATCTGAAGAGCATATCACAAACCTTTCCACATTATTGTTCAAATTCCCAGCTGTGTGCAGGACTTAGCCCCTGGCTTGGTTCAGAATCACATCCATGCAATGATCACTCTCTCTCTAAATATTCTTTAAAGTGTCATCCTGGGCACTCAAAAACTAAGGCACCAAAATCCTTAAATATTTTTGAAAATCTTTGATGTACCTTGCCCTTACATTGATTATGTTCACTGCCGTTTCTGTCTCCTGTAGTGTCTTAGTCATATAGTACACTGTGGTTTTATTCTTATACAACCAGATTATGAGATCTGTGTTTGTTTGATTTTTTTTTCAAGCAAAATTACTGTGAATTTAATTTTCATCGACTTCACCAATAGTGTTGCCTTTGTAAAGGCCTCAAAGTTGGGTTGATTGTTTCATTTAACAGTCTTGGAATTTGTTTACCAAAAGGTTTAATTGTAAAATAGGTTTGGAGTAAAAGATGAGTATCTATCTATTCAATCAAAATCTGTTTGCATGTATTTGTGACTGGACTGTCTCCTGCTGAAAATCAACCCAATTCTGTTGTAACTCCTTTTGATATGTGGTCTGCAGTGAACTACAAAATGCACAATCTCATTGCAGCTTTCATGTCTCTGCTAGAGGATATGAGGGAAGCTTTAGTAAGAAGATGTTAACAGGCTAATCTTAGGGAGCAAACTAGGTGTCACTTCTTAGCCAGTTTATTAATGTTGGATCAAAGCAACCAAGTCTAGGGGTGGTAAGTCTTTTTTTAAATACCATTTTTTTTAAATACCTAGATAGCTTTGCAAACTGATAACATCATGTTTAAAAACTGCCTGCATCCAAAGTCAGAAAACATATCCTTCTGGATGGGCCTTCTTTCAGTGGAAATAATTGGTTACTTTTCGTGTGTATTTGCTTAAAGATGTTGACCAAGGAAGCTGTAATGAAGTGACAAATTCCCTTGTGTCTATATAAGAACGGGTGCAGGCTAAGAGGCAATCCCCTATTAAAATAAGTGGCTATGCATGGCTGATAATGTATCATTGTCTTAAAAATGGACCTGCTTTTGTTACACTGATGACAGCACTGCAGTTCTGAATATTTCAATCAAAGAGTTATTTTCTTCAAAACTTTGACTAATAAGAACATGAGTCAAAACCAGATCCAGCTGAAATCAGCAGGATTTTGCCATGCACATCGATGGGATCACATAGTAGAGAGAAGAGCAGCACTGGCCTTTTGGTTTTGAGTTTGAGGTATAATTTTGGTCAGTTTGGGCGCATCTACATGAGGCGCTTAATGCACAGAAGACTAATTCTACTTACTGCACATTAGCGCGGCTGGCAAAAACCATTCTAATGTTCTAACGCTCAGTAACACTGATTATGGTGCATTAAGTTAGTACCTGTTATTATAGGTACTAAACTTAATGTGCCATAATTATAGCACATTAATGAATGTGTAGATGCGCCCTCTGTGTTGTAGTAATTGTACTACGGTCTTCTATAACATGCATCATCCAGAGATTTTAGAGATCTTTGCCAAGGAAGTTAGTATTGTTATCTCCATGCCACAGATGGGGAAACTAAGGCACAGAATAGTGAAGTGACTTGCTCTCCAGTATCTCACAGGAGCGCCATCTGTTCAGATAGATATTGCTAGGCCTGGAGAGCTATACATATAGTTTCCAAAGGGAATTGCTCAGTGATCCATCTGCCCCAGCCTATTTGATTGCTTTGACCCTGTCATAATGAACATTCCCTTTCCTTTTAAATTAAAACACTTTATGTGACTGTTTCAAATTAAAACACTTTATGTGACTGTGTTTAGATAAGGATGCCTTGTAACAGCGAAATGTCCTGCTTTGTTGATCTCCATTTGAACACTGAATAGAATAAAATAAGTAAGCTAGCCATGGCATGGTGCACAAGCTAAAATCTCAACTAAGGAGGATATTTGCCTTGAAAAGTATCTGGAACAGACTTTTCTGTTTACTAAGATAACCTAACTGAAATAATCTGTAGGTGCTGTAATTTCTCTCAGTGTATCTCAGTTGTGATCATGTATACACACAGAGCCCCCCACCTACACACACACACACACACACACACACACACACACACACACGTCAGGGGGATCTTCAACACAAGCTTACATTCTTTGAGCTCCGTTAATTATGGGAGAATTGTGGAGTGACCAATACTGAGGCCGGCCACAAGGAGGAGTGATGATCTGTATACACTGGACAAGTCTTACAGCAGGTCCTGAAACATTGCAACTGGCCATTTCCAAGCACAGACGTTCAGATGAACAGGCACTGACATCAAGTTTGAAAGCTCTGTCTGAAGCATTTTGGCATTGACTTCCTCATAACTGAACTGTTTTCTTTTTACTTTCCCTGCTAGATGTGAAAACTCAGTGTGATATCCTGCCTTCCTCCAACCTGGAGTCTTACCCTCAGAGCTCCATTGTTGTTACCCTAGAGGACATGGACCTCTGGATGCAGTTTCACCAAATAGGAACCGAAATGATCATCACTAAGTCTGGCAGGTAAGGATGGCCAGAAATCTGTGCACACAACGTTTGTGCAGGCTGCATGCAGACCATTCCCACCCAGTACATCACTTTTGGAAAGGTGACTTTCAAGCTAGTTTTTAAGCCCCAGATTCTGTTTTTCCTTCCCCTTGCAGAACAACAGCAGCATCAAAGAATCTAGAGGTCTTTTAGCTCTGAAGTGGGAATGTCACCCAGGTTACTTGGTGACTTATACACTGAAAAATCCATCCCATGCTATAGCTCCTGCATCAAACAGTGTCAGTGGCCTCCACTGTTTTGTGGTTGCCACACAAAGATTGAATCCTAGATCCCATTTGCCTCACAAGCAAACATGGCTGCTGCATCATAGGCAAATAATTTGAATGTATAGGCATGAAGGTGCTCCAGGTCATGGTAGATGAAACATTTGGGAAGTTTCTGGCGTCCAGCTTTGGAGCTGGACACTTCGGATGGACTGTGCAAAGGATGATGCAAGTCAAAGAAGAGACCGGACCCATGCTGCTCTTAAATTTAACTATTTCATGCCTTGAGGAGCATGATGCATTCTGGAACAAATAGCTGGAGGATATGGAACTTTAATATATTGTGCAAGATAAAGCCAAGAAGAGAGGGTGCCAGACCTTTTGAGACCTAATAAAGGGATCTTCTGTGAGTAAGGAGAGCTGCTGAACCAGTCCTCATAAGAAAGGAAGGGAAATCAGTGACCTCTAACAGTGTTGTGAGGAGTCACAGCAGTTGTGGAGAGTTTCCAGAGAGAGGAGGGGAGGGGAGAGCTAGACAGATTCTCAGATGGGTGCCACCTACACAAAAAAATCAGTTTCCCTGGAGGGCTACAACTGGGCAAGACACAGTGAAAGCCCTGAACGTTGTCTACACTTAAATTTTCTTTAAAATTTCCATTTTTGCACATTAGGAATAGCAACAGTAGGAGTGCTAGAAAAGGCAAGCCACTAGTGACTTTGAGTAGGGCTAGATAATAGGTTAATAAAAATGTCAGTGGCTGATCTGCACTATGATCCCAAGAGCACTTTGCCTGACAGACCACAAACAAGATCAAATGCCTGACTAGACTATTAAAAAAGAACAAGACCTTTGTAATATATATTTTATTTCTTCTTCAGACGAATGTTTCCACAGTGCAAAATCAAAGTCTCTGGCTTGATCCCTTATGCTAAATACCTCATGCTGGTGGATTTCGTGCCAATGGACAACTTCAGATACAAGGTAAATAATTTGAGGGGGAGAAAGGTCATTCTGTCCTCTTGCTTGTTCCAGTTGATGAAATTCACCTGTATGCAGGGATCCAGTAAAACACCCAGGCACCATTTAAGTTATCTTAGATCTTATATAGGATATAAGTGCTGGCCCTCTACATAGTGTGAATACTTATGTTTCAGGTGCTAGTTGGTGACCAACCAGAATTAGGTGTCTTCTGGAGGTTTCATAACATTCTTTGAATCAGTCCCCAGTCGCCATTATTGCAGAGCTGGCAGCTGGAAGAATAACATCCTTTAATTTGTAAAGTGCACAAGTATGTTTTAAATCATTGACATAGTAAATATGGAGACTTGACTCAGTTAATGTTTATAAAATGCCCCCAAACTAGTAGAGAGGGCAAGCAAATAGGGGGCTGATCATGGAAACTAACATAAGAACATGACATAGTACCTTCATATCATCAGTCAGACATAGCCCACACTCTGTCATGTCAGACATCCCCACTGCGTTAAGTAAAGAAGCAAAGGTACTGGTCATTGTTACTTTGATACTGTGAGAGCGGGGCTACTAAACTGTGGGATTTCCTATGTTTCCTTTTCCAGTGGAATAAAGATCAGTGGGAAGTCGCTGGAAAAGCAGAGCCACAGCTTCCCTGCCGTACATATGTCCATCCAGATTCTCCAGCTCCTGGCAGCCACTGGATGAAAGAACCTGTCTCCTTCCAAAAGCTGAAACTCACCAACAACACCCTGGATCAACATGGACACGTGAGTTGTAACTGAGCTTTTTGTTCACTGGAACTCCTGGAAGGAAGGATTTGCTTCTTAAAGGAAGTTCAACCAAAACTGTTTGTTTAATGAGCATTTAAATGAGTTAGTTAAAATTCTTCTACTACCTATGCAAGAACAGCATCTCTGCGTGTTGAAAGTGTCATGGTATCCATGTACACTGCACCCATGGGTTTGGTGGCTCTTGATAACTCATGCACTGACTCTCGGGATATGTTAGCTGTCTAGTCAGAGAAGGGGCTGCAATGTGTTTTCCTTCTCCATTGTTTTATACCCACTGCTGGGCCACTGGGTTTATTCCTCTGATCCTACAGCTGGTAAATGGGACACTTGTCCAATACTACCCCTGTACCCATTTTAAACAGAAAATGCCTATTTTATGGAGCTGAATAGAGCTGGGGTCATCACAAAGGTAAAGTTTTAATTTGAGACCTGGGTTGGGAAGTACAAACTATGCCAACAGCAAGCTGGCTAAGTGGTGCTGCAATTGGAAGTCTCCTGTTTCCTTCTCCACCAGATCATCCTTCACTCCATGCACCGTTACAAGCCGCGCTTCCACATAGTACAGGCAGATGACCTGTTCAGTGTCCGCTGGAGCATCTTCCAGGTGTTCAGCTTCCCTGAGACTGTCTTCACCTCTGTTACTGCCTACCAAAATGAGAAGGTACAGTGTGTATAAGCACTAGCCCTCTGCACCTGGGTAAATACCAAGCATGTACACTCGACGCTGCCCCCAGGGAGAAAGGTCTTCCACTGCCTATATGGACAACAAAAGGAGTCTTTCCTCCCCTGCTTCTGCAAATAATGTGGCAATGCCCCTTCCCTCTAACTCACCTATGAGGATGGGACAGGTATTCTTTCTCCTATGCAGACAGTATCTGAATCCCTCCTCCCTCATTTTTATGGGCAATACAAATATCCTTCCCCCTTTTCCTGTCTTCTGAGGGTAACACTCATGACTTTCTCTATACCCATATCTGAGATAACACTAGTAGTTCTTGTCTCTTGCCCCTGCCCCCATCTGTGACCCATTCCATAGAAGAGTCTCTCTGAGCTGGAGATGGAGGAGTAATTCCTTCAGCAATCCATATTGCACAGGTATGCAACCTTGATGTTCAGTACCTTGTAAGCATGGGGGGTGTTGGTGACAGAATGGCAGCTATAACTGCGTTTGTTATTAGATGGCTTAAAGTCAGATCTGTATTGCTGCTTAAATTTGATCTTTTAAATTTGAGAGGGAAAATCATCCAGTAGTGAGGGGCATTGGTTTGAAATCCCTGCTTGTTCATAGACTTTGTATGTGGCCTTGAGCAAGTCGCTTAGCTTTCCACTGCCTCAGTTCCCCACCTAAAAAAGGTGTCTTGTGGGATAAATACCTTAAAGACAATCAGGCAATAAGATCCTGTGAAGATTGGGGCCATATAACTACCAAAAATGGACCATAATATATAGAGAGAGCATCTGTATCAGTACTGGGGTTGGGAATCTTGCTTCAGAGCAATACAGACCTGGCCCTGGCAGCCAAGACAACTGTTCTTTCTACTACTGAATCTAATTTCTTTTTTTTAAGATCACAAAACTCAAAATTGACAACAACCCTTTTGCTAAAGGTTTCCGGGAACACGGGAAGAACACTCGAAGGTAACTGTGGTCTCATGAGGATATAGTGAGCCTGCACTAGATCACTGCCACTCCTGGTTGCCAGCTTAATTCTAACATCCAGCATCCGGGTGCTCCTTCATCACCACGCCCTTGGTGTGGGGGTACTTCCCCCACCCACACAACCAGGAGGTTAGATGTCACTGAAAATACTTGCAGGCTTTTTTTAGTCATTTTTTGTCTGGAAAAGTGACTCCTTTTTTGTCATTGGGTCAAAAGTGATTTCCATTTAAACAAACTTTTGAAAGCTTCATATTGATGTTTTCCAATAATAGGACTGTTTGGGGGTGAAATAGGCCCCATGTTCCCTCAGAAACAATCATCCCTTCTTAAAGAAAAGCTCAGCAGACTTTCTTGTATGTATAAGATAGCACTCCATTTTCATAAATGACTGTGCAAACTCTCAGTGCTGAGGCTTTCCAGTGTGATTGTGTGTTTTGTGCAAAGCCCAAGTAAAAACTCCACAGTAGGGAAGGGGTGATTCAGTCTTTCTTCCTGACTGCCACTCTGTAGTTGCAGTCAGCATGACTAACTACAGTCCGAACATTTGAACAAACATAGTTCAAAGAAGCCGATTGCTCTGGGTTGGTTCTTGGACGGCAAAAATGTGGTTTCTAAAACACTGGAGATCCTAAGCTCAACCCCTCTCTCTGCAGAAGTTATTAGATATTTGGTCTTCCTGCTTCTTTGACACACCAGGATCTTGTTTCTGCTCTGGAGTTCCCATTACAGGTAGCTACATAGGAAGGCTTTATAAACCTGCTTTCATATGTTGTTCTTTTCATAGGGAAGGGCGAGCAAAAGGCCAAAAACCTAGCCCAGCCAAAGGTCAGAAGAGGAAGCTCCCAGAAGAAACAGAGTCTGGTGCTGAGGAACCGGGTAATATTGTCAGCAACAGATTTGCCAACAGGGATCATGCTAAGGGGAGGAAAAGACAGTGACTTGGGTCTGCTAAAGCTCCTGTCTGCACAGAGTTGCATTCATCAGCACTGAGGGCAGGGATTTTGGAGGATACCGTGCAAGTCGGTTTTTAGTAGGAAGGAAGTAGAATGCTAACTCTCACTCCATAATTCACAAGAGGAGCTGGGTGCACAGGCTGAAGAAGTCTGCATCAGGTGGATGTATGGATCAGGGTCCTGCCATCAAGGGACAAGGCAAAGCCAAATAAGAAAGATGGAGGGGAAGGGAAAGACGAGTATATGGCAGAGGCAAGAAAGGCAAAAGAACTTGCAGAGCAGTTTCCAAATCAGATGTTTAGTAGCTGCAAGTGTGTGAGCAGATCTTGGGGATCTTTTTCCCTGCTGACAAGGGAAAGAGCAGGAGCATACCCTGATCAATGTTAGGGAGAGGGGTTCACAGCTGGTCTAGGCATCTGGAACTACAAGAGGTAGGCTATCTACAGTTATATGGGAACAAGGAACGTGAAACAAGAAAGCAGGGTCCTCGCATGCAAAAGACCTGGTGCACCTGAACTTTCCTCCATGCCATCACACAGCAGTGGGAATCCTTACTCAGATTTTTGCCCTTCTGCTCACACATAGTCTGCTATCTGGACATGCAATTCCAGAATATATATGTAACACACCATAACTGCTCTTCCTATAACTACCCCTCCACTCCATTAAACTGTAGGAGAGTCTTGAGCCAAACAGCTAGATTGAGCAATCAACTTGAAAATGTGTTGTAGGGAAGAACCCAACAGTGGCAGGGAGCTGGACATAGTAAGCTGAGATGGGGATACTTAACATTTCATAGTATGGGCCATGTTTGCCAGATTGTATGGCAGGTACTTTGCCTCCCATTTAGGGGGCATGGCTTGTACAGTCCTTCAGTTAATTGTCAAATAGTTATTTGATCTGCAGTTAGTGCAGTTGAGAGAGAAGGATAAGCCAATGCCATGTGACCAGCAACCGTTTATGAGAGCCTGTAACCTGATGGGTCTTTCCATCTCTAATTCCTCGCTGAATCCCTAGTGTGCAGCCTGCCAACTTCTTCAGGGCGCACACATTCTTGTGTGTTGTGTCCAAGAATGAGAGAGAGATTAGAAAAATACTCAGCCTTTGTTTCAGGAGCACTGGCAGATGCCTGGTAATTAGCTGACATTTCTGATTATTTGCAAACTCCTTATCACTCTGGCCTGCAGTAATGGCTGTGAGACCCTGTGACTGGGAGGCAGTGTGTTTTTGGACTGAATCCAACTGCAAACAAACTATTTCTGAGCCCTGGTTTCTCCCTGCTCCCCTCTCATTCCCTCTCCTTTCCCTGTTGTGAGTCAGATTTTGTGAAGGATGAGAACGTGGAGGTGAAAGAGGAGCAGAATCCCATCCCGGTTAGTGGTGGATACCCCTTCTGGGTCTCGGAGCAGAACGGCAGCCAAGCCATCCCTGCAGTGTCACCAGCACCAGCAGACCAAAGAGAAGCAACTGCTAGAGAGCAGCAAGTGCCAACTCCTTCCACCTACCAGACATACAGGTGAGTCCCACTTCCCCGCTGTATACCCACAGTACATATGGTCCAGATCCAGGACTGGCATTTTTTTCAATTTCTTACGGGGTTTTTCTTATAAGGGTGACCCGGTATTTTCTGTTAGAGAGGAAGCAGCATGAATTGAGTAAGGGATAGCTCCACTGCACTTAACATGGGGGATTGCACTTCAGGTAACCAAACGTGAGTGTGAGAAACTTTTTCTCATTGTTTCCCCACTAGTCCAGTGTGTCTGAGGGCATTGTCCTTGTTTCTTTGCCCTGAAATGTTTCAGAATTCTTTCCTAGTCAGCTGTGGCATTCATGGGTGAACTTGTCTGTCACAGTGAGGAGAGGGCATTCAGGGGCTCTTATTGCTCATGTGATGTTTTTCCCTCTGTGTCCTCACTGCAAAAGAGACAGGTTCCAACCCAATTTAAAGTAGAGCCCAGCCGCTTCTGTTACCCAGCTCAGAAAGATAGGAAAGCACCTGCAAATGTAGGTCAGAGGCTTTTTCTCTGGGTGAATATTAGGGGGCTTGGCTAAAATCCAGGTTAAATGTACAGTTAAGACTTTCTTAAGGGCTTGTCTAGATGGCAAAGGTAGTGTAGAGTAAGCTCAGGTGTGAAATCACAACATGCTAACTACTCTGCATGAACCCCGGGTGCATATTCTTCCTGCACACTCAGCACAAGGTAGCTTATTCCATTTTCATACTTGCTACACACTACTTATGTTCACATGGAAGGTGAGCGCAGACTGCTAATGTGCTGTACATTCACACTGGATTAATTGAGCTCTCAATTTTCCCATACAGATGAGCTCTAGATGGGCATAGGGAGGGAGGCAGAGCTGCCAGAGTTCAGATGTGGAGACGGATTACCTTGATAAGCACATTGTTTTGAGAAGGAAAATTGATGTTTAAAATTGCATGGGGAAGTGATTGTGCCCCATGTCCATAGCCTGCCCGCGCTCTCCTGGGTGAAGTTTTGAACCACATCCCATGTAGGTTAATTCAGAGTATTTATGCTGGCGTGGGTTTGACTCATTCTTCCCTTCCCCCCTCTGGGCCCAGGTTCCATGACACGGGGGACACGCAGCAGGCTCCCGCGCGCAACGTCGCCACCTTGAATGAGTTTCGGGCCAGATCCCACCCTTTGGACATAGCCACGGTGCCGGACCATGATTCTAAACAGCTGTCAGAAGGTTTCACCAACCTGCCTGCACTACCCCCACCTCTGCCTCCTCCTCAAGACTACACCGGGGTGGTTAACATGGCTGTAGACTCTGCTGGGAAGCCAGGGGCCCGAGGTCCAGTGTACAATCCATATGGCACTGAGCAAGGCCTAGGCCAGTGGATGGTCCCTTCCCACAGCCAGTACAGGGCAATGAGCTACTCTCCCTTTTCCACAGATTATAATGCTCAAGGGGCTTCAGGGCATGCTCATGGGAGCATGGCAGACTGGAGCCAGTACCCTCTGTTCCCCTATGCCTGCTGGTGATGGGGGAGGACTCTTTCAAATTAAAGAACTCAGAGAACATTGTAACAAAATCCACTTTAAAATATGCTCTGGGGTTGCCACCTTGTGGCCTTGCCTACACTAGGCAAGAGGGTGTTGCAATAGTGCATAGATTGGGGCACCATAATTTTGAAACATCAGTACAGCTCCTTGTGCCTCATGCAACAACCATCCTGTGCGTTTTACAAGTGCTCATTGCATCTCCTGGGGGCCATATCTTTACTTTAAGATCTGACTGAACCAGTGCATTCTTTGGTGCTTTGTCCCAATTGTGGATAGATAATTGCAAGCATTGCAAATGCAGTGGTTCAGCTGATTTCCCAACTTTATCCCATGATTCTTGCATGTTGTTACATTTAACATTTACTCAAAGAACCCAGTCCTGGGAGCATGCAAGGCGCTTAAGGAGTCTCAGCATGCACCACAGATGCTCACAACAAAACAGCAGAGCCATGCGCAGAGTGGCTGTTTGAAGGAGACATCGTTACATGGACAAGTGAGAGATAATTAGCCATTTCAGTGTTCCTGGAGTAGCTTCCTCTCTTAGTGTAGACAAAAAGTGCAGCTATCCTCCTGGTCCTTTGCCTATAAGGCATATAATGGTAAAAGATAGAGTAATGTATGCATGCTTGGAGCAGAGTTGTACAGATCATGTGGATAGTGGGAAGTTAATCCCAAACAAATGACACAACTACAAGTTTCTGTTTGTCTCTGTGTGCTCTGACTGCCCAGCCTGCCCATTTATACCCTCTCAGTTCAGCCCTGTCACTCCACATGTACCTGCACTGAGTTGCTGTTCCTCTGGTTGTTTGCCATGTGACCTAGGAGGATTGGAGGATGCTGGGATTCTTGGAGTTCCCCTTGTTGAGCAGCAGTGTTCACACTCTCTCTGACCTCTTGTTTGCACTGAGACCCTCAGTTGTTCTACCTCTGCCTCTTCCACAGCCTCAGTGAAGTGATCTGTCTAGTTGGTTTTATTGTCCTGCTCCCAGCAGCTCATGCAACAGTCCTGTTGGTGCACAGGCTTTGGCCAAGTTGGTATTTCTCACTAGACGCTTGCTTTAAACAAACATTCCTGTTGAAATACTGCCTGATGAGTGAGGTGTCACTTCCATAGTGCTCTGCAGGAGCTGCGAGACAGGCCAGTGGCATGTTTCTGCTCCTGCTTTGGAGCCTCGCTAGGAACATAATGCAATACAGATGGGCAGGAGGGTAGCTTCCTCTCCGCTCCACCTTTGTGGTCCTTTTCCAAACCGCCCATCATTTTGGAAAGCACATCCTCTCATTTCACTCTAATTTTGTTTTCCTCGCAATTGCCGCTGGAGTGGAGTCCTCCTTGGGAAAAACCCTCTGCTTCTCCTGTGGTTATAAACATGATCTTAGACCTTATTTAAGAATGATTTCTTGTAACACTTTAAATAAATTGCGGTTTGATATGTAACAGTCAGCTGGGGCGTGTCATTTGCACTGAGTACAAAGATGTCCTTAAGCGAATGTGTTTTGTGTGTGGAACGTGTGTGGGGTGTGAAACCAGGGTGTTGGGTGTGTGGATGTCTTTCTCTCTCAAGACTGGGTATATTCCTTTGAGGCACAAATATGGTGGCATGGGTGTGTCATTGTGTCAGGGTGTCAGAGATTGTGGTTATTGTTGCTCTTAAAATAACTTTGAAATGACGTACTACTTACAACTTACTGCTGGTTTGTATCATTGCATTGTAGCGCTAGGTGATGTTCTTGTGTGATCAGAACCTCGCTAATCACTTCTGCACCCGAAGCAGGTTGCGCGGTGCGAGTGCTTCGTCAGTCAAACCAAGGACATTCGAGTTATGCAGCGGCAGAAACAGGGGCTTAACTTTGCTGCGGCACACAGGTTAGACCCATCTTTGGGTAAAATAAGGGTGCATACCAGCTCTGTACCACATCAATGCTAGGGCAAGTGGCTCATTAAAAAAAGGCATAGCCTAGACAAAAAAGGACTCCGTACATCAAAACATCCCTCTCTGTCCTAGTTCAGACACCAGCACACGGGAAGGTAGAGCCAGATGCCAAAGACTGTCTTAGTTGGGGTAGAATAACTGATGAGCAGAAACCTCTAGCAAGCATCTTCTGAGGTGTCAGGCTTCTTAAATGAGTAAAATGGCTACAGACCTTTGAAAATCGTCTGGAAGAAACCCAATAGCATGTCAGTTCTAGAAGATTCCCCTCTTGATCTCTCTTGCACTGATACCGTAATGCCCACCTTTAGGAAAAGACTCACAAGATGACCTAGAAAAGCCATGGAAAGCAATCCTCTTCCCTTTGCAGCCTAAGACTGCTCATTTTACCTCTGTGTCTCTGTTTTGCCATCTAGGACATGGATGATATCGTCCTGTCAGGGTGCCATGGGGATTATGCTGTAAACACTTGGAAAATAAAAACCACTGAGGTAGTCAGAATGGTTCATGACAAAGAACTAGGCAGCCCTGTTAGAAAGCGATCTGGGGCTCTTTAGAAATATGGGCATGATGGCTTTCCATTCTGAAAAACTAGTCCCATAAGGACTGCCACCATGGATGATGAGTTGTTGTAGCTGTTTAGTCCGACCGGACTAACAGACCCTCCAGAAACCCAACATCATGCTGAGGAAGAATCCTTTATTCTTAGTTGTCTTCTATGTTACAGGGCTATATATAGTTGTCTTTAGTGAATCATCCTAGCTCCACTTAGTAGAGTATTACATTTGTTTTCTTGCTGCTCTTTATGGTTAAAAGCTGTACAGCTTTGTTATTTTATTAAGCTGGTGTGCACTTCACACTCTGTTCTTTCTCCTGTCCGTGGCGTTTTCACTGGCTTGCTTCTGTTTGGCTTTGGTATTTTGAAAATCTATATTATCTCAACTGAACTGCTGTTTCCTGTGTCTGTAAGACATTGTGTTGTAAAGCTTTAATAAAAAGACAAGGAGACATATGGAAGGCAGGTCATTAGCACCACCAAAGTACAATTATGAGTATGTTTTCTGTGTTTCTGTTTCAAACACACCAGTGGTTCCAGTTTAATCATCTTACCTGGGGACAGGTACTGGATGACATGTCCTCAAACAGAATTTTGTTTTATCCATATGATGTTGATGATCCCACTGTTATCTTCTTGCATCCCTGGATGTGACTCAGAATCCCCTGTAGTAACTCCTTGAGGAATTGTGTGTATTCTTTCAATGTTTTTTGCTTGTTTCCCATAAGACACTGGTGGGGGTGGGAGGGGGAACGTGCATTAGGAACAGGGTTTGCATTTCAAGTTTGAAATAAAAATCATGGGTTTGCACTGATTTCCCCTGGTGTTTTTTAAAGCAGCCTAGTCAGCATTGCAGTTACTGCAAGCAGACCTGTGGTCCTGGGTAATTACAGGCTCAGCACAGATGATGCAGCCAAAGACGTATGCTGAGGCAGCTTCACAGAGAGCCTGTTTGCAGAGGGTAGTGTTAACAATTAAAATAATTGTCCATGAATCCCTCAACCCATTAAAAAAAGCCTGAGGGACAGGACCTCCTTTACATGCATATGCCCCTCAAGCCTGTGCTATATTCCCTTTTGTGTTTGCAGCAACAGTAGATAAAAATCTACAGAAGGACCCAAAACTCCTGAGTTTAAGAAAAGCTTGCCTGAGCTGGAGGAGCTGGATAAACACCCAGCCAATAAGTCAGGCTGATGCCAGCTGGAGGCATGACATCATCCAGGTAGCCTCACTGGCTAACCCATCACACCTGGAGGGAAGGTGGCTTTCCAGCAGCTTCTAGAGGTCGCAGTGGTTGTGGAACAAAGGGAGTCTGTCATCTTGGCTAAGTGCAGACAGTCAAAAAGTCCCAGGCTGAATCGATTCAATCTTTGCAGGTTAATCTAAGCTGCATAGATTGAACCAAAAAGTGAGCGAACACACTTTTGATTCTGGAAATGTAGTTATATGCCTGCAGGGGCCCAGGCCAGGGGGTGCCAGAGCTTGCCTCCCTGGAGCAGACAGCGTAGGCCAAAGCGAGCATAGCCACCCTGCAAGGAGAAATTTGTGGAGGAGGTGCAAAGCATCCTAGAATGCTGAGAGACTGTGAGTTAACTTGAATCTCAAGGGGATGTGGGACAAGTTTAGTAAACTGATTTAGCCTAAATTAGTTAAGTCTGATACTGTGCAAATAATTATAACGTCATAGGGATAACAGAGAACTGGTGGGACTCCACCCATGACTGGACCACGGGTATAGACGGCTGTACCCTGTACAGGACAAATCGAGTAGACAAAAGGGGTGGGGGTGTAGCTCTCTCTGTCAAGGACAGCTACGCGTCCCTGCAAGCTGGTATTGGCTCCCAGGGTGGACGACTGGAGACCCTCTGGGTTAAAATCTGTGGAGAACACAGCACAGGGGACACAACAGTGGGAGTCTACTACAGACCTCCCACCCAAAGTCCTGAGCTTGACCAGGATTTCGCCCAGGAACTGGCTGAGGCCGCTTGCTCCAGGACCATGGTTGTCATGGGTGACTTCAATTACCCAAACATCTCGTGGGAGGATCACTCAGCAAAATCTGAGCAGTCGCAAAGCTTCCTCTTGTGCGTGGATGACCTTTACCTGACTCAAGAAGTCTATGGGCCAATGAGAGGCAAAGCGCTGCTCGACCTGGTACTGGCTACATGGGATGACCTAATCAGCAACCTAGTGATCGATAGGAAGCTGGGTGACAGCGACCACGAGCTGATCACCTTCACCATCCACCGTAAAGCTGGCAAGTCAGCAACACGGAAGTCCTTGACTTCAGGAAAGCTGACTTTGACGAGCTCAGGAAGCTTGACAGTGAGGCCCTAAGGGACCGTGATCCCAGGGAGAGGGGAGTTCAAGAAGAGTGGTTGCTCCTCAAGGGAGCGATTCTCAGTGCAAAGCTAAGTCTATTCCATCCTGGAGGAAAGGCAGCAAGAGGGCACAGCAGCCCCCTGGCTCTCCAGGGACCTAGCAGACCTCCTGAGGCTAAAAAGAAAGGCCTACAAAGGATGGGGGATGGGATTCACCTCCAAGGAGGATTATTCTGCACTGGTCCGGTCCTGCAGGGAGCAAACCAGGAAAGCCAAGGCAGCAACTGAACTCCAACTAGCTTCGAGCATCAAGGACAGTAAAAAGTCCTTTTTCAGATATGTGGGGAGCCAAAGGAAAAGGAAGGGCAACGTTGGACCCCTGCTGAACCAGATGGGCCAACTGACAAATGACGCCCAGGAAAAAGCCAACCTATTAAATGGGTACTTTGTGTCGGTCTTTCATCAGTCCCATGCCCACTACAGGACAGGGAGTTCCGGGTGAGGGAGATCCCCTGCCCTCTATCAGTGCTGACCTCATGAAGGAACATCTTGAGAAGCTGGATGCCTTCAAGTCAGCCGGCCCTAACAGTCTACACCCCAGAGTACTCAAGGAGCTGGCGAGCGTCATAGCCCAGCCCCTGGCATGGATCTTTGAAAAGTCCTGGTGCTCTGGTGTAGTGCCCGAAGACTGGAAGAAGGCCATTGTGGTGCCCATCTTCAAGAAAGGGAGGAAAGTGGATCCGGCAAACTATAGGCCCATCAGCCTGACTTCTATCCCGGGGAAGGTCTTAGAAAAGTTTATTAAAGAGGCCATACTTAATGGACTGGCCGAAGCCAACATCCTAAGGGATAGCCAGCACAGGTTTGTTGTGGGTAGGTCTTGCTTGACCAATCTCATTTCCTTCTACGACCAGGTGACCTATCACCTGGACAAGGGAGAAGAGTTTGATGTCATATATCTTGACTTCAAAAAAGCCTTCACTCTGGTATCCCATGATCACCTCTTGGCAAAACTGCCCAATTGTGGCCTTGGGTCCACCATGATCCACTGGCTGGGAAATTGGCTCCCAGAGGGTACTAATAGGTGGCAGTCATTCATCATGGTGCCCTGTGACCAGTGGGGTCCCCCAAGGCTCTGCCCTTGGACCCATACTGTTCAACATCTTCATTAATGATGTGGACATTGGAGTCAGAAGTGGACTGGCCAAGTTTGCTGATGACACCAAACTTTGGGGCAAAGCATCCATACCAAAAGACAGGAGGGTGATCCAGGCTGACCTGGACAGGCTCAGCAAATGGGCGGACGAGAACCTGATGGTGTTTAGCACCGAAAAATGCAAGGTTCTCCACCTTGGGAGGAAAAACCTGCAGCATCCTTATAGGCTCGGCAGTGCTACGTTGGCTAGCACTACAGAAGAAAGAGACTTGGGGGTCATCATTGACCACAAGATGAACATGAGCCTGTAATGTGATACTGTGGCTAGTAAAGCGACCAAAATGGTGGCTTGCATCCATAGATGCTTCTCAAACAAATCCTGGGACGTAATTCTCGCCTTGTACTCGGCATTGGTGAGGCCGCAGCTGGAGTACTGCGTCCAGTTTTGGGCTCCACAATTCAAAAAGGATGTGGAGAAGCTTGAGAAAGTCCAGAGAAGAGCCACGTGCATGGTCAGAGGTCAGGAAAACAGACCTTACGATGAAAGGCTGAGAGCCATGGGGCTCTTTAGCTTGGAAAAGCACAGGCTCAGGGGTGATCTGATGGCCACCTATAAGTTTATCGGGCTGACCACCAGTATCTGGGGGAATGATTGTTCACCAGAGCACCCCAAGACCGTTTCAGGCTGGACATAAGGAAGAATTTCTTTACTGTCCGAGCCCCCAAGGTCTGGAACAGCCTGCCATCGGAGGTGGTTCAAGCACCTACATTGAACACCTTCAAGAGTAAATTGGATGCTTATCTTGCTGGGATCCTATGACCCCAGCTGACTTCCTGCCCTTTGGGCAGGGGGCTGGACTCGATGATCTTCCAAGGTCCCTTCCAGCCCTGATGTCTATGAAATATATTAAATCTATATCCAGGTCTATCTTAAACTGGTTTCAGCCATTTTGAAAGTGTTTTTTGTGCACTGAACTTCTATTGTGTTACAGATCTGAACCAGTTTCTGATCACATATACGAGTTAATGTGTAATTTCTGTCCCTCCAGGCTGGATGAAGCCAAAGACCCTGTGGTACCAGGGGAATAAGGTGGAGTGAGAGCAGGAGCTGAGACTGAGCGGGCAGGAAGGGAGCTCTGAGGGGCATGGGGGAAGGCTCTGGCAAGGGGCCTACGGGCCTGCACTGTGGACTGGTCCCTGCCTTGTGCTTGTGTCTGTGCTTGTGAGAGGAGGAGCAGCTTCGTGAGCTCGTGTCCCGTGTCAGCCTCTGCGAATCCATGCGTGAGGGGCTTGTTCCTGCAGGTGTGCACGCCAACTCGATCGGTGGGTCCACAGCTGCTTTGAGAAAAGGCAGGAGGCAGGACAAGCGCTAGGTCAGGGACACGTCCTGCTGCTTAATGTCAAATCATTTTTTATTGCACAGCTTAACAGCCACTTAACTCCCAAGTACCAAGCAAAGGTCCCGGAAGGAGCCTCTTAACAGGAGGCAAGCGGCATTCAGGATGAGGATAAGAAATAGCAGCCTTTGCCGATTAAAGATTAAAGCCCCCTTGGCCATCGTAAAGATGCGAAGCGCTGCTCCAGGTCGCTCCACCCCCTGTGGCTCAGGCCCAGTGGGAACCTCGCTCCTCACAACTCCCTGCAAGCCCCCACGTGCTCAGGCCCACTGCTGCCCAGACTCCTGCTCGCGAAAGGGCTAGGCAGCCTCTGAGGCCTTCAAACCAGAGTCTAGGTGCAGCTTGCTGCTCTTACTACTGTGAGTATGCCCCAGCAGCTGTCGTGTGGGGAGGAGGGGGAGGGCCTGCCATGCCTGCCTTAAAAAGGCCCAAGGGAAAAACTGAGCTGAGAGCACAAGCGTGTGGCTACGGTGCCCCCTGGAAACTAGGCAAAGGGGATAAAGGGGAACGGGCTTCCCAAAGCACCAACAGGTGGTGGATCATCATCACGCTTCTGTTTTCTGGCTTCTGCAGTCTCCTCATAACTTATAAGCCCCAACGTATCAATGAGACCACAACTGACACTTGTATATATGCATGTGGATAAAGTATAAGTAAAGTGCACATATATACTTCTATATAAGTTTTTCAGCCCACAGAAGTACCCTCAGTAACATTTTCTCAGTGTAAAAGTAGCCCATTTCTTTCCCCAGCATTTGCTTTCCCCAAAGCTGATTCACACACTAGAGCTTTCCACCTCTGCCTTTTAACCCAGGGAGTCTGCCCTCAGTTCAGCACAGCTTTTGTTTCTGGGAGCTTCCCCGTGGGTCGGGTCTTCCTGGAACTTGCAGGTAAAATGTAAAAAGGCATTGCTACGAGGGTGTGCAGGGATGTGTTGGAGCTTGAATGGTGGTGACAGATGTGATGGTTAAACACGGGCTGCGTGCAAAGAATGCGCGGGTGTGGCAGCTCTTTGCAGGCTCGCAGCGCAGACTGAGGCATGTGGAAGCAGGCTGCCTGCGTTTAAACACCCGAAGAAGTAGTTATGGCCCAAAGCAAATACAAAAGCATTGTCAAGAGCTACGGCTTGGGAGCGACTTCGAACCTTAAGGGAGCACAGTCTGACCATTTAAACCACTTGGAAAAGTCTCCGCAGCTGAGGGAATTTGCCTTGTAACTTTTGTGTTATTTAGTTCAAGTTATGTTAAAGTTTCTCTCAGTGTGTTTTAATGAATTAAAAGGCTGCTTCAAATGACCTGTTACATGCCCATAATGAGTGTGGGTTTTTTTTCTTTTGACTTGCAGGTGTATTAAAAAGCAAGTCTGACTAGACAGCACCCTGCTCGGTGAGTGTAATGGATGTATTTAATTTATATCTTCTCCAGTTTTGCAGAGATGCACTCAGATTGTGACTTGCCCATTGCTCTTTACTGAATTTTCAGGAGGGAAGGAGGAGATGTGTGCCTTCATAAGGGGGGGCATGGGCACAGCAGCTAGGGATGCAAAAATGTTGCAGTGTAAGTGTTGCAGCCCAGCATGTTAAAACATATTTATTGTCTGCTCCAACCGCCTGTACCAAAAAAAGAAAAACAGATCCATGTGCCCCAATGCTGAGTAGCAGCAAACAAAAACAACCAAATATGAAAACAGTTCAGCAAAAAAGCCTGCCTCTTGACCACAGGCACCAGCCCTTCACAGAGCCCTAGAGAGGTGCCTTGCAACATGTCCTAAAAATCGTAGATTCAGGCAGTTTGAGGCTTTATGCAATATCCCCTGTAATGAGATTGGCTGCAAACTGTTTTGTAACAGGCTGTCTGGAAATGACCTGTTTCCTGTCTGGGAGAGGTCAGGGTGCAAGCTGAGAGTCAAATTGTATTAAACCAGGGGTGTCCCAAATGGTAGCCTGTGGGCTGCATGTGGCCCACAAGGGGTTAAGCTGCAGTCCCTGGGCTTCCACATGGCCACTGCTCCTGCCCTGCCATTCCTCTGGCTGCATGGCCTGCATGGGTGTGTGGTAGGAAGGGCCCACGGAGGGGTGCAGGTGCACAGTGCAGTGGAGGGGGGAGGCAGGCACATGGCTCAGTGGCAGGGGATATCTGCACAGCTTGTGGCTGGGTGGGGGGTTGCCCTGGTGCAGCTCATGGATGTGCGGCCTGCAGGGCATTTGCTCCCCAGATGCTTAGAAGCTGGACAGCTATAAATCACTAGGCTTTGAGTTAGTCCTGTTTCTTTGCTGGCTGATGGGCCAGCCTTCTGCTTATGTCATTCCCCAGTACAGATGCTATTTCCTTCGGTCCCTGGCTCTATATGCTGCCCCAGCTTTGGAACATTTATGGGTCTTGTAGTAGATCGTAGGGCAGTTGCAACACCCCCACCGCTTGTAGCTCTGAAACTTTGTGATGGCTGTCCCAAGCCAACAGAGGTGGGGGAGGAGGTATTTTAAAGCTATCCTGTTTTGTAGGAATGTCATGAGGATTACGTTGAAACTGGTCCAGTTGGAACACCAGTGTCAAACCGCTCGCTGTCTGCTCTCCCCCACAAACCCTTGGGACAATACACATTTCAGAAGTTGTGGACAAGACCTGTGCTTCATATTATGCCCAGGACATTATGGTCCTCTGCCTGTCTATAGCTCTTTTGCTAAAAGGATTCTAGAGACCTTAATGAATTAAACTTTGCAAGTGTCCTCCCACCCCAAGATGAGATGGCATTTACATTGCTGGATACATTCAAAATTCATAGCAAATACCCATTTTACAGTTGGGGAAAGCAAGGCAAGGTTAAAGAGTTTGACCAAACTCTGATGGCTTGGGGTGGGCCCCATGGGTGCTGACTCACAGTCCCATGCTTTAACCATATGCAAGGGTCCCTTTTATCCATCCTTTTCATGGGCAGATCCAGGATTCACTGGAGACAGCAGACTCTCCCCCAGATGCATGTTATTCCACACACCATGACGGTATTTCTTGGAGATGAGAGGTTGGTGGGGAGCCCCAGACTTTCCTCATCCCCGTGAGGCCAGCACATAGCCAAGACATGTATGCACACTTCTGAACTCCCTGCTCCATCCTGTCCTAGTGTCTGTTAATGGTTGCCTGTCCTACCGCCATCCTGAGGGACTAATCGCCCACACTCAAACAAATGCACTTGGTACTTAAAAGGAGGCTATCGATTTGTACGTATCCCTGAA
Source organism: Crocodylus siamensis (assembly GCF_052110815.1). Lineage (NCBI taxonomy): Eukaryota > Metazoa > Chordata > Crocodylia > Crocodylidae > Crocodylus > Crocodylus siamensis. The sequence continues at coordinate 57,301,365 of NC_143403.1, read as the reverse complement.
AGCTCTTTCCTTTGATGTGTAAAAGCGTCTGTCTGTCTGCCTCTCTTGGGGAAAATCTACTCCATTTGCATCTTGCATCCAGCAGGGAAACATCTCCAGGAAAGCTCCTTTCTTGTCCCCACAGGCCCAGTGCAGCATTGTGAATGGTCTCCTGTCGAGAAGCATTTCCTGCCATGGGCTGACAGAGCTTTGGGTCAGAACAGCGTGATCCAGATCAGGGTGTAGGGTCCAGTCTGTAGCTCTGATCTGGTGCCGATAGGTCAGGTCTAAATGCAAAATTGCAACATCCCAAAAATTTGAGATAGCCTGGCCTGGGGTTTGGAGCCCCAGGCACAGCAATCTTCAAAGCAGAGGCTTGTGGCAGCCCAGGGGGAGATAAATGTGGAGCCATTTGCTGTATCCATGTTTATCAGAAGAAAGTTTAACCATGCCCCTGCTTCTTCCCATCACAGTTTCTAGCAGTTCATCCAAAAGCCCAGCTACAACTGATCAGTGTCTAAGGATTAAAGGCAAATAATGCGAGAGCTGGGAGTCTTCAGGCATTTCTACCAGCCAGGGGCTGGGGCACCATGAAGTGACCAGTTCTCAGAGGATTTTGCCTCATAGAGCTTGGGTTTTAAAAAGCTGGTGACATTTATCTAAATGCAGACGGAAATCCCTATGCCTGGAACCTCCTGACCATTTGGGGTTTTAGCACCCCTCCCACAGACTGAGTTTCCAATTTCAAATGGGGTCTGAAGTGGGAGTAGTGGCTGTTGGGTGTCAGAAACTGTAAACCAGCTCCCATCCGGCTTTAACCATCAGTAGCACTTACGTGGGTATTAAACCAAATGATTTGTGCTTCAGTATTAAAGCTTGTTAAACCTGCCTCTGTACTGGATCAAAAATAGTTTCCAGCCTCGGACAAGGAAGCCCCAGTGGCATTCAGGATGTCACTTCTCAGTCAAGTGGCTGGGAATGGGAGAGGCACTGAGACTGAAGACCTCATCTTGGGGACAAATTTCAGGGCTTCTCCCCTTGCTGGAGCAAAGGAATCACCACCTCCTATTGAAGGCGCAGCACAGGCCGCAGCAGGCTTCCAGCTGGAGCTTAAGCAGTTGCCAAGCTGGACAGGATGATGGAGACGCGGTTGTTTCCTGTCTCAGCCAGCAGGGCAGGGCTCTGTTCCCAGCCTGGCTCAGGTTAGCTCACAACTTTAAGGCTGGCCTACACTAGGGAATTTTACAAGAGACTTGGTCGTCCATGCAACCCTTGGCTCCGCTGAACTGAGAGGTTTCACCTGCAGTTTTCAAAACAGCTGTAGGGAATCAGGCATCCAGATTGCATTGTGTTTTAAGGGATCCTTGGCACTAAAGCTACTTTGCAAATCCCAGAAAAAATGAATGTGGTAAAAATGCCAGAAGTATTTAGGGCCTTGTCTCTGCTTTTGTTGCTGCCAGTACTACTCTCAGTTCAAGTGAACCAGCAGCTGTGCCACTGAATTGCTTTGTGAAGTTCCTTAGGGCAGACAGCCTGAAATTAGGTGGATTTTGCAAGTAAGCTAGGAAGAAATCTCTGGGGACTTCAGTATTTGTTCACGATCAGACAAAAGTCTAAGAGGCACTATCTACTCAGCTCACCTTGGAGCTCCGTCAGGCAGTAGTCTGTTCCTTTGTAGGTGCAGGATGGAGTGGAGAGAGGGAAACCAGCATTCAGCCTTGAAGGGCTAAATATCAAGAACGTTTGGCCCTGGTCATCCGGGGTCCTTGGACTGTTTTGCAAATACTAATTAAACTTCTCAGAATCTCTATGTGGCAGAAGAGTATTACCATAGTTAATGCTATAAATGGGGAACCAAAGCCTGGAGTGATTAAAGGTACCAGACCAGAAGGGCAACAAAGTTTTGTTCCTCTTCCTTCACCCACCCTTTGCTGTTTGGAGGCCCAAAAAGCTTTTATTTTCCCTTTTGCTTTTACCTTGATGGCATCAGAAGTTTGAAGTCTTTTCTTCCTGTTAGAGTTGGAGAATTTCCTGGAAAAACTCTTAGCTTTTACTTGTCAAAAGTGCTGGTTTCCATTACAAAAAAAAAACCTTTCCCCAAACTGTTTGTCAGGCATTGGAGCCAGAGGTGACCACCAAGAAGTGGGTTTAGACGATCAAAGTAAAAACCCCTTCCCGTCTCACTTGTTCAGTCTTGGGGATAGGGTGGCTGTGCTACCTCCCCAACTGTTCAGTCTTCCAAAAACAAACCAACCAGGAAAACTGGCTAGGATTTCTAAAGTGAAAAGACAAGTTATAAAAAGTAAACCTTTCCTAGGCTGCTTTCACGCATCAGGAAGAAGCAGGAAAGGGCACAAACCTGGCATTTTCCTAAGTTTACACAGCAAGTTAGTAACAGAGCCAGCAAGGGGCTTTCTGGGCCTTATTCTTCTCTGATGCTGCTGTGAATCTGGAATAATTGTATTGACATTGGTAGGGTTACAGTGCTGTGAGAACAGAATTAATCCCTTCATCTCTCTAGGATATTATCTGAAACTGGGCCTCCTCCTCATACTTAATACTTTACCTAAAGCTTCACCAAACACGCACTGAAGTCATTTGGGAGGGAAGTCTCTTCTACAGCGCTAAGTAAGGTTTACCATAATAATGTCAGGAATGGCTCTTTTGTAATCACAATAGACTGGCTCAGCCCAGCAGGTTTCAGTGGCAAATGAAACAAACAGCAAAGTGTTTACAAAGAAAGCTTTGTCCCTGTCTGGCTTCACCCACTGTGACACCCCTGCTGTAGCTTTTTGAGCCAAACTTGATGGGCTCTTCAACACTCAAGCAAGGACCCTCTGTTGGCAACTTCACCTGAGGCAGTGCTGAGAGCCTCAACAGCTTGTGAAACTGGAACAAAGCTATTTCTGGCATTGTTGGAGACCATGCAATCAGGGCAGTTAGTACATGCTCAGTAATGTCACTACTAATGGTTTTGCTCTACTTAGGCTAGTAGCTAAGATGGTTTCAGCTGCACCTGATGGAGAGCCAGAGCGATCTGCTACTGACAGAGGTCATCAGCAATGGCCATTTTACCAACATAGATGAACCTGGAATGAGTAGAGATGGGCTGAATTTCACTCAGCTGCTGGTATTAAGCACTAAAGGTCCCGGCTTCTCCAGCAGAAATGCCTGGAGACGCTGGGCTTTGGGTCAAAGCATATTTATCAAATAAGAGATGACCAAAGCAGTATTAATGTCAGGACTCGAAGATGGTTTGAAAATCACATGAGTGTTGCGTGGCCAGCCTTGCCGTTTGTGGGGCTGCAAGCTATCCAAGTAGCTGATGAAACCTGGTGCAGCCCAGGACGGTAGGACTCTGGCCCACATCAAGTCACAAAGTTGGCAACCACGCGGTTATTTTTCTCTTCAGTCTCATTGCCAGAGGGGGAGTTTAGGCCAGCCTGAGTCCCTGAGTCAGAAGTAGTAAGTGGATTATAAAGTACTTGGCAGTGTCACATCAATGGTTTGGCCTATTAGTTTTATGGGTGGAGAGAGGTTTAAGGATATAGTAAAGATGCAATTGGTTTCCTTTTACCAGGGTAATGAAAGTTTAGCACCAGCATGGGGAAGAGAGGCTTGCATGAGGAAGTGTCACCTATGGGTTAGAGAACTACGGAGTGGAGAGCCTGGGACTCCTGTCTGACCTCTGCCACCGACTTGCATGTAGGCCCAGCGCCTTGCCCACAGGGATGTGGTGAAGGTTGTGCCTTCCCTGGTGGAAGATGCTGTCAAAGTCCAAAATAATAGTATTACAGAGGAGCACTGCCCGTTTGGAGGATTCTGACCTGGCTGTTTTTGGCCTGATCGTGATCGCTGTATTTGAATAATCGAAACCTAAGGGAATAGGTTTATATGAGGAGTGGTCCTAGCCCTGTTCTCAGTATCTGTCCATGCCCTTTGAGAACCATTTTGCTGAGGATGAGGCGGCAAAGGGTATGAAATGCTAATTTCAAAATGTACTGCGCATTCACCAAGTGACTAATTGCAGTGGTGTACTGCCACCTCCTGGCTAAGCAGGACACACACAGGGAACCTCTGAGGCAGAGGTATCAAACTCATCAGGCCCAGTTTAGCACAGGGCCAGTCCATGGGCTGGATTGGGTGCTGCTTGCATGTGCTCCAGCCCAGCGCCATGCGTGCCCCAGACCGGCCCCACGTGCCGCATCTGGGGCCAGGGCTGGTGCATGTTGCATGTGGCAGTGGGCTGGGCTGGGGCAGGGCACATGCAGCGTGAGAGTCATGTCTGAAACTCATGGGCAGCACCACAGGCCCCATGATGGGGCTCCATGGGCCAGATCTCTGACACCCTGCTCTAAAGAAATGAAAGATGTGCTCCTCTGTGACCGTGGAGGCAGGACGAGGGCTCCATTTTCTTCTGTTCTTGTGTGCGCGCTCTGCTTTTCTTCACTTCCGTTTTTCTCCAGGAAAACCTTGTGAGGCCTGAAAATGTCAGCGCAAAGTCCTGGGGCAATGCAGACTTCTTTATTTTAAATAAACTGAGTTCTTTTTGCGTTACAAAATCATAAAACCAACGGGGCTTCCTGTTCTTCAGTGACGTGTTTCTAGTCACTTGAGAGGTTACCAGTGACAGTGTTTTACAAGGTTAATCTTGTTCGGAGGCTGCCAGGCATTTTGTGCCTTTTACAAGTTGGAACAATGGTTGCTCAGGTTAGAAAAGAGATTCTGGTCAATGAATCAAAGTAAAATGATCAGATAATCGCTTGCAGAGATTTGCTCTTCTACTATTCGGTGATATAGACTTCCACTGAAAACATGGCTTTGCTGTTAGAAAGGGCTGGAAATCAGAGCTTTTCAAAATGGTAGTGTTGATGTAATCATTGTTAAATCAACAAAAGCATTTTGAAAAGCATTCATTTGGGAATAAATGTCAAACTCTGATTGTGCTGGAAAAGCCTTCCTTGATCTGTACCCTGCAGTGACAGCAATACTTGATGCAAGAGCACTAGTGACAGTCCTGAAATGATGGTACCTGTGCCAGGGATTTTTTGAAGCCTGTATAGATGCACCTTCCCCTGGAGGGGTGGCAGTGCTTGCATCTCCTTGGTTGACTGTGAGGCCCCGGCTTGTTCACAAGCAGGAAACTAGGCTGCTCATGCAGCTGCACTTGCAGATAAATGAAATGCTGCACAGCGAGGACCTGGGAGTTGCTGGGTTTTGTTATCCTTTCTCATTTAATAAAGTGGCTGAGTGAAGGACTGGGGGTGATGGAGGTTGCTGGAATTGCCCTGGCAGGATGCAGGCTGTGTACCCCTGAGCTAATGGTTTTCTCTGTTGGGAATTAGTCAGACGTTCAGCTGCTTTTTTTCAGGTTTCTTAGCCTGCCTCCCTAGTCCCTGAGTGTCCGCGGAAGTCCCCTGGCGTTTTAGTATGAGCAGCTGCTGCTGTTTGGGACACCATGTGGGTCCTTGACACCAGAAGTTTCTGATTTTTAGACCTTGTTCTGACCTTGTCTAGCTTTGTGCCATGAATGTCTGGGAGCACCCTTCACCCTCCCACTGCACATGTGGGTCTGTGGAGAAAGGCTGGGGAGGTGCTTGGGGCAAGGGTTTGTCTAATTAGCCCAACAGCTCAGAAAGCAGAAATCCTAGTTCACTTTACTCACCCAGACAGCACTTAACCAACCAGGTAACATCTGCTTTTGGCACTTATGAACCAAAGCAAAAAAGTCCCTGATTGCATCATAAACATGTAGCTCTTGAGTGAACAGACCTGAGAATAACGACTGCAGAACTCGGGATATGCACAAAGCCCCCCATTGGCGATCTGTGTTGGCTCAGTAATAGCAAGTAAGTGGACTTGTGCAACCTTCCCGTATTTTATTACACGTCTATTCAGTAGTAACACTGACCTCTAGAGGAATGCAGAGAGAGTGCCTTATCTCTAGCTGCCAAACAAAACTCCTGAGCTAGAGGTGCTTTCTTCTATCTCTAGCTGTTGTCAGTACCTCTTGGCCTCTAGCATTACAAGGGAGGCAGTGTGTCTAGCACAGTGGTCCCAACCTTCACTACTCCATGAGTAACAGTATCGAGCAAGTAATGTGCTGCCGGTTTCATTGTGCTTTGTTCTTTCTGTCAATCTCTGATTTAATGCTGACACTTTTATGGAGGGGGAGCTGCCTGCGAGCTTTGGGTTGGGGTCCACTGGTTGAGTAGATTGATCAAGAGCTTGCATGGCAGTTTTAAATCCATTTATGTCACTGACCCACTGTTATCTGTCCCTCTGAAGCAAATTTTTAAAACCGTGTACAGTGCTCTCCCTCTTCTGCCTTCCACCTTGTGTGTCTCTGCTTGGGTGTGCCCTCAACTCCTGCATCTCAGCAATCGGGAGGTGGAAAAAATGAGGATATCCAGGACAAGTGTGAGCACAGCATTGTCTGTGCAGTTTTGCACACTTCTGACTTCCTTGCAAACACATTGCTTCAGGATCCAGATTTGCGCACACCCACTGGGGCTTCTGCGCCAGCAATGCATGTGTGCAGGCAAGTCAGGAGTGTGCAAAACTGCCTGCACAATGCTGTGCTCACACTTTTGCTGTATAGCCTCATTGTTTCCACCTTCCCATTGCTGACACGTGGCGGTAAGAATGACCTACCGAACAGGAGTGTCGTGAGAGCTAGTGAGATAAGGCTGGTACAACCCTGCGATGCTGCAGTTGTGAATCAGTACTATTGCAGCACCCCCTGAGGCACGGTAATAATTGCCAACAAAACAAACTGGCTTCTGTGGCCTAGTGCTTAATTACTACACCAACTGCAAGGCTGGAAGCATAGGATTTTTTCAGAGTAGGGGAGCTGACTTTCAGCTGCCCTTGCGTGTGCCAGACAGGACTGCAAACCAGGAGTTTGTTCCCTGAGGATAGCCCAGATATAACTCAGCTTAGACAAGCCCTGCAGCACCTGGCAATCAGAAGCAAATAGCTTGTGCTGAGAGGGCTCTGGTTACAGACCATTCCCTTGGCCTGCAATGGAGGCAGCCCATGCGGGAAGGGTTATCTGAGGAGAGGGCTGGAGTAAGTTTCCCTGGCCTCTCCCACCCTGTCTATGTACCTCAGACATGCCCCAGGCATCATTTGCTGTGGGTAGAGATGGTGCATATTGATGATCGTATACCATATTTACGCACTCAATGACAGGTAGGCTAATCTTAATTTAGCTTCTTCAGGGGATCCCTATGCCCTACTGGAAGGTGGAAGAACCAACTATGGACTCATTATCAGCTACCTAACAAGCACAGCTCCCTGGGACCCTGATGAGTCCCTGTGGGATGTAAAGCTGGGTCTGAGTCCTAACAGCTGGCTTTGAATTGTACCTTGGTTTCGTCTCGTGGTACTGCAGGTGGGGGAAGTCTACAACCAAAGTAAACTAAATTGATTTAAGGTTGGTGGAAACTGACTTGTGCATCCACTTGAGGGGGTTGGCTAAATTGATTTTTTTTTTTAAATTAAAGCAGTTAATTTAGTTGATTTAGCTTGACATCTATAAGGCATTTTCTCTAAGATGAAGATACATTGCTTTGATGTAGACTGTTGACATTGAATAACACAGGTCCATGGACCAAGCCTTGGGGGACCTCGCTGCCCACATCTTTCCAGGTTGATACCGACCCATCCACCACCACTCTTTGGGTGAGACCCTTAAGCCAATTTGCCACCCATCTGACCGTGTAATCATCTGTCACAGCCACTCAGTTTGTTTTGAGAATAGGATGCGATACCGTATCGAAGCCCTTCTTAAAATCCAAGTAGATGACATCTATCTTGACTCCTATGTCTAAGCATTTTGTGACCTGGTCATAAAAAGAAACAAGGTTAGTCAGGCAGGATCTACCTGCTGTGAACCCGTGCTGGTTGCCTTTCAGTATTATTTTTCTGGCTGGGCTTCCACAAATGTGATCCTTGATAATTTTTTCAAAGGTTTTCCCAAGGATAGAGGTGAGACTAACCAGCCTATAATTAAACTCAAATAAGTCTGGTTTAATCTGAAATAAATATGGTCAACATAGCCTTTTGCATTGGTTTAGCTGAATTGGTTTAAAACAATACCTTAAACTAGGGCAACTTTTTCCTATGAGTAACCGCAGTGTATAGGTGCAGGGTAAGCCTATGTGAATCAGGTTTAAGCTACCATTGTGGCTTAACTAAATTGTGTTAAAATAAACTGATGCAGCTTGCCCTGTATCTTGCCACATGAAGTCCGGCTGGGTTTACATTTTGCTTGTCATTAGTTTTCTCGTATTCCTTACCACTTGCCAAGAAGCTTGCTTTCTTGGGTTTGGCTGTTGGGGAGAGCTGGGAAAAGGGAACTGTTGCCAGGTGCTCCTGGGTAGGCCAAGCAACAGGAACAGAGTGGAAGATCTGTGATCACTTTGCCATTCCTTCCCAAGCAGGAGGCTGTTCGGGGTCAGCCTGGGCAGGGAGTCAGACAGACTGGGTGCCTGGGCTACATTTCAGGATGAGGAAAGTCTGTGTCTCCTTGGAGCTCTTCTGCAACAGGCAAGCCACAGTTTATCAGTACAGGATGTGGAGAACACCTTGGGTTCTTCCCATGCAGTCTCCTCAGTTTTGCTCACTTACACTTAAGCTTCCAACTCTCATACTGTGACTTGCCAATTCTCCAGGAAGAGATCTGAGCATAAACTGCTCCCCAGGGCAACAAGAATAAAAACAACTAGCTGATGAGGTATTAGGTGGGTGTGTGGTTTTAACACATACGGGACATTGCTTAATGGGTAGAGCCTGTCTTGAGTGCCCACATGAAGGAGTCTTTACTTGCCAGCCCAGAACTGTCCCAGCTGTTTTTTCCTTTTGCACTGCCCGTTGCTTCTGCCCTTATACTGCAATAAGAAAATGTATTTGTTGGTAGCAGGCGTTCTGAATTGTCTTTTAACAGTGTATTTATAACAGTCACAGCGTACTAGGTAGAGAATCCAGGTGACTTTACAAGGAGATCAGCAGAACCATTTTATCATTACATCATTGCAGGCACAGGAAACTATGGAATATCTTGTATAAAATGCTAGAGAAAGAGGTAAAACTGCATGGATTTGGGCAAGTGAATAGCTTGTATGCCATTCCCAGTTTCCAGATGATCAGTGCAGGCAGTAGTACTGCATGTGACAGCAATAACAATTCAGTTGTAACTCTGAAGTAGCAAGCATTTCTCTGCCTGTGAGTTGGGATTAAGATACCAACAAGTGTAGGGTCTTGTGTAGCTTGGGGGCCTGGTAATGAAGAGATGTGGAACATTTTTAGTAACTGTTAAACTTGACCAGACTTGTAACCTGTGGAAGCTGCGGGAGTTGTTTCTAGTTACTAGTGAATGAACATCTATCTTGTTCCCACAGTGGACATCCTGGAAAAACTGAAATAGGCAAGGAGGCTGCACCTGGTCGCTTGGTTATATAATATAAGGGCTGTATAAATGTGCACAGGGACAAACAACACGTCTTTAGTTCAAAATAGGGCTGAAATACCTTGACAAAACTAAGTGAAGCGGGGGCTCATGATTTCAGGACACTTAAATTCTGTAGTTAAGCAGTACCTTCCTTTTTTAAAGAAATGCTGGGCTGAGAATAACTTGGCCAGAAAGTTATTTATTTTCCTGCTGGGAGAATTTATTCTCCAGTGGGAGAATTCAAACAGACCTCTGACCATGCAGCACTGGAAATTATTTAAAAACAAAAACCTAGACAGGATTAAGGTTAAGTCAGATCTTATGATAGTAGAAGAGAGAGTAAACTCTTCCAAGCAGCAAGTAATTCTGGGTCAAGAGTAGCTTACATCCACAATCCATCACTTCAGATCTCTGTACATCGCAAAGGAAATGCCACCTGCAGGAACTCATGTATTTTTGTTGTTGTTGTTGTTGTTGTTGTTGTTGTTGTTGTTGCTTGCTGCTTCTCCCTCCCCAAGTTGGCAGAGGGGAAATGCTTTTCAATTCCCCAGCAATCAGCAGCAAGTGGCAGGCTGGCAGGGCCCAGCTGCTAATCAGAGGCGGTTGGGTGGGGCAGGAGGATAAATTAAACAAGCTGCTGTGGGGAGCGCTTTCTCCTCCGCGATTCACCGAGATCCCTATCCATCACCTCATCCTTAAGAACTGTAGCAGAAGGCACTTGTTGGATTGTCTTACATAGCTGTAATTACTAAATTCTAGTCTTTTGCTAGAAAGACTAGAGCCAACTGCATTCAACAGTGCGTACAGATAGAAACATGAGAAGATACTTGTCACTTATGGTGTGATAAAAATCCAATTTGTTGCATCCCAAAGCATATTTCCTCAACTTAGATAAAAAGCAGAGGAAGAGATACTTAAGCTAAGGAACATCAGAAATCATAGGAGTCCCCATGAACCTGGCAGAACTGTTGGCTCCCAGAATTAGATTGCTTGAAGTGAACAAAACCAAACAACTGCCAGCAGTATTACGTATGCTTAGACACTGGCCTCATAGCGTACTCATGGAAGTGGCCGTGAACCCACCCTGCAAATAGCTCAACCAAGAGCACATGCAGGGCAGACCTGTTTTTAGAACTGTTAAGGATGAGTTACACGCCATTCAACTTTGTGAGCTCCTGCCCATAATGGAAGCATCAGTTAAACCATTTTCCATGCCAATTTGAGGAGACATTTTGCTGGCACCAGGCAGGAGACAAAATGTACGTTGGCTCAACTGTTACAGGCCTGCACCCCTTTCCTGTAGAGAGCACGGGAGAGTCTGACTGCCCCCTGTTCAAGTCAATGTTTTCATATCTTCATATGTAAATTAAGACATGCTAATATCTAATGCTTCCTAGCTCAGAGGTGCTGTTTCTGCAGTAAATGCTTCTGCAAAACAATGTCATCACACAGGGAATTCCCTCACATTGATCACCTGCTCCTTAATTGGGTGATATGCAACTGATGAGAATCACTGGCTGTTACAAGTCCTTACTGGAAAAAAATATCTTTATGAGAGAATTCATGGTAGTGCTGCTGCTTCTAAATTAGTTAGTTGTTCAGGTGCTGGAGGATATTACATAGCTGTCAGAGGGTAGGTGCAGGAGTTTCATTTGGAAGCTTGAAGGTGTTCAACAGCAGGAGGGAAATACCAAAGAAAGAAAAGAGTAATTGCTTTCATCATTACCACGAGGGTAGAGCTATTGGGGGTCCACAGGGTGACCTGGTGCTGCTGTTCCCTACAAGAGCCCATTTGTGAAGTTGTGAGTCTTGTACTGTTCCAATGCAGGCTACCAGCTGGAACAGCAAGAAGTGGTACAGTAGTGTGCACATTGCTAGTTTCCCAGGAGACCTGCCATTTTCATCTTGTGACAGAAAATAAATGCGTACACTTGGATTTTGCTTTCTTTCCGACTCATAGCTATTGCACTAATTTTTTCATAATTTGTTATAAGTCTTAGATCCCCTTCTCCGAACAGATACAGGTAACAGAAGCTGCTGAATAAGAAACACCTTATTCAAAAAGCACTTTGGGGGGCAGGGGGGAATCTTGTAAGCCACAGCCCATTCCAGCTTGCTTAAAGTGTTGATCTTGGTTATAGTTTTCTGTTAAGTGGGGATACCTTCCTGTCACAACCCACACGCTGTGTTCTCCTGTGTGTAATTGTCCAAGCCATTAATTTAAATTTCCTTTTAAAAGAAGTCAAGAGCTGTTGGATATGGAAGGCAAGTGCTAAAACTGGAAACTGCCTTACTGCTTCAAGTGCCGCACACCTGTAGTAGACATAGATGCAGGGGGGTGTAATGACAGGAGTACAGAGGATGGGTAACTCTCCCTGGATACAGGATAAAAGACTGCTTTCAGCACTTCCTGTCCTCCAAGTTTAAGGAAGGTGAACACTTGCAGCTGTGATAAGGCCCATTCCAAGTTTTCCTATGACACCTGATTACTCTTAAATGGCACAGGTGATTTTAGAGTGAAACAGTGGAAAAAGGAGAAATTAAACAAACATTAGTAAAAGGTGGGAAATGCAGCTTAGTACAAATTAGAGCAATTTAACTTTGTTGGTTGTAGCCAAATTATTGTTTAAGCCTCTCCCCTGCAACAGATGAGTCAAGTCTTTTAGACTATTCCCTCCAGAGGCTTTTTAAAAATAAGTTTCTTCCTTCCCAGTTTCCTGCTCCCAACCCTATGAAGCTAGAGGCCCTTGGTCCTCACTGAGAGCAACCATTTGAAATTAGTCCCAATTAAAGCTACTTCAGACAAAAAGACCTGAGAAAGGAGTGGGACCCTTGGGTCTTTCATATGAAGTAACTACAGTAACTAACATGCTTGTTCTTATGCAAATTCATTCTGCAGTATTTTAAATGTTGCATAGTGTCTGTAGATTCAGACTGGTGTAGGCCTGATACTTGCCAAGTGTACAGACTGGTTCTTGTAGAGAGCAAACTCAATATATATGACACTGGACGAGGCATAAGCTGTCCGTAACTACATTTAGAACTCGTTTTTAGCAAAGAGGAGCATAACTTACCGATAGGAGTAGCACCAAAGAAGCAAGACAAAAATGTTGTTTCCGGGCTCAAAAACAAAACGAAACAAAACAAAAAAAAAAACCACACAACAACAACAACAAAACAACCCCAAAAAACAGATCTCTGAATGTGGACAAATGGAGATTGTGAATATAAAAGTAGCTCCACTGCTCAGACCAGGCTTTTTAGCAGACTAGTGTGTTTTGGAGGATGGAGACAAGGATAACATGTAGAAGGTAACAGTGAGGAGCAGGTGAGATTACGCAGAAAACTTCTCTCCCCCAGTGGTTTTGGGAACACTTCAAGAGCTCATGTATGAGATTTACATGTTGGTGACGACAAAGCAAGAATTTAAAGTGCTCTGTTAATACTAAAGAAAGTTTCAAGACTAAGACAACAAATGGTACTGCAAGTTGATGCAAGTTTTATTTAGACTGTACAAACAGGGCACTGAAGGAAGAAAAAAAAAAAGCCTACTGGCTTGATGTTTGGATCAGTGCTATGAAATAAATGGAGTAGGAAAATAAAAAGGCACTAATCTTAAGAAAGACACTCCATCTGTTCTAAGAATATAATTCATTTAATACTGTTAATTTTATAGCACAAAAAATAAAACAAGCTATGATCCCCAAAATAAACTTTAAAAGCTTACACTTAATATTATTGCCTGAAGTTCATGGTCTTTAAATTACATCAACTGTTTAATGTTTACACAGTGAAGACTGTCTCAAATACAAGGCCACCTTTCCCTCTGCAGAATTTATTTCCTTATCCCAGAACACATTTTCATTTAATAATACACAATTAAGTAAACAGAAGTTGACAACTATACAGGAACAGGAACACTTCTACTGGTCCCAAAAGGCAGTAAAAGACTAAGAGAGGCAGGTCTCACTGTCAAATGCAGCTATTGAGAGATGCTTGAAAACTTTACTATAAACAAACAAAAAAAAAAAAGTTGGCAGCCCACTCATTCCCAGGGTGTTAATACAATATAAAAAAAGTTATGTTACAGGCACATGAAATGGCACAAAAATGCAATTTTTCCCTTTACAAAAGTAATATTCAGGCTCAAGAGCCTTAACCCAAAAACAGGATATTCCCTTTTGTATCTTCCAGCCCAACTTGTAAACAATGAATTAAAGTTAGTGCTTACCCAGTGATGTGGACACGGATTAGTTTCCATTTTAACTTGTCAGACTGGTCAGAGGCTTGAGTGTTTTATGTACATAAACAGGAGTCAAACAGCAAACCTCTCGTTGTTAATTGTTTTGACAACTAACATTTACACCAGTTGCTAGTTAGAAACCCAGACAAACTACAGAAAAGTTGTGTGGAACATGGTCCATTTAATGATGCATAGATTGAAGCCATCACTTGATAAACTTCCATGATTCATTAGCATGTTTATTCCCAAGAACATCTACACTGACAGTAAGTTTTTTGTCCACAAGTTTAAGAGTCTCTTGAATGCCAACAGCACAGCATGCAACACATGATCTTGAGAAACCAAGTCATCAAAAGAAAACATGATCAAATGCAGTTTTTGTATGAAAATACTTTTGTCTTATTATAAAATTGCAAAGGACAGTTTGATGCAAGTTTACAGTCAACTTAACCTGTTCAACATGCTACATTTAAACTGTGCAACACAGGTGAACCAAACATCCCTTCCTCACAGAAGCATGGAGTCCGAGAGTGGCCCAAAACTAAAGACGTAGGATTTTTTTCCTTTGCATGAGAGGCCACCACGCATTGCTGTGCTATTGCATTCTGACACTGGTCACTGACTGACGTTTTTGCATAGTTGGAAGGGAAAGTGGTCCACTTTTGTGGGATCAAAACCAATAAATAAATCCAGAGCACTGCTTATGCTGTTCCAAATAAAAAGATATCCAATGAGGAAGAGCATTTAAGAAAGTGGTTTTAATTTTAGAGAAAGTATCAAGAGCTCTTACCCAGGTGATTGTTGATCTGATAGTTCAGTGTTCCAAATTTTAGAAAAAGAGGGAAACCCTCCAATCTGCCTTCTGAAGACACTTGTCAATCAATCACTGGGCCAGGACTAAAACAGGATTTGCATGTGGCAGACAGTTTAGTACAGTTCATATATTCACAAGAGTACTTTCAGTAGTACAATTTCCATAACAACTTAAGGTGGTATCGGGGCACAGACACACAGGGACACTCAGTTTCTATGACTGTACAACTATTACCATAGCAGAGGACAGTGCAATGCCCATTGTCAAGAATTCTTTCCAAAGCACCAGGTAATTCAATCAATGCTATTCTACTTCACAGTAAGTTTGTTTGGCAGTAAAATGCTTTAAGACTAGTCCCTCCAGACTGTCCAGCCACGTGATCAGCACTACAAAATGTATTTAAAGGGTGAAATGAGATGCTTTTGTTAAAAACTTAACCCCTCCAGTACTGAATTATTCGCTGCAAAATGCTGCGTTTCTGCATTTCTTCAGTGCCTTCTACTTAACCTCAAGGCACTTCAACTGGAGTCAAGAGCAACATGTCCAACGGTTTGAGAGCCCATGATCATACACATCTCAATTTAAGATGAAAACATACACAAAATAATTCAGAATTTAGAAAAACTGACTTGAAATATGAACTTTATTTGCAATATTTCTGCATTTCGCTATACCTTAAGGTATTCTGGAATAATCAACAACTCCACAACAAATGTGTCACCCAGCTGTTTAGGTTAGAAATCTCCTACAAAGACTGATTAGAGAAGGACTACCCAGAAGGTAGTTTCATAACTTTTGTTTCCATCTGTATCCTATTAAATCAGCATTACTGTTTTAAAAGAAGCATTTCAGTTCACCTTAAAAATGCATTTTAAGAGGCAGGTAGAAAATGTCAATATACCTAAACTTTCATGCCACAAACACAAAGTTAAGGGCTTGTCTAGACACAAGTTGTACTGCTTTAATTGTATGAGTCTAGTCAAAGACAAATAAGTCAATCCTAGTGTGGCTGCAAGATCAGTGGTATACTTGGTGTGCATCTGAGAAGACAAATAAGCTATACTGGTCCAAGGCACCCTTATAAAAGTCTGCTCCTCTCCAGAGTTTGAACAAACTGTCGCATGTGAAAGCCAGCTGTGTGGATTTTCCCCACAAGCCTTTGATTCTCAATGGGTGCCAAGTGAGAGAGGCAAAACAAGATGTTGGGACAGTGAAGTATCAACCACTACAAAAGAAGGGCAGTAAGATGCCCAAACACTGGAAATAAGGGTATGGTGTTTGCAGAAGAGAGGTGGGAGAAGGCTGGATCCTACACCACGAGAGTTCTGGACGTTAGAGAATTTATGCAGAAATGGTTTAGCAATCTTAAAATTTATTCAGCACTACTGTTTTCCGACTTCCACACCCTCTGTGGCAAATCAGGGCATCCAATACCTCCAGGCAATAGCTTAGTGACAACAGAACTTTACCCACATAACTTACCATGTCTGAAGAGAGATGTAGTCTTACCAGACTAGTTAGGGCTAGCACAAAATCTGTGTAAATCTAGCTTAAGTGTTTCCCTTTAAAGTTCATTTTCTACAGTTACAGTGCTTGCAGTCATCATCAACTTTTACATGCCCATTCAGTTATCTGCAAAAATCCGTTTTGGGAAAAAATGGCAACACAGGCTAGGAGTGTAACAACTGATAAGTTTCCTTATAAATAAATGTCTCCGGTTCAATGCAGTATTTTCAATGGTTATTTGCTTTCAAATCACAAACTTTATTTCTAAAAGGTCAACAGCAAGCTTTAAGAGTAGTATCACAAAAACAGCCTTGTTAACACAGCTGCTCAGAATACACAAGCTTCAATTATTGTCTTTTAAAGAGACCAGTATTTGACTGTACTGCCTTAGGATAGATTATTCTCTTAAAACCAATTCCGTCTCAGCCCCAAAATTGCATTATTGTCGCTGTTCTTTGTTGGACAGTGATCCACAAGTTTTATATTTGATCTATGCGGCAACTTTCTCCTACTGAACAGGCTAGAACATGTCCTTGAGAGTCTTGACAGGAAAAAGACTTTTCTTGCTTGTTACCTCCTATATGCCTGTTTCAGTCTTCTCCAGCTTAAGGCCCAATATAATCTACAACTGAAACTACATTCTTGATGATGCAACTATGGTATGAGTCAGCAGGTGACTTCAGTTGTGTGCATTCCACAAGTTCATTAAAACAATTGTCAAATTGCAGCAAGCTGGAAAAATGGGCAATGCTAGCAACAGGTCTTTAATCATCCCACCTCAAACAATGCTAGTGATAGCCATAAAAATGAAGCAGCAGGGTAAGTCAGGCAATGGGAATCATTCATTCTCATCTGGGTTTTGAGGGTCAATTATTTTGACGTGTGTAAATGGGAAGAGCCCTTTTCGGCCATTGACTTCACCTTCCCACTGACCATTTATATTCATCCTTGTAACCTTCACAATATCTCCAACCTGTATAACAGAAAAGAGTGTTATCATCATACATAGGAACATCATTCAAGCATAAATAATAAACCCATCAGAAGACAGGCAAAACAATACTACATTCAAAGATTAAAAAGGAAGAAACCCCCCCAAAAAAACCCCTAAAATCCACAAGATTCTTGAAACAGATTTTTTCCATTCTGACATCAACTGAATTTCTTCTTAAACTTCAGGTATGTGCTTAGTACAAGAAAAATAAATTTTAAATCCAAGTTACTTTACTCATGAGACAAATTAAGCTAGTTGAGCCAAAAAACATGTACATTTCAGTCTGTCCACTGGGAAAGTATACCGCTTACACTTCACATGCACAACACTATCTTTAGCTCAAATGTAAAACAATACTATTAAGGCTAACATCAGAAGTAACTTAGATGCAGTATCTATTTCAAAGCAACACAGTATGTACGCTATTGCTTCAACATTACAGCCTTTTAAAGAAAGTCTTCATTATTTGATCAAATATGTTTGTCACTGTAGGGAGTCTCACATTCCTATGACTATCATAGCTGGACAAAAACAGCACAGGGAGCCACTGCAGCTTTCTAAATCAATGTAACATTTTCTATTACAAAGTAGCTGTAGCTAACAAAGGAATGAATTTCATATGAAAAGGAGGGGGGAAGATTCTAGCTTTATCCATTTTTTCTAGCAGCACTTCCTGTTTAAGGACTTAAAGGAGCAATTCCAAGATGGGTCTTTCCTGTTACAGCCATATTTTTCTTCCTATTTCATAATGAAAATGAGGGATAAGAGGTGCAAAGATACACTGCAGAATAGCCAGTAACACTTGCCCACAAGCATCAGCTTTAGTTAACTGTTAATTTCTCCTTGAAGTACTTCTTGTTTAGCTTTGTAATTGTTGACCACATCTGACTTGCTGCAACAGTTTTCAAGGTTTTGCTACCACCTTTCCCATTTCTTTTTATTTGGATGGTTATGACAGCAAATGTTCAGAAAGAGGGGGGATGCCAGAATAGTAGTATTAGTAGCTTAATAGTAGTTTCCAGTTTTACAGGCAGAACAAATCCTGCTCCCTTATGGAAGTAACGCCACTTCCACAGGTAAGCATGAGGACAAAATGCAATTCACATGACAGAAGCAAAGCTTCCACTGTTAGGAAAACCCTCAAGCCCTTACAGTTAAAAGAATGTTTAAGCATCAATTAACGCAGTCTTCCTAGTTCTGCACAGTAACTCCAGTTCTCTCGTCGTAGCTATTCAGAACCAGAGCCTTCCATAGTATTCAGTATTTCTAAACAGAGTAGCAAGTCAGACACCTTTGACATCTTGGAGATCTTTCTACCAGTGCACCAGTCGCATGTTACATTTAAATCAAGGTTGCCAACTTGTGGCATGTGTGACAACTGGCACAAACGGCTACTGTTTGTGACAAACCCCAGGCACTCAGTAAAGGGAGGTGCCAGAACAGAGGCAAGGAGTGGAGCCACACAACCAGGACAGGATAGCAGTACCTACCACTAAGAGCCAAGTTGATCTTTCCCTGGCCCTGTAGCCACAGCTGGGATGTGGAGTTTTGCATCTTCCCTCACATTATGAGGATGCAGCAGCTGTGACTCTTGCAGCAGTGTCCTGCCCCTGCTCGAACCCCCCTGCCTCCAGCCTGGTACCCCAGGTATGCCTTGGGAAATGGAAAATCAGAGCAACAGCAAGAAGGATTGAGTCATGGCACACCTGCCAGAAAAGGTCAGCCACTCCTAATTTAAATACTTGTATCTGGCTTTCTGTAAGGTGGTGTGCCCCTTATCAGTACAGGATACAGTTGCCCACAGCCTAAAATGATCTTCAGCTTAAAACCCTACCTTGTTTTAAGAGTTCTGAACAGAGGCCTTAAATTACAAGGAGCTTCAGTTTCTTTAAGTCTGTAGGAAATATACACTTTGTCTCTACATACTACTGTTGCACTAACTTTTAAATCTTTTTAGCAAAGACTTTAAAAGGTTCCTTACAATATCTTGCTGAAAGACAGAATTAGTACCATCTGCTCCAAACTGGCCTCTTACATACCTAGCCTGCATTTAAAATAGTATATTACATTTAAGTGACATGAAATACTAAATGGGGATGACACAGTTCCTTTATTGTAAAAAAAGCACCTATAATCTCCAAGCTCCACAGTCACTGTGAGCTTGATGCATCTAGCAATTTTCAGAAGCCAAAAAGTTCAGAAGCTCAAACAGATTCACCACACTATATTAAAGCTATGATAAAATTTAAGTGGGGAGAGTGAAGAGCTCTTGCACGACTTTGAAAGCAGGAATGTAAGACTACGCAAGACCTGCAAGGATGTCAAACTTGAAACAAGTTAATATACCTAATCTTTAAAAAGAAAGAAAAAGCTGCTCGTTTAAACCCTTCCTTTCTCTCATTTAAATAAGCTTGGTGAAAAGCAGAATTTTATACTTAGCACTATTTACTGACTGACATATATCACCTGGGTCACAGAAATAAGTTAACTGGAAACATCCCACACTTCCTGAGGATCTACTCAAGAAAGTGTTGGCCGTTTACCCTCTAAAGTATCTCCTGTTGTTGCCGTGTATGCATTTTCTGAAGTTCATCCAAATAGACTTTTAGCTGAAACTCATGTGTACACTTTCATAATAATTCATAAAAATGCACTAATTATTCCAAGCAGTGTAGTGTTTACCACACTAAGCAAGTGCATTTATGAATCAACAATTTAAAGAAGCACAATGTCCTCCATGGTCTGAGGAAAAGTGCATTTTACCCTGCCTTGGCTTCACAGAAGCTGCTTCTAACAAAACTGCCTGGCTGCCCTGAAGGTCAAACCACCACCAGCTGTGAATGAAAGATTCCAGGGACAAAGATTTTCGGGTTACATACAAGGTTTAGACCATCACCCCATTTACCTGGATTAGGTCCACATGACTTCAACAACTCCTTACATTAAGTCAGATTCTAAACACAACTCTGTATTTTGACGCGTTCAAGACAGCTTTGCTTCTGTTGTTACAAAGAATTTTAAAACATGACCTGATGAAGAAAGCCTTGCATTTGAAAGCTTGTCCTAACTGCCATGCAGTCCCAATAAAAAGATAATCATCCACAAAACCTTGCCTCAACACAAAACAAGCATTTGACAGTAGAGTGCTGCATAGCAGATGAGTACTAAGGTGAGATAGTACTGCCACTTTGCCTTCTGAAATTTTCTACACTGCTGACTTTGAAGTTAAAAAAACAAAACAAAGACACAACAAACCCTCAAACTATTCTTCACAAAAAAGCATAATTAAGTGCTGGTAGCTACAAGTTTCCTCAAGAACAAAGCAGGAAAGTCTCCCTCAAGTATATTTATCTGCTGAGCAGCACTGGGTAACAAACTACCTTGGAAATGTAAAAGTTAGAGTAACATACCAGGATTCAGATCATGCACATTTCTAGAGAAGCTATTTAAAAATTATTAGTCAGTTATGCTTTCTTTAATTGGAAATTTCTGTATAACCATGGACTGGTACAGCTATAAAAATAAAGCGATTCCCTTGAGCACAATTTGATGAAAGTGGATATTAAAACAAGATTTTGAGCAGACATGTTAATGAATTGTCAGCGTCAAGTCAGTTTGATTCTTGGATTTGTCTTAGCTGAGGAGTTATATTATGACAGAGTTGACTACTCTCTGCATGTGGTAAAAACAAGTGCTGGTAAAAAAAAAAAAACCTATTACAAGGACCTCTGCATCTTGATAGCTTTAGGAGACAAAGTTATTAGAGAACAAAACATTAATCCAGTACAACTCTTAATGACAGAGCACAGGACAGGATCAAAAGACCTGGGTCCTGCTCTGATTTCTGCTACAAGCTTTCTGGATGACCTTAGTCAACTCCATCCGGATTTAACTTTGGACAATGCTTGCTTAGTTTCACGGTGCCGGAGATGTCCATTAGTTTAGAAAACACATTGGCCTCAATGGATGGAAGAGGGAAGCATAGCAAAACTCTTGCAGTGAGCAATACTTTAGAAATGCAGCCATGCAGTTCCACCCAAATGATAAAAATCAGAATGCATCTTAGATGGCAGCTTTTCATTACATTCTAGTTACAGCATGAATTCAAAGCCCCAGGAAAAACACAGGCCTTGGAGTATGGCAGTTGGTGTTAATCATGCACTCAAGACTTCCATACCTGCACATTCCACTGGAAGTGACTCATGCATTGTAAAAGTGGTGTGCATTTTAGTTCAGAAAACACACTTCACAGGTTACTTCCAAATTAGGTTTACGGCTACCCATTAACAACTTTATGAAGTAATCAGTAATAAGTAGGAACTAGACTGACCATAGAAACATTAAAGGAGAGAAAAAAACTTTTGGTTTACTGGTAATCTGTTAGAGGTCCATAGGTCCAGAAGTCTTAAGTTGCTTAGAATCAATGGAGCTGATAATCTCAGTCTACCTCCTAATAAAATAGGTGTGCAACAGAACTAATATTATGGTTGACAGGAGCAAATGCTGATGAGAGCATGATGGTCTGACTGCCCTTTCAAAATTAGGCTCAAGTACGGTAGAAGGGGCAGGGAAGGAGAGCAATAAATATGAGGTCCACTTGAACCATGAAGATAGCAGTCTGAACTGATGTCAAGTCCAGCTGCATGCAAGGCAGAAGCTGGTGGCATGCTGAAGTAGCATTTTTGATATCACTGGTAGATGAAGGAGCTGAGCCAACAACAGGCAAATTGTGCAAAGCTTTTCAGCTTTGTCATACCCTTCCTCATCTCTCTTTCAGAGCTCATAGAGGATGGGAGGGAAACCCCCCCCCCCAAAAAAACCAGGATGTCTAACCCATAGAACCTCCCTCACCATGGAAGCCTCGATCTGCCCCACCCCCCCCATGCCCTTTCCCCCCCCACGGACTTACTGGCCAGACACTGCTCTCCAAGCTGCTGGGCTGCATACGGTATTGGGCGATATGACTGATTTTTTAATTAACCAGCCATTGATATCAGCCAAAAAAGTCTTTATCGGTGCACCCCCAATTGTGAGCAGTGTAGCATCCCCTAATAAACTGAAGACAGACTGACTACCAGATTTTAGATGAGCTCCTGGCATTATCTAGAATTGAAAGGGCAAAAGAGATAGCTCAAACCAACCTCCACCCCAAGCTTGGGCGCTTTGCAAGCAGCAGCACAAGCCACATCTCAAGCAGGTGTAAAGGGTGCTTAAGCAAAATGAATACTCCAGTGGTTGGGGAAATTAGCCCTTGGATGTGATAGCTTGGTGAAGTTACTAGCTCTGCCAAAGACAGACCAGGGTGGGGCCTTGGGCAAGTAATTTAGCCTCTATGCCTCATTTCCCCATCTGTAAATAAGGGTGAGTAGCACTTCTTCCTACAGTGGTGTTGGGCACACTCCAACATCAGCCTGAAAGACCCACAATAAGTATTTTAGATGGACAGAAAAAAAAAGGAGGAAAAAGGGACTCAAAGATTCTCAATACAGCCAAGTGAGATTTTACTCTAAAGAGATTCTAACTAGCAACTGCTTTGTCAAAAGTAGCAACTTCAGTGTTAGGATTGGAACAGTTACCACACTTCTAATCAGCACCTATGATGACAGTGACCTTTTTCTGAAGGTAATTTCATAACAAATACCCACAGCTAGATAAGTACAAATTGGAGGTATTAGGTAGATGTTGCATGTACATGTGATAAATATATGCACTTGTAATTTTAAATCTCTTTACCTGCATTATTGTCTTCCAGAAATATTTCTGCAGGAATTTAACACAGAGTAGCAGCCTAATTTTTTGCCACTCATTTTTGTACAACTTCAGCAAGGGAATTAAAGAGGTTCCAACTACTGGCACATTTTGCCCTACTTGTCTCAATTTACCTTTACAATTTAATTGTTTTCTTTGCAACCTAATTGTAACAAGCCCAAGAGAAAAAAAGTTAAAAGTCAATGATATAATTAAGGTGAACAGCTGCATTTATTTCACTAAAAAACTCCAAAAACATACTGGGACATTTTCCACAGGTATATGCTCACATTCAAATGCCACCTGAAACAAATGCTGTAGGAAACTTAAGACTAAGAACATAATGCAGATGCAGGCTGCACAGCTGGCTCTAAGTAGGGCTCAAAAGCAACTGTCCGTATTGAAAAGAAATCTTTCCAAGGCAACATCCACACATTCTAAGCTTCCATTTAAAAAAAAAAAACCACAAAACAAAACTCTTGCAGTTCCCAAGGTAACATTCTTCATGTAAATCTACACAATGTCATTTTAAGTCTGCAGACAAAGACCTGCAAAACATTGCTATTGCCCCTAATGAAGGCTCTGGCTGTTGAAGTGTATGAACCTACTTCAGACTTAAACACCGTTAGCCTTCAGGTTGACTGAGACCTCCCTGTTCCTCAGGCAGCTGCCTTGTAATTAAAATTTAAATATTTTAAGGCTTGGGTCTTGTTTTGAATATTAAAACATCAGTTCTAGAGGGAAACAGCTCACACTGAGTTAAAAGCAAGAGGAGAGTACTTACTAATTGACCTGGCAAGCATGTTGGGTACCACTAATGTTGGGCATGGAGCCGTCAGCAGGAAAGCAAACAATGGAGGTACCCAACAGGAAAGACAGGCATAGCCCCTGGACCCACAGATATTGCTTAAATTAGTTTCCTGGTAAGAGAACTCATTAGAACGCTAGTCAAAAATCAGCCATGAAGTTGCAAATTAACACCCTCACCCCCTCAATCCAGAAAGCTAGGACATCTCTGCTTTTAGGGAACTCACCACCTCCTTAGCTTGCCAGAAACACTAGGTGGCTTTCAGAGTCCCCTTTTCTCCTTCCATCCCCCTTTCTTATGAGGAAAAAGCAGCCCAACATAAACCAGAGCCTGAGGTACAGAGTACTCTATTCCAGAACATTGTCCCTTCCCTCCACCACAATTCCTTCTTTCAGAGATTCTAAGAAGTAAAAAGGATGCCTCTTGGCTAAAACAGTGGACTAAAAGATAAAGGGATTCAGAATTCTATTTCTGCCACAGAATCCCTTTGTATCCCTTAGAAAGATGCTACGACTTAATGAGATCTTTTTAGGAGAGACCCACTGGGCAGTACTTACAGACCTCAATGCTTCGCTAAGTGAGCAAGTTTATAAAGCCAACATCATTTTGCCAGTTTCTAGCTTTAATCAGTTATGACAAGTTGCAGTCTACCAATATAATCTGTAAAAATATAAATTTGCTGGATGCTCCAGTTCTATTTCTACCCTTTCTGCACACTTTGCTCTCCCTCTAAAAACTGATATTAGCCCACTTAGCTTTTCAAAATGTTAATGCTCATCCCAAAATTAGGTATCCCTGCTTTAATCATTATCACCACAACAGGCAGTTTTTCAGTTCTCAGCAAGATAAGTTGTACAATTCCTTAAATTAGGAGACATTCTTTAAACCACCAGAGGAAGCCATCCAATGCTTAAAAAAAAAAAAAAAAAAAAAAAAAAAAAATCACTGACAAGCTAGTATTATGTTTTCTTCTATCAGCTCTTAATAATAAACACACTAAAGAAAAGGATTCCACTCCAAATAAGTCTCATTTTGTCAGAACCAAAACTACAACCTTAAAAGGGACCAGAATAGTTACATCTATAAAGTTAAGTAAATCTCTGTCTAATCATACGTCTTAGATAGTCAGTTAGAGACATACCTCTTAAGGCAAGGTAACCAGAATGGAGGTCATAAAAATTCCTGGATTGCTGTATTTTTTTTAAGCACTCGTTGATATACCCCTATGGTATTAGGCCTGCTTCATAGAATCATAGAAGTAGGGAAATAGGGTTAGAAGGGACCTTGTAGATCTTCAAGTCTGACCCCCTGCCTGGGCAAGAGAAAAAAAACTGGGCTTTGAGTGTGGGCACACAGACATGTCTAACGTACATAGAGGATTCTGGTACGGCAGTGGCCAGGCAGGGAGAGGCCTGAGCCTGTGGTTATCTCCTCACACCTAATGCACGCTTCAAAAAGATTTTGCAGCACCCCAGGATGCCCCAGCATGCACAATAGTCATGAGTACGCTGCCTGAACTAAGTCTGATAATTATGTTAAAAAAGCAGTACAACAACCTATTTAAGTTATCCCTACAAGCAGTTCTCCCACCCACCTGGCAGAAAAGTTCTTTTGGGGGCTTCCATGAGACATTTTCCACTCCAAACCAAGTTTCCTGCCTTGTTTTATGTTCAGAAGTACAAAAACACTCAGCAAGATGCTCTTTGATAAATTTGTCACAGAAAAATTAGCTCCTATCACTGGTGTAAGATTAATATAATATATTTTCCCATAAGTAGGCTTCTGGCTCCCTCCTGTCACTCCCACTGTAAAGTCCTGATGCACTTTTAATCCTTAACCCCATTAAGTCAACAGCCTAATTACAGATTTTAGAAACATTGAAGGAGAAAAAAGTTTAGGGAAACACTTGTAAATGTGCATAAGCTAGAAAAACTGGTAGATAATAATTTGACAGAATATATGAAGTGCACAGAGAAATTGTACCATTTGTCTGCAGTGTCCCATTACAAATGGCTTTTGTCTAAAATGCAGGGGGTTTTTCCAGCAACATTTAGTGGTAGGTATTTCAATCCTGTGTGCACGGGCTCCGAGGCTGTGGGAACCATTCTTAGTTTTCATTACATTTTCTGCTTCCCAGTGTCTTACCCAAAAGCTTGCTAAGAATTTTTCTAACTACTTGAGTTGATCTAATAAGAGATGTCAGATTTATGCAAAGAACCTTGCCTGCCATTTTCTGCAAACGGCATTTCCAATGCCATGTGGCCACGTCCATGCTGGTTAAGGCCAAAATGTTTTAGAGCACTGATAAAATATTCCTATGGTTTGCTTTAATTCAGTTTAGCCAGAGCACATCTAAACATGGTTCCCTAAAGACCAGTGGGGACACAGCTTTTACAAAGTTATCCCTGAAAGAGGCATGGATTGGAACTTTATGTTCTGTATGACACCAGAAGATGTTCAAATATTGACTACTTTGCAGCCTTGCATTCTAACATGCTAATTTAGGTCTCAGATAAAGTTTTCAAAAGCACTTAAGTAACTTAAAAAAAAAAAAAAAAAATCAAAAAAGTGTCTCCAAGTGCCTAGATTTCAGTCAATGGGACTAAAACCCTTTTGAAAAATTGTACTTGTATACATTAGTTACATACCCCAATATCAGCCATTGGTATCTTGCCACTGATAAAACTCCCCAAGAACTCTAGCATAGACTGCTGCTTATAATTCACTACTACTAAACAGCAGTTTTGACTTGTTTACACCACCATATTTATATCAGTACAGCTGCACCGATAGCTGCAATGAGCAGCACATACTCAGTGCAGACACCACTCAGAAGCAAGACTCAAAAATCCTGGGCAGAATTCAGCGCCTGAGGGTCAGGGGAAAGTTCATATGCCTTTTGAAGCTACAACTAATCTGTGGCCAACTGATGCAACAGCGTTAGCTTTCTTGACAGATGCTACAAGTTCTCTCATCCATGAATGCTACCATGGTCCTTCATGTTTCCCTTCCCCCACCCCCCCTCCAAAAAAAGCCATCCATAGTTCAGGTGCAGAAAAACAGTTGAGAAAATAGTTTGTAACTTCCATAGCCATTGATCTTCACATTTCTAAGGCAGTTTTTCTCCCCCATCTCCAAAACAGTTATTACTGAACAGATAAGTTAGCAGAATGAGTTAGGTATGGCTTTTATATGCACCCTGGACTCTATCTAACAGGAAATGGCATCAATGAAGCAATCCTTTTTGCAAAGCTATTCTGGACTGAGGAAAGACTTTTCAGTTATTTGCGACAAAAAAAAATAGAACAAAATTTTGTACTACTGGTTTGTGTGGCCTGCTTATACATGGAAGATGATCACCCATTAGTAAAATTGTTCTCTTATTTAGAGAGAAAAGAAAAACAAACAAACAAACCAACCAACCAACCACAAAACACACACTCAAAAACACTGAAGGAAAAAAAACAAAACAAAAAAAAAAAAAAAACCTTACCTCCAATGCCAGGGCAGTCTTGTCATAAGCACATGGTACTCTTTTTTGAATAGCTTTGGCATAGACTGGTCCATTCTGTGTTGATGGCAGAGGGTTGATCACTGCTCCAGGAGTACCGGATACAGAGGGAAGGGGAGTTGTGGTCTGAGGCTGAGCATAAGCATGGGCAGGTTCTGGAATACCATAACTGTTGGAATTCCTGTTCCCATGCTTCCCATGTGGGGAAGACCTGACTAGCTTCTCTACGTAAGGAACAGGGATCATCCCAACACGGCCATCCTTGTTTCTGGCACTCCACCATTGTTCTTCAGGCTTCTCTACAATTACCAGTATCTCACCCTTTTTAAATGGAAGATCTTCAGCATCATTCCCAGGGAAGTCATAGAGAGTCCGAACATATTCCACATTTTCCTCTGCAGTGGGCATAGTAGGGGCTGTTCCAGATCCCATTGGTGGACTTGGATACCTGAACATAAAACAAACAAATTAAACAAACAAAGTGAAGTTAGTATCACAAGTAGGTATTTATGTTGGGTACCGCTAAGTCCACTTTACCATTTCCTCCAGAAATTCTTAATTCAAAACTGAAGATGACAGAGATGCTAAAATTCAGCTGTCAAATTTATAACCATTTACTTGAAGTACTGTACAAAGCAACTACCCACAGAGACTATTCTCCCAAGAACCCATTTAAAAAGTTACCACAAATATGCTCATTACAGTTAGAGGGAACTAGGAGAAGGATACAAAAAGTTCTCTTCCAGATGGACTCCAAGTCAGGTACTTTGTAGTGCTTCAAATCAAGGCAATCCACATGCTACCAGTTTAAGTTAATAAATGTCCCAATGCACAGAAAACATAGAAGCCACTTCAACAATTAAGTAGACAACCATTATTTATAAAAACAACAGCCCCCCACTCCAAAAAAACAACAACAAAAAAAAACATATTGGGAAATACTTGCAGATTTAAAAGGAGATGAATTACAATTCTCTGTACTGAAGTGGCTCGGGTAGCTGAGAAACCCTAGATCTCCAGTTGTCCAGAGAAAGTAACCCAAGACCCTCAGCATCCTTTCCTTATTTTACATATCCAAATCTCTGCAGTAGAAGGCTTATAAAAAAAAACCAAAAAAAAAAACCCCTACTCTTCCATGGCAAGGGTGTAGTACTCTGGGCAGATACGGTCATCTAATGCCCATTTCCATAGAATTTAAAATCCCCATTTAAAAGTAAAGTTTCTAACCTACACAGCTGCACAATCCAATGTTATCTTTTTGATTAAAGAAACTAGTTCCTCTGCTGCTGTGAACTTTGCTTAGCAAAAGTGATGCTAAGTGATGCAGGCCCTTACACAGCACTAAAACAGTCAATAATCATGCCGGTTTAATATTAGAGGCAGTCTACGTACTACTATTTAAGCAAGAACTGGACAGAAATAAACAAGGCACTATGACTTCTCAGGAAGGAGGATGAGACAGACAGAGAGAAAAGTTGGGAAACTGCTCTTCTAACAGCCTGAAAACTCTTGTGGGTTGTGGAAATTGCAAAAGACAACACCCAAGCATAGCTACCGTTTTAACTGACCTCACTGCACTTGTATTTCAGAAACAGCAACAGAAGTTGTATTAAATAACCAATCCCCTGTAGTCTGCGTGAATTTGTCTCACAGCAGAGTCCTACTAAAGTATGCCTTAGTGCTATAAAACTGAGTGAGAAATGTAACTGAAGGGTAAATAGTACTTTTGTGTTTACAGCAGGGGTGTCAAACTCATTTGTGAGGCTGATGACTGACAGAGGGCCAGTCTACAGGCCAGACTAGACCCACAGACTGGCCTCACATTCCAGATCTGGCATGAGCACAATATGCAGCACACAGGGTCATCCTGCATACCCGGCATGCTGCCTATGGGTGACTGAGACCCAGGGGTAGCAGCAGGGGCTGGATAATACACCTCTGTGGGCTGGATTTTGACCACAGGCCATACCTTGGACACATCCCCACCCCTGATTTACAGTACATTCATTCACTTACTATCCATCTTCATATTCACTTTTTCTGACAATAATTCACAATTACAGCTCACCAAAATGCCTCTTCAGTGCTTTGCCCGCCACTAATCCAACATGACTTGAGGAAATTACTTGGGAAGTACAACTGTAAATGAGACAGGATTTACCAGTGTGAGTTAAACAACACGCTAAGAAACCCTGTGGCTGGTACTTTGGTGCTTTTGTGTTTGCATCTTCACTGCTCCTATACCCATATAAAAAGCACAAATCTAGTTATCATGAAAAATATATTACATAGTGGACAAGTTTAATGCTGGCTGAAAGCAAAGAGCAACCAAAAGAGGGCACAGAGGCAGTTGCCATGATGGACAGAAACTCTTGGCCAATTCAAAATAAGGTTACTGATAAATAGATGATTCTGAAATGTTTACTGAAGTAAACAGTGTCAGCTCTTGTAAAGAAAAATGCTACTGTACATCAGATGTTTATGCCGCTAACGGTCCATCACTCGTTATACAACAAGTAGTCTTGCATTACGCATAACACCCTTTTCTACCCAACCAAGGTCTTGGAGTGAGTTACTTCACTGAAGAGAAGAGCCAGTGGATAACATATTCTTTAATATTTATTATATCTTGAACTCTTCCTTCCAGAATGTGGCCTCTTTCTAGGAAGACTTTAGACCCTAACCAAGTCACTGCATTTCTAATCTTTAATACAAAGATTCACAGTAAAGATTTAGACAGCTGTGGGTACAATATGATTTTTTCTTGTAATGAGTCCAAACTGCAGTATTGCAATAGTTACCAGGAAGCTTAGCAGTTCAACATAACTGACAATCCAACTCTTTTTGTAGGAAGAGGGATTTACTTCTATGGTACTTCTGCCTGCTTATCAATATAATTGAAGCAAATCCACCTAAACACAATTTGAGACCTCCAAACAGATACCAAATACACATTTGTCTGGATCAAGTCCGGTAGGATCAAAAAATAGCAAATGGGTTAAAAGAAGATCCAGTCACAGAACAGACCCAACCAGCAACCAAAGGTAAGTGAAGACTGCAAAGGAACGTCACCAACAAGCCACATTCCTCCACTGACAAACTTGTACAGAAATGCTGGACGTCTCCATCCAACTGCTCCTGCAGCTGTGTAGGAGCATCAGGGAACATCCAGTCCAGGCGTCTTCCTGCCAAAGCACAGTCGTTACCTATACACCATTTTTCCAAAGTTTTAAGCAATGACATTTCTACCACATTCCTCGGAGAACTGCTTCATTGCTTGGTATCTCGACCAAGAAGCTTTTCCTGACAGCTCCAAGCTCTGCTCCTTCTTCAGGCACTTATTTTTGTCCAAAAGAGTATCTGACCCTTAACAATTAAAGGCAAAGCTAAATTTGGGTCCAAATCTGATTAAGAATCAATTTAGGTGAATAGGAGTAGAAGTCTTGAGGAGATGCAAATGGTGAGAATTTTAAACTGCTCAAATAGAGGAAGGAAGCCAAAACCCCATTTTAAAAAAAAAGCAGCACTTGGCCTATCAATATTTGCTTCTATGTTTCCTTATGATTCAGCTGTACAGGTCTGTACTGGATGCAAAAAGCTGGGAACTGCCTCACACATCAGGGCAAGCACTAGCTGACCAGTCACACTAGCACAGCTGGGGGGGGCGGGGGGGGGGTGTCACATCAACATGGGCCTGCAGCAAATGCCACCCCCCCAAACAAAATCAATCTTTTCCAGGCCTAAGCCACAGGCGGGGGGGGGGTTTGCACATGTTCAGATACAGAGCCCTTCCATACTAC
Organism: Crocodylus siamensis; assembly: GCF_052110815.1. Taxonomy (NCBI): domain Eukaryota; kingdom Metazoa; phylum Chordata; order Crocodylia; family Crocodylidae; genus Crocodylus; species Crocodylus siamensis. Next base: position 57,270,508 of record NC_143403.1, on the reverse strand, counting down.
AGGGTCAGACAGACAAGGCATGTCCTTCAACCCCCCACCACAGGGAGGTTCGGCTTTTAAACTCATGAAAAACACAGGCCAAGGACCATGAAGCCACCACCTAAAACACCTCTGCCAGGCAGGGTTGCCAACCCTCCAGGACTGCCTTGGACTCTCCAGGAATTAAGATATAATCTCCAGGAGACTGTGGAGAGTCACCTGGGGGGTGATAAATGATAAGGCGCTCATTAACATAAACATTAAAACGCTGAATCCGATTTATGCAGCAGACTAGGGGGTTAAAATGTAAGCTGGTAAAATTCGCCTTCCCAAGTACACCAGATCAGTTATGAATGTCATTACATCATGTGATGAGTCAAGCAGGGCTGCCCACCGCACTGCCGGGGCTTAAAACCGCCCCGAAAGGCACAGGCAGGAGAGGAGGGCAGCAGGGTTAAGCCCGCGCTGCCTGGGCCAGGCCCGTGACCAAGAGGCAGCGCCCAGGCCCCGGGCGGAGCAGCTTCCTGCGCCGGCCACGCCCTCCCGACGGCCGGGCCGGGCCGGGCCCGGCCCAAGGCAGGACAGCCCAGCGCGGCCTCACCTGAGCGCACCTGGCGCGGACGGGTCATGCGGGGCGGGGCGGGGCGGGGCGGGGGTCTGTACCTGGGCGCGGGCTCGATGAGGGTGGTGGTGTCCAGGTAGTGGATCTTGTAGAAGTCGAGCAGCGCGGGCAGGTGCTCGAACTCCTGGTCACCGATCTTGAAGCGGCGGTTGGGCAGTGAGTTGATGATGTAGTGCGAGACGCGCGAGTTCTCGGACACGGACAGCACGTAGTCGCCGGGGCAGGTGGACGAGTCCCGCACCAGGAACATGCCGTGGCGCTGCCCCTGCAGCCGCGTCTGCGCCTCGGCCCGCGACACGGGCCCCACGTACCAGCTCGAGCGGTCCGCTGAGTCGAAGCGGGCGGCCGACGACATGGCGGAGGCGGCGGCGGCACTCGCAGGCCAGGCCGAGGGGCGAGCGCGGGCGGGCCCCTGCGTCTCCCTCAGCGGCGGGGCGTGCGCGGCATCCTCCCCTTACTTCCCCTTCCCGCCTCTTCCTTTCCCTTCCCGCCTCGCGCTCCGGCTGCTGCGAGCACTGAGAGCTGGGCTGAGGGGCGCCGGTAGTGCCAGCTCCGGGGCGGGCTGGTGCTTTATCCCGGCGCTCGCTGTCCCCGGAGCCCAGCGCCAAAATGGCGCCTTTCGCGGCCGGGGGGAGGAGGCGCCGCCCCGCGCACGCGCCTTCCGCGGCCGCCGGCCCCTCCCCGCCCGGAGCGCGGGGAGCGGAGGGCCGGGAGGGGCTGGGCCTGGTGCCCCTCGCCGGTCGCCCCGAGGCGCTGCGGCCCGCACCCAGCCCAGGACCATGTGGCAGGGCAGCCCCGGCCGGCGGCCATCTTGTCCGCGGACCCTCCGGCTGGGTGTCCACTCTCCCGGGCCAGCAACACTCGTGGGAGCCGGGGCGGATCGGCCTCCCGGGGAGGGTTGCCGATACTCCAGGAAGGGCCGGCCCCAGGAGCTGAGCGGGGAGGGATGGACACCCCGCGTAAGGCGGCCATCGTAGAGGACGCTCCGGTTGTCTGCTCCTCTGTTGATACGAAACCCGACGCCCTTATGTGCTCTGGTTTTTATGTCTTCTCTTCAAGAGAAAAATAGAGGATATAAAGGCATCTGGTTTCGTATCAGTAGAGGACAGCCAGACCGTCGTCTGTGATGGCCACCCTACCCCCACGTCGCCTGGGGGCCCACGGGAGGGTCGAGGATGCTTGTGGACCGGCGTTTGTTAGGGTCATGTAGCAGGGGGGCACGGGAAACCAGCAGTGGTAAAAGCTGGTAGCCCTGGCAGCGAGGTCCTCTGCTTTGTCATGACCCAGAACATCGCTGTGCCCACACACCTCGGTGGGCTCAAAACCGATAGACCAGGAAGCCCACCCTGAATTTGGGGGTCACGTAATGATTTTTCTGGAGTTCAACTCACGTTTCCTTCAACTTAAGGGGTTGGCGCCCTCGCGAAGAAACATGGCACTGAAACGTCAAAACGGCTCTTTGAATTAAGAACCGGACTGAAGACAAAAAACCTTTCGTTACTAATTGGGCCCTGTTCAGGGTTCGGTCCAGCTTAAATGCTTCATCTCTCTTTCCCTTGTACCCTGTTGCTGCTGATTGTGCTTCCACATTTGACAAGTTTCCCAATGTATTTTGCCCATTCTTTGGCAACTGGTGTAAGCCTAAATATTGTAGGTTGGAAAACATTGGCCAAATGGACCCAACAAAGAAAAACTTAACAAAACAGGGACTTACTTTTAAAACCTTAAATTGTCCAAGAAACAGCTGCACACAACAGCCACATTGTGGTATCAGGGGTCACAATTTTTCTGGCAAAATTAGATAAAATTTTGCTAGTTACTTACGGTACAACTGTCAACTCATAATAAATAGTCCAGCAGGAATCCAAATCTTATTACTGAAACTTTCCTGTCTAATTCATATGACATGGAAATCACATCAAAACCAGAACCTTATTTCAACTACAGTATCCATACCAGCCTTGGTATAAAAGGCTCCCAAAGTACCCCGCTAATTTTACATGTACAGGTATCACTGTGTCAACCACTAAAATACAGTCATCTCACTGGTGGCAAATGACATCTGTAACAGCATACAGTAATATGTACTAACTAAATTGATTAGGCCCAGGTGTGAAGAATACCAATTACAGCTTCATATCTAGACAAAAATATTTCATAGCTCTCTTGGAAAAGTTGCCTAATCATTTTGACTTGGGTTCAACTCCTATTAAGAGTTCACAACTCTAGTTGATTAGATTGTGAAATTCATAACATTGCCTTACACCAATTGAAGCATGGGGTTCAGTCATGTCTGTGTAATTATGGCTGAAATAGGAGACTTGAGACAGCATTTTCATTTTATAATATTTTTAGTTAAAAGCATTGTTGATGTGTTAGTGCTTCTGAGATACTTGATAAAATGCATTATACACACAACTCTTTTACAGGCACAAAATTAAACCTCACTGAGGTAGAGAGAATGGATATGTCTAAGGCTACAGTGATTCAGTGGCAGAATCAGGGACAGTTAAAAGACAACAGTGAAGAAGTTCCTGTTAATTTCTTACTAATTCATCTTTCACTTTCTAATAAACCAGATCATAGCAAAGGGATGTCATAAGCTAGTTTGAGATTCTATTCCAGTTTTGTCTGGAAATCCCTTTAAGTTAGCAAAACAACTAAAATGTCAAGAGTAAGCAATATTTTATTAGAAAACACACATTGGTCTAGTTGTAATAGGTTTGCTCTGGACAGCTAGCATGGGAACCAGTCTGTAATTTTGTGCTGTATGGAACTGAACTACTTCCTACCTTGCTTTCTTGAGTGAGAATTAAAGAACATCATCTTTTAAACAGAGAAGGATCCAAAAATTCTAGTCCAAAAGGGACTTCTACAAACCTGCATTTTGACTTCCTGCATAGACACAGGCTGCTGGACTTCCCTGAAGTAATTCCTGCTTCTAGTTCAATAACTGTAGCTGAATTAGATCCTGATTTTAACCATTCCCAGTCATGACTTGCTGACAATCATACAACCGGTGAGCTGGGCATGACAACAGGAGAAGAGGGTGGAATGCTTTGTTTTGTTTTGGTAGTGAATATTCAAAATCCTTTGATTGAAAATAAAGATGATGAAAATGGATAAACCAATTTTGAAAGTTGTATTTTTTGGTGATGGGTGTTTTGGAAAAGGGAAATGGCAGGAGCAGTAGTTCTTCTGGAACAAAAGCAGACGCAGCAATAAGCAGTTTTCTCTTCCAAATGTAAAAGCCTGAAAAAGTTCAGTAAATAAGTTCACTAAAATTTGTGCAAATCCAGCAAAAATGCAAACAGCAGGCTGCAAACTGTGTTAAACAGCTATGGCTTCTGCCAAAGTACTGTATAATGTTATGTTGCATATTTGAATATAATAGGGAATCTTCACATTGGACCTCTGCACCCTGATGGTTATGGCAGTACTTTCAGTACAAATACCAGTGGGCTCTGGGCTTGGTACCTCTCCGATTTAAAAGGCATAGTTTAGAAATGTCTAGTACCTGTTTGTTAAAGCAATGCAAATAGAATGAGGAAGTCAGAAAAGATTGTAGTCATAGAAGCAATTTAGCTTATGTAATACCAAGGGTCCCAACTACTGTATGGACCATGCTTTTCTCAGAGTCTTTAAAAATGCTTTTACTAAGTCATCTCTTCACTTCTTGAACCTTGTCATTGGCTTCCTCTTCCTGCATTAGGTTTGACCTCCTTATTCTCACCTTCAAGATACAATCTGGTTCTTACCCACATCTGTGCTTTTTTCACTTACTTCACTGCTCCCTTCATACTTTTCATCCAACTCTGGGCTTGAAGCATTCTATCATACCATTTCCTGCATCTGAACCAGATTGCCTTCCTTTTGTTGACAGCAATACCCAGTTCTGCCCCCTTCAAATCTCTCTTCAGTGACTCCCTTCTTTCCCATCTCAAACTATTACTTTTAAATCATCCCTGTTCTAAATCCACTGCCTTCCATTTTGAGGAAAGCACATTATAGCACACCATGGGTTTGGGCTCTCTTAACTGTAACATTTTCTAAGGGTTTACAAGGTGCTTTGTGCTAAATGGAGCTTTGTGTCCAGATTGTAAATGCATAGGAACAATCACCTCTCTAATTCTGTATTTTCACTCTGTAGTTAGGGGTAAGTGAAGCTCTGTCCTTAGCAGTTAGAGCCTGCAGCCTATGTTCTTCCTGTCTTTACAGTTATTGCAGCAAAAGTGGATTTCCTGACATTTTGAGATGTCCTTAGTAAATAAGCGGAAAAATATATATGGGTTCAATGATGAGACTTCTGCATATTGATCATCATTACTGTTCTGGACAATATTACAGGAAAGTAGATAAACAATTGAATAAACTCAATTATTGACCTTCCTAATATATCAGTAAGATGAACTTCTCAGTGTTTAATTACATGTTCTGAACAGAATAAAATACTTATACTTTATTGGTTGAAGCTCTTCCACAGGTTTGTTTTCCGATTTCTAGAACCTTTTGTACTATGCCATTGTCATCCAGAACTCCCTGAAAAATAAGAACACAAGGCTGACATGTTCAGGAAATCATAGGAATTAAATTAAAATCACTGAAAACTGGGTTAAAACTGAAATACAGTAGAACCCTTACTAGGGCATGCTTTTCTTTCAGAAAGTGCAAGTCTTATTTGAGCTTGTAAAGGCAAGGCCCTCAAAAAAAGTCTCTCTTTAGAGATCATACCATCTGTGATTACTGAACACATCAACCTGTACCATTTCCTGCAATTTATTTCTGGGAAGGATGTTTTTTCCCCAGTAAACAAGAACTACAAAGGGCTTACCATTGCATGTAATGTGTTTCCAGCTTAACGCTAAGACATTTTATTATGAAACACATGCATTTGAAAAAAATCCACTTACAACTGAAGTGAGCCATTCCTAACCAGCTTGCCTGAAAGTACATTAAAGTTCTGTGTTACTTACTAAAGCAAATGTGCAGATAGATGAGTCATACACCATGACTTTAGAACACACTGTTCGTATCTTAAAAAGGAATTGTTTGGGGCCATAGTCGTGTATGTTTTTGCCTAAAGAAAATGTACAACTGTTTTCTTTAGAACAGACATTTTCAGAGGAACCTAGCAGTATTATGTCATACCATCAATTAAAACAATGGCTGAATACAACACTTGTTAACGCATTTGCAGTGCTTTAGGGGAAACATTTGAGGTCTAAATTTTATTTCCCATAGAAAGCAAAGGCCTGAAGTAGAAACTTTATCTTGGATGCTGAGAGACACACTATCAGTCCTCAGCATTAAATAATACCATCACAGTATCCAGTGTTTATTTAAACAAAAAAAAGTCTCAGGCACTGGCTAACATCTAAATGTCAAAACTCCAACACAGGGAAGGTAATGCAGGAACAGGAAGAAATTAAAAAGCAAAATGTTTTTACCATCTGTTTCTCTGGCTTGCTTAAGAAGAACAGTATACCAGTTGCCCTACCTTGAACTCTCTTATGTAATCCAAGAATTGGCCTGAAGGCCCAGTTATTTGCAATACTGTGCAATACCCTCTAGTGGCATGTATAGGAAAAGAAAACACTATGGCTCCATGAGCAGAACAAAGAATCATTCCACTGCTTAACCCCTTTCTCTCTTGAAACTAGAGACAGCATCACCTAAAAAGCATGTATAAAGAATACTATTCATCTTTGCTAGTAATGGTCTTCCAACCAATTAAAATAGATAAAACACAGGTGCACAGTAAACATTACAACTAAGATCCACATTTAATTAAGTCCCTGTTTTTGTTAAAAACATTTTCTTATGCGAAATATAAATAGTCATAATTCCTCAAAATACCAGTACAAGAAAGTGTATTTTAAGACTGTGTTCTAGAAAGTCCTTCCCTGAAGTGGTTCATTTGTGTGATTTTCCTGGGTTTCTTTCTACAGCTTATACAATTTGGTTAGCTGGATATTAGGCCTGTGCAAAGTGGCAAGTATTTGATTTGGATTTGTCCGATTTGCAGGGACAGTGATTCAATTCAGTGATTTGAGTCTCTGTCCTGATTCAATTAATCCGAATTGGATTTGAAGATTTAGCACTAATTCAAAGGTTCGGCCATAGACTAAACAGGCAGCAGTCCTCACCACGCTGGACACAGCTGCCTCCAGCTGTTAAGTCTGTTGTGGTGGGCAGAGGGGGAAGGGAAGGGGCATGGGGGGGAGCAGATCAACACCCCAACAGCAAGGGAGGGATTGGGGCTGGAACAAGCAATCCAGCCAGAGCAGGGGGGTGCGGGACATGAGAAGGGGGGCTCCTGCCACTGCACTGCCGTGCACCACTGGTCCAGAAGCTGCTCTTCTGGTGGTTTCTCCAGCAGCTCTCATTGCTGGTCCAGGAGGGCATGGGAGTGGGTGCGCACTCCCTGATCTGCACGGGGCAGGCTAGGCTGGCCTGTGCTCCTGACGGGCGGTAGAAGGCACTAGGAGTGGGGGCTATGTCTTTTGCTGTACTGCTTGCTTTCACCACCCTGCACTGGATAGTAAATTCCAGCAGGCGATGATCACGGCTGAGTACCCGCAGACCTCTCACCAGGTTGTCATTTGTGGCAAGGACCAAGTCCAGCAAGGCATTTCCTGTGGTGGAACTATGCACCTCCTGGTTTAGGTGGAGGTCCTGTAACTTGGCCAGAAACCTCTGTGAGCGGTCAGACCTGGCTGACTGCTCCTCCCAGCAGATGTCTGGGTAGTTTAGGTCACCCATGACAACCATATCCCTTGACTTTACAGCCTCCGTGAGCTGACCTGAGAATTCCAGGTCCAGTTCATCCCCCTGGTGAGGCGGTCTGTAGTAGACGCCCACTATCAAGTCTCTTTCCACACAACCCCCTTGCACTCTTACCCAGAGCACCTCAGTTTGCCCCTCCTCTGACCCCATCCTGATCATCAAGCATGTGTATTGCTCTTTCATTTAGAGTGCTACACCCCTCCCCCTCACCTTTTTCCCTGCTCTGTCTCACCTGTACAGCCTGTAACCCTCGATGTCCACTGCCCAGTTGTGGGTAGAATCCCACCAGGTTTCCGTGAGCCCCACTAGGTCTGGGTTTTTGCTACCTAGCAGGAGGGCGAGTTCCTCCTGCTTATTCCCCATGCTTCGAGCATTTGTGTAGAGGCATTTGAGGCCTCCTGTAGGTGCACGTGCTGCCCCCTTATTCCTAAGCCTGTCTTGGCCCCTGTCACTTACCTGGGTACTACCTACATGAGCCCCCTGGCTTGACAGCGAAGTGTCCTCATGTTCCTCCACGACTTTAAAGGTCTTATGTTGCAGAAACTGCTAGTCAGAAAGGAATGGTTATGCAACATTTATTCCCAGCCCTTATGGTCCAGCATTACTTTCCTGGCACTCATTTCTTGGACCTTGAACCATTGTGACTTTCAATCCCTTCAGATATCCTTGTTGGCTTTTTTCTTATACTACTGCAAAACAATTTCTGCTCCCGTTTTTATTTTCCATTACCTAGTGTCTTTTTTAATGTAAGTGTTGGGTCATATTTTTTACTAATGTAAGCTCATTTACATTAAAAAAGACACTAGGTAATGAATTAATCTGGTCCACCAAGTTTTAGATTCCCACATTTTGATCAAAGAATAGAGACATTAACCAAAGGAAAAATAAAAACTTCCCACAAGAATTTATTATTTTACTTGTGAACAAATGTTGGTTGTAAAAGTCCAACTGAATTAAAAGTTCATCATAATCAGTACAGAGATTTTCTAAAAGTCTTTCAACTTGTTGATAAAACCTGAAGTACACACATTCAGAAGTGGGTGTCAGATCACAGTTTTTAAACCTATTATGAAGATACCTGCATGCCCAGAGGTGAAGAGGATTCAGGTTTCTTCCTAGTGCTGCTGCTACAACATTTATTCTTGCTGCATGACCTTACACAGCAAACTGACAACTGGCCCAGGACAGAGACACTAGGTTTCATCTTCTTGTGTTAAGCTGGCCATTAGATTTAAGCTGAGAGGATCATACAAAGGAACCATGCTGAAAATGTGAAGAGAAGGAGTACCAACACGAGTCTGCTATGTCTTTTTCTGCTCATTCTGTGTCTTGAGAAGAGTCTCTCTCAAAAGGACAAAAACCTTGGTATTGTAATTCTTTGACTGTTTTCACACTACTGCTTGGGGGCAAAATAGAGAAGACTGATTGCAGAAGGCATTTTGCTCAGAACATTTCTTTTAAGTTTTCAAATGTTTAACACTGACTGAATGTATGTCATATGAAAGATATAAATAACTTTCTACACATTTTCCCTAAATTTTACTTTTCTTGCCTCCCTGCAAAAATGTTTGAGTTCCTTAATCTTCACTTGAATTGTCAAATTCCTCCCAGTCAGACACATTCATAACTTCGGAAGCAAAGTCTGGATGATGTTGTAGTCTGTCTGCATACCATTCTGGGGTCGACTTTTCTGCATCCATTAAAATAGCTCTAGGCAGAGTGAGGACACAGGCAGCCATTCCAGAAATATCCTCTTCCAGCTGAGGGCCTTCTTCCCAGCAGTCTCTCTCTGCATCATAAATATGGACATAGTCCATACGAATCCCTCGATTGTGGGACCTGCCCCCCAAGACATAGATTCTGTTGTCTAAGATGGCAATTCCCGGTTCTCCATGTCCTGCAGGGAGACGGCGTACGTTTGCCCACTGATCAGTGCAGGGATTGTAGCAGGCTACCTGTTGGAAAACAGATTCTACATATTAACAGACATCTTGCCATATCATGGGGTGCCTTTGCTACATCAGTCATGGCATCTTCTGTCTTTTGAGATACATTCAGTACTAGAACACAGTGTAGCAGGCTAAAACAGATGAAATGCAAAAAAGAAAAGCCTACCTAGTGCTTGTCCAATGCCATCACGGTGGTTACTGCTCCAAGTCACTTAAAAACAAGTTACCCAGAAGCTGAGGAGCTTGGAAGGAATGTATAAGACATATGCAGGCATTCACATACAAGTATGCACACACACACACAGAGGACAAAATGGGCCATAACCTACAGAAGAAATGGTGTTACAATGAAACCAACTAGACAGAAGTTGTAAGTCGCTTCTCTGAAGCGTGGGAGAGGTGTTTCCAATCGTGTATAAATACATGGAATGGGCTAATATGATTTTTTAACAACTTTTTTTGTTACCAAACACTTTCATTTGACTAGATTTAGTTCTGCCCTCATCATAAAGTGCATTCCATAGACAGTGAATAAAAGATAATGTTTGCTTCTTCCCTGTTACCCTTCCACAATGTCATAGCCTGAAACACATCAAAAGAATTCTCATAAATGTCACAACAGCCTTCATTTATAGTCAGTTTTTAAATTTAATTTACAGAGAATACTGTATTCTACCCTGTATCATCCAAGCTTCAGTACAAATATATATGTATTCCTAGTCTTTCTGTTTTCAAAGAAAACATTAGGAAGATGAACTAAGTGTAACTGATCCAGCATTGTCTTTCCAAATCTACAGATAAGGTAAGGAACCAAGTCCTCATTGATTGTGGCAGGAATATCCAACAAACCTGATTCTGCCAATTCCATATCTCATTGGGTGCTAAAACCCAATCACCTGTTAGCCAACTGTAAACACCTCCAGCTTATCCCCAACAGCTCTATCCTGCTGTTACACATTCCTTATACAAAAGTCCTTGACATGTCAAAAATGAAAGTGTCAAGACAGTGGAGAAAGAATTAAATTTATGGGCCATCTTTGGGTATTTTACATACTCAGCCAGATATTACCCACCTAGCACTGATTAAAACAAGCAAACAAAACCTGATATGAAGCCCAAGAACTAGTGTTTTAAGGTTGTAGGGGTCAGAGAGAATACACATAAGGGAGCAAACAGTAAGTAAAGCCCTGCAAATTTCAATGGTTACATGGAGTGGAATTAGAAGTAACTGCAGGCCAGACAGCTGCACATCAGTGAGATAAATGGACTGTGGCAAAATGCAAAAGTTGTGCATGTAGGCAGAAAAGAGACGAGCACAATAATTTACCTCGTGAACATCTCTCCTATAGCCAGAATCATTGTTGCTGCCTCCAATTACATACAGCTTTCCCAGAAGTGCAGCCATCCCATGCCAGGCCCGTCTCACTGGACCATCTGCTAAGGTGTCCCAGCGGTCAGCCTCTGGATCATAACAGTGCAGCTCCTTCAAGTAATCCTCTGCTCTTCTTCCACAGGTAATGTACATTTTCCCATCCAATGTTGCTCCAGCATGTGCATATACCTGAATCATTACAAGGAAAATCAAGGGCAAGTTTTCTCTATTTTCTCCCACTTCAAGTATAGCATATACCCCTCCTTTCAATACAAGACATCAGAGCTGTTATATCTTTCAGATTACTCAGACACTAACATTTAGAAGGATTTCTTTGTAGGTAATGATTCCATAAATGTGAGATTCAATTCTGTAACTAATATAGAGTAAAATTTCTGACTCCTCCAGAGCTGCAGTGGCTTCAGGTGTCTTATCATTCCTTAACTAGAAGCTCTTCCATACTACCACTTTCCTACTTTGCTTATCCCAAAGCCCTTGTGTGGAAGTTAAAACTTGTATAGAAGCTTTTGCTTCCTTACTGAGAAGGCAGGCAGAATAGCCTAGCAGCCATAAATTCTAAGTCACAAGTGATCCGTCCTTTCTGTGACACCCACATCCCTGGCTGAATTATAATCTCCTGAGGGCACAGGAATAAACCATCCCAATGTGCAGAAAGAATAGCAAATATGGCAGGTTACCAGTTTGGCTTAGCAGAGAACTCTCTGGTAAGCTCAAACACAAAAAAGAAGCTTACAAGAAGTGGAAGCTTGGATAGATGACTAGGGAGGAGTATAAGAATATTATTCAGTGATGAAATAAGGAAAGCCAAAGCCAATTGAATCTGCAGCTAGCAAGGGACATGAAAGGTAGCAAGAAGGGTTTTTACAAGTATGTCAGCAACAAGAGGAAGGTCAGGGAAAGTGTGGGTCCCTTACTGAATGGGGGAGGTACCCTAGTGACAGATGATGAAGAAAAGGCTGAAGTACTCAATGCTTTTTTTACCTTGATCTTCACAGGCAAGGTCAGATCCCAAACTCCTGCACCTGGCAGCACAGTTTGGGGAGAAGGTGAGCAGCCCTCAGTAGTGAAAGAACAGGTTAGGGACTATTAAAAAAAAGCTGGACATGTACAGGTCCATGGGGCCAATGCATCCAAGAGTGCTGAAGGAGTTGGATGGTGTGTTTGCAGAGTCACTGGCCAGTATTTTTGAAAACTCGTGGTGATCAGGGGAGGTCCTGGACGATTAGAAAAGGACAATTATATTGCCCATCTTTAAGAAAGAGAAGAAGGAGGATCTAGGGAACTACAGACCAGTCAGCCTTGCGTCAATCCCCAGAAAAATCAGACAGCCAGGTCCTTAAGGAATCCATTTCTAAGCACTTGGAGAAGAAAAAAGTGATTAGACACAGTCAGCATGGATTCACCAAGGGCAAGTCATGGTTGACCAACCCGACTGCCTTCTATGATGAGATGACTGGATCTGGATGCGGGGAGAGCAGTGGATAGGATATACCTTGAGATAGCAGTTACAGTTACATGTTACAGTCTCCCACAGCATTCTTGCAAGCAAGTTAAGGAAGTATGGGTTGGATGAATGGACTGTAAGGTGGACAGAAAGCTTGCTGGATCATCAGGTTTAAAGGGTAGTAATCACTGGCTTGAGGTCTAGTTGACAGCTGGTATCAAATGGAGCGCCCCAGGGGTCAATCTTGAGTCCGGTTTTGTTCAGTATCTTCATTAACAATCTGGAAGATGGGATGGATTGCATCCTAAACAAGTTTGTGGATGACACCAAGCTGGGGGGTGGGGGGAGTAGTAGATATACTGAGGGGTAGGGCCTAGACAAATTGGAGGATTGGGTCAAAAGAAATCTCATGAGGTTCAACAAGGACAAATGCAAAGTCCTGAACTTGGGATGGAACAATCCCATATACTGCTACAGGCTGGGGACCAACTGGTGAAGCAGCTCTGTAGAAAAGGACAAGGCGGTTACTGTGGACAATAAGCCGAACATGAGCCAACAGTGTGCTCTTGTTGCCAAGAAGGCTAAAAGCATGCTGGGCTACCTTAGTAGGAGCACTGCAAGGAGATCAAGGAAAGTGATTTTTGCCCTCTATTCTGCACTGGTGAGGCCACATCTGGAGTACTGTGTTGTTTTGGGCCTCCCCCTACAGAAAGGATGTGGACAAGGTGGAGGGAGTCCAGTGGAGGGCAACGAAAATGGTGAGAGGGGTTGGGAGACATGGCTTAGGAGGGTGTGAAGGAATTGGACTTATTTCATTGCAGAAGAGAAGACTGAGGGGGTGGATTTTAATAGCAGCCTTTAACTACCTGAAGGAGGGTTCCAAAGAGGATGGAGCTGGACTGTTCTCAGTGGTGGCAAATGACAGAACAAGGGGCAATGGTCTCAAGTTGCACAAGAGTTTAGGTTGGACATTAGGAAAAACTCTCACTAGGAGCGTGATGAAACACTGGAACAGGTTACCTAGAGAAGTGGTGGAATCTCCAGCTTTGGTGGTTTTTAAGGCCTGGCTTGACAAAGCCCTGGCTGGAATTATCTAGTTGGGGATGGTCCTGCTTTGAGCAGCAGGTTGGACTAAATGACCTCCTGAAGTTCCTTCCAACCTTAATTTCCTATCATTCTATGGTCCACTGTAGTTTCCTCTCTGACTGAGTGGCAGGATACATCATGCGAGTCATATGGCTGGGTGTACATCAGGGAAGATGGCCAGCAAGAAACTTGTACTACGAATACCCATGCTGTATTCATTCTGGGAATAAACTGAAGCTATAAAGCAGGCACCTTTCACCAGCAAAAACTCTAATCTTAAGAAATTTTTAAAAATCAATTGTATGCTGCTTTTTTATTGGAGGGACAGAAAAACTGACATCTGAGTTTCAAAATACAGACATTGTTCCTGTTTCTCATATGATTTGGGATTTTTTCCTCTCTACTCATATTAAGAGTTGCCCCCTTGACCTAAAAAGCACCAGTAGCTGATTAAAACTGATGGAGTTGCAAGGGTTCAGTATATTTCAGGATCAAACTCTTTCTTACTTAAGAACTGTTTTCATTGGATAATCTATTTAAATAGAGTCCACTAGCAAAAAAAGACTTATTGTAACACCACAGAATATAATCCCTTCATATGCTGAGTGAAAGGAAAAGAAATGGAACCATAAAACCACTAGATACAAACTACTAACTTTTAATGGAGCTGCCATGGAGGATCATATCTCTGAACCATACCTCACAAAAACTTATACTGGCCTACTTCTAGACTCAGATTTCTCTCTCTGATATAACCAGGAAGTTTACCTAGATCACATAGTAGAGGAGAGGTAGTTTTTCAGTAGGATCAGTTTAGAGACAACACAAGGATGACACAGATGTAGATGCAATGGTATTTCAAAACCTCCTCTTGATATTCTTTGCCCCCCTATTTTTGGCTCACTGTCCTCCACCTGAATATAACAAAATTAAGAGCCATGCCTGAGATAAGCCACAAAAAGTATGTAGGAGAGATCAAAACAAGTATCAGGGAAGTTAATCAATGACCTGGAAGATGGCATAGACTGTACCCTCAGCAAGTCTGCAGATGACACCAAGTTGGGGGGAGTAATAGATATGCTGGAGGGTAGGGCTAGAATTCAGAACGACTTAGACAAATTGGAGGATTGAGCTAGAAGGAATCTCATGAAGTTCAACAAGGACAAGTGCAAAGTTCTGCATTTAGGACAGAACAATCCCATGTACCAGTACAGACTGGGGGCTGATGGGCTGGGCAACAGCTTTGCGGAAAAGGACCTAGAGGTTACAGTAGACAATAAGGTGAATATGAGCCAGCAGTGTGCCTTGTTGCCAAGAAGGTTAATGGCATTCTGGGCTGCACTGGTAGATGTGTTGCCAGTAGGTCAAGGGAAGTGATTATTTCCTTTTATTCAGCACTGGTGAGGCCACATCTGGAGTACTGCGTTCAGTTTTGGACCCCCACTACAAAAAGGATGTGGACAAATTGGAGAGAGTCCAGCAGAGGGCAACAAAAATGGTGAGGGGGGTGGGGGACAAGAGGAAAGAATGAAGGAACTGGGCTTATTTAATCTAGAAAACAGAAGACTGAGGGGAGATTTAATAGCAGCCTTCAACTACCTGAAGGGGGATTCGAAAGAGGATGGTGCTAGACTGTTCTCAGTGGCAGCAGGTGACAGAACAAGGGGCAACAGTCTCAATTTGCAGCAAGCAAAGTTTAGGTTAGGTATTAATTTTCTCACTAGAGGGTAGTAAAACATTGGAGCAGTTTACCCAGAGAGGTGATGGAAGCTCTATCCTTGGAAGCTTTCAAAACCCAGCTAGACAAATCTTTGGCTGGGATGATCTAGTTGGGAACAGTCCTGCTTTGAGCAGGGGGCTGGACTAGATGACCTCCTGAGGTCCCTTCCAGCCCTAACTTTGTATGATTTTATGATTCTAATCAGGGCTTGCTGGCAGATGCATTTCTTACCTTCTTTCTCAGAGGTGTCACATATTCCCAGGTGTTGGTTTTAGGATCGTACCTCTCCACCTCTCTCAGGTCATCATGATAGTCCCGTCCTGCGACAGCATATATGTATTCATCCACAACACAGACACAGAGGTCAGCATGCTCTTGCTGCAGAGATTGGATCTGGAACCATTTGTTGTGTCGTGGGTCATATCTTGCAAAGGAATATGATCAAACTATGTTACCAACACACAGCCAACAAAGAGCAGTGAGACACTGAGACAGTGTCATTGCTGGAACATGGGTCAGCTTCAGGCAGATCAGGACAACAAAACTGTCTTTGCTCAAATTCAGCTCTTTTGTAAGTAGGTGCTGTTCCCATTACAATGACACTTAGCCATGTCAAAGTGTCACTACTGGTTAAGTTTCATTTTATTTTATTTTGCAAAGAGATATTTTAGAAAAAATAAACCAGACTATGAAAGCTCAGTCTTTCCTGTATCTTTGTACCACTGCCACTAAACAAACTGACAATCCTGTTAGTTGGCAGATATTCCATGAGGTAAAATTAGCGTACAGTACCACAAAGACTAAATGAGGGATCTCAAAAAGGGAGGAAAGGTAAGGATGTTTAATACTTCTTTGGTTTGTTCAGAGTAAGAGGGGCCTTAAAATAGCCATTCCAGTAAAACTGTGGAAAACTTAATTACAAGAGAAGTATGAATGAAACCGCTGGGACTGAAAGTCAGGTTGTGTATGAAAGTAAGAACAACTGAACTAAAACTTCAAGAAAATCACTATAATATGGTGAGAAAGGTTTGTAATGCAGATGTTTATCATGTAATAAGCTTAAACAACTAAAGTTAAAAATGATCTTTGCTCTATCCCTCTGGAAATTGAAAAAAAAAGAAATTGGTGCTAGAGAACTATACGTATGAAATCACAATAAGCAACCAACGCTGCAACTTGGCTTAAAATGTTTTTGATAGCAGTGTTCCTTAATTCACTTCCTATTGCTATTACATTTATGAATATTGCTATTTCGAGTTCACTGATGCAAACTACAAGTTTGGGATTTAGCCTCTGTCTAAAAAAAGAAGAAGAGCTGTCTCTTCTGTAGCAGTGCTTAAAAAGCTTCTGCTCCACCAATATTCAGGTAAACAGTAAGAAACCCCATACTTACTTATAATAGCATTTTTTTAATTCAGCGTAAGTATAATCAGTAAGTATAATCCTTATTTTACAGATGAGACAGAAGCTAAGAAAGTTAACCAAACTGCACAAGGTTATTAGTATAAGAGCCAAGATTACCATATAGGAGGCCCTATCTGCCAGTTTTGTGCTCAGAACTCAATATTTTGCCATAACTCAAACTAAGTTTTTGTGTAGTGTTGCGATATTTGCTTTTCTTCTTTTGGCTGATAAGCAAACAATGTGTGCTCAAACAGAAGCTTCCTCTTTTACTATCATCAGGTTGGTCTTCTTTCATCCTTGCCGTTTCTTTCGGTAAGGTCCCACCCACACAGTTCCCAATGTTTCTGGCCAACTATAAAAAGTACTGCAGTGGAGATTTCTTGACCTGAGAGTTGTAACTGGTTGGTAACAGAGAATGGTGTCAGAAATCAACTCTTACCTCCAGCACCTGGACTCTGCTCGAAAACCTCGTACATTATTATCTCCTCCAATTAAATATACAAAGTTGTTGAGAACAGCAATCCCTTGGTTGGACATCCTGGGGGCTAATGCAGCAGAAAAGTGCTTCCACTCTCCCAACAAAGGGTTCAGGTACTTGGCCTGGTCACTAAGGACTGTTGACGGAGTAGAATGCATCCCTCCAAAGCCCACTACACAGTGGAACTCAGACCGCAGCTGTGTGTGTGAGCTCTGAAGCACGGGTTGAAGACATTCATTCTTATGGTACATTAGTGCATTGGCTACTGTATCCTTTAATGGACATGGGCTTAACTTGTCGTGGAGCCTCTGCAGGATCTGGAGCTCCATCAGGGGGAAGCGGACTGTCTCTAATAGCTTTGGAGGCTCCATTAGTGAGACCTGATCTGTCTCCAACTGCTCTGGAGTGTAATGATAAAGAAGTGCCCCTTCATAAACCTCATTCTCACAGCTGACCTCCAAACAGTTGCTGCTGAGAAGCATGTAGACCTTTTCCAGGGATAGCTGTCGGTATGTTTCTGTCTTTGAGAAGGTCACAAAGTTCTTCAGAATGTAGGAGTCCAGCTGTTCACACAAATGTCTCAAGTCAAATAGATCAGCTAATTTGTACATATCCAGGATGTTCTCCTCATCTACCCATGGCATGAGGAAATCACAACTGAACTTAACGACTTCTGGAATCTGTAAGAGACAGAGCACATAGTTTATTTTGGACAATCCACTTCTTGAATTGCACTAGAGAGACTAGGTTCCTAAAGGCATGAAAAACAGCTCATGAGGTTGTATGGAATGGTAGGAAAACCAATCACTGTGAAGGCTGACAATATGACTCTGCCTATTACACTACTGGTCCAAACTGAAAGCCATGGTACCACAATCACCTTTCTCCAAAGAAGAACATGATCCTATGTGGGTCTGTAGATGAGCAGACAACAGTTTTTCTGTTTCCAGACAGACCAAACATATTGCATTAAACGCAGAGACACAAAATGCACAATAGGATAGTAAGTTGGATATTATCATTCCAATGCAGAAGAAACCTTTTGAAAGAAAAATTAATACTTAAATGTAGTTTACTGAGTACAGTATAAAATTGCTCCATTAAATTAAAGACATCCTGAAAGCAGAAAAGTTCTTTTTACTAGAGATGACTGTCGCCACTGAGAAGCATCTGCTGAATCCACTAGGGTTGACAGAGTAAACCACCCAATGAGCATGTGATCTAGTATTAGAACCTGTACAGCATTCAGAAGATAGCAACATGAGAAACAGAAGCAAAATATATCTTGATGGCAAACCAAGAGCTCTGCAAGCTTTGTAGACACTGTGATCCTTGTTCCACCCAGTTAATGGGCCAGCACTGAGGGTGTTGCAGGGCACTAAGATGTGCCTGCTCCTTTATGGGCAGAACCAGCCTAGCCAGGGAGCCCTGCAGGTTAGGCAGAGCTCCACAGCTGCATATTGCCTGAGCAACAGGCTAACAAGGTAAATTAGCCAATACCTGCAGGTGATCAGCTGAACTGAAGAAGGCAGGAACCTGGGAACACAAGCTCAGGGCTGGAGCTAGCAGGTTCCACTCTCTCTGGAGACTGCCAGGGAATGGCAGCCCCTGCTCAAGAGAGCTACCCAGAGGTGTTTGGTTGCCTGTTTTGCTTCCTACAAGAGCAGTAAGGCTCCAGGAGCCCACAAGGTACCCAGGGCTAGGAGACATGCTGTCCTAGGGTTGGAAGTTTGCCTTCTTAAAGGGGTAGAGCACAGTCTTCAATGTTATTGGTCTGTTACAGCCCAGGGGCTTATGTTTGTGTTGTTGTTTGTACCAGAGTTTTGGGATAGGGCTGTAAGGGGCGGTACAGAAGGGACACAGAATTCCTTTGAGTCCTGATAAGGGCAGAGGCAGGGCACGAACAGTGAGAGAGCCTGCAGTGAGCACAGAGTGCAATGCACTGAAATAGGCAGGGGCTGGAGGGCTCAATGCCAGAAAGGCGCAGTCAGACAGGGACCAAGATTCCCACAGATAGGAGGCCGGGGGCCCAGTGACTGGGAGAGACCAATTGGAGCTAGTGCCTCAAAGCCAGGTCCAACATAGTGGGCCCAGGCTAGAAGGCCTAGGTAGATTAAAGGGGTGGTGACCAAGAAGGCAAAGACCCCCAGAGAGGGAACAGCATTTTTGTAACATCCGTGAGGCATGGGGTGTGGTGTAGGCGTGGTTCACGAGCCATGCAATTAGCCCATAAGGCTCAAGGTGCCCAGTGCATCACAGTACTGCAAAGAAGTCCCGCAAAGGGCTCAAGGACCAGTGAGGTTTGTTAGACCAGGACCACGCGAAAGCCTGTGGGCAGCCTCCTGACTTATTTTACCAACAAGACGTGGCAGACGAGACAAGAGAGTGTTCTTGGGGTGGAGCTGGCACAGTTGCAAAGCTGCCAGGGACATCACAGCAACCCCTGGGGACCCCAAACTGACAAGGGGGAAGGGGATGTGTACCTGTGGAATCAGCCCACATACTGTAGATGAGATCCTGAAAATTTGGAGCATCCTAACATTATCAGAACAGAACATGATATCATTTAACACAAACCATAATGTATTCTAACAGTGTGCCTGATGAGATATCATTAAGCAGGAAAGAAATTATTGACCATATTGGGGGAAGTCAACCATTATAAAAGTCTGCCTTTTGAATAAATGGTAAAGGACTATAAATAATTAAACTGCTTATAAGAATGAGAGAAAATCCAGATCTAGTTTATACACATCTGAAACTGTATGTCCCTATTCCTTATTTGCCCCTCTTCCCTTTTCCTCTTGTTTCTTCTTCATCACATCTCCTAAATCCTCACCTGAAGTTGGCAGGCTGCAGATAATATTTCTTGCACGTTGCTCAGGCTAAGTTCCAGCTCAGATGTGTATATAAAATTCAGGATTTTACACATTGCATTGTACGAGACTCCATGAATACGAATCTCACCCTGTTCCATCTCTCTCAGGCCTCCAGCAAACATTCCTCTGAAAAAAGAAAAAGTACATACTGCACTTATCAAAGCCACGTAACAATTCAACCTCTCATTATTCTGGGAACATCCAAAACATTCAGATGGATGGATAGCAGCCAGACAGCTTTGTAAAGTCTGTACTCCTGTTCCCAAATCCAGGATGCCAAGAAAGATATGCTCAGCTGTCTAGCTTTGGGACTGGAAGCCTCAAATGACTAAGAGGCCAACATACTCTTGTGTCTGACAATGTGATTATCATCACTGAAGGTCTTTTAGAGCTTGTTGTGTAAACCCTCATTTTTAAAGAAGTTTAAACAAAAAAGAAAAAAAAATCATAGGAGTTGCTAGCCTACTGCCAGTGCTCTACTGCTACAAAGAACACAATGTTAAGGTGCATATCATATGCCCCTCTCTTCCTGAAAGTGTTAGAATCACTGACAGAGCACACTCAGTTCAGAAGTGAGCAAAAGCATTTAAATCTTAGCCCCTAAAAAGGATGGCTTCATGTCATTCAGCAGCAACTCCAAACAATGCTGATGGATTCCTCAAGAAGATCCAAACTCTCTTGTCTAAGAGAATTATGTCTGTTATATCAAGCTTGAAGTGTTGAAAGAATAGGGAGTGATAAAAGCAGAGAGAATACCCAAGTGCACCATCAGGAATGCAAAGGAATTACTTTAGCCTAGATGTGCTGAGAACTGAAGGTATATTTTTTGGATCAGGCTAGCCTTTTTCCAGATAAAATTAGTTAAAACAAATGGCTTCCTAACTTTTGGGTGCCATTCGCTAGAACTATGATAATTTGTTTTGGGAAATTAAATTTTGTAGGACATTAAATGGATGATGCAAATTGTGACCGTTCAGTAATTTTAATCCCTAGCAGACTAAGGGCTGATCCAGCTCTCAAAGTCAACAGAAAGACCCCATTAAATTCAGCCAGAGTTAGATTTGCCACCAGCATACCTCAAGTTATTACAGTCTAATAATTAGTGTAAAGAAAGCTATCTTTCCCACAATACATTGTATAACTTGCCATGTATTATGAAACAAATACTATAATAGGCCAAACCTCACTGATGCCAATAAAACTGTAACAGTGTCACTGGATGCACTGTGTAGTATTTCTGACATACAGGACATTTATAACAAGGAAAAGTACTATGGGCTTTGAGTGAAATGGAGGCACTTGGAAGCAAAAAAACTTTATGCGCAGTACAAAGATTGGTTTTATTTTCAAAATGGTAGGAAAGAATAGAGAACAAATATAAATTAAATACTTAAAAATGCATTAAACTCATTTAAGTCTCATTTGAAACCCAAAAGCAAATGGATCCTACATCATATGGCTGACTTTCTATTTCTTTCTTATCCCTGTGTTCAGCATCATAATTAAATGTTCAGGCACTGCAGTGTCTGAGTATACCATAGGCTATAACAAGTTCCATGTAGCTTCATGCATCCTTCGAGATAGATGTAGAATTCCATGGGAAAACCATCTACAATTCAGAATTTATTGGGTTTTGCTGCTTTGAGTTGTATTGAAAAATATGTCACTTATAGAAGCACTGTGATTCACCTGAAATAGTCACAAGATGCAGCTAGAAGTATACGATGAGCTTCAATAGGTTTCTCCTCCACTACGAGGACTACATCAAAGAGGATGCCACGATCTCGGAGAGTTACCAGGCCACTGAGCAAGGCCTGAGAATGCTCTGCACTGCGATAGATGTTGCTGGTACGCTGCTGAAGTGAGGGCTTGAGGTGAATCTTCCCTGGCTGAGTAAGCTCCTGATCCTCCGCCATCCCAAGCAGAAACGTTCAGTGCCTGGCAGCCACCAGTTACAGTAGGATGAATTCTGTAAGATAAGAAAAACACTAACGTTTTCTGTTTTCTGCTTTATGAACAATACTTTGAAGCTTGTGTCACAGTCATCAAAACAAATCCATTCTTAAATACATGGAAAACCCCTAAAACAACATTCTATTCCAGTAGCACTATCTGGATTGACAAAAGTATAAACAAGAGTAAATTGTGGTGCATAGTACCAAGTTACACAGTGATTTAGATGCCTCTGGTATCATATTAGCTACTCTGTGGCCACGTCTTCATGAGACGCTGACTGCGCAGCAACCTGAGTTCTGCACTAATGAACAGCTTTTTCATTATGTTACTGCCCGGTAGCCTAATACTACTGCCCAGTAGCACTGCATCATGATTGTTGCTGCGTGGTGCTACTGCACAGTAGTATCAAGCTACTGCATAGTCAGCATCTCGTGTAGACACAGCCCTTGAGTCATCATCTGTAATTTACTAAACTATCTCAAAACTTACTTCTCCTTGTCCTAACCTTTTCATATTGCTTTAGCTGAGCACATTCCCACAAGTCATTACGAAACTAAGGATTTGCCAACATAAGGGAATTTACTTTGAAGCAAGAAGCTTCACTGGAATTCCTTCTACTGTTTCTTACCAAATGTCATTTAGCAGCTCTATCCAACCAAACAGTCAGAGTTTACTTCCTTACAAGTGATTGCTTCTACAGAGGTGAGAACTTCCTCTGAAGTATGTGCTCTGCCTTGTGGCTGCACATTCCATGCTTCTTTGCAATGCTGCACATTAGAGGATTGCTCCTCTGAGGCACAAGGGGGTATTATCTGGCACAAGTTAGCCAGAGGTTACTGTGTTCTCTGTTTGGAAGCCAAACCAAAAAGCCCATGGTTCCCCTCTTGCCACTCTTCTTGGGTGGCTGACACCATTTTCAAACTCCTAAAAGACCATTAAGAACAAAACAAAGCTCCATGTTATGATGCTGATAGATAGGAATATGTAGCATCTAGTGCACATGTATTTGATGCGTTGCCACCATATGGCTGCAACTTTGAAAGCCAACTGTCATACTGTTAAGTGGTCTTGGCTGCATTTTTTGCAACATCAGCAGTTGCAGCTACAGCTTTCCCTATCCTGCCAAAAGCTGTATAAAAAAGGAATGATAGTACAGATGAAGACAATAAGCTATAGCTTCAAAAATGTCTTCTTTTAGAACAGTTTCACTCTGTGCACCACGATTTTTGGACTCACAAAACATGTGCAGACTCCAGGGAGTAGACTGTGCTTCATACCTGGAGTAACCCACTATGGCTACAAAACTCCAGAAGGATAAACAACATTTTCCCTGAATTTGCATGGAGATTAGACTAGAGGCACAGATACAGTGCACCAATATGGAATTTCTGCTAGCCCTTCAAAAGCATGTAGGCCTTGCCATGTGGAAGTTCACTACTCCTAACTGCTACCGTGCAGTTGCTAACCAGTTTGGCTTGAACATATTGACAGTCTTGGCTATTTCAACTGATGTCAGCTGAACTGAAGGTTCTGGTGTTGGCAAAAGTAGTGTGATCTGTGCTTAATTATGTCCTACTGCTGTGTTCTGTAAATCTTGCCAACCCAAGGAGGCTATTGATGATCTTGTGGGCAAAGGGCTCCCTGGTTGCATTGGGGCAACCAGTAGAACACTTATTCCTATTGTCTGTATTTGCCCAGTCTGGCCTTGGAGTTCTTAAATGTGGAGTATGCTTTCCAGCAATAAGGTCTGCACATTCATCATCTCCATTAGCTGCCTCCACATCTCCCTGACCAGTCTGTAATGTCCCAAGTCACGCCAACATTCTTCTTCTCCACAGCAAGTCAGTCCCGTTTTCACCAGTTCCTTCATCACAAAGAAGGTCTCTCTTGGCCTCTCTATCCTTTTGCTTCTCATCTCTGGGATTTCTGAGCCATTCTCTCTCAGAGATATCTCTATGAAAACTTCTGAGACAAACCACAGTGTAGGGAATTTCATAGGGATTATCAGTTGCAGGTGGCTCGTAGACTGTTTGCTGCCCAGTGCATGCTGAATGCAGTTCTGCCATGTTTTGACAGTAGGGAGATAGAGGCCTTGGGCTAGAGTACTAATAACAGCAATTCTGGGGTAGTACATGGCCGGTATCGAGAAAGGGAGCAATGGTTTCAGGTTCCAACAAGGGAAGTTTCGGTTAGATATTAGGAAAAAACTCTCTCACTAGGAGTAAAACACTGGAACAGATTACCCAGAGAAGTTGTGGAATCTTCTTCTTTGGAGGTTTTGAAGACCCGGTTAAACAAAGCCTTAGCTGGGATGATCTAGTTGGGGATGGTCCTGCTTTGAGCAGGAGGTTGGACTAGATGACCACCTAAGATCTCTTCCAACCCTAATTTTCTATGATTTTATGATATAGAGTGGTTAGGAGGGACCTTATGAGGTCAGGCTAAGGATTATGTTTGCCTTTCTGCAAGCAGTTGAAACATTGGAGAACATGTCCCTGATAAGTATCAATTGATCTATAATAATCCTGAATCAGCTGATTCAGTTAGTTAATATGCAGGCATGTTTCATAGTTAGT
Organism: Crocodylus siamensis; assembly: GCF_052110815.1. Lineage (NCBI taxonomy): Eukaryota > Metazoa > Chordata > Crocodylia > Crocodylidae > Crocodylus > Crocodylus siamensis. Next base: position 57,246,236 of record NC_143403.1, on the reverse strand, counting down.
AGGGTCGGAAGGGACCTGAGAAGATCATCAAGTCCAACCCCCTGCCACGGCAGGAAAGAGTACTGGGGTCAAATGACCCTGGCAAGGTGTTCATCTAGCCTCCTCTTAAAGACCCCCAGGGTAGGAACCAGCACCACTTCTCTTGGAAGTTGTTCCAGATCCTAGCCACCCAGACCATGAAGTAGTGCCTCCTGATATCTAGCCTAAATCTACCCTCTGCCAGCTTGTGAACGTTATTCCTAGTCACTGCTGGTAGTGCTCAGAAGAACAGGGACTCGCCCAGTGCCTGCTGGTCCCCTCTGACTAGTTTGTAACAGGCCGCTAGATCCCCCCTCAGCCTTCTCTTGTGGAGGCTGAATAGGTTCAGGTCCCGTCGCCTCTCCTCATAGGGCCTGCCCTGCTGCCCCGATCATGTGAGTGGTCCTCCTCTGGACCCTCTCCATGTTGTCCACATCCCTCCTGAAGTGCAGCGCCCAGAACTGGATGCAGTACTCCAGCTGCAGCCTGACCAGTGCCACATACAGGGGGAGTATCACCTCCTTGGATCTGCTTGAGATGAATCTGTAGATGCATGACAAGGTGTAGTTGGCCTTCCTGACTGCATCCTCACACTTCCGGCCCATGTTCATCTTGGCATCAATGATGACTCCAAGATCCTTTTCTGCCTCTGCACTGACGAAAAGGGAGTTCTCCAGCCTGTAGGTATAGTGCTGGTTCTTCCTCCCCAGGTGCATCACCTTGCACTTGTCAGTGTTGAATATAGATAAATCAGTTCATAGATAATAAAATAAATAATGCTCCCATAAATGAAATAAAGGATTAATTCATCGTGCTTCTCTTCACTCATATCAGTTTCATTATTAATTCATTAAGAAGGTTCACCCCACATCATATACACATGTAGCTTTGGGCTGTCTCGCCTTCTTGTCTTCAATCAATTATGTATCTACTTTGCTTTTGGAAGTTCCGCTTGCACTCAGTCAGGACCCCTTCTCTGAATTTCACATCTCACACTTTATCCTTTTGTAGAGCATTCCTCCACTGAGCTTTGGCATAAGGCTTCCCCAGTATCTTCTTCCGGGTTCCTCTCTTCTGGTGTCCGGGTATAGGACTCCATGCAGACCTCTTCTCCACTGCTCTGCAACCATTTGATGGCTGGAGATCCCTCTGGGTCAGCTGGTTACCCCAGTTCCGGCTGGAGCGGTTGATGCAGGCATACTGCTCTCTTTCCCCATGCTAACCTGGCCTTTTTAACGCTAGTAATGGGTGTGGGTTTGTGATGTCAGACTGCCCAACTCTTAAGTCGCAGTGTGCATGCACTCACAAACTGTGGTGCTGGTGCCACGCGCCTCTCTTCTCACACCCACTCCACACCTCTTGGGAAGAACTGGCCCTTTCATGCCCTTGCCCAACAAAACATGCAGTTGTTCAGTGTCCCAGCTGAGCCTCCTAGTTTCATCCCACTACAGAGTCAACATGCAGAACTTGTCACTCAGCAACAGCCACATATTCAGGAACCAAGGTAAAGGCAGCCCTGTCTTGCAGTGTTAAAACCTGACCAGACCTATCTTCTGTATCTAAAATCCCATTTTACAATGCTGAGGAAATGCTTAAAGTTCACTGTGCCAGTGAGACGATTTGCACTGAGTTTTAAGCATCCAGAACACTAACAGTGTTGATGCCTTGTTAACAGCACAGTAATGTTTTCTACCTGGGGTCTGATTTTTGCTGCAATCTACTTTTTAGTACACTTTGTATCATGAACAACTCATGCCCCTGGCAGCTGGGTGGGCACGGCAGCAGCAGTAGCATGGTGCTGGCAGCACGAGTGCAGCAGCGGTAAGCGGGGGAGCTCCTGCAGACACTGCCAGCACTGTCAGCCGGGGGGAAGAGGGAGGGGGAGGAAAGAGGGGGAGGGTGGCAAGCTCACAGCTACAGCCTGCAGTGTCAGCAGTGGCCAGCAGGGATCATGGATTGCCCACAGATGACGCTGGGTGTGATGGCAGCAGGGTGGTGAGCGGTGACTGCCCACAAGTGCCGCTGACAGTGTCAGCAGTGCCTTTTTGTAGTGGGTGCACCGCCATGCTCAGGGGTTACACGTGTACCTCCTACACATCACCCCTGCTTTGTATGGTTAAAAAAAGCCTCCCAAAAATTTTGTTCTGAAAACAATTTTATACTGTTGAACTGGATTGTTGAGTTGATCACAATACATTACCTGACAAGAGAACTACAGAATGCTCATTCTTGATAATCACATTTCTAAGATAGAGGTGTTCCTTGCTATCTGACATGGGACAATGGGTGGAATGAAGGTTCTGGTGTTGGCAAAAGAGAAACCACTGCAGCAGTGGGGGTGGAGTATGATTCGATTAAATGGGTAAAAGGAAATGGGAGAGATGCAGCTGGCAGGCTGGCTGTTGCAAGGTAGGCCAGCTAACTATTGCATCTCACTGAATATAGTTATTTTAAGCAGGTGGTCAGGAACTGGTGACTCAATCAGAAGAGGGAACCAACTGGCAAGCAGGCATTTAATGCACATGGGTTAGGCACTGCATTCTTACCTGGGTGGGACATGGATACATGTTGCCTGCTGTGGGCTCCAGCTCCTCACCCTCCTGCCCTTCCCTGGAGCCTCTGTGGCCCGGTGGGTGAGACCCAGTACACCAGGGTAGAGCAGGGTGCTGAAGCTCAATGCCACCTCTGTGAGCCAAGCGCCACCATGGTAAAACGCCCCCTGCCTGCCCGGCAGTGGTGGGGGTGGTAGTGCAGAGTTGTGCCTCCCACTACTGCCAGGCTAGCAAGGGGTATCTCCCCACGGTAGCACGGGATTTGTGGTGGCACCACGGAGCTTCCTTGCCCTGCTGCGCCATGGAGGCCCCAGGGGGAGGGCAAAATGGCAGGGAGCCCCAAGCCTGCAGCAGGCAGCCCACACCCTCCCTGTGCACAATTCTGGGGGGCACATGCCCCCCGTTACCCTCCCCCTGGGAGCGTGTGCAATGGTGGGGAGCCAGCCCCCCCAGCCCAGACAAACCACCCATGGCTCCATTCTGCTCTTCACCTGGGCCCTGTGGCCGCATATTTCTAACCTGGCCCCCAAACCCCACACACTTCCCAGGCCCCCAGCCCCAGCCAACTCCCTCCCCTCCCTCACTATGGGGGCCTCAATCCCCTCCCCCCGCCCACAACCCAGCCACCCAACTTACCTGCAGGAGCCACTCTCCAGGCTGCCTGGAGGCCATGTGCATGTATACATGCACACATGCACATGGCACCCCCTGCCTGACCGCTCTCCTCCTGTTCCCTCCAGCCGCTTGCAGGCTAGAACTCTGCAAGCCTGCAAGGGAGAACCCACCATTTTCCATGTTTTTCTCCTTTAAAAGGAGAAAATCTGGGTTTGATTTTTCTCCTTAAAATTAGAAAATCTGGGTTTTACCACATTTTTGTGTCAAATAGAAAACCTGGATCCCTGATTCTCACCCAGGGCAGTCAGAGTATTCTAAGCACACAGAGTATTACTGTAACACAAAGATGGTGATGTTTAGCTCTGGGGAAAACAGAAATACTATGTGAATATTACAACATGCAATACCAATAACTTTTACTAAGCTGCAGTGCTGACAGCAGCCTGAGGGTTTTCAAGGGTAGAAATCTGCCTGGCCAAGGGGCTAGAGGTTGTGTCCAGGTCCATTTCAACAGGATCTCAGTCACTTTCCTTTGTATCGGTGAATTCCTGGCTAAGGTCCATCTTCCTGCAAAGAGTTCTTAGTCACATGGTACTCATGTATTCCTATGTATCAGCCATGTCTGAGATGAAGTGTGGGTCAAAGCTGCTGTCCTAGGCCCAAATCCTGTCCAGCTCATCTTAAAATGGACAAGTGATTCAAGCATCACCAGGGCTTCATTTCTCGTCCACTGGTTTTTGTGTGAGCCATCTTCATATACTTTGTTTGAATATGACAGGGCATAGCATGCTGGATGTGATCTCCCTCAGCCATCTTCATGTTTCCCTCAAAAATATCTCTGTTCCCGTACTGGTCTCCAGGGCTTCCCCTAACTTCTTCTCTTCCCAGAAGATGAAGAGATCCAAAACCTCCTCACAACTTCAGCTGGAAGAGGCACATTACAGAGGCACTGCACAGGGCTAGAATAAAATGCTAGATATGCTTGTTAGGAATATTGAATCCCAGAGTGTGAGTGCAAATGATGGAAAGAACCTGGCTATGGACCAGCAGTCAAATGCAGGGGGACGGTGCAGCTGGTCACTATGAATCCAGAGCAGTTGATGTCACACAGAAAAACAGACCAGGGTGTCAGGCCAAGGTGCAAAGCAGTGTGGGACTGCCACAATAGCTCAGAAGACAAATGCAACCATATGCACGTTACTGCAAGGGGAAATTACTGCTAATTCCAACAGGAGTAAAAATACCATAATAATTCACTTGCTATGTCACCCTAAGGAACCGCTTCATCTGAACAGATATTTTTACACTGATATGACCTAGTTCAAAATCAGATTTCATAGACATCAGGGCTGGAAGGGACCTCGGGAGATCATTGAGTCCAGCCCCCTGCCCAAAGGGCAGGAAGTCAGCTGGGGTTATAGGATCCCAAAATGGGGTAAAGCACCCAAGCAGACAAGCCATACATCAATTCAGTGCTTTTCAAGACAGCAGGAGAACAGGAAGTAAGTGGGAAAACATGGAAATGGTACCTATCAGTAACTGCCGTTCTTTTAGAATTATTCCTCTCCAGGTTCACACTGGTGCAATTTCCCCACAGCATCCATTATGGTCAGGATCAATCTGTGCTGGGAATTGCACATAAATCCCATGTTGGCCTGAGCTAAGATCTTTACACCCACTACTAACCATGAAATGAAGAAACTAAAGGAAATGGACTCCGCATTTGTTTCTTATTGTCTTGGTTCTGTTTCGTGCTGTGGGCAGGCCGCATTGTCCCACATGCCCTGCTTTTCTGGAAAAGTTCCAGGAGGAATATATAGATGCAATTTTCAAGAACAAACCCAAAAAGCTGCCTTCCTAGTGTCAGTCTCTAAAACTGGGAGAATAACTGAAAAGGAGAAATCTGCCAAACATGCTGTGCATACAACATTAGCTCACCCAACTCTGCACTTCATCATACGCTATTTGCTGCAAAAAAATGCAAGGCAAACACTATGCTGAGGAAACATTACAGTTGCACAGTGTGTGGGAGGGAAGGCAGGTGGGTGCTAAGTAGTAACAAAGTTGAAACTGAAAATGTAAGCCGCAACTAACTCTCTAGCACCTAAACAAGGCAGCAGGTGTTAACTGCACAATCACAAATGCAAAATCCAAAGTTCCCATACATCCAAGCAGCGTATTGGGATGTCCCTCATTTCACCATGAAGAGTGCCACCCTGTACTCACTCGTGTTAGCACAAATTTAGCTTTCTATAAAGGACAACAGGTGAAATCTTGGCTGCTCCATTATGACTGGGGCTTAGGAGCCAAGCATTCAGTGATGCCTGGGACCGCAGCTGAAAGGTGGGGGGGCATCCGGCTGACAGCATGGCCACAGACTCAGCTCTTGTCCAAGTCCTGCCTCTGCCAGGTTAAGAGAAACACTGCAGACGGTGCTTTGAGCAGAACGCTGCTCTGACCCACAGAGGTGCGCCAGTGACAAAAGCCCCAGGTTCCCAGTTTGACACTTGCCCCTCTGCTCGGCATCGGACTTATGCCAGATCTGGGTCAGGAAGGAATCCCCCCTAGTCAGACTGGTGCAGACTGCCGGGTTGCCTTCCTCTCCCCCGCCAGGGCCCTCTTCAGGGCTCCTGGCAGCACTGCCAGAGGCAGGATGTGGCTGCCCGCTCCTGGCTCTGCCTGGCAGCGCTAGGTCTGTGCCCGCCGGCCGGGCCCTCGGGGGCAGCTGGGCTGGGGAGGGTCCGGCCAGGGCTGCACCTGCCTCAGGCCGGGCTGGACTCTGGCCCAAGGGCTCCGCGGGCGAAGGGCTTGCAGGCCCCGAGGGAAAGCAGCGGGCGGGCGGCGGCCTTACCTGCTCATTCGCTTGGATCCTCGTCCCCCAAGGGCGGCCCCCAAGGGCCGGGCCGGCCGCAGCGGCAGGAGGAGGCCGAGCAGGGCCGGGCCCCGGGGCAGCACACGCGACCGCTGCCGGCGCCGCGGAGACGGCGGTAGCACGAAGGAGCCCGAAGGACGCGGCACCGGCGTCGCCCTCCCCCGCCGGGGCTTGTCACACCCGCTCCCGCTCCCGCTCCCCCGCCTCGCCCGTCCCGCTGGCGCCGCCCCCGAGCGCCTCCGCTCCCGCCGCTTCCGGGTTCCAGCGCCCGCCTCGTCCGCCGCCCCGTGCTGCCGGGCCCGGCCCGTCGGAGCAGGGCGGCGGCGCGGCCCGAGGCGGCCCGCAGGGCACCGGGACACCGGCCTCATTACGTCAGCTCTTCGGTTGGACCCTTGTAGGCCACGGACACGTACTGGAGCAAGGCTTGTTGCAAAGAGCTCAGGAAGACCACGACACTCGGGGGGCTGACACTGGATGCCCGTGTGAGGGTTACAGGGACAATCTTTTTTTGTATTATTATTATTAAAATACATCTAGATCTAGCTAGCTAGTTATATGTATACATATCCTCTATCATAGACTTCCATCACACCTTTTTTTAAAACCACCTTAATAAGCCCACGCACCCATTACAATACCTGCACCTGTGCCCACATGCACCCACCCACTGCCCTTCCCTAACTCAGACCCAGCCCCTGAGTCCAAGCCCCGATCTGGGGTTTACTGTCTCAGTTCATTCTCTGTCCTAGTCACTGTCGATGTTGTTTCCACTGCTGCTGATCCTGTTGTCCCCCGCACTGTCTCTGGGTCCAGTTGTGCCATTGTCCCCTTCGTTGTCCCTGTCCACTGCCCTTTCCGGGGGGAGCTTTGAACATCCTGTGCCACATGTCCCTTTTCCAGGCGGAGTTGGCAATATCCTCTCCATCCTCTCCCACTGCTTCCCAGTAGTAGGACTGGAGTTTGCTCAGAAACATTTGGATGCAGTCCATTTGCTCAAGCTTAGTGTGACTATACATCAGGAGGTTCCCGCATTGCCACAGGGTGCTCCTGGTGCAGGACATAAGGGACAATAAGATGAATATGAGCCAACAGTGTGCCCTGGTTGTGAAAAAGGCTAACAGCATCCTGGGCTGCATTAGTAGGAGCTTGCCTGCAGACCGAGGGAAGTGATGTACTTGGCCTTGGTGAGGCCACAGCTGGAGTACTGCATCCAGTTCTGGGTGCCACACTTCAGGAAGGAGATGGACAAGTTCAAGAGAGCCCAAAGGAGGGCCACGCGCATGATTAGAGGCCTAGAGACCAGGTCATGTGAGCAGAGGCTGAAAAACATGAGACCATTGAGCCTGGAGAAGAGAAGACTCAGAGGGAACTTGGTGGTAGCCTATAAGTATATCAAGGGTGTACCTCAGGGTCTGGAGGAGCATCTGTTCACCAAGGCCCCCCCGGGGAGGACAAGAAATAATGGGCACAAACTGATTGAGGATTGTTTCAGGCTAGACATAAGGAAAAACTTCTTTACAAGTCCAGTGCCAAGGATTTGAAACAGGTTCCCCTCAGATGTGGTCCAGTCATATACCCTGGTGATCTTCAAAAAGTGTCTTGACACCCACCTTGCTGGGGTCATCTGCTCCCAGCAGTGGTCCTGCCCAAGTGCAGGGGGGCTGGACCCCATGATCTGTAAGGTTCCTTCCAGCCCTTAACAACAACTATGAAACAACTATGGTTATTCCCCTCTATTTTGCACTGGTGAGGCCACATCTGGAGTACTGTGTCCAGTTTTGGACCCCCCACTACAGAAAGGATGTGGACAAGTTGGAGGAAGTACACCAAATGGCAACAAAAATGGCCTTGGGTGGGATGATCTAATTGGGGATGGTCCTGCTTTGAGCAGGGACCTCCTAACTTCCCTTCCAACCCTCATTTTCTATGATTGTAACTCTGGGTTTATCTTGTGAATCATATTTGCACACCAAATAATGATAACATCCTGTGGCACCCCACGGCACGCCTGAAAGTGTTTCAAGGGACTTGAAGGCTGCGAATCCCTGTAAGAATGTTCAATGTACGATCTCGCTAATTTAAGCCCCCATGTAGACACTTTCTCAAGGTTGAAAGTAAATGAAAGGAGAAGGAAAATACTCAGTGCATCTCTTGACTGCACTCGGAAGGATGACTGAGGACTTGAGTGCATTTTACTACTTGTCCTTGTAAGGGAAAAGCAGATCTGAATCAGCCAGGGAAAGGGAAGATTTATCTTTAGATGCATCTTCTCAACACTTTACACTTATTGAATATAGCGAACCATTACATTTCAAGTCCTCTAACAGTATATGATAGGGGTTTTCAACTGGAGGTTTCCCCTAGGGGTGCTTGGGATGGCCTCAGGGAGTACTTGGCAGCAGGCACCACTGCTGGTACTTTTGCTGCCACCACCACACTTGTCAATCAGCTGCAGGGCCCCCCCCAGCCCTGCTTGTCTGGCAGTCAGGGGACTCCTGCCTTCTCGACTGGCTGCCGGGGATACACTGACCCCAAAAGGTTAAAAACCCTTGGTATTTGAGGCTGAAGTAGAGTCGTCTGAGCAAGAGTCTGAACCTGACCAGTAAACACCTTGCTCTTAACTGTTACAGGGGTATAGGTTGTAGCCATGTTGGTCTAAGGACATAGGCAGGCAAGGTTATTTGGGTAAATCTGATATCCTTCATTAAACCAACTCAAATAGTTGGAAAAATTATTTTTTGCAAGCTTTTATGTTTTTCCAGCTATTTGAGTTGGTTTAATAAAGGATATCAGATTTACCCAAATAAACCTGTCTGCATTGGTGAATTGTAAGGGGTGCGCCCCGAGATTGGCTGTGCACCCGCTGTGAAAAGTGCTGTCAACGGCCCTGATGTAATGGTGAAGAGTCGCCATTCACGCCACGCCCTCACCACTGACACCGCCAATGCTGCCGGCGGTGTTCACAGGTGGTTGCCAATTGAGACTAGGAACTCACCACCCCCTCCTGCGCCCCCCTGGCACTGACACTGTGGCCGCCTGCCGGTGGTTGCTGTGGCCCACCCAGCCTCTGGAAACATACGGTGTTCATGCTTGTCTGTTCTTAATTGCTGTATTTTTGGGTTTCATTGTAATTATTTTACTTTATGTCTCAACATTTGTAGCCACCGTCTCTGCAGTTGAGCGTAAAACTCCCTTCAGTACCTTTCTTTGCCCAGCTGTAACAATGACATTTTGTCTATATGAATGAGAAATAGGGCATAGTGGGTTATCCTTTACCCGGTTGTTTCTGGCACATCTGTGGGTGTAATGAAGAAGTAACATGGATGTGTTTCTTTTCTGCGAAAAGAAGTAGGGTGGGATGACCTTGCAGGGAGGAACAGAAAGCAACAGATCCTGAACTTTTCACCAGCTCAAAGTTCAATTAACCTTGTTTAAGCAAGATAGCAAATATTTACAGGCCCGTACCATGATTACTTCCTGTTGTGATCCTTGCCAGAAGGGACTGTACAACTGTTTGGATTTTTACGTCCTGAACATCTTTAATGGCAGCAGACTGCCGACAGCCCTAAGTATAAACACTTAATGACAAACCATTTAGAGAAAAGGACGATGGGAAGAGCAAACCCTTTTAAGAAAAAACTTGGGAGAAATAGTGTGCAAAGCCCTTTTTGCTACTAGGCTCGTTCAACTGGCAGGAAACCTGTCGTCTCAGCTGGTTTCGGCCGGGTGTGGGACTTGCCACGAAGACCGCTACTTTTGCAGCTGGCAAGTAAGGTGCCTTGGCCCAGGACATGGCGAGCACCGCTCGGGTGTAGAGACTTTTAACATCAAGTCAAATAGCGCCTGGGCTTGTTAACGGGCGCCACAGAAGCAGCGTGCCGGCACCAGGACCCGACCCCCCGCGCGGAGCCGCAACGGTCGAAGCGCGCGCGCGCAGCCTCAGGACAGCGCTGGAAACCCCCGGCCTACCCCGGAGGCGTCCCCGCCCCTGCGCACAGCAAAGGAAACCCGCTGCCGCAGTGACGTCTACAACACGCTCCGGGAAACCGTGTGACTACATTTCCCTGCGTGCAGCGCGCGACCTTGTGCGAGAACGAGGCCAACCGACTACATTTCCCGGGGCCCTCCCACGCCGGAAGTCGATACCACTTCCGGGTGAGCCTGTGGCGGAGGCGGTAGCAGCGGTAGCGGCGGGGCCCGGGACTGGCGACGGCGATGGATGTGTCCGGGCAGGACAGCGACTGGCGCAGCGCCAACTTCCGGCAGAAGCTGGTCAGCCAGATGTGAGTGTGGGGCCGGGCCGGAGCGGGGCCGCCGCTGTAGGCCGCAGCCGCGCCGGCTCCCCGCTGAGGGGCTGCGTCTGGGCCTCCCCGCGCCCGCCGGCCGGGGGCAATTGGTCCTGGCATCGCCCCCGCCCCCGGGCCTCTGCGCCCCGAGGGGAGCCGGGGCCGGCCGCCCCGTGGAGCGCGAGCGCGAGGGAGTCGTCGTGTCCGCTCCCGTGCCCGGCCCGGCCCTCGCTCCGCCCGCTCTCGAGCCCCCGGTTTGTGTGTAACGGGCCCGCCTGGACCCAGAGCCACCCCGCGGGCGGGGGGGGCTGCGTATAGGAGGGACCTGCTTGCTCCCTGGATGCCTGAGTGTGACCGCTGTAAAGTCACCGGCCTCGTCATAAGATTGGACTCCCTCCCCCCCCCCCCCAGCAGTAACGTGGAGTTAGTTACCCGCATTGACTCCTTTTCCTTGGTCCCGTTGCACTGGCTTTCTCCCAGTGACCTGTGGCAATGGAGGACGATCACCTCTCTGGAGGGGAAGGCTCCTGGCACCAGCTTAAGCAAACACAAGCAAAATAAGCTGGTGGAAAAGGATCCTTTAGCCTAGGGTGCTCAACCTCTGGCCTGCAGAGCCATGACATGGAGTCATGACATCAGGCCTGTGGTCAGTCAAAGCCTCCCCCTACCCCTCACAGCCCCTTCCCTATGTGTCCAGGCCAGGGCCCTTTCCCCCCTGCAGGGCTGGGGTGTGGGCCATGCCCCTTCCCCCACTAAAGTGGGTCAGGGCCCCTTCCCTGGCTGGATGGGGCTGTACTTGCCCTGGGCAATGAATGAGGGCCATCCAGTTAAGATTTGTGGTTTGCAGGCTTACCTGTCATTGCCTTTCTGGCTTGCTAGCGAAAAGGTTTGGGCACTGCTGACTTAGCTTGATTAAAAAAAGGGACTGGACAAATTCTTGAAGAAAAGAGTAGCTATTGAGCATTGGAACGAGGGCTGCAGCCTATGAATCAGAGAACCTCTTAGAGCTTAAATGTTGGAGGCTGCAAGTGGGAGAGGAACAAGAGAAAAAACCCTGGTCAGACTCAGTTCACCCTCTCTTTCAGCATCCACTCTCTGCCCCTGTGTGCCATGGGACACTGGTCAGATGAACCTTTGGTCTGACCCTGTAAATGGCAATTCTTGTGTCCTTATTTAGGGTAATACGGTTTTTACACTGGGGGATGTTAGTTAACTGTTTTCTCTCTGGTGGTTGAGAAATTAAAATGTTAAAATAACTCCCTGTTTTATAGAGTTTCTTGCACAGATTGTCTTTCTGGTATGTAGGCTATAGTATTGATAAAAATGGCATCAGCACATTTGTAGCATGTTTAAAAAACCTTTTTGTGGTTTGCACTTGACAGCGTATCACAGTGTGCATCATCATACCATGTCTTGTTTGCCATAAGTCTAAGCAAATATCTTATTTAAAAAAAACCCCACTGCTGGGTATAGGTATGCCAGCATTACAGTGAAGTGTTTGAAATGGGACTTGCATATGGTACACATGAGACCATTAATTTAACTGCCTTTCATGTGATGTGACTGGAATCAAATGACAGTTTGTATTAGATACATGTGTTCATTTTACCATATAGCAGCATGGCTGCAAGCTATTGCATGTGAATATTTATTTGAGTTCTGGTCAGTTATTTTTCTTCCTTTTCCCATGCTTTCCATGTCATTTTCAGTGAGTCCCAAGTGACTGGTATTTGAAGGAAGTAATTAAATAGTGACCATGTGGGACTTCCCTATACCTCCCTGAACACTGGAAGTGTTTCACAAGGTCCTGTTAAACAGCTGCAAGGCTCAGTGGCCCATGCATGTATCTTCCAGTTCTCCCTTACTGTCACAAAGAATGTTTGGCTTGTTGTTATGAATCTGAAAAGTATTAAGAATGTTTTTAAATATAGTGATTAAAAAACTTGTTGGAAAAATTAATGTGCCCCATCTTTAGGGGCTATTGCTACTGACTGTGTAAATCTCTTTACGTGGGTCTGCTGTTTTGGACATAATTTCCTCTATCACTCTGATGTTAATATGCATTGGAAATGGCATCCTTATTCAATTGAATATTGTGAACTGAATGCAGGTCAAGCATCTGTGCTAGTTTGTTTGCAGTTCTAAACAGCCTTGAATACTATTGATCAGTGAGTTTTCTTAACTTCCCTGCAGAGCCTTATGGGAAGGGTAGAAGTGCTTCATTGCATTTGTCTTTGGAGTTCTCCAGTGAGTGGTAACTGGTACTTGATTTCCCTTGCCAGTGTCCTTAGTGTGAAAGGTAATGTAGTGTTCAGTCTTGATGATGTGTATGAATCTCAGTGGAAGGGGCAGGCAATGTTAGTAGTAGATGATCTTCAAGCCTTATAATCCTTTAAAATCAAATCAACATACTATTTTTTTCTATCCTATCTAGCTGTTTGGAAACAGTTGGCCAATTCTGGATAATGAAAGCTACATTCCTAGGTAGAGGGAAACGTTGGAGGAGTGCATAGGGACCACAAATGTCTTTGTATGTCTATGATTCTGTCTCTTGATTCACTCTGGATACTTTGTTCATGTGTGGCAGTAAAGGATATTGTGACTGTCACTTTCTGTGTGTGGCTGCTTGGGAAGCTGAGGCAGTCCCTCGGGCGTACATCTTTGATTCTTGCTCTTGTAATGAGATTATGGTAATTTGCTGCCTTTGCAACTATCAAAAGCTTCAGAAGCTTTGTTTAGGGCAGCAGTGAGCAAGGTGAATGAGAGCTATGAGCATTGGTATTCTTTGCTGATGACTTGGTTTAATTGTATCCATCCCTTGTGTACTATAAATACATAGACAAGAAGGTGCAAGTTAGTATTTGGGTTGCATTTATACCTTTCAGTGGTGGGAAACTTGGGTATTATTTTTTCTCTAAATCTTGTAAGAATTTGAATTATAATTGTTCCCTGTCATTCGACTTTCCATGGGTAGCATAAGGGTGTTCCCAGTAAAGGACCTGCTTCTCTAGAGCCTACATCTTCCAACTATCTGCCAAATGGCAGGGCATGCTAGCAGGCATGTCTGAGCTTTTTATTTACACTTGTGAATAGGAGTGGGCAATGCCATGGGTGTTTGTGAGTAAGCAGCTAGAACAAGAAAAACTTTGTACCAGTTTTATTAATATCAGGTTTCCCATGGATGGAAGCAGGCAGTACTGTAGCAAGGGCAGTGTCAGAGGTGTACTGACATCTGGCACCCTTGCACCACAATGGGTGGGCAGAGTAAAAAGTGGCTGCCCTTGGCAAATGCAGCACAGTGGCAGTTGCGATCACAGCAGCAACTGAAAATTCCCAATGCTCCTGGTACTGGGTGCCTGGCTGTGTGTCTGCACTGCTGAATGCAGATAAACATTTCTGACTCTAAATAATAATACAAAAATTGTTCACTTTCTCAGTCTACTCTTTGGACAGAGGGAAGATAAAGTAATGGTCCTTAAACTTTAATTTGAGGGGGGGAAAGAAAGAAAATAATACAGGGAAGCTAAGTTATTGAAACAGATGTTTAAAAAAAGTCTCCCATCAGGGAACCATATAAAGAAGTTATATATAAGAAGTATTAGCCCTGTTATATTACAGGAGTTTCATAGTTAAATTTGTAAGGTGCCTTTGATGCTGTGTATTATAATTCCAGTGTAATAATGCACTTACAGGCCTTTAGTGCCTAGTAAGTGCATAATTGCTTAATTGCATGACAGTTGCCAGCCCCAATATGCTGGGTGTTACTTACATTGTAACAAATTCTACTCATCTGCCTACTGGTAAAGTACTTAAACCACTGTTGTTAATATATCAGCATTGGCAGCACTGTGAACACTGCCCTTTAAGTACACAGCACTGGTAGTGACTCAGCTAGATGTCATTCAGTTTGCTGCATCTTCCGCGGTATGGTCCTATGTCTGATTTATGTAATAGGATCACAGGAAAGTAGGGCTCAAAGGGACCTCAGGAGGTTTCATGGTCAAGGTTTCATGCTAAACCATCCCAGTCTAGTGTTAAACATGCTCTTAAAACTTTCCAAAGATAGAGATTCTACAGCCTCTGTAGTAACCTGTTCCAATGCTTAACCACCCTTGTAGTCAAAAAGTTTTTCTGAATCCCCAACGTAAATTTTCACTGCTAGAGTTTGAGGCCATTGCTCCTAGTCCTGTCCCTATGGCTCTAGAGCAGGGGTTTTCAACCGTTTAAAATAATTGTACCCCTGGCCAGACGTGGGGGGCGGTATGGCGCAGTTGCCACCGCACGTGAGCTTCCTTTTCCCCAGGTTTGGCCCCAAAAATCTTTATCAGTGCATCCCTAACTGTGTTGAATATAGGTGCAGGGGAAGATGGGGGAATTATCTGGAGCAACCTGGCAGGGCTGTGATTGTGATGGGGTGGGAAAATAATCAGGCTCCTTCCCTCATGTGGGAGGTCTGCATCTGTGAGGAGGTTAATATACCTCATGCTAGTGTTTCTCATCAGGATAAGTTCTAGTTGCTATCCTAATGAAGCTGCTTGACTCAGATTGTGAGCAAGAGCTTAATTATGTAGTGAATAAGCAATATATCATTCGCCATTTTGTAGCACACTAAAATGTATCATAAATAAGAATATGACGATACCGAGTTTTAGAATTCCTTAAGTAAATCCAGTTTATCCTCCCAAGTAGCAAGAAGATGTACCAAATTTCTCCAAGGCATAAGTATTAGAGGTGCACCAATACATCAGTCCGATATCAAATTGGTACTGATATAAAGAAAGTTGTCTATATTGGAAATTGGCCTGATGTGGCCAGTAAATGCCCCATGCATGCATACAGATGCAGCGCAGCATGTAGGTGGCAAGGAACACAGCCCAGCAATGTGGAGAGCTGCGTGCATCTGGTAAGTCTGTTGTGGTGGAAGGGAAGAAGCGTGGAGGGATCAAGGCCCTCACGGTGAGGGAGGGAATGGGGCTGGGCAGGTGTTGCCCAGCCAGGGCAGGCATGGGAGGAGCCATGGCTCATCTAGAGGGGCATGGGAGGAGGTTGCTCCTGCTGATTTGCACACCCTGGGAGGGCACAGGGGTGTGGGGGGGTGCCCTTAGCTCTGTCTGGGTTGGGCTGCAGCTGCAGGCTGGAGCTGTAGTGGTGCCAGGCTCTTCCTGGAGGGGGCTGGGCTGTCCTCGGGGCGGGTTGTGGCAATTGCGGGGTCTGGCGAATTCTGGGGTGGCTGCAGCCCCGCTCCCAGCGCTGTTGCCGCCTGCCCTGAGCGGAGCCTGTCCAGCCCCCATGCAGATCCGGGGGGCATATCCCCCCTCTGTGCCTTTCCAGGAGCCGCCCCCTGCATCCCTGGATGAGCTGTGGCTTCATCCTGCATGCTGCCCAGCCCCTGTCCTAGCCCTATTCCCTCCCTCACTTCAGGGGCCTCGATTTACCTATCTCTTTCACCTAATCCAAAAGCCACTGATTTCATAACTTCTCCTGTCCAGCATACCGTGCCAATAAAGGGAAAAGAACTTTGCTGTTAGTGATGAGGCCTGATCCCAATGGTACTGTGTGGGTACTTGGCACTGAAGATCTCCTACCTTCTGCCTCCCAAAATAACAGTAGCTTTTGTTTGAATTATGATGGTTTATTGCTCTTCTGCTACTCCATAGTTGTGAACCCTGAGGAGGTGGTGAATCTGTATCATTAGACTGTTTATTTCATAGATTTCGTAGACATCAGGGCTGGAAGGGACCTCGGCAGATCATCGAGTCCAGCCCCCTGCCCAAAGGGCAGGAAGTCAGTTGGGGTCATAGGATCCCAGCAAGATAAGCATCCAATTTACGCTTGAAGGTGTTCAATGTAAGTGCTTGAACCACCTCCGCTGGCAGACCGTTCCAGACCTGGGGGGATCGGACAGTAAAGAAATTCTTCCTTATGTCCAGCCTGAAACCGTCTTGCAGGAGTTTATGACCGTTCGATGTAGTCATCCCTTGGGGCGCTCTGGTGTGCAAGTGGAATGGTGTACCCTACCAATAATATATTAAATTTATGGGGCTTGGTGCTTCATTACATGAAGCAGTGAATCCTTGGTATTGTCAGTCAGGACCGGTCACCATTGTGCTGGATGCTATAAAAACTTACCTCTTGCTACAAAGAATTACTAATCTAAAGGGTTTTCTTCTATGGATGAAGGTACCACAGAGTAAACTAGGGTGTAAGTTTACGTTAAACTAGCTACTCCAAAGTAAGTGCCCTTGTAGACACTTGTATGCACAGTGAGAGGGATCTTACTCTGCTCATATGGGCCATGTCCTAAGTGCTGTAAGCTACCTTACACTTGTTGTGCACTGAGAGTCCAGTAGGCCTTTAGTGCAGAGGACCCAGTGCAGTAAACTGACACTATAATTTACTGTCTGGTAACTTCCTTGTATAGAGAAGCTTGAAGGAGCGAGCTTCTCTGGAGTGGTGGAAGGAGATGATTACAAGCAGTGCTTTGTGTTGGCATGTTGAACTCATTTCAGTGACAGTTTAACTGCAGCTTAGTTTTGCTTTGAGAAGATGAAGTAACTAGAAAGGTGTTTTCTTTGGTCCTGACATGAGAAAGTGGTCTCCAGGGCACTTTGAATGGAAATTAATTGCTGATTTTCTTATCCCAACCTTGAAAGAGGTAGTTCCTACCTCAGCAGCTTCTTCCATTAGAAATGAGGTAAATGATCAGAGCACTCTTGTGTTGATGTGTTGGCATTTCCCTGGATACTTCCTATTGACATCAATGGGATTGGATGTAGAAAGGATGGAACTTAATACCATTGGCTCTAAATTTATTAATGGAATTATTAGCAATTAAGTGGTGAAAAGTTGCCAGCCAGCTCCATATTAAACAGGAAAGGGGATTCCTGTTGCCCTCTATTCACATCCTCTCTTGTTTTTCAGTGATGAGGCGATGAGGAAGGCTGGTGTTGCCCACAATAAATCCAGCAAAGATATGGAAAGTCATGTTTTTATGAAGGCTAAATCAAGGGTAAAGTATCTCCTTGTATTTCTAAGAGGAATTTTATGTTGAACATTGGGAGCAGTTAAAAACAAGTTGCGCTCCAGATTACACACAGATGTTTAGCTTATCTGGCCAGAATACCTAGTTATACCATGATAACTGTATAGGATCTCTTTATCCTGAGGGAATACAAATACTTCAAGTGTACAATATTGAGATGGGAAGTTTTGGGCTTTGAGCCAGGTCAGTTCAGTAAATTACTATAGTCCAGGGGCAGGTAAAATATGGTCCGCCAACTGGCTGGATTTGGCCTGTGGCTGCCCCTGCAATGCTCCACTTTGGGCTGAATCCCATCCGAGCAGTCCACACCTGCACTACCCCCATCCCCAGCTCCAGCCAGCACGCAGCTTCTGGTAAGACTTCCCAGTGCAGCTGCAGCCAGTCGGATGTTCCTGTGTTCCCTTCACCTCCAGCGGGAGCAGCCAGGCGGAAGTTTCCCCTCCACCTGCAGAAGCAGTAGAGCTGGGGGCAGGAGTAGGAGGAGGAGCAGCAGCTGGAGGCAAGGGGAGCACAGCAGCACCAAGCTGGCTTATTCATGTACAGTTTAGCACTATATAGGGATGATCAGGGGAACAATAGAAGGGATGTGTTTATAGGGGCAAAACCTGAAGCCTTCCTGGAAGTTTGGCTGTCAGGCTGTAGCAAGTGTCTCTGTGCAAAACTAAACCGAAACCCAAGGCTCTAGAGAAATCTTTAGAGGCCATTACGATGTGTCAAGTGCAAGTGTTAGTTACTACTTGTTCTTATAGAGATCTTCCCCCTTAAAAATATTTCGGTTATTTCAGTTGCTGTCCCTAGATGGTTCTAGCACTTGTACAGTGGTGAAGTAGCGGCCTTGCATATGCCTGAAGCTGCCTTCTTCCTTTAAGCCAAGGGCCGGCACTTATTTGGGCAGTAAGCCACTTAGTGAGTTTTGTTGAGTTGTTGAGGACTACATGCATGTACACGCATATGCGCAGAGACAGGCACACGTGCATACAAGCTCCCTGCAGCTCTCCTTGCACCCCCTCTCCTACCCTGAATCCCTGGCATGTGGCTGGGTTGGACAGGAGCCATGCCAGCTACTCCAGCTAGGCCCACATGGCCTGAAGGAGCACAGTGTGGCACTGGTCCAGCCACATGCTGGAGTCATGGATGGGGAAGGAGGTGTAGGGACAAGGGGGCTGGGAGCTGCATGCAGGAACACATTGTGGCCCCGCATTAGCAACACCCATGCTCCTACCAGGCCCTGGCCTGGCACAGGAGGACTGAATAACCCATGGCTCCTTGGCCCTCTTCCCCTGCACCCTCCTCCCCCACCAACAGGGAGAACCTTACTTGAGCTTTGGCTCTTGCTAGGGGCCAGGCCGCCAATGTCTGGGAATGGCTGCAAGGTTGAAGCTGCATGCAGACAGCCTCGGCTGAGAGAAGCCTGGCCAGGAGCTCAGTGCCTCCTGCCTTGGAGTGTACATCAGGGGCTGGCGAGCAGGCCAGGCCAGGTGGGGGAGTGGCTGCCTGGCCACTGGAGCCAAGCTGCTGCTGCTGCAGCTGGCTACAGCACAGTAGCAGGAAGGGAGAAGGGTGCGAGGTGCTGAAAGCCATGGCAGCTGCAGGCCAGATACAATTCTCCTTCAGAGGAGCAGCTGTGGGCCAGAGAGAATAATTTGGCAGGCCATATTTTGCCCACCCTTGCTTTGAACCCATGCAAAATAGAATCATGTAGCATCACTGTCTTAAAGCATGCCGAGCATGCCCAGCTCTTCCCAGTTTGAAAACTGCCATCACAAATAACATCCCTATTGGCAGTCCTGGTAGTCTGATGAGAACAACAGGAGAACTAATTTCTTACTGCTGCGGTGGTTCCTTTATGCACTTGCTCTTCTGTTCTCTATTTTACCTGGTCTGTGGGTAGACTGGGGATTTCAGTCTTTAAGGCTGTTTGTTCATCGCCCTTTTTAAATGCTACATTTTCTTGAAAGTAAAACTTGCCCAGTGGGAAGATGACAGTGCTCAAGTGTGGCTTAAAGTAAATCAGGATGCTAAATAAGAAAGTATAGGAAACTATTTCCAACAGGAGGGGGTAGAGTACAAGAAGTAAGAGATAAGCAGAAATAAATTTTCTCTGTAAATGTATACAGAGTACTGCTGTAATTTTAGTTGCCTACCCTTTCTTGTAAGATTGTGCTGTTTCTCTTCCTGCCCTGTGCAGTTAGTCACAGTGACTTTTTTATTAGAAACATGCCCTGCCCTTGTTCATTCCTGAGCAGATTGCTATCTGCAAAGGCGCTACAATGAAAAGCCCAAGGGTCTTGTGGGGGAGGAGAGGGACACCTCTGGAATGGCAGCGTGATGAAGGGAAGTGGTGAGTCATGTATTGCTTTGCTTCCCCACTTGGTGCTAAGCTACTGCTTGTTTTTTTTGTTTTGTTGTTAATGTCTCCAGGATGAATATCTTTCTCTTGTGGCCCGTCTCATCATCCATTTTCGAGATATTCGTAAGTATGTCTTACATGTCTTTGTTACAGTGTTAGAAATACTCATTGGAAAGCATGATAAAGATTAAAGTGTAGCTTTTGGGGCTGCTTGCATTTCACAGATTTCATAGACATTAGGGTTGGCAGGGACCTTGTAAGATCATCAGGTCCAGGCCCCTGCCCAAGGGGCAGGAAGTCAGCTAGGGTCAGAGAATCCCAGCAAGATAAGCATCCAGTTTGCCAGTTCTCTGCACACTGCACAGAGCTCTGCTGACAGTCCACTGGGTTTGCGATATCTTGTGTGTGTATCTGCATGTCTGTTAAGAACAGAGGTGACCGATAACTTCCTTGATTAGCGTTTTTAGTATTTAATGTGTTTCAAGTTGTTCTTGAGTTGCTTTCGTAATTTCTCAAATGGGATCCATGCCCAGCTCCTGAATACACAGTCTGTTTTGTAGTGTCTGTGTATAACTGAGGAACTTAAAGTTCTTGAAACCTCTAGTCTGCCTTCCAACCATTATTTTCCTTTTGAGTGTGTCTTTTCTTTCATCATATGAAAAGGAGAATGCTGGGAAACCAAACCAGCTGAGTTAGACAGCAAAGCTCTAAGACATGTTATCCTGGTATCCTGAGTTCTGATATCTGCCCTTCCATTTAGTTGTAATTCTTTTTCAAGGAAGCCTCTGGAAATGAACCTTCCTAAAGTGCTTGAGTCTTCCCAAACCGTGTTGTGCTGTACCAACAAGCTGTCCAGTGGAACTGCCTAAAATATCTGTCCCAGTCCTTGGAAGTATATGCCTTCATAGGCAAGCACTGAGTTCCCAACTGAAGAGTACCCTCTGACTTCAGAGCACTATAGGGTGCTGTTGGCTTTGACCTAACCTTGCAGAATGTGTCTGCCTCAGCAGCACACCATTGCACCCCTGGCATACTGGTCTTACTCTCTGGGTTGCAGCCTACTTTAGGTAATCTCTGTAAACTGTTTGGAGGCATGTTGAAGTGGATGTAAATACAGAAAAATGTAATTCTTTGCACCATTTGTGCATTGCTTGTTGTGGGTAGGTCTGAAATGCAAAATGCATGTGTATCTTTTCACCAAAGTATGTAACTTGTCTGTTCGTTTTTTGTTTTCTAGACAATAAGAAATCTCAGGCCTCAGTCAGTGGTAAGAACTCCTTTTTCTTTATTGAACAAAAGATCTATAAACCTATAATTTTGGTGGCGTGTGAAGAACGGGGTGGAGTTCACAGCTGGAATATTAAGTATTATTCCTTTTGCAACAAAGGGCACATAATAATTTAAGCTATTTTACACTGAAGTGAATTGTTTTAGTACGTCTGCTGGACTCTGGTCACATGGAGCACTTGTTTGCTAACATCTTTGTTGTTATCCTTCTGGTTGGGGTCAGTCATAATCAGGGATCCTTGTTTTCACTGTTAAAAAAAATCCAAAATTCTCTAATTAACCCCCTCCCCCATAATTCTGATTTAAAAAACCCCAAATCTATGTTTCTACACGTGCACACGTGTATCAGTTGAACACAAAGTTTTATTGATATATTTACAATTTTAAAGCAGTTTGAAAACCCATTTGTGCCTCAATCACTATAATAAAATAAATTCTAAATTCCTATATATTTTGATGTTTGACTTTGGTTTTTTTTATCATGGAAAATCAGAGTTTCCCCGTGCCACCTTCATTCACCAGGATGCACGGGTCCAGTTGTAGCTGTCCCCCTGCCCTCTTCTTTGTGGCAGTGAGCAGCCCTGATATGCCAGTGCCCTGTCGCTTCCCATGCTGCTGTTGCTCATTTCCATGTTCTCCCAGCCCTGCCAGTGCCCCTTACTCCCGACCTGTACCTTCTGCCCCTCCCCCAAATACCTGATCCCCACCAGTGTCCCTCACTCCCAACCTGCAGCCTTCTGGCCCTGCTGGTTCCTCTCACTCCCAACCCGCATCCTCCCTGCTCTACTGCCTGCTGGAGGGAACCCCCAGCTGCCAGAGCTACAGGACCTGGCAGCTGCATCCTGCCCACTCCCTGTTTGCCCTGTGGGTGGCAGCCACAGCTGGTCAGCAGCACCTGAGGCCTGGCTGCCATGTATGGGAGGTGGCAGCTGCTGAGGCTGGAATAGAGGAAAGAGCCTGGCGCAGCTGGAGTGGAACCTATGCGGGGACAAGGGGAGGATGCAGGCTGCTATGGTCCAGCTGGTAGAGAGACTTGCTGCTGTTGCCGCTGCCACCAGGTGCATTGCGCCAACTGCACCACCATGCCAAGGCACCCCCTGCCCACCTGGCATCTGTGGAGGCAGTGGTGGTGGTGTGGAGTTGTCATCCCCTTCTGCCCCCTGGCTGGTGCTGGGTGGGCAGGGGGTGCTTCACCTTGGTAGAATGGCTGGCATGGGGCTTTTGGCAGTGGCGACTCTCCCCTCCCCACTCCACCTGCCCTCACCAGGTCCTGTCCTTTGGTCTGTGCCCTGCTGTCTGTGCAGAAATCTGAGGAGGCATGTGCCCCTCAGGCCCTTGCACCCCCCCCCCCCACATGTCACCAGTGGGCAGACCTGGATATTTCTCAAGTTCTGGTCCCCCACCCCCCACCTCCCCCCAGTCCCATAGACTTATGTTTATCCAGCTGTCACAGCTGCTGCTCCCACTACCCTGCCCCTTATCTCTAGTCGTGATCACCCATCCCCACGCAGCTCCTTGGAGGCTGGAAATCTTCCAACCTGCAAGGAGGAAATCTGCACTTTCACACTTCAAAGGGGAAAATCTGTGTTTTTCTGCAGGAAAAGGAAAACCCATGTTCCTGGTCGTAATTAATCCTACATAACAAATGCTGGTGGAGTTCATTGGACTCTCCAGCAGGAGTTTCTCCTTGTCACCTTCCTTGAGCCTCTTGCTGGTGTGTGAACTTGATATCTGCTCTGTTCTATAAGTGTGTGGATTAGTCCTAACAACAGGAAATGTGTGTCCTGGGGGACTCTGCAGCTGACTGAAGAAATGTCTTCTAGTACAATGTTAATCTCTTTTTAAAAGAGCATGTGGTAATCCTATCCTTCTTTTTGTAGCACAGGTTAAGGATGGGTTGCTTGATATTTATTAACTCCAGGGCAAAATCCTGTCATGCATGTGTGTGTGTGCATGTGTATAATGTTTGTAATCCTTTCTTCTTCAGAAATTTGTTTGGAGTCCCAGTCTCTCTGATAGTGCTTTTTTTTCCCATGACAAAGCCTCATATTTTGATCACTTTCTGCTGGGATTATGCTGAATGCTGAAGCTTAGCCACTGCTTGGAGATAGCAGTGCGCTAACTTGAGGAATTACCTTGTTAAATCCTTCCTTAGGCTGCATGTGGCCTCCTGAGCACTCCCACTCCTCATTAACCCAGTGAGGAAGCGATCTAGCTTAGATTCACTCCATGACTTTGCATTTTGGGTTTTGGAATTCCAGATGTATTCCACACAGTGGCACAGAGCTCTCCTGAGAGGCTGATGGGCTTGCCATGTCTTGTCAGTTCAGCATGGAGGCAGCTGATGACTTTTCTCTTGAGTATTTTTAGCTTTAAATATTGTATCACAAATTTAAAGCACTTTTATTAACATCTAAATAATTCTTATGCTCTAGCCAGGGGCGGGCAATTATTTGGGCCCACAGGCCCCATAAGCTGTTTTGGGGAGCTGTTGCAGACCAGTCAGCACCCTTCCCCATGCTGCAACATGTGCGCTGTTGCTCTTCTCTGCCACCAACACCCAACAGCAGCTGAGCACATAACCTTGGCCCTGTCCTGCACCCGCTCCAGACTTGTCCTGGATGGAGTGGATCAGCTAGGACCTGTGCATGCAGCTGCAACCCTGTTCTACCCCATGCTGGTACAGACTGCCCACCCACAATGAACAGTGGTGGTAGCCAGGCAGAAGCTGCTGCTGGGCACAGGGGGAGGGGTGGGCAGGGAAGCAGTGGTCACCCAGGGCCACTGCCACCACTGCCCCACTGGGTGGCTTAGAGGCAGTAGTGGTGGTGGTGACGGTGGTGGAGAGCAGCCGCAGGGCAGCCCAGGCACGGGTTCTGGATCACCACAGCAAGAAGTGCCCAGCAGCAGTGAGGGGGAGGTGGCCACTTTTTCTCTGCACAGAGCAGCAGCTTCTGCCTAGCTGTTGCCGCTGCTCATCATGGCCAGGTGTGTCTGGAGCCAGGTATGGGGCGGCCCAGGGTTGGGGCTGTGCGCATAGGTCCTGGCTGATCCCAAGCTGCTCTGTGCTGGCTGGGGGCAAGTCCAGAGTGGGTGCAGTGCAGGGCAGGGCTGTGCATATGGGTCCCTGCCAGTCTCCATGGAGCTGGGGCCAGCAGTGACAGCAGCCAGAAGTAGCTGCTGCCACCTGGGCTGCCTAGAAATGGAGTCCACCTGTGGAGCTGCCCCAGCACCACTGTGTGCCTGGGGTTGGTGGATGCACCAGGGATCAGATGGTGCCTGGGCCAGACAGGACTGAGGAACCTGCCTCAGGCCGGATAAGGTGCCTCTGTTTGACTCTGCCCCTCTTCCCACTCCTAGTTTAGCCCCATTGTTGGTATAGGAATAGAAACAGACCTGATTAAGACAATTCATTTAAGTTAATTTCAAAGTGATGAGTGTAGAACTCATGAGTTGTGTCCTACTCTGTATCCACTAGCAACCAGACTTCTGTGTTGCTTGCTGTCATGGAGAGCTCTCAGCAGACAATTGCATGTTTTTTTCTATTAGTAACTCTTCTGTTGTGTTTACAGACCCTATGAATGCCCTGCAGAATCTAACAGGTGGCCCACCTGCAGGAACAGCTGGAATGGGCATGGCTTCACGAACACAGGGAGCACCAATGGGTGGGATGAGTGGACTTGGGCCAATGGGGCAGCAGATGAGCCTGCCAGGGCAGCAGCCTCCTGGAACTTCTGGGATGGCCCCTCATGGCATGCCTGGAGTCTCTACAGCTACTCAGCAAAGTAAGTGTTCAGTTTGCCTTCAGATAATAAACTGGTGATATCAGCGTTCTAAGGGAGAGGTTCCCAGCCATTGGGCCATGAAGGGTTGGCTGCCAGGTTGTTGCATGAGCCCCTCGCTCAGACCCTTGTCTGTCTGCCCAGGCAAATGGCTTCCACCGCTGGCAGTCATGTGTGCAGTTAAAGCTGGGTGGTGGGGTAGCCCCGGGAGGGAGGAGCTGTCTCTATGTGCCCTGTCCCTCTCCCATGCTGGTCTGCAGTATAAAAAGTGTTGGGAACCATTGTTTTAAGGCAGAAGCCTTTCCAAGGTGGAAGGATGTTGGGAGAATTAGAGAGTACACTTTATGGCTGTCTTCAATGCTGTCCTCAGTCCTGGGAGCAAGAGTGAGGACTCCAGTGTATCCTTGCTCTTTGTCATTAATATGGAAAAAATAGACTGGTATCAATCAGCCAGGGGAGGAGGAAGGTTTGCCTTTAGATACCTCCACCGTATATCATAACTATCCAATTCCTTGATGTTCAGGCAAGAGTGGGGATATTGCTAGTGGAGTCCTTTTCAGAATGTTTAATTCTTGGCTTCCCCTCAGTGTTTCATTTCTTTACGTCTTTGTTGTTCCCTTGTGTTGTGGCCCTCTGTCCTTAACACTGACAGCTGATGCATGAGATTCCCTTTGGAGTCCATCAGAACTGCCAAAACTTTGCCCAAACATTTCCTTGTAGAACAGTGTGAGGACTCCTCTTTCTGTTCCCCTCAGCACACTGATACCTAAAAGCTTGCTTATGCCTACCTCAGCCATATATTGGTCTAATAAAAGATGCCATCCACAAGAATTTTGCCCCTAACACTCATTTACACTCTTAAGCTGTTCATTTAAATTGTTGGCTTATTGTAGGAAATGAGGTAACAGGTTGTGCCATGACACCATGACTGAAAAATGTTGTTTACAGGTGTGTAATACGTATGTGGGCATGGGAGGTCAGGGTGGATTTATGCACTGAAGTAACATGGTACCGAGCAAAGACAACCAGGTATTTTAAGTTCCTGGAGAATTTATGGGCGTTAGACTCAGGTGACCACTCTTAGGCATCTGTTTCAGTTGTCTTGCATCCATTTTAACTCTCTTTAGCCCAGCTTCAGCTTCAGCAGATAGCACAACAGCAACAGCAGCAACAGCAATTTCAGCAGCAACAGGCGGCTCTGCAGCAGCAACAGCAACAGTTCCAGGCCCAGCAGTCAGCTATGCAGCAACAGTTCCAGGTCCAACAGCAGCAGGCGGCAGCAGCTGCTGCTGCCCAACAGCAGCAGCAACAGCAGCAGCTGCAAGCTGCCCAGCAGCAGCATATGCTGAAGCTGCAGATGCAGCAGCAGCAGCAACAGCAGCAGCAGCAGAACCAGCAGCAGGTAACAAAAACCAAATGAGTTACAAGAGTCATTAACAGACAATCTGCTGTCAGTCACCTGTCCAGGGGGCCTGTGTTCCAGAGCTGTGGCTTACACAGCAATGGTGAATGCCACCTCTGTACAGTAGGGGATTAACATACTTTGTTGTGTGGGCATGGCATCAGTTTGAGCTGGCAAAAACATGTCCCTTTCCTAGTGAAAAGGGATAGATTCTCATCACCTGATTTGGTTTGTTCTCTCATGACAAGAGAGGAAGCTACTATGTTGTCCCCTTTCTCTGTTTAAGTGTAAGGATAGCCATACATGTGTGTCTTTGGAAAAGGTGGTGGGTGCAGTCAGATGTCCCAGCCACTCCAAGGAAACCAGCTGTGTCAGAGTTGTGCAAATCACTTCTGCCACTTAAACAGAAGTCTAAAAATGTAAAGCATGAATCAAGGTAGAGAGAACCCATAGTCCTGTTTTTAAGGAAAGAGGCATTCATTTTGAAAAGTGGCTTTTATGTCCTTCTATAAGGGGAGCTTTGAGGACTTGGTACATTTGCCTTGAAAACTGGCTTTTAGTAGTGACAGACCAGTCTTGAAGCCATCTGGAATGGTAATGAAATTCCAGAAGTAAACTTGTACAGAGGTGAAATGTTTGGAGACTGAGATTGGCTCACTAATAGGACTTTCCATATGGGCTGAGCATTAGCTGGGAGTGGTGAGTTAGGACTCTGCCTGCCACTGGTTTATGGCCGATGTATTACCAGAGTCTTCAGCTTCCTGGCTTCTCCTGTTTGTAGATGCAGCAGCAGCAGCAGCAGCAACTACAGCGAATTGCTCAGATGCAGCAGCTGCAGGCAGCTCAGGCTCTGCAAGCACAGCAACAGCAGCAGCAGCAGCAACAGCAGCAGCAGCAGCAGCAAATTCCACAGCAACAGATACAGCAGCAGCCACCTCAGCAAGTCATGCAGCAGCAGATGCAACTGCAGCAGCAGCAGCAACAGCAGCAGCAAGTTGCTCAGGCCCAACAGTCCCAACTTCCACAACAACCCCAGCCTCAGCCCCAACCAATGGTGTCTCAGGCACAGGCAATCTCAGGACAGATACCTGGTCAGGTCATGCCTGTCACTCTCACACCACAGCAGTTAAAAGCAATGCAGGTAAGTGCTAAAGACCAAAGTAGAACAGATGCCTGCGTACTCTGACATTCACTAGGGCAGTGTTTCTTAACCTGTGGGTCATGACCCAGAAGTGGGTCACAAGAATATATGAAAAAATATATATTTACAAACTTTAAAAATGGATTATCCTTTAAAGGAGAAAAATGTGGGAATCCATGGCTTTTCCCTTGCAGGCTGACAGAGTTCCAGCCTGCAAGGGGCTGTTTGGAGCTGCTTGGGGCCCCTCCCACCCCACTCCACATCCTGGCCGACGCACACACTGGAGGGCTGGGGCCTGGGAGCAAGGGGAAGCAGGTCAGGAGTGAGAGACACTTGGTCAGGACTGGCCATTTATTTTTACAAATGGGTCCTGGTACAAAAAAGTTTGAGACTGCTGCCCTAGGGAAGTAGAAACCTCTCATTAATAACTGAGGCTTGTCAGTGCTAGTAGCAGAGATGGTAAATACTTGAATGTGTTAAGAGGTTAGTGGTTTACCTAGGTCAAGCATAACAATTTGATCTGCTACCTTCTATGTTGCTTTATTGCTTGCCAGCATGGCATAGTTCTTTAGTCACAAAGCCTAGGGATTTTAGCAGTCAGTGGGTGTGTCTACATGAGACATTTACTGCAGAGTACACAATTAGCTCCACAGTAAACGTGTCTCATCTACATGTGCAGCCCTGCTGGGCCATAGGAAACTAATTAACTGTGCAGCAGGGCAGTACTTGTAAATACAGATACTACCCTGCTGTGGAGTTCTTACTTTTCAACACTGCACATGTAGATGGTGATGTGGCTGGCTGCAGCATGAGGGTTCTTCAGTGCACAGGCTGCCTGCCAGCTAGCCCCATACTGAAACCACCCTCGTGCCCCAGCCAGCCCCTCTGCAGAATATTGAGCTGGATTGGAGCAGCCCCAGGCTGACCCACCCCTCCCCCCCAGGCCCACTGTGTAAACATATGGGGTGTGTGAAGAGGGCAGTATTCAATTCAGATTTGCCCTGATTCGGGGGACACTGATTCAGATCACTGTCCGGATTTGATTTGGCTGAATCTGAAGATTCGATTCTGATTCAGAGAATCATTGATTCAGCCAGAGACACAGCTTTATGTTTTTTCTATGTACCTCGAGGTACCAGGCGCGGCTCATGAATGCCAAGATGGTGGGGCGGATGGAGCATCCTGCAGGGGGTGGTCCCCTGTGCACTTGGTGGTGGACCTGGTGATGGACTGGAAGTACTTCTGGTCTACTTCCAGGTCCACCGCTGAGCACACGGAGGACCCCTGTTTCCCCCCACACACGCACATGCACAATATCCCCCCCAGCCTCTCCTGGCTTGGCAGTCAGCTGCAAGGTGTAGCTGGGTGCCCCCCAGACCTAAGAGGCGCCAGTCACTGGGGTGGGCGGAGTCCCCATGTGCTCTGTGGTGGATCCGGAAGTGGACCAGAAGTAGTTCTGGTCTACTTCAGGTTTGCTGCTGAGCACATGGGGGACTCCCCTGCGCTCCCGTGGGATGCTCCATCCACCCCACCATCTCAGCATTCACAAGCCGTACTGGGTACCTCGAGGTACATAGAAAATGCATATAAAGCTGCGTCAATGGCCAAATCGTTGAAAGTCTCTGAATCAGTTCAGAGGCTTTTGATTCAATTTGGAGAGATTAATGAGTCTCCTGATTCAGTTCAGGGATTTGGCCTTCGAATCGGGCCGAATCTCCTCTGAATTGAATTGGCAACCAAAGCTTCGCACAGCCCTAGTAAATAAGGCGCTCAGGAGCAATAAACTCCAGCATGGTATGTGCCGGAGCTTATTGCTGCCTACTAATAGCATATGTAGGTGCATCCTTTGAAACCTATTGTATGTTACAGAAAGAAACTAGTGTTTGAAATTTGGCTCTTATTTTGCTAGACGAAT
Organism: Crocodylus siamensis; assembly: GCF_052110815.1. Classification (NCBI taxonomy): domain Eukaryota; kingdom Metazoa; phylum Chordata; order Crocodylia; family Crocodylidae; genus Crocodylus; species Crocodylus siamensis. The sequence continues at coordinate 57,216,974 of NC_143403.1, read as the reverse complement.
AAGATGTTGTACTTCTAAAAATTCGTATGGTAAGACTCATCTTCCTGATGAATGGTGATTTTGTTATAGAGTATGAGGAAAACATGTTCAAATGCATAAATGCATGTGCTTTTGGAGTGTGTCCATCTTGCATCTGTCTTTAAGAAAGTGAAAACAATTATAACCAAATCTTTCTCAGCTTGAATGTACCATTTTGGCTGAACTTTCCACAGCTGATCGTTACTTGATGTCATTACTTGGACTGCAAAGATGACAGTAACAATAGTGAATGAAGGCAGGGTATTTTCCCCCCCCACCCCTTCTGTCATGCATCTCTTATTGCTTTGTTCCAAGAGGTAGGTTGTGCTATTTATGATGCAGCTTTTCCAAATGATACATTACTGATCCTTTGCTGTGGACAGCGACCTAGTATGGGATATATGAGTTTATGGGTGCTGTGCATAAGAAGGCAAGAGGTCAGTTTTAATTCTAGGCTTTTCCTCACTCTTGACCTTATTGAGGGGGGAAGGTTGGCACTACTGCAGAAACTGTTCTTGGCTCCAAAGGGATGAAGTAATGCACTTATTCAGCAGGCATTCCTGCTTGCCAGGAGCACCCTTGACATGTTGCCTACTTGCAGTAGTCATAGTGAAATGCACAGTAATTCAAAACAGCTGTAATGTGCAGGCATTTAATATTGTGTGCTTGACTGAAATTAACCCAGCTTGGGTACCTTTGGTAACTGAGGCTGTCTATAGGAATAGCAGTGTGGGGAAAGAGTTGCAAGGGGAATTCAAAGGTGAGCTATTTGGCATTGGGAAGGTTTATTTTAACTCATAGGAATGGAGTATGTATGTTCATAAAGCAGGTCAGACACGATCACGGTAACTATATACCTGACTTTATTCTTGTTTGCTCTTAACTGAAGGATACATCTGGAGACATGGTTGATATAATGCAATAGAAAGGTCACTTCTGCCATAACCTGTTATGCCTGTTTACTCCCTTTTTTTTTTCTTTTGATACTTAAGGTAAGAGCTCAATTGGTGCAGCAGCAGCAGCAGCAGCAACAGGCAGCGGCAGCAGTCCAAGCAGCTCAGGCCCAGGCTGCTCAGATGGGAGCTTCAGGGCAGGTAAGGGCCTCTGGAGCCAGTGTCACTAGTGCAGGCCTGTAGTGAGTGCATGCTAAAATTGAGCATGGAGATGGGTTTCTGGTGGCTTTCTGATGAGGGTCTGACATCTGCTGTCTCTTTCTGGAGGAGATATGGGCTATTATGCACTGTTTCCATTTGCCATGAGTTGGAGTCAGGATTTCATTGTCATCCTCTCTGTGCATGCCTGTCCTGAGTAGGTCAGATACTGTTGCCTGTAGTGACATAGCCATGCACGTCATTGAGACTGCCTGTCGTGATTGTGCTACAGGTCTAACTGTTGGTTCCTGGAGTGTTTCACTTCTCCTTTCATAACACTTCCTTAGATGACTGCCTTGTCATGTGAACTGATATTTCTTCTGTGAATCTGTGCCTGCCAGTGTTAACTCACATGTGATCTCCCTTCATTTCCATGTGCCAAGCACAAAAATAGTAGCATAGGTAGTAAAGCATTCCTCTACCACTTTCTTTTACTTCCTTTCATCCTGTTTCTCTCCCGTTTGTTCTGAGTGACATGGGTAATAGATGCAGATTGTTTTTAGCTTGGATGTGAATTGTTGAGATAAATGGCACATGTAAACTATCATAAATGCAAAGTCCTCGCTTGGTATCTCTTGTGGGACTCATTGACCAGCCCACAGTTTTTCTTACCCTGAAATGCACTCTGTAGGCATGGTGACTGTGATCCTCTGTGAGCACTAAAAGGGAAGAAGTCCTTTGGGCTTGAGCTGAACCAGTTGCTGGACTTTCCTAAGAGTCTGATATAATATTTAGTGATTTACATTTATAGTGATCCATCTCAAAGCATTTTACAAACACTGGTAAGTAAAATTATCACTGTTTTCAGGTGGGGAAAGTGGTGGCTCAGGGTCAGTGACAGCACTGGATATATAGAACATGGGTCTCCTGACTTCCTGTCCACTGTGCCTTGCTCCTGCCAGTACTAATGTGCTGGCCTTAATACTCCAAACCCCTTCAGCACTTTAAAGTTTGTCTGTAGGGTGAGGTGTGACAGTTAGTGGTTTTTCCCACCTATATCCTTCAGATCTTTACCAAAAATAATGTCTTATGATTATAGCCTAATATGGCCCAAAGACACCATCTTGTTGGTTGTTAAATTCTGCTTAGGCAATTGCACCTCTTTCTATCCTGGGCCTTTTATATTTCTTGCATTGTGTTGACACCAGATGAAAGATGAGCAGTGGTAAGTACAGCTGACACAGCACTGGCGGCAACACAAAATCCATTCACTACAGTTTAAACATATGCTTTGAAAACTTTTTTTTCCCTTTTTGTTTCATGAATAACTTCCAGGTGGGAGCTACAGGCAGTTAGGAGATGGCTATCAGGACCCTGCCATTTCACTCCTTTAATGATACTCTCTCCAACTCATAAGCAGATGGATTGTGTTCATGTGGGGCAGTTTTAATTCCTGCTTCATTGGATGAATTCCTGTACAGGTGGCTTCATACCACAGTGCTACTGGAAAGCTTCTGGTGATAAGGTGGTTGACAGCTGGTTTTGCATCACAGCTACATAGCCATGTAGACTGAATTTAGAGAGAACTTGGTATCGGTCACTGTTGGGGTGCATAAAAGCTTTCTAGATCTGATTTGGGGGTAGGCTTATTCCCTTAAACTCCAATTATAACCATACTTTTACATTATAAATCTACTAAAATTCAATTAATGCTATTCTGTCCAATAATGAAGTATACATTTTTGTACTTGGTATAACCAAGTATTGTATATATTAAAAACTTTTGCTGTTTCAATATTTTTAGATGCTGAATATTTCAATATAGTTCTGGTCTTGAGAGCATTGATTGAATGATTGAAATGTCTTTCATTTGTAAGATTAGGTTTCTTTAGAGAAATAGATTTTTATTCTTATAAAAATACTCTTTATTTCATGTACAACCCTCTAAAAATGTATAATGATCCTTTGAGTTATCTGTTCAGAGAAAGTTTTATTATAAGCAAACCCAACCATAACACTCCTATCTTATATGACTTCTGTGCCTTCTGACTCTCAAATGGTCTTGGGATTTGAATCAATGCTGTTATATTGTCTCCTTTTCCTTGAAGTTTCTGTCCAGCATCTTTTGTGTGAAACTAAAGTTAGTTTGAAGTCCTACCTTGGATGAAATTAAATGAGAGCAGAAATTTAACCCTTCTCTGCAGTGGTCATACTAACTGTTTAGATAGATGAGCATTCTGCTGCTTAGCAATCCAACTCCTTATGTGAATGCCAGTGTGCTCACTGATGGAGCAGGTAAATTGAGTGTGCAGTGTCCTAGTCACCACTGTCCACAGAAAGCACTACAGAATTGCTGTGAAGACCAGTGACCAGCTGAATTTACGTTTGAACAGAGTTTAAGCTGCTCTGTTCTGCTGTGACTTGAGATGCACGGAATGCAGATTTGTTTGTTTCTCTTGGAAAACAAGGAGCTGGCTTACCATCAATCTGGTGATGCCAACATGATGCTTTCCATGAGCTTTTGGTGTTTGGGGAATCCTCAAACCTAGGGATTTGACTGCATTTAGAACAAATCTGTACGTTTTAAGACTTCAGCTCTTATATTCAAGTTGATGTAAAATATCAAATAATGGGGTTTCTCCCTTTATCCTGAAGGAAAATTCCCTCTTCTCTTCTGTCCATCTCTGGGATAGAACTCTTTTCTTCCTCCAGTTAATGTGTCCTGTTTTTTGACTGTCAAGAATGTTTCCTGCCTCCAGCATAAAGTTGCCTCCAGAAGCTGTTAGAGGAGTAGTGTCTTCACAGAAACCTTCCCTTTTTACAACAAAAAGCCTTGCTGATGACATGTGGCTGTCCTGTTTGCTTGCATAAAGCAACAGCAATCTCTTGAACCATTTTCTATCACTGTAATACCAAAGGGGCAGGAGTTCTTACTGAGCCAACAGAAATCTATAATTAATTTGTTGAACATCTCTAAAGATGTCAAGAGGTGAAAACCTTGTTCCTAGGTGATGGCCTCAGTGTAATCTAATGGTATGTTTTCTCCCTTTCCAACAGCATGCTCTTATTTAAAAAACAAAACAAACAACCCTTCTCCCCACTCCCCCCAAAAAAAACAAAAGCCAAAACCGTTAAACACCTACACAGCAAGAAGTCTTTCAATCAAGAGTTTGCCCTGTTGGTCCTTAGTGATTTGCCAGATTCCTTAATAAAGAGTTGATTTCTAATTATCTTGACACTAGAGGAAATTCTCTCTATTGCACACTTTGGTGGTGTGGCACAAGAAACGGAGCCAAAAGGGTATGTGCGGTTCAGCAAAACATCCCTGAGTTTTGACATGCACTCTTGGACCCTCAAAGTAGCACATATGGGTCTGTTTGATGGGGTGACTGTGCCTCAAGGGTTAGCTCTTTTGCCAGCAATTTCCCTTTTTTGTTAGGGTTGTGTTGCTCCACCAGCTCTCATGTTGATAACTGTAGCTCTTCACTGCACTCTGTAGCATCCACCTGTGCTTTGTGCCAATGCTGGGTTGTTGTGTTTGCTTGTGGTGGCCGTTGCATGCTGTGTGTGTATATGTGCACGTGTGTGTGGTATCTGAAGCTTTCATTTGTTTACCTTTTGAAATCCTGTCTCTGACCATCCCTCATTGCTTGGATGGAAGGGGACCTCATTGCTCTGACGTTGTGAACTAACAGCTGTGCTGAATTTGATGCTATTTTCTTTATCAGTTATTGCTTTTCTTTTAAAGTCTTGCTGTCTTGTAATTTAATTTTATTTATTTTAACAATTGTAAGCACATGCATTCTCTGACTCTCTAGAGACATGTTGCTGGCTGCTTCAATCCATTGACACAGAACACTAAGCAAGAATGCCTACAATCATTCAATGAAAGGAGACTTCCTTCATAGCTAGACTAGTTCGATTTTGCCAGTGTCCTTAGTAAGATGTGGGTTGGAAAAAAGAGAGCGAGAGAGTTCTGTCATCAGTTCAGTCAAAGCGGTAAAAAGGATCTCTTTGTTCTGAGATGCCTGAAATTGGAAACCAGAGATCTTTGGTAGTAACAATGTGCTAAATTTCTGTAAAATTTGCACTAGACTTCTGACTTGTGGCACATCTGGTGTAATAATTATAGTACTTTAAATAAGAGAGAACTCTGCGGGTATATATGATTAATCTCTCTGGCTTACTAGAACTAGGACCCTGTATAGATATTTCTGGAGAGTAACTCATCCTTAATAGTATTTTAAAATATAAAGCCACTCTAGCACTGACCTACAAAATGTGTCCCAAGTGATGTTTATATTACAAGGGATTCTTCTGAGCCCTTTCAATTTAGGAATCAGAGGGATGAACAAATCTGAGGGCAATCTTATTTTATTGGATCTAGTGACTATGTGATAGTTGGTTAGTTTTTTAAAGGGGAAAGGGTGCCCATCCAAAGGCAATTCAGTCTTTATCTTTATGACTATACGTTTGTCTTAGGCTCAGGGTTGTGGTAAGAAGCAAGGAAGTAAAAGTCCTTTCTATTAAACCAAGAAGTCCTTTCTGTTGCAATGATGGAAGCCTCTTCTTTGGAATCATTATACTGCCATAGGTCACCTTGTTCTGAGGTCTTGCTTACTCAATGGCAGGATTCATTGAAGGATTTTTAGGGATGGTTGCTGTTGAAACTTCCTCCAATTCCCATTATGTTGAACACTGCAACATGTATTTATTGCTGTAGGTTTTCAATCCTCTGATGAATCTGTTATAGGGAGGGAGGACTTCAGAAACAAGACTTAAGGCACTGTATGAACAAAGAAGCTTCTTGTATTGAGCATTCTTGACAGCAATCTTAGAGCCCTTGTTTCCAATACTGTTAGAATATCAAGTTGTCAGGCAAAATTTGGGAAAACTTTAAAAAAAATAATAATGCTGTTGTTGCCCTTTTTACCATATGGTCGAATCTAGATATCAGCCTACAGAAGATATCTAAGATTCATTGGATGCCCTCTACAAATGGAAATGGAGGGTATATGAAGGAGGGGATTTAATTTGTAAACCAGATACATCAGGCTCATCTCTGGAGGAGAGATCACTGTAGAGATTGCCCCCACCCCACCCTGGAGGTTGCATGTGCTTCTCATCCTGCCAGTGCACTGCATTTCTTGTTTTGCGATTACTTTTGTCTGTTGTCCCTCTGTCCTCAAAGATGATCACCGCAACTATGGCCCGAGGTGGGATGCAAATAAGACCACGGTTCCCGCCTACCACAGCTGTATCTGCCACGCCTCCAAGCTCCATTCCTTTGGGCGGACAGCAAATGCCACAGGTATTTACTGAGTTGAAGCACGTCGTGTCAGGGATTACAAGGCGTTCAGTACTTGGGTAATATTAGTACTCGTCCTCAAACTAAGGGGCGTTCACTTTTATTTCCATCCATCTAGAAAGGGCAGAGAATATAGATGATTGCTATTGGTCATTTAGGGTGTTGGGCTGTTATTTATTTTTTTGGAGCAGACCCATCCAAAATGTATCTTATACGCTCTAATTGGAAGCTCTTTGAGAGCCTGGGGTATCAAAAGAAATATTGCTAAAATGGCACACAGGTCTCATTGTAAGGTTTAAAACTTCCACATTCATGTTTGGCTCATGTGTCAAATTAACAGAATTTTTGGTCTCTGCTTAATCTTTGTCCACCTCACAAAACACTGCATGTTGAAGAGGGGCTCCAGGACTTGAGTAGTAGGATTCAAGTTCAGGACTGCAGTGAATGGGCTTAGCTGTGTTCAGAAGCTTGCTTGACACTCGCTTATTCTCTGCATCGGTCTAACTAGTGTTAGTGCCTCTTTCATGAACAGAAATTTGGATGTGTCCTAGCACCTCATGCAGAAACAAGAAATGCTATTTAAAACAATCTGAACTAAAGAAAAAAAAGACATTTTAAAGTTTCCAGTAAAACTGCTGATTGCAAGCAATCCATAATTGAAATAAGGTGGTCATTTGGCAAATAGCATATGATCCTATCCCAAGCAATTATGCTGAATTCCTCCATGCGTGACTCTTACTTACCCCTTCATTCAGGAAGTTTTCTGAATTTTGCCTTTTCTCTTACAGTACAATGTAGGAGACAGTAAAGGTTCAGTGAAAAGTATGTCTAGGCAGACTGGTGCTGGCTGTTACAAATTGCTGTTGGATAGCATCAGAATACCATAGCTGCCTCAACAGACTAGGACCACTGCTATCTTTTTCTCATGGTTGTTTCTTATCCAGGGTAAATGCCATCTCAGGAGCAAGAGAGATGGAGCAGGGGGAGGGGGACTTTATAAATGAAGCAGAGGAACTGTTGAGTAGTTATGTTGTTACCAGTATTGTTGCAGCAATAAGTCCCATACTAGCTATCTGAATTAGTTAGGAAATCATGCACTGCTCTGGTTTATAATTACTCACCCAGCACTGCCTGAGTGCTGCTGATTTGACGGTATCTCATGTAGTTGCAGAAAGTGAGGGGTCAATTATTCCTGCTGTTCATCAAGTGTTTCAGTGGGTCTTGTGCATAAAACCATCACCTCTGGAGTTGGTGCTAGCTAAACAATTCCAGCTTCTGTAGTGTTGCTTTCTGTTAATGGATGATAAAAAGTTGTTTCTACCATCCATCCAGTGTTTGCTTTTAAGTTTTCTTTGCTAGAAAATCCTGGAGCTCTGGTATGCCTGAGATCCATAAAGAATACATTAAATTCAAGCCCCTGTTGCTGCTGAAGTGGTGGGCATAGATGGCACACCATACTACAGAAAAGGATTGGCTAGGGTGGAACACACTACAGAAGGATGCAGTGGACTGCACCCGGTAGATGCATTCACTGCTGTTTTTATGCTTGAAGCTGAATAGTTAGCTGGAATAAAACCAAGAACATTGCTGCTGCTATGTTAGTCAGGTTTTCGTCCTCTCCCCACCCCGTTGGGATTTAACGTGGATCATCTTTCATCCCTTAAAGCAAAACCAAAAAAGGAGGATGCTACTTGGTTAGTTCATCTACCCATATTTTGACCCATAGTGCTAAAATTCCTTTGTTTTCTGGGTATTAACTTGTAACATGAATTGAGTGAATCTGTGCAAACTGCATCTAGTTGTGTATGAGAGACTGAAAATAATGGATTACTAGGAAAACAAAGACAGGAAGAGAGGAAGTATGTAATGTGACACAGGACATACTGAAATAGCTCTTGAAAGATGGTGAGATGAATCACCCATAATTTAATAGTGATGGAAAGAATGCACTTGCCTGACTGACAGTTAGTAGCTCCAGGGGCAGTGTGTATTTTGTGTGCTGCTCTTGGTGCAGTTGATTCTAAAAAGTTAGGCTTGGATTTCAGATGAACTTGTTCCTGCTGGTCCTGCAGGCGTTTGGGCTCTGCTTTGGAGAGGAGTGCTTGAACAATATTGTTAAATGTATTACCCTTACCAGGTCTTCAGATGTCTTGTTGCTGGGTCCAATCATAGGTGAAAAGAACTGTTTGATAATAACTGGTTATTGGTAGTCTATAGAAATATTTTCTCCTTGACCTCAGTATTTCAAGATGGTACCAAAGTTAAGAGTCTTGGAATTGTATTTTAAGAATGCCTTTTTGAAGAAAAGGCCTTGTGCAGACATGGTAGTTATGTAATATGAGCTTTCCCTTTTTCCTGTGTACCATGACTAGCATATACCCTTGTTGCCACAAGGTTTCAGTGTTTCTTCAAAAGAATAGCTTCACCACTAGGATCTTGGTTACAATGCAGCAGTAATATTGCTTACTGCATTGTGGTGGGGTGATGGGGGATTGTATTCAACAGTTTTATAGTAGTTGAGTTTGTTGATTAATTAGAACTGAGATTTTTTTTAATTTTGAAAGTTATGCTTTTAGTCCTTATGCCTGAGCAGCTACCAAGAATGAGCTGAATATAAACCATATTATTGGGTCTTCCTAATTCTAATGTGAGTGTTCCCATTCACCTATTTGGATTGACTGAAGTTTTCTGATAGAAATTAAAGTAAAAATCAGTTCTTTCCTATTTGAATAATACTTGGCTAATCGTTTATGCTAAAAATAAAAGCTTAATATACTAATCCCAAATTCTCTTCTGTATTCTTTAGTGTCAAAAATTTCCAGCTTCCTTACAATAGCTTGTAGCCTCAGCTTCTACAATGCAGTTATAAATTGTTAGTACAAAAACCTCAAGCATGCTGGGAGTTAAGGAATAGAGTAAAACTGAATTTTAATATCAAAATAGCACAAAGGATCATGATCCAAGTGGGAATGTGAAAACCTGTCTGTCACTCGCTTGGTGCTTCTGCAGAATTTTCATTTTGGCACAAAGCAGGCTGGCATGTAGATAAACTTGAGTCCAGAATACATAGGGCTTTGCTTACTGGCTAGAGCATTAAAGCTATAATATTGCAATGTAAATGCTCACTGGAGTTTTCCTTTAGGCCTAAAGTGTTCTCGTTCCCTGGTGAGATTCCCTTTTAAAGGACTGACTTATTTCTGTAGCAGAAATGCGTTCACAGGAATGGCTTGTTTTTCCAGAAGAGTCTTTGGCAACCGATCATACTGCTCCTTCTGCTGTACCTCCTGAAGGTGTTTGGCTTTTACCAAGTAAGGATGCAGACTGATAAAGGAACCTGCTGTAGGTGAGGTTCAAGGGGTTTTCACCTGCCTCTTCATTGTCAACTCTCACTTCCCTGTGGTTGCAGTCTGCTTTTGTTTGCCATTAGTTTCTGCTCATTGTACTTCCATTCTTGCTACCAGGATCAGAAACTCATACTAGCCCTTCCTCCTGAGTGCAGCTCCTTGCCTGAAACTCAGCATTCCAAAGGTAGGTCCTAGGTTTATGTAGCATCATAATGTCCTACCCTCTGAAAATGTGGGGTAATTTTGGACTTGCTACAGACTTGATGGATGCAAGCATTATTGTGCACACCTAGAGTCCCATTGAACTGGACTTCATTGAGCTAGTCTGAGTCAGTTATAATGAGACTTGCAAAAATCAAGGTTCCCTCTGTTAAACTATATCATCTAATCCTAAAATTAATCGTAGGATGATGTATCAAAAGGTATTTGCATCTAGAATGGCCTCTGGTGGGCAAAGATGCTATACGTGGCTACTTTGGTGCTGTTTTAGGAAAGAAAGTAGTGTGTGTGCTTCAGCTTTGAGTGCTGGGGGTGGGCTGTAAGAGCATAGGTCTGCATGTAGTCTCCTGTGGCACTGTACTCGTAGTGAATGTTCAGGGCTGCAGAAGGGATTTTTTTTAAATCTACTTTTTGTGAAATCCTACTGCATATCCAACACTGAGCTACAACTTTGTCCAAGGGAACGTATCAGGGAGAGCAAGCAAATTTTAAAGGAGGGGCTCTCTGCATACACACACACACTTTCTGGGAATGAGTTAGAGCTATAAGAACTCACTCAGATTGTGCCTGTGTGTACACCACACTTTGTCCTTTCCTTTTCAACAACCTGCCGTATCTTATGTGCTCAGTAGGGGTGATAAACCAGAAGAAAGGATCTCGACAGGAAGTGACAGACTGGGAAATTAAATCTGGGGAAATCCTAGTGAAACGTCCTTCCTGCCTGAAAGAGCAAGTTTAAATTTTTACAAATAGTTTGGAAAGGCAAACCTGATACACTTTAAAGGACTGTATTTTAGAAAGGCAGACTCATTCACCTTCTGAAAATTAAGCCTGTGAGGCCACCTGCCTTAGTTTGACATAAAAATCGAGACTAGATGCAGCCTTTGTTCGGGTTCAGCTCTTAATCATCTGCCAAGCTAAATTATTACAAATGAAATCATAAGCACTAGGGAGTATGGTTATAGTGTTTATTCTGATTTCTTGTTGCCACCAGTCTTAGTACACACATAGGAGGCAGAGTTATAGTATTCAGTCCCAAACCTTTATTCTTCAAGAGCTGCAAAGAGACAAACAGGCAAATGTTCCCCCTCACTTGAAAATTAGTGCACACTATCTCATTGCTTGTTTGGAGGAAAAGATGTGACATGTCTCAAGGAATCTGGGAAGAGATTGAAATAGCATGTTAAAAGTGCTAGTTGAGAGGATGGGAAAGGAATGAGAAAGTAGAAATGAGGCCACAGTATGTCATGTTGCCATTGATTTTAAGCTGTAGCCCACTGGGTGGTCAGCTAGTGTCTCTTAGTTCAGAGGCCTTAGGTTTTCATTTAACTAGGGATTGTTTAGGCTTATTATTTTTTCTAGCTCAAGATGACAGTTCCTCCTGTTACACCTACTTTATCTTTTACCTTGAGTGGTTGTATTCTTCGTGTTAGCAGAGGGGGGTGGGGTGGTATTTCTCTGATCCCTCTCTTTATGAAGCATCATCTGTAGGAATGTAGTAAGCTTGACTTGTTACTTTCTGAAAGTAGCACAAGGGGTAAAAGCTAAAAAGAAGGGGCAAAGACGGCCAGTTAGTTCAGTGCTTTCCATACCCTTAAGACATGACATTTCAAGCAAAGCACACCGTGTGGCCCTGTGTGCATGTAGTAGATTCTCATACTACTTATTTGCCTCACTGAATATCACGGTTTTTGGAAACATTGGGTTGGGTGATGAGTTAATAAGGGACAGCTGCCAATCTAAACAGCCCATGAAGTACATGGGGTACATGGATTTTGTTGAGTTGTTCACTTGGAAATGGTTGGGACTTCTGGGATTTTTTTGTTGGCTGCTAAAAAAGTCCCATTAGAAGATAGCTGACAAGCCCAGGAGGTAGTGTGGTGTCAACATGCACAGTCTTTGCAATCTGGCAAATTTCATACCACAAGATTATAGAAATATGCTGTGGTCTTTCAATCTGTCAACTTTAATGTTATCACCTTCTAATTGCAAGATAAGTAATAAACTTTATTGTGCACAGAGTTTTCCTCTCATGAGGTTGTGGACTTGAAGTCCTTGGAGTTGTACAGAAGGGCCTCTTTCTCTCCCCCCACCCTCTCTGTCCCTTGGACATGTGTTACCAACTCTGTTCTAAAGACTTAAAAACACTCTACCTTTTTCATCTAATCACTTAGAAAAAATATCTCTAGATTCCCCAGATGTCCAGAGTTGAGTAACAGAGCAAACCATCTTGAGGTTTGCTCTCCATACTTCTTTCCTTCACCATCAACCTAAAGGATAATTATTTTGTGCCATAGGTAAAATTAGGAGAAGGATTGGAAGGTTGCAATTCAAAAGCCAAAATGAAGAAGGTTTTAACTGTGGTCATAAAGTCTCAAATCAGGACTGTCTGCTCCTTTCTGACCTATTTATTCTAGTTCTAATAAAGAAAATTGCTTGTGTGGAACACTTGATATTTGAATCTAAACCAGTTGGTTTGGGGAAGGAGGAGTTCAATCATGAAAACTGAAGTAATACAAGTTTTGTGGGATTTTATTGCCACTTGTTAAATGTTTGGGCAAAACATTCCTGTCAATCTCAAGGGAGAAATGAAAGATGTGGGTAGGGTTGTCCATTGCGGAGGAGCTCAGGAAACTAACATTTTCTGTTTTTTATAGGCCAGAAGATGACCTTCTCACCATAGCTTTTAGCTTTTTAGATAGTTTCCTATGATGAATACACTTTCTTTCTTGAACACATTCTTTCCCATTTCAGGTCAGCCAGAACAACATTACCATGATGTCATCCCCTTCACCTGTCCAGCAAGCTCAGACACCACAGTCAATGCCACCACCTCCTCAGCCACAACCATCTCCACAGCCAGGGCAACCAACTTCCCAGCCAAATTCAAATGTCAGGTGCGTCAGAACATGACCTCAGATTTTAGTGGTGGCTGGAGGCATTCTTGCCAGATTGTCATGGATATGAAGGGAAGTTGAAACAAAATCATCTCTAAGCTCTAATCTTGATTACTTCTAGTAGGGTTTAAGGGAGTTGAACTTTAGCAGTGTCCTCAGGTCTGAAGAAGGGCTGGGGAACCTTCTTCAGTAGTATATTTGGGCAGTCATCTCAAGGAACCTGAAGAAGTCTTGCTCTTATTTTTGTCCTCTGCATTTATCTTCTGTGACTACTCTGATTTAGCTATGCAGTAAAAATTGGTATCCAGCATCCCCCGGGAATAGGAGATGCTGGATAACAAAATATGCTGGTTAAGTGAGCGGCCCTAGCTGCTGCCCATCCCACCGCCCCTCCCGCTGCATCGCTGCCCCTCCCATGGGCCCTGCGGGCCCCGTGGGACAGGGAGGTGGGCCCTGCACAGCCTGTTATGCCCCCGGGCCATGTGGGCTTGGCAGCGCAAGCTGCTTTGCTCTGGGCTGTGGGGGCTCAGAGAAACCAGAAGTGCCACAGTGGGCACTTCCAGTTTCACTTTTCCTTACAAGCCGGCATACCGGTTACCAGAGCACGCTGGCTTGTAAGGTGCCGGTTACCAGAGAGTTTACTGTATATAGTTAACTTCCCCTTTTTAAATCTAAGGTTTCTGCTTAGCCAAAGAGAAGGGTATTAGCATGTTCTTTGGGTTGGAGGAGATCATAACAATAAGTAGAGACCTTTTTATAAATTTCAGTTGTCAAGGAGCTGTGAGTCTGCTATTCAAAAATAAGAAAATTAATTGAGCTGCTTTGGAGCATTTTTACTGGATGCTGTTATCCAGGGATGTCAAATTTACAGGGTACTATCATGCCACTGGAAGTTGAGGGTCTGGCCTGCTGTAGAATCTGGGGGCTTCAGACCTTGGTGGACATGGCAGTCATTGGCAGGAGGGCAATACAGGGCTGATATATCCGTGGTTGTCTTCTGGCTGCCTTGCCTGTGACCACTGCTGTTGCCTCAGCTCCTCAGTTGCTGGGCCTTTGTTGTCCCATTTCAGAGCTAGAGCTGCTGCCACGACATGGGCATGCAGTTTCAGTGGCAGCTTTAGCTCTGGCACAGGTGGGAGCTGGAGTTGCTCTGGGAACCCCAAGTTGAAGCTGGAGCTGCTGTTGCATGCCCCAGGCTGGATCAGGCCTGCAAGGTGCTAGCCAGTGGGGTTTTCAGAATTCTGTAGCAGTGATCAGTAAAACGCACCTACTCACAGATTAGCCATATTCTCTACTAGCTTCATACAAGTTGCTTTGTGTGCTTTTTTAAAGGCTGAATTGATTTCTTCCTCCCTTCTCCATTTTTCAGCTCTGGCCCTGCCCCATCTCCTAGCAGCTTCCTTCCCAGTCCCTCTCCCCAACCCTCTCAGAGCCCAGCAGCTGCACGAACTCCACAGAATTTCAGTGTCCCGTCACCAGGGCCTTTGAACACTCCAGGTAATTTGGGGGATGTTGACAAGAATTGTACTGCAGACCATACTCCAGGATTGTATAGTTAATAACTGTGACAAGCACATGGAAACCTATACTTTCATGATGTGTCCTCTGCTCTAAGCAGCTTTGCCGAGTGAGCAGTATTTCTGTGGTGCACTGGGCATGCACCAAGACAAGTATTTTAGTCTCTCACTTGGTTTGGAATAGTCTCCAATATGATTTTTTGTCATTGAATTATCTGAAGAGTTGAAAAATGGGTGGCACCTATTTGATAAGTGGCTCTTGAGTTTCTTGCAGATTAAAATCTTTAGCAATGACTCTTAAGCTATTATAATATAGTTGGATTATGAGCAGCAGAGTTGTCTTGGACTTAATGGAAACTACACAGAACTTGGAGTTGGGATCACATTGAATCTGGTGTAACACTATCACATGGTAGTGTCTGTAAAATGAGATGCACAGTATTTTTCCTACTAGTAACAAGACTGGAGTATTTACACCTCTTCAGGTGATGTAAAAGAAAGGTTCTGCATCATATACAGATTAACTTGCTGAATGGAAACAGCATGTTGAAAGTTGGATAAACATGAGTAAGTCTTAGGAATATCCAGTAGTTTGTTTGGATTTGTTAACTGATCAGAGGCCTGCACTGGCAAAACAAACTGAATAAGGCTAAGGGTCTGGATTATGAAGGCTGAGAACTATGTCTATGTTTCCGTATCCTCTCTGACACATGGTAATGTTTAATCTTTTCTTTTTTGCTTGTACAGGAAATCCAAATTCAGTCATGAGTCCTGCCAGCTCCAACCAGTCTGAGGAGCAGCAATACCTGGACAAACTCAAACAGCTGTCAAAGTATATTGAGCCACTCCGGAGGATGATCAATAAGATTGATAAAAATGAAGGTGTGGCCTCTTGTGATTTGCCATGCAGATCTCCCATTCTGTCAGTAGTACATAGAAGATAAATGGTACACTTCTGTTATGATCAATTTGGGGGAGGACCAGGCCTATTCCAATAGCACAAGTTGAAACAGATATCACTTTCTCGTAGTTGCAGTTTAAACTGTGAAGCATGACAACATTTCATCATCAAATTCCCTTTCCTTTTGTTTTTCTTTACTGTATCTAATCTCTCCTTCGCAAGCTGTCTGATAAAAGTTTTATGAGAAGAATGTTCGTAAAGAGATGGAGAATCTCAGATCTTGATATTGGTGTTTTCATTTTCCCAGCCTCCCTTAATTTTTTGTTAATGTTTGCATAGCTGGATGCTGTTTCTGCATAAATGCATTGCTCACTAGTCACTTTGATATTCTTTCAGATAGGAAAAAGGATCTGAGTAAAATGAAAAGCCTCTTGGATATCTTGACTGATCCTTCGAAAAGGTAACTTCCATTCCTGTTTGGCTGTGTTAGTGTCTCTGCAAATCAACTGAACTTTTTCAAAACCCAAGATCAGGAATATGCTAGAGCAGTGATTCTCACCTACAGTGCCACAGCTTGAGATCTTTTCCAAGTGTGCTGCAGGGTGCCATACAATGTTTAGCACTGTTAGATGTACAGATACTATTCACAGAAATTTCAAATAGGAATCCATAATGATACAAAATATTCTGACCGTACTGTGGTCTCTGAGTTCTTTGCAACAGAAAAATCAAACTTTTTTTCAGTAATCAAAATACAAGTAAAAAGTAAGAGTTGGCATTTTCCAAGGAGTTACTGGAGTCTAACAAGGTTGAGAACCACTGTGCTAGAGGAAGCTGAGAATGCAGGGTCTACCAGTGGGTTTCTGACTTAACTGGTGGAATAGAGGTCTTGTGGATGGATGCCTTTAGTCAATCATCTTACAGCAACATAGTATATCCATAGAGCAGCAGTAGGCTTGGAATCCCTTGTCTCTATTTTGATTTTCCTTGTTTCTGCTAAAATCATTATTATTTTGTAGCTCCGATTTTCTTTGTGTGGTGAAAATCATAGAGGGTGAAAAGTTTGAGAACTCCCCACCAATGGTTTCTTTATGACTGTACTATTTTATGTGCTCCCAGCTTTTGTCTTGGAAGAAAGCTACACACAGCTTTGTGAAAAATACTGCCAAAAATATTTTGTTTAAGGACCCAGCATTGGAACTTCCATACATCTACTGTAGTTCCATAGAAAGCTATGCACATTTGGCACAAATATAAACTTGTTCAGAAGCCAGATTATCTTTTGTTTAATACTCTATTAAAACCCTGTTTGGACTAGTTGGAATGATGAAAGAGGTCCATTGGGTTCATTTGATTTTGCTGGAAAGCACCTCTCAAGCTTTTAGGTTGTGGCATTTATTTCGTATTCTCTATTCAAGTTTCCCCCTTAAAATACCCTTTAGAAAAAATTAAATTAATATTTTAGCATCTTGGCATCACTTTGTTATAGGACTTTTTATCTGCCAGAAGGTTAGGTTTGAAGCAAATAATCTTGCAATAGTAGTAATGCAAGACTCTGATTGTATAATCTCTACAGTTGACCAAGATGAGCATGTTGTGGGTAATGATTTTCTCTTCTGTAGATGCCCTCTGAAGACTTTACAGAAGTGTGAAATTGCGTTGGAGAAGCTCAAGAATGACATGGCTGTGGTAAATTGTGGTGTTCACGTTCCCTTGTGCAGGTGCTAGGCTGGCAGTAAATGCCAGAGAGGGCACCAGTTTGGCAAAACTATTTTTCATGTCTTATTTGTGTTCAGGACTATATTTGATAATGCTGAGCAAACAGAAAAGTGGTAAACACTAGCCTATTCAGAATGACTATCCTTGTGCATAACTCCTAAAAAGTTACTCTTCTTACTTAACCATCAAGTACTCTTGCTTTATGGAGACTCTTCGAGAGAATCTTAGGATTTTGTTTGCTGTATGTGACCAGAGCAATATGGGCTTGAACGCATTGCATGCTTTTAACAAACTAGAAGGAAGATTATTTTCCTGGCAGTTTGCAGAATGAATAGTAAGGGCTAAAAATAGTGTGTGACTGACAGATACAGTAAGAGGTGCTTCTTTGTGTCTTAGCCCACACCACCACCCCCTCCGGTGCCTCCCACCAAACAGCAGTACTTGTGCCAGCCTCTCTTGGATGCTGTCTTGGCAAACATCCGTTCACCAGTCTTCAACCATTCCCTCTATCGTACCTTTATGCCAGCTATGACTGCAATCCATGGCCCACCAATCACGTATGTATTGTTACACGGCTGTTTGTATAAATGCTGATTATTGAAGTGGAATTGCTCATTTGGGTGAACTGCTGGGAGGACAGCTGGGATAGATATGGATACATGTGTAGTGTGCTGTGCTTTTCCTTTTCACCTGTAAAGTATCTCAGAAATCAGCTTAATTTAAAAAATGTGGAGTTGGCATAAGAATCATGTTCACTCAGTCCTTTCTCGGATGTATTTTTGCACAGGGCCCCTGTGGCCTCCCCTCGAAAGCGTAAATATGAAGAGGATGAAAGACAGACCATACCAAATGTATTACAAGGGGAAGTTGCAAGATTAAATCCTAAATTCCTGGTGAATTTGGATCCTTCCCATTGCAGTAATAATGGAACAGTTCATCTCATTTGCAAGTTAGGTAAGCAAGAAGAATTTGAAGGTTCTGTTTTAAAGGAGTGTCTGGTTTGTTTCTAGGAATGTAAAGAGGTCTTGGTCGCACACAATCAAGAACATGGTCAACTTGTAATATTAGCAAGGCTCTTGATATCCTTGACAGGTTATGGCGATGTAAAACTTTGACTCTCTGCACAGGCTTGTTCAGGAGCAGTCTCAGGTTGTATACCAGATCCACTTAAATCTTTTTTTTTTTGTAGTTTCAGAAGCAATTTTTTCCTTAGAACCTGAGCTCCCCCTTTGCCATGATTCCTGACACCAAAAAAGGCAGCATTTTAAACAAGTCACTGATCATGATGTGGCTTTTGTAAGCTGAAATCTTGGCAGATTTCTTCACCTTGTGCATTTGTCTCCCTTGGACTGAGAACCAAGCAGAAGTCTCTAGATAATCTGAATTCTTGTCAGTTTGAAGTGGCCTGTGTATGAACATAATTATGTTTTTGTTCTTGTATATCAAAAAGCTTGCTGAGTTAATACAGGAGAAATTAATTGGATTTGTATACCTGTTGCCACAGTGGCAGAATGCCAAGTGTGAAATATTACAATATTCAGTTGTGTAGTTGGTTCTCTTCATTTGTGCAGCAGTCTGCACCTGTCTATTGCACCAGTGCAGGCTGGTCATCAAACTGATCAGCTTAAGCTAGAAAATGACATACTGCTGACAAGTCCTGATCCTAAACTTTACTGTTCCCTGTTGTTTGAAAATGATTTAACTCCATGCAGACAAAACAAAAAGTCAGGACTAGTGAAACAGGATTTTCTTGTGATTGCCTTGAAAATTTTTTCAATCTGCGCTAGAAGTTCTGTTGGTAAAAAGTATAATTTAGCCCTTGAATCTGTTCTCTCAACTGAACAAGCATAGAGTGGAATCTCACATGAACTTTGTTCAGTTGTGGAGAGACACAAAGTAGATTCATTTTAGTATTTACCAGCAAACATGGGAGTGGTATGGTACCGACCTAGATGTAGTATAAAAAGTGGCTGGACATCTCGAGTTCCAGAAAAAGGTGGAGATTGGTAAGATGTCCATATGTGAAATGTAGAGCTGATTTCAAGTTGATTCTGGTATGTAAAGACAATTTTTACAGTGAAAAATGAGATTTTTTCCAACAAAAACCAAAACCGACAGCCAAGTTCCTTTTGCAGAAATGATGCTGGGATTGACAGGGAAGGATTTGGGAGTAGTTTTGAATAGCATAAAAGGAGGACTCCACACAAGTCATGCTTTGATGTTCTGATGGAGAATGTTTGAATTCTAGATGACAAGAACCTTCCAAATGTCCCACCGCTGCAGCTCAGTGTTCCAGCAGATTATCCAGATCAGAGCCCTCTATGGATAGACAATCCTCGACAGTATGGTATGGGAATGTTGGAATGGTAGTACTTGAAAAAAGAAAGAAAGAAAAGGTGGGGGGCGGTGTAGGGAAGGAAATCTTTAACATTTGACTATTCATTTTTGTTGCAGTTGTTTATTTGGGCTGTCTCCTTTTTCTTTTCCAGCAGCCAATCCCTTCTTGCAGTCAGTGTATCGGTACATGACATCAAAACTGTTGCAACTTCCAGACAAACATTCGGTCACAGCCCTCTTAAACACCTGGGCGCAGAGTATCCGTCAAGCCTGTCTCTCTGCTGCATAACATCTCCCACTCCAGAAATCACAAAGCAAAGAAATTGGGTCTCAATGGCTGGCCTCTCACATGCCACTGAAAAATCACAGGCATTTGGGGAGGAAATTTCAGAAGAAAGAAGCCTTATGTTGTTTTGTTTCTAGGTTTTGGGTTCAGTAGAGAACCTGGTGTTAGATTTAGCTTTCATGCTTTTATCTTCTGCCTTTGTGAACTTTGCCAGCATTTTCACATATACAGAACATGTATATACTGTTCTTGATGTATTAGGAGGAGGTTTTATTGTCTTCTTAGAGAAGAAATTATTTGTAGACTTCCATCAGGGAGTCTGAATGATGTAGAAGGGAGAGGGGAGAATGTCCTAATTTTGCTTCAGACTTTGCCCAATGCCAGTATTTCTTTTTACACTGTATGTTGTATGACATGAAGTTGCCCCAGGAATAAAAATTTACTGCAGCTAGAATGTGCTCACAAGCTACCGTATGGCTGCAGAAGTCTGTTGCCTGGCAACTTTGTTCAGAGATGGGAGAAATGCGGGCCTTTTAGGACATCCCTCAGATATATGAGATAAATCTGAATAATTACATTTTAGGAAGGAAACCAAATTTAGGAAAAATTATTTTATAGCTTATTATAAACACTACTTTGTATGAATGGTTGGTTAGCATGGACCATGCATTTCTCACTCATAGAGGTGGGATGATCTGAAGGAGAGGTATTCATGTACACACTGATGCCTTTCCCCAAAAAATTGGCAGGAGAGAGAAAAACCGGTTAAATAGTGCTGCACATGAATCCAAAAGGTTGCAGCTATGTATCTGCATTTCTTTGCCATGGGAATTGAATATTACCTGGCATTTGTCTCTTAGGTGTTTGGCTCTTCTTGAGATTGGTGCAGCTCTTTGAAGTGCTTGTATTTTCTTCTCATCTGTTTGTTTAAAAAACTGAATGCAGCTTAGGTCTAGGATTGACAACTGATCTCGCATGCTTCAGGCACTGAGGGGCACCCAGGTGTTCATCATATGCTCTGCTGTGGGTAATGCAAGTGAAACCCTGGTTCAATATACAGTGTGATTACATTTCATTTTCCCCATCTTTGTGGGAAAGAGTTAATTGCTGAATGCAAGGAAACTTCAATGTCTCAAGTGTTCCCATCGCACCCTGTTATATTTCCCAGTATTGTGCAACAGTCCCTGAAGAGTATAGCTGGACCCTCTTAAAGTAGTGTCAGGGAATTGCTGTGGCCTCTGTGATTATATGTGGTGTCATCAGTTTTAGGATGTTTTTAAACGTGGGTACTTAGCAAGCACTAATTGAGGCAACGGAATGGTATCTGTTTTGTACATGAACTAATGCATTATCTGCCTTTGTTTTATTGTAATAAATTTATTATTATTCCTGTGTTTTACATTAATATTATATTTTATTCCGCCTTTGCCATTCCACCCTTAATCATTAGGGACCAGCTCTGTAGTATCAATAGGGTTGGGATTACTTTGTTTATTGTAGACTAAGTTGATATTCCTATACTTCTAAACGCTGGGGAGCAGAGGTGGTGGCTCTCCTTTCTTTGCTGCAGGATAACAGCCAAGTTCATAACCCACGACAGGATAGGTTTAAGAGCTGAAGAAGGGAAATGCTATCTACAGGCAAAACATTCTCAGTTTATATCTAACCCATACTGCCAATAACTCAATACTGTCAGACAGCTGTCTACATAAACTGAATTAATAGCCTGAGTCCATTTTTAATGCACCCGTGTTCATCTCATGAAAGCTGCTTTGCACTTAAGTTTTCCTCATGCACTGTCTAGTCATCTGACAGAAACAAGGTGTTTGTAGAGACATTCACTTTTAGATATTTTGAAGGTAGTGCTAGAGTGATGGTCTAGGGATTATTCAGGAGGCAAGTATCTCTTTGGGTGATACCTTTTTTTATTGAACCAACTGCATAGTTGAGATATAGTTAGACAGCTTGCGAATGCAAGACGTTCTTCTTCAAAGTCATGCAAACTGGGGATAGTGTTAGGTAAGTTTTTGAATGCATTTTTGTCAAATACAAGGTATCCAAAAAAATCTTTGCCTCAGAAACTTTGAAGGAATGTATCACAAAAGCATTGATCCTAAGGTTGATTTCTTCAGGACAAGGTTCAGGCATACCAGCTGGCTGACATGACAAAACATGCTTACCTGCAGCACATACTGTACTCATTTTCAGAATTGTCACCATACTTTTCTGGGGTGGGAATTTCCCCCCCCCCCATACTGAATTGAATAGAAATAACCCTCACAACAGGGTTGAAGCAATGGAGTGATGGTGAGTATAAGGTGTACAGTGGAAGACTTAGTCATGTCTCTGTGGCGGAGGTCTGTCAGCTTGGTCACTGCCAGCTCATCAGTGAGGTTATTACGTTAAGGCAGCATTTCTCATAAACTTATGGTATTGATTTGCCCAGTTCATTCACAGCTGTGCAGGGCAGTGATCACAAGTTAGCTGTGATCCAGTGTTATTGGTCAAACTGGCCCTTTTTTGGCTATGGTAAAGCTACTTATTTTAAGCTAAGTCCTGAAGTCTGTGGAATGGAAGTTGGCCTTAACGATGGGAAGAATTTTGTGCCACTAGAGTGCCTATCAAACAGTGATCTTTTGCAGGCTTTCAATATTAAAATTAATTTCCCAAAGTAAACAGTTCCTTCCCAGGGTATAATGGGACAGTTTCTGCAGAAACTGCCAGAGGAACACTTCAAACCTGCAAATATATAAGCAGTCTTTTTATTTCCTAAACAGATGACAATCAGAATTACTCCTTAATCAACTTTTAATTGAAATGGAGAGAATAGCAGCAGAACAATCCATGTTGAAAGTACAATGTAAACTCTCAAAAACTGGCAGGTGCAGTGAATGCTGGAACATTTACGGTGTTGAATCCACCTAAGGAAGGAGATCTGGAATACAACTGCAGCACTAGGCTAAAGCAGGGTCCGATGAAGGCGGTTCTTTTGAATAGCTTGAGTTTTCTTTTGTCTCTCAGCAAAACGGTTTCCCAGTGTTTGCTTCAGTGCTGGCAAAACTGCCCTTTCAGCAGGAGGGAGTGGAGCTACAATTAAACTGGAAATAGATGGATAGAGGAATGTAACAAACTAATTACAATGGGATTACTTTGACCCCTTTTCTCTTTATCAATAACAGGTAAAGATTCAAGTTAGTGTGTCTGAGTCTCCCTTATTGGTGTTCTGCTCCAGCAACTGAAAGGTGAATTCTTACCTTAGAAGTTATCTTAGGTGTGTTTAGCAAATATTTTTTCCTTGTAAGTCAATAATAGTGTTGGGGAGGAAGGTTTCTCTGCTAAATATTTTTGGAGGCATAACAGCTGAGACAAGCAGTACTGAACTGCAAACAGACACACCATAACTTTTCATGTGAATTGATCTTCATTTGCCAAAGTCCAAGTTCAGGATTTAGTTCTCCTGTAATACTAAGTGCCTGAATCTGGATTTCTAACATTAGGGGTTAATCCTTTTTTAAGATATTGGGAGGAGATTAACTAGTTGCTCATCAGTATCTTAAATGCTAGCTTAAAAAACACTTTCTCCCTTTCCCCCATACTTTAAAAATGCTTCCATGAAGGGAGATCTTATTGTGTAGTTTGTTGAAAAGCTTCCTTTCCCTTCACTCCTTAAATAGCACATGGTTACCTGTTACCTTGCACTACAAAGAGGTACTTGAGTATGTTGTGCTGTGGGAAAAGGTGCATTAGGTTGAAAAGCAAATGCTCTCTATCTGCTTTGATTTCATGTAGAAGATTAGTTCATTCTTCTTTCCTTACAAGCATCTTGGCTTGCAGCACTGGAGCAAAGACAAGCTCAGAATGTGTTCCTGGGCTGGCTGGCATTAGCTCTTCATAAAACGACATGTATAATACAGATATAATACCATTATGAGTAGAGCCTGGCTTTGAAAGGGAATGGGAACCAGAAAGACTTCTCTTCCTTCAGTACTGCAGGGCCAATGCAACACATAGTTTCATAGTTTCATAGTTTCA
The DNA here is from genome assembly GCF_052110815.1 of Crocodylus siamensis. Taxonomy (NCBI): domain Eukaryota; kingdom Metazoa; phylum Chordata; order Crocodylia; family Crocodylidae; genus Crocodylus; species Crocodylus siamensis. The sequence continues at coordinate 57,193,305 of NC_143403.1, read as the reverse complement.
CATCTTATCATCAGCTCTGACTCTGTATACATAAGTATGGTATAAGTAATTCAAAGTGGCTGCTTATTTTCCATAGTGGAGCTGCATGTCTCTGAGAGAGGTTTTAACTGCCTGTTTTTTCACCTGTGTGATATGCTCTTAAACTGTTTGATCCTTTGAGAAAAGTAGTATCCCACAGGACTGCATTAGCCGTGTCCAAAGCACTAAATGTTTGGAGTCAGTGATGTCCCTCTCACAAGAATTATATACTAGACTTTGAAAAAGAATAGGTGGTACTGTGAATATGCAGAAGCAACATTCAGATTATCAGCTATGAAATTATTGTGCATGTACAATGTGATTATGGTACTGAAAGTAAAGCAGTGAGCTCTCCTTAAATCTACAGGGCCCATGAATGGAGTAGATGGGTTGACCTCTGATCAGTTGTGACCCTCTGGAAGAGAGCAGTCTCTTGGATAATGGAACTGAGATAAAAGGGGGAGAACCAATTTTAGACTCGTCTTCAATCATAACACAACATTTAAGCACGCAATCTCGTCATAAGCCAAGTAAAGATTAATTTAAACGGCAACCTTATGTAGGCCATTTACTACAAAAAGTTCTGCTCAAGAAATTAGGAGTACTTACCATTTCTTAGCTTTATCCTTGAGTGACACTTTAGGTAAACGTGTAATTTCTTGATTCCTAAATTGAAACATACTTGTAGATATGATTATATTTGGCTAGTTCACTCTGCCACAGGAGAACTGCAAGTGTGTTAATAATGTGTTATCTAGATTTGAAAAGAGGCTGAAGAACCTAGTTTCAGAAACAGGCTAAGGTACTGTATGTGCTTATAGGATAGGTGGGCGAAGTCTGGCAGACTCCATTTCCCAGCAGCCCCTGCCTGCATGGCTTTGGGTGGGGCCAGGGTTTCCATGGAGACCAGCCTCAGCAGCTGGGTGGGGAGCTGCTCTGGGGCTGGAAACTCAAATCTTTTAAATTCATGTTGGATGCAGTTTTTCCACAGCAAGTATGATTACTCATTGGAACAAACTACCAAGGGAAGTGGTGCATTTTTCATGTCTTGAGGTCCTTAAACCAAAAGTAGGTGCCATTTAAAAATATGCATTTTAGTAATCACTAAATTACTGGGTTTGGTACAGCACTGCCTGGATAGTATTTACTAGCCTATGTTAGTGAGCTCAGCACTAATGGCAGCCTCTCATCTTAAACTATATGAACTTACGGTTAATGTAATCCTGAACAGCTTTGGAGAATCTTCCCACTTTTGACTGGAGAGATGCAATGACAAAAGTGCAGAGATTTGTGATGAGTGTTGCCGTGTGTATTACTTAATGAGGGTGACTACCCTTGGCCTCTTACCTCCTGCTCTGTTTCATCTGTTGTGCCATCTCCATTTAGATAGCAATAGATGCTGCCCAAATGAACTCTTATGGATTTATACATCATTTACTACAATGCAAACTGAATCTGACCCCCTGAGACTGTTAATATCCCCCAACAGCAAAGTCAGACTTCCAGTTAGATTGACTGGCTTCTCTTTAGGCTATGCTTCTCTTCCTAGGCTGAGGCACACTTCTGTGTAAATATGTGTTTTGAGAAGGACAGACTGATAACCCTATTTTAGCTGTGGAGTAAATTGAATGCGAGTAGCAATAGCAGACAATTATTTGGCATTCGTTTAGTGCTGTTCATGAGCAAGCAGCAGCCTTGTTACAAAACGGCAAAAATGGTTCGGGCATAAGATTTGGCTTTTTGGTTGCAGATATAATTATGACATGATATCAAAATCCTTTATGCACACAATGGCAGCAATGGAATCATATTTGGGCAAAATCTGAGATGGGGATGCTTCGGTTAATTTTCAAATGCTGATTTAGAATAGGGAACCCTTTAAAGTCAGGACTCACCAGTGACCTTTGTCTAGACAGTCTGCACCTATAACCTATTTAATATCCACCAAATCCATTCAGAAAAAAAACTTAGCACCTGTGAAATAGAAACAGTGGTACAGTACCAAACATTTTTAGAATGTCTGATACACTAAGGGCTTGAAACAACTCAATATAACTTACCCAATCTGACTCGCTAGCAGATAGTCTTCAGGAATCCTTTTGTTCCTAAGGATATCTTGGAGGTATGATTTCAGATACATAAGCTGAAGGGCAGATAAGAAAAATTATCATTCTACCTTTTTCCCCAACCATCTCTTATTTCATTATATTGATCACAGCTTTCCAAAGCCAGTGGAAGTACAGACTGAGAGCTGGGATAGCCTCACCTCTTGGGCCTGCATGTGGTTTATGCTCCATAGCTGGCGAATGACAATCTCGCACTCTTCCAGCGTAGGTGGCTTCTGAATGTATGAAGGGAGGACATTCACCAGGTAGGGATTTGAGGAGGATGCTGGCACTTGCGAGTGCCCAGATCTAATTTGACTTGACAGCGATGGAATTGGGGATGTCGCTTTCTCAGCAACTTCTCTGATTTCTCTAGAAGTGATTGCAGTTAAAATAAATATATTTCCCTTGTGATGCTGTCTAACTGTAATTTAAGTATTTTGAATTTTAGCCTTTTGATAGCTCTGAGGTCTGGATAAGTATTACAACCATTTCACCTATGAGAAAAGGTAATATGGCAGGTGCCATTTTCTAAGCTCTCTTAGACTAGACCTTCATTTGTAATTAAACAGCTTTTCTCTCTGTTCTCTGAAAAGGATAGTTCATAAGAGAATTTGGGATTGACACTTTTCTGCCTGGGTCTGTGTCCCTTGTAACTCATATTACACCAAAATGGAAGATTATATACATAAAGAGTTCCTCTAATATCACTGCTAGAATAGGACACTAGCATCTGTGTAGATGCATTTGCACTACATGCATCTTAGAAATGTCAAGAAAGCCTAAATCAGATATTAGAGGAGCAATCCAATATAATTTGCTAAAGCCTGACCTAGACTGTACTTTTTGAAGTCTGTGGTACGTGAGCACTGAGAGATGCTCAGAAAAATAGAGATCTAAAATACAGAAATGTTGGTACCACTTGACTGTTTTCCAAATGGACTGCTGCATGCTGATGCCTTGCTCTTACCTAGAAGGAACCTGTTCTATTGTCTTCTCCACCTTTGAATCAGGAAGGTCCGGTTCTGTCTGTACCACCTTCAACACTTGTTCTTCAGTACTTGATTCCTGTTTCTTGGGCTGCTCCACTTGCTGCCTATTTTTCAGTGAATATCTAGAAGCTACAGTAGCAGCTGTGTAGAGAGTAGAAGATTGTTTCAGAGTGGTAGGAGGTTTTGTAACCGCATGCATGTAACAGGCCAGAGATGGAACAGTCTGCAGCCACAGGGCTTGGGCACCTTAGATCCAGTGAAAATACACAGCAGGTGATGGTATTACATTGCTTATGGGAATTGGCTAAGAAAGAGCAAGGGGCAGCATCAACAGAATCCTAGCTAATGTTAAAGGGCTACAACAATGTCTTGACACAACCAGAACTAACCAAATAGGCATCATTAAATTTGTAGTAGCCCAAACATAGTCTTGTTCTGCCAATTTCTAAACTATTTTGGCAATTCAGTTAATTGTTTTAAGTTCTTACCTGCTGAACTGCATCCTGAATAGGGTTTGTCAAAAGACAAGGTAGGGGTTAAAACATCATCTGCAAAAAAAGAATGACATGATGAACTGGGCATTGTAACTTCAGAGCTGACAATGCACCCAAGTCTATGTTTACAGTGAAACATTCAGGTAACACAGAAGGCTACTCTCATAGGTGTGGGTATATTCCATTAATATTAGTGCATAAGGAAATTATAGGTCAAACTTTTTATCAGCAGATTCTCCTAATGTAGGTGCAGCTTATACTGACAAAAATGCTTCTGGGCATATACCAGCTTGGCACACAAAATAAGCTATACGGTATTAACAAAAGCGCTTCACTGCACTATGGCTTTGGACAATACAGAAATATTGCAGAAAACCCAAGCAAGTTCCCCAGCTGCCTTTGCTGTACTAGCTAAAGTCTCCAGTGTAGACCTGGTTTATGAGATTACTGTAGCACAGACATGCACCCGTGTTTCACTGTCTTCCTAAACCATTACTGAAATATATCAGTCATGTTCACCCATATGACTACTAATGTCAGACTTACGACATTTCAACCACATTCAGCTTTTTCCTGCTACAAATTTACATCAATTTTTCCATATATAAAAGTAGATGGTGAAGTGCCAATCATCTTAACTGAAATCTAGTAACGGCAATGGAGCTTTTCTTGCAGCTCTGAGTCTGGGCTGAGCATTGGGCAAAATATCACAACACAATGTTGATTACTAATGGGATGAATTGGGGAAAGAAAGGAAATACTAGCCAGTCCTATGAGAAACACAGAAGTGCAGCTTACCTTTCTGCAGTGTCTGATTCATTATGAGTTTATAATGAAGATCTGTAATCAAATGAAAGTAATTTTATCTAAGTGATCTCTCCCATTGAACTTGTTTCTGTTGTAAAGGTAACTTGTCCCCAAAGCATCTCCCCCCACGTCAATTTCGAACGTTTTCTTTAGTCTGAAGATGTTAAAACAGACAGTGAATTTAAGGGGCTCAGGGGGAGTTGCTGTCATGTGATACTCCTGCATTATACAGCTGACGTGGAACGGGAAAGGGAAAGTGGAGTCAGAGGAAGGATTACTTGGAGAGCAGAGACCCTACTGTATCTGAGCAGAGCAAGCCAGTTTGACAGGCTCAAAAATGAAGCTTCACTAAATTTATTACTGGGCCAAATAAGCAGGTGACTTGGTCTATCAAGTGCTGCCTTCAGGGCCGGTCCCGGGTCCTGAGCCGGACGCTTGAGCAGCTCATCGACTCCTGCCGCTTGGGCAATGTCCTCGGCAGGGCGCGCCCCCGCCTGTCCCGGAGCAGCAAGCCGGGGCGCCGGGACAGCGGCAGGGAGGATGCGGGGGGGGGGGGGGGCGAGGCCGCGGTCGTCGGGCCGGGGTCCCGCTAGCGCCCCGGGCCGAGCCCGGCCCCACCTTTGTTCTCCCGCTTGAGGGAGTCGATCTCCTGGTGCAGCCGCGCCAGCATCTCGGCGTGCTGCTCCTGCAGGAACCGCACGCTGCGCGCCTGCTCCATGGTGGCTCGGCCGGGCCGCGCCGAGTCGGGCTGGGTGCCGGGGCTTCACGCCGGGTCCCGCCCGCTTCGCACTGCCGCGGACACCACCCCTATCGGGGGGGCAGCGACGGGGCGAGCTCCGCCCTGCACCAGCCCGGCGCCCCCGGCCCTGCCACCGCCCACCGCGTTGCCATGGAGACGGGAGCGCTGCCCCGCGACGGTGGTATCGGCCGAACGCGGAGCACAATGGCACCACGAGAATGGTACGCCCCAGGGCTGGAGGCTGCCCCCGGCGCTGGATGGTCCGGCCCGCGCTGCAGGGCGGGGCCGCGTGCCCCCCTCAGGCCGCTAGGTCTGACCTGGCGCCGCGGAGCATCCTGCGGCGAGCAGCTTCCCGGCGGCGCCCACGCGTTTGCCGCCTTTTGAGCTCCGCTGCCTGGAGAAGCGGCCCAACAGGGAGCCAAAACGCACCAGACACTTCCTGCTTTGAAAAACAAACCCCAAGCAGCGAGGAGGGTTCATTGCCGAAGGGCTGTAGTGCAAGAAGCCTGTCCCCCCCGGGCTGAACGGGGCCGCCCGTGGGGTTGGGGGCTAGTGAAATAGCTGGAAACAAGCATGGACACGCTGAACACGCACTGCTGACCCCCAGTATTAAAAAAAAAAAAAAAGCCTAAGTCAGAGCCAGGTAAGGTGGTTTCCGCACTGACATTTATAAGCATCCATTAAATACAGGTAGGAGCCAGTGACCTGAACACTTATTCCACACCACGCAAGTGGTTATTCACTGCCTCTCGCTCCTCCTCTAGCCCTTAGGAGCACAGCAGCACCCACGGGCAGTTTCACAGAAGAGGTTAAGCCGACTGATCTCTTCAACTTGCACTCTGTTAATCAGAAGTGCTCTTTTTTTTCTGGTTTGCTTCAAGTCTTTTAAAATTTAGTACTTGTTAACATAGTGGACAGGAGGAGAAAAACTCTGGTCAACAACCATGTCTCTTTAGAGTTGTCTTTAACATTTTGTAGGTAACGGTAAAGTGTCACTTCCATGGTACTTAGCACTTCCTGGGGTAGCTCCATGCTAGAGGCTGTGTTGATGGGGCGCTGGTGCAGTACTGCTAGCACCACAGGATACCCACAGAAGTAGAGCCTTAGCTGAGATGAGCTGAATTTTTCACCTCAGCAGAAGACTCATAGTTTGAAGTCAGTGAGCAGCAAAGACAAATGTTCAGAGAGAAAAAAGGAGGGTTAACAAGCAAATGCTAGCCTACAGCAATGCGTATGGCAGCTCTTCCTCAAGTGTTCAGTTGTAATGCAGGCAGTTAAATTAAAGTGTGTGCATGCGTGTATGCACATGCACACACTCTTCTCCATCTCTCTTATCCTGTCTCTGAGCCAAACTATTTCAACCCCTCACCCTCAGTTTTCTTCTGAGAGTTTCTTCTGCAAAGTTAATCTGGCCTATACTGTCATTTACATCCTGTTGATATTTTGGTAGTCAGCTTTGTGTCCAGATCCCATGATCCATGACTGCTGTTGCCTCTGGCATACTGAAACAGTCCTCTACTCATCATGATATATTATAAACCCTGCAGCTCCAGTAGCTATTTTCTCTTTAAAATGGCATACATAAAATGCTGTAGTATGGTATACGGTCACAAGCGAGGCTACATACTGTTTGTTTGGGCTCCTTAATTTCACCATTTGTGGTTGGCTCCAGAAATGGTGGAGGTTTACCTTTTCTTTCCAAAATCACATACTATAGCTTTACCTCAATATTTTAACTAAACTGTAGAAAAGAGTTTATAAAAATAGAATGTACCTAGATTACTGTGGCCTCTACAACCACACAATCCCATCTGTGTTTAGCAACCTGCTTAATTTTTATATTAAAAATACTTTAAAAAGCATCCTTAACTGAAACCTTTCACACACTTAACACAACTTGATATCTCAAAATGTTTGCTGTACAAGAATGTGCTGACAGAGAAAGTTAATGTTGGTGAGGTTTCCATCTTTCAGTGAAGAAAGTCATCACTACTGCATAAAGAAGGTAAGCCAGAAGAATAAGGAGAGTGCAGGCCAGTGGTCCAATACAGAACTGGGATGCAATGAAGAAGATCATGAACAAGGAAAGAAGAGTCCTGTAGCTGGCTAGAAATCTCAGACTGATCTTTGGCCGTCGAATGTGTCTGGATCTATGCTTCAGCATTGGGCTGTGCCTGGTTCTCTCTGCAAGGAATGGGTTGATAAGATGATAGCGACAAAAACTGCCAACAAAGTCTTCCCTGGAGCAAAGATTCTCCATTTGTTCTGCAAACTAAGGTAAGAAAAGTTTGAAGTTAATAACAGTGGAAATAAAAATACATGACATTAATATGAAGATTTTAAGTTCATAATGGCAATTTTTATCTTTTGGTTTACTTTGTACTAAAACAAGATGGAAAGAGGGTTATTAATACTCGTTGAGAGAGCAGTGAAGGTAGGAGGGGACCCCTTCCCCCAAAAAAACCCCATCCTCCCCACCCCTTCTCTGGTCAACAACCATGTCTAGGGGGGGAAGTAACCCAAACAAATAACATTGCATATTTCAACATGTAGAACTCTTCAACACAAATTTTAATCAGTTCTGCTCATTTTCCCCTCAGTATTACAAAGTACTAGACAACAAGGGGAAAACTCTGCTACAATAGCAAGCTATGGAATCCTGGTGGGATAAGGTGAAAAGAGGATTAGGTAGGATTTATATACATAGGAGACAAGGGCGGGGGATGTGTGTGGAAAGGACTTGCTGGGAGTCTCTTCCTCTTCATTTTAGAAAACAAAATACCCCTTTGTTACACTTCCATAGATTTCATAGACGTTAGGGGCTGGAAGATCATCAAGTGCAGCCCCCTGCCCCAGGGGCAGGAAATCAGCTAGGGTCAAAGAATTCCAGCAAGATAACCATCCAATCGTTTCTTGAATGAGTCCAGAGTAGGTGCCTGCACCACTTCTGGAGGGAGTCTATTCCAAGCCTTGGGGGCTTGGAGAATAAAAAAGTTTTTCCTTATGTCCAGCCTAAAGCAGTCATGGAGGAGTTTATGACCACTGGTCCTTGTTATCCCTTGGAGCACTCTGGTGAACAGACATTCCCCCAGATCCTGATGCACACCCTTTACATACTTATTAGGCAGCCACCAGGTCAGCCCTGAGCCTGAGCTTTTCCAGGCTGAAGAGTCCCATGGCTCTCAGCCTCTCATAAGGCCTATTCTCTTGCCCTCTGATCATGTGCATGGCTCTCCTCTGGACTCCCTCAAGCTTCTTGACATCCTTCTTGAATTGTGGAGCCCAGAATTGGACGCAGTACTCCAGCTGCTGCCTCACCAAGGCCGAGTATAGTGAGAGGATGACATCCTGAGATTTACCTGAGAAGCTTCTATGGACGCAAGCCAGAGTTTTGTTTGCTTTACCAGCTGCAACATCACATTTGTGGCTCATGTTCATCTTGTGGTCAATCATGACCCCCAAGTCTGTTTCAGCCACGGTGCTAGCAAGCGTAGCACTGCCAAGCCTATAAGCATGCTGCGGGTCCTCAAGGTGGTCCTCAAGTGCCCTGCTGAGCCAAGGGAGTTGCTGTGCCCTTTTGCTACCCTTCCTCTGAGATAGGATGGACAACGCTTGTGCTGTCAGGATCGCTCCCTTGAGGAGCAACCACTCCTTTTGGACTCTTCTTCCTGTTGAGTCATGGGCTTCAACAGCAAGCCTCCTGAGCTTGTCAAAGCCAGCTTTCCTAAAGTCAAGGACTTCTGCACTGCTGACTGACTTGCCACCTTTGCGTTGGATAGTAAAGGTGATCAGCTCGTGGTCACCATCACCCAGCTTTTCATTAATTCTTAGGTCATTGACTAGATCATCTCCTTTGGCCAGTACTAGGTACAGCAATGCTTTACCTCTTGTCGGCCCAAAGACTTCTTGAGTCGGGTAGAGCTTGTCCACGCATGTGAGGAAGTTTTGAGACCAATCAGATTTGGTCGTGTGCTCTTCCCATGAGATGTCCGGGTGGTCTCCCATGACAACCATGCACTGAGAGCACGCAGCCTCAGCCAGTTCCCTGGCTAATTCCTGGTCTAGCTCGTTTCTAGTTAGGAGGTCTGTAGGAGACTCCTACCACGATGTCCCGTGCCACGTTCCCCACATATTTTAACCCAGAGGGACGCTAGTCGTCCTCCCTGGGTGCCAATTTCAATTTGCAGGGATGTGTAGTTTTCCATGACATAGAGAGCTACACCCCCACCCTTTTATCTGCACAATCTCTCCTCTACAGGGTATAGTCATCTATAACTGTGGCCCAGTCATAGGTGGAAGCCTACCAAGTCTCCATTATGCCTATGAGATCGTAGTCATTCTTGTTTAGCAGGAGGACCAGTTCCTTTGTTCCCCAAGCTCCTGGCATTGGTGTACAGACATGTAAGTATCCCATTGGAAGCCCTAGGTTTCCTTACACTCCCTGGTGGACACCATCCGTGGTGGAGGCCATCTCTTCCCTATACTTGTACATAGTAATACAGTCTTTTGCAGGATATTCTTTTTACCTCAAATGTCATCTTTATGATAAATAAGTTGATTCTGAGTGAATCTTGTGAAATATATTTTATTACTAATTGAGCAACAGGAAAATAAAAATTGCTCCAGGCTAAAGAGCCCACCTAAAAACACCAGGGAATATGTACATGATCATGGTGAACTCACATTAATAGTGAGAGTACAGAACAAGTGTGTACCATAAGCGATACATATGCACAGGTAGATGAAGAAGATCTCTATACAACCGAAAACACAGGGAAAGGAGACTTCATGTTGCACTTACCCTTTGATTAATTGCTGAGGACAACTGGAATAACAGCCGTACCAGTGTGGCATTTTCATAACTTCTGATGGGCTGCAGTTCAATATCTCCTTGGTATGCTATCTCAAACCTGCGCAATCCATTTATGATCTAGAAACAGATTAAAAAAGTCTCAAACGTTAAAAGGCATTTCAGGCTTGAGCTTTAAATTGCTCACGACTATCAAATTTGTTTGTTTTCCTCAGACTAGATCCAGACTGTGGAGTTCTTTGCAGGCCAGATCTAGATCTACCTCCAGCAGGAAGACAAGCTGGCTGCTCCATCAGCTCAGGGAGCCATGGGGCTTAATGTAGCTGCTGTTCCCCTACCACCACTGAAACACATTCCTAGGTGGATTTTATAACCTGGAATTCTGTTGCAAGCTCTATCTCCAAATTCCCAGCCCCTCCAGGTGTCCCACAGGTTGAATGTTTGATGACCCTGTTCTAGTTTATCGGCTGGAAAAAAAAAAACAACTTTCCCTCTTACCTGATACCTGCCAAGAGGTGTAAGAATTAACCCATCCTCACTCTCAATGCTGTCTGGAAGCTGCTTCTTTCCGTTCTCATCTTGAGCTGTCCCACAGTTCATCATCATTTGGGTCAGCTGGGCTTCACTCAACTAGTCAAAAACAAGACCAGTTTCTTGGTCATTTTTGTGCTTTTCTCTTGTTCTATTCTATTTATTCATTGGCTCCTATGCAGTGAAAGTCACCACTAGCTGCATATATAATGACTGCCAACAAAGCAAGTACAGAAAACGATCCTTTTACCAGTCTTGGTTATAAGCTGAGATTTAAGTCAATTTTATCCTGTGTTCATTAGATGATAATCCTTGGTAAACAAGAATACTGCTAGGTCCTAATACGCCCTAGTCTTCCCGTGACTATTGCACAGTTCTGTTTTCTCACCAGACCTGTTCAAGTGAACTTTTACAAAAGAAAGCCTCTCTATCTTTTCAGCTCAATGAGACAGGAAGCAATCTTCCAGTCTTACTGGTGTGCAGCACGCTTTCATTTAGAAAAATATTTAAAATTCTTTAAAAACATTAAAACATACAATGCCCCCTCGTAAACAGGAAACATAGGTATATGGACTATATGTATGTATTACCTAAATGCATACTTAATTCTGTTTTCCTACATTTAGATGGGTTAGGCTTGATATTTAGATGTGCTATCCTTCCTTAACTCCAACTGTACTTGAGGCAGTTTACAGGGGGGCCAATACCTATGAAAGGTTAAATGTCTCCAGTTGAACTACCCAAATTAAGTGGCCACTTTTGATATGCTTTGGTGAAGTGATTGGGCAATGGTGGCACCATGAGTACACAAGAGATGGAAACAGATTTCAAGAGCCTTGACTCCTGATGATACTCATTCCTAAGAATAGCTCTTGGAAAACAGTGACATACCCTAAAGGTCTCGCATAAGTACTCCAGTGCCTTCTCCAGATATTCATCCGTTTTCTTGATGTTTTCTTGCCCAATTTCATCTAGGTCATTGCCTGTATAAGAACCATTCATCTCAGAAGGGCCAAACCTAAACCAAGATAGGAAGGACTTGCTAGCCAGGGTCTCGGCAGAGTGGTCAGATATAGATTTTGCTGTCTGCTGGGCTTGGCATATTAACTGTGCCAATCGTAACACCTGAAAAATAAGACACAAGGTAGAGCAGAGAAAACAATAGGTTAAAGGCAGCAAGTAAATGCTGCTAAGAAAATATAAATCTGCCTGGTGACCTGGCAGTCGGAGTAGAACCAGTATGTTCGTTCCCTTAGCTGACATGCTAGTAGCAACCATGTGCTGCGTCTCAGGACTGCTGAGTGAAGGGACATTTAGAAAAATGCAAATACACCTCAGCTTCCTCCAAAGTTGCAGCTCCATTGTTTTGGAAGTGCTAATAAAATTCTCCCACGTCTTATTCCTGACAGTGCAGATGTTCAATATAGAAACGTGCACTTAAGAATAAAGGTGCAGAGTTTTTGCTTACCAAATTTCTGACTTCTGTGCCAAACATCTGTTTGTACTGAAAGTCCTGTCCTTCTAGGCTGTAAATGTGACTCTTCACCTTAAATGAGGCATCTGTGATGGCTGGAGGCCACGGTGAGAAGAAGGTCCCACCAAGGGTGGGAGTCATGAAAATCCGATGCTGCCGGTGAGGGATAACAAGGTCCGGCTCCAGGAATAACTGCTCTCCTAGAATTTGTGATCAGACAAAGGGTGCAGATTGTTACACTTTCCTTCTGGTTTGAGGTTCTAGCTGCATAATCTCAAGTGATCATGAAAACTAGGAGCATAATTTTTTGCTATACCCAGCAGTATACTCTTACTATTGAAATACTATTTTTTGTGGAAACAAAGAGGAATCAGAGACAGAAACCAGATTTAGAAAAAGTGACAAAAAATGCTTGTTTACATGTCTGAACTAGTTCTACAAATAGCAATAAAGATATCAGTGCTTAGAACCATTTCATAGGAGTCAGCGCTTGCCTCATGGTTCATATCTTCATGCCTCTGGAGCAGGGGCAGGCAAAATACGGTCTGCGGGCTGTATCCGGCCCACCAGGGCATTATATCCAGCCCACAGCGCCCCTAAAAAATTTAGTAAATTAATATTTATTTGCTCCAGGCTACCTGTCAAAGATGACAGGAACCAGGGGCAGTAGGACCCAGGGGGAGCCAGGAGGACCAAGTGGTCCAGCCCCACTCCACTGTGGGCCAGTTCCCTACCTTAGCACAGCTCCTGCACACCATCTCCCCATGCTGGATCGCTGGACTGGGAAGCATGGGCTCCACTGGTACCCCAGGGCCAGGAGCAAGAGGGGGATGTATGTGTGTGAGAGAGTGAGCAAGGGTTGGGGCAGAGTGTGTGTCTACATTCATAGGGTGTGTCCCACCCCCCCCTTACACATGCACCCACACACCCCCTCGCACTGCCACACTTACAACCCCCCACACCCCGTCACACAACCCAGCCACCCTTCCTCCACAAACCTCATACCTACCCACATCCACGTTCCCTCACCCCACAGCCATCCACCCCCACAGACACACCCATGCCCTCTTCCACACCCCACATACCCCCACAAACCTATACACCTCCCACAACATACAAAAGTAAGACTTCATTTTAAGCTATTGTGCAATCACCTCTGTGTACACTACAAAAACACGTAAATCAGGACAAAAATATTTCTGAAATCAAATTAATGAATGTTGTAGACGTTTTCTTTTAGAATATAAATTTGGTATTTTTCTAGTTTTGAGATGGCAAAGCCCCTTGCTGAAAGAAGTACTTCCAGGGGACAAGGGGAGAGACTTCTGGTAGCAAAGGTCAGGGGTTAGGGGGCGGGACTTCATCACAAAATGGGCGGGGCAACCCATGTGGCCCTCAACAGCTTGCCCAAACTTAGTAAGTGACCTTCCACCCAAAATAATTGCCCACCCCTGCTCTGGAGGCTAGAAGTGGATATTGGTGAGAAAAAAAATCAAGTAGACATCATGTTATCCAATTACCTTTCTGGATCATTTCAGATAGGTTCGGCTGGGCGAAGACCTTGGCTACTCTGAACACCATCAGGGCATTTTTAGGGCTGACCAAGTCTGTGCGGAGAGCCCTGTTCAGAAAGCCCACAAACAGCTTTGTGTACATCAGTAGATTTTCTTGAACAAAAGGAGCCCTGTCAAAATAATGCACTGATTTGTGAATGGCACTGTTCAAGTCAGTATATAAATATTCTCCTGATAAGGAAATCACTCTTAAGAACATTTTAGACTACTGACTGACTTTCTTGTTCTTTTCATGTCACACATGCAGAAGAATCTCTCTCCTAACACAAGAAGTTTCGGTCACCAGAGACAATTCTCTTAGTTTGTGTCAGAAGATATTAAAATGGGTAGGTGGCCTGGCAGTGCAATGACAGGGCTTCAAGAGACAAGCTCAAACTTAACATCTGGCTCAGGAAGAAGAGTTTCTATCAAAAGGACCAACTTTACTTCCCCCTGCACAATGATCCACACGAAACTGATGCTGGTTCTTCATTAAGCCCATAGTCACTGCTGGATGGTCAGAGCCATCAAGGGTCTTAGGAAAACAGAAAGCACTGTAAAAACTATTAGTATGTAATGGACAAAGGATTTAAGCTTAGCACAGTTCAATTTGGTCATCTGGAGGGAGTTTGAGGAAGGTGGATGGAAGAAACAATGAACAGAGCCAGCACAAAGCAAAATAACTGTAAATGGAAATAACACAATTTTACCCATGTCAGGAAAACCAGATGCATCTTCCCTGTACTTCTCAGTAGGTAGGCCAGTTTAACACCTGCTGTAAGTAGTAAAGCTACTTTTCTCCATAAGTCATAAAATGAATGCAACGGATTAAAACTAGGGCTCTATTTCTCAGCCTCTTCCATATCATGAACCATGCAGCAATAGAAAGATATTACAAATTCTCTTCCCACTCTGTAAAAAAAAAAAATGGAGGAGGAACTTGACAGCTTAATGATAAACTAGGTGATAATGGGAGTCAGAGTTTAAAACTCTAGCTTCAGGATTTCCTTATATAAAATCTTAAGTTACCAGTAAGCAAAAGCCACTGGATGATGTCAGAGTTAGTGTGACCTGCATCAGTTATACAGGAATATTTTCTTACCATTTCTCTGCAACACTACGAGGCTGGGGGTCTGCACTCTGAAGTGGTTTCTCAGGAGCATATCTCCAAGGCTGCAGATAACTTAACCACATCTCTAGAACCTGAAGCAAACATACAGATATACGGGAGTCAATTACATCAGAAGAGGAGGATCTTGCAAGTTTATTTTCTAAAGTCTTGTGGACAACGGAGCATACTTTCTTCATGCCATTAAACATTTTTAAAAAGAGCAACTGTGGAACAGTTGTGTGTTAACCCTCCTTCACTCCTCACTTTCCAGTATAGAAATTCCTCAAACAAGAAACTACTAGACAAAAGAATAAAAACTTGGCCTAATTAACTTCAGTGGAATGCAGAGTTCTTCGCTGTGTTCCATTATGTTTTGTTACACTGCAGATGTGGCAGCAGAGCTGACTGACAACCAGCAAATCCAGGTTCTTATAGATCCCACAACTGTGATTAGGTTCTGATCACCTCATCCCACAAGCATGAGGGAACCTTTATTTACAACAGCTTGCTAGAAGAAATTAACCCCGTGATCCTTTTGCCAACCTGACTCAAGCATACTATTAAATAGGATAAATAGGTATATGACCAATAAGGTTCCCTGGAGTAACAGCAGCCAGTCTTCAATCACTGGCCATTTTCAATAAGGGACAGAGAACAAACCACCACAATAATTTCACCAACACTTCAGAATCCCACTTCCTAAACCTATTCGACATCTCCAACTCTTATCTTAATATGTGTAAAATGAGATTCCACTTTTCTAGAAAAAGAATCATTAATAGGAAACAGTGCTTCAGAAACAGTAGTTTAAACATGGGGCCAAATGCCATAATGAATTACTAGCAGTTCTAATTTTGTCTAGCGTCAGCAGAAAGAGAGAGACTAGTTCCTACCGCTCTGAAAGAGGCATCTAGAGGCCAGTGGCCAAAGCAGTGTTGCAGGAAGATATAGAGCTTCTGCTGGACAAACCGAGGAATCACCACCCTGCAATGAGAAATCAAAACAAATATATGGTGGATAATTAAAAAAAACCAAACAAACGCTTCAATTTTTGAGAAACTACAAGAGAAGCAATTTCAATCAGTTTGCTCTCAGCTGAAGGCGCTGATGATCTGACAGCAAGTTTGAAGAGAGTCTGCAACAGTGATTATATGCAAAACCTGTAACTTCATGGCAGATACTTCCGTGGGGCCAACTACAGGCGATCTGATTATAAAACACTGCAATGTTCCCTTCCAACTTGTTTTGATCTGCACATGCCCCTTGCAGAAAATCTTAAAGAAATTATTTTTGCATCAGTTTGTCCGCCTACTTTTCCAACCTGGCTTCATCTTTTCTTGGAGCAGATGCTGGGTAGCTGATGTCCAACTAGGTGCATCAGAAAGATAATCAGCCCCCAGCCTTTGAGGGATAAGATGAAAATCCTTGAAACAAGACAACTGGATTCCTCCTCACTTTTAACCAAAAGATAGCAGAGAAATGCTTTCAATAGAAGATATGTTTTGGCTGGGAGCAACTTCCTTTCATATTTCCAATCCTGACCTCAGCCCAAAGGGCAAGAGGAACATCAGAGAACCCTCAGATCTTTCTTATAATGCAATTTTTATCTTCGCTGTCAGAAAACTTGCTTTCATGCTCTCAACAGAAGCAAAAACAGTCGCAGAGATAGTTATTGCTGTTTTCTATATTCCCAAGAGGCAATCTGACTACACACCTACCTTTTGAATTCTTCCAGTGGGCTGGCTGTATGGGAGTGGGCCGAGGGAGAGATTGGTTCTGGTTTCAGGCTGTTGGTGAAAGCGTGCAGGTGCTTCACAAGCAGTCTTACCACTAACACATGCTCCTCAGTGGGTTTAAATGATTCCTGAATGCAAAGCAACAGGTAAAATGATAAGGAGTTTTGTTAACCCTCCAGGAAAGAGCTCAGCATAGTGAGATTTTTTTTCAGAAATCTGAACAGAATAGCCTGCCCTTGTAAACTCTTCAGTTTAGTTTGGTGCCGACTGATCTGAACCAACTTGCTTCCCAAGAAAACAAGCAACCTTTGTTGCTTGTGCATCACACCTCTGTCTCCCTCAATTCACCAGCAGCTTATTGGCCGCATCCAGACAAGTGCAGCCATGTGGTATGTGGTGCTGCAAACTTGTCTGCAGTGCCACATACCGCACATTCAGATGTTCTCTGTGCTACAAGGGAGCACTGCCCATCCATGTTCTTGCTGCTCACCTTTTTTTTTTTTTGACCCTTGGATATCCTATCCAGGATTAAAAAAAAAAAAAAAAAAAACGCACAGAAAAAGAAAGCCAAGCAGTGCATGCATGGACAGCACGTGCCACTCAGAAGTGGAGCTGGGCCATTTAGAGCTGTGCTGTGGCTGCCAGCCAGGCTCCATGCTGGCAGCCACCAATGCTGCAGAATCACCAATGCTGCAGCCCCAGGAGGCCCCCAAGAGCCCAGATAAGGCTGCTGGGGCCAGCCTAGTGCTGGCCCCAGCCTCCCCTACCCCACCTAGGATAACGTGTCACATGCCAAAGCATGCATGGCACAGGCATTCCCTAGGGACAAGTAGTGGCGGCGCAAGGCGTTTTGCTGCTACTTGTCCCTGGGGAACCAAATGTCCACACTTGTGCAGATGTGGCCATTTTGTCACCATGCTTGTGGGGAGAAAGGGTGTATGGGTTTCTTCTGCAAATTATTTTCAATTCTACTCACCTCTAAAGAGTACTAACAGAACATCACCAGGAAGTTTTAACTTACCCCTCCCTGAAAAAAAACAATATCCATCCTTTAATTATTGCTTTAAAGTTGGCTGCTGCAGATAGCACAACAGAACCTTTGTTGTGTTCTCAGCTAGCTCTTAATCAAGCACTTCTTCCTATGCTGATGCTCTTCTGCCTTCTAAGAAAGAAGAATCCTAGAAAAGTTACAGTAAGAAGGGTATTTGGTTCTGTTGCTCGGAGCCTGAACGAGTCCATTACTTTAACCATCAACATAGGTTAAAGATTATTCAAAGGCAGTTCAGTCTCCTTCTTGACAGTGTGGGGGATTGGAAAGATCTTTTTCAATATAAGGAACCAAGGAGTTGGGAGGAAAGAGGGGTGGGAGGTAGTGTTGCTACTAGATGAGTGGCTATATGGATGTGTGGGAAGATAAAAAGAAGTCAATTCTCAATCTGTCCCAGACATCCCCCCCCATAAAAAGCACCCTCTACTTCCCCAGAGCCTGGTGACACTGAACAATCAACGATGCTGCTATGTTTTCCTGCCCTGGGGAAACAGTCTCAATCCACCGTTGGAGGCAGAGGTGAAGAGTGCTCAGCTTTCTTAAGGCTCTCAGCTCTGCTGTTTGTGGGAGATCAAGACTAGACAAAGGCAACAAGGTAACAAAGAAGCATGACAGACTCACTCTGGGCTGAGTGTGCTGCCAGTGCCTGTGAGCAGAGTTCCAAGGATGCCAGAAAGGAGCTGTAGGACGAGACTTAGGATTTTGTTTGCGGCTATTTTGTTGGATTTTCTTTTTAAACATCTACTTCCCTCTTTAGTTTAAACATAATTCTGAAGACTTTGTGGCACACTCGTGACAGCTTAAATCCTACTGCTACTTCCAGTGCGTATGGGGAAGCTTTAAAAAAGTTTTTTTGACTTTTAAGAAGGTGTAAAAATTTTCTGACACATTTGCTTCTCTAGGAAAGGGCTCAGGCTCTGATGGATAGTAGGCTACAAAGGGTCCTTACTGCAGGAAAGTAGCTGAAACTGTGACTTCTCTAAAGCATGGGATGCTTTATTACTGTGACTAAATATGACTCCACTTGTACTCCTGCCAGACCCTGCTCCCAGTAGAGGTGGAGTTAAAACAGAAGAGCATGCCAGTGGGAAGATGGCTGTGAATCAGTCTAGCCAGAGTCTGCAAGAGAGGGTACAGTATATAACAAGCAGCAGAGCTCCAGAGCTAGGAACTTAGGTCAAGATTTTCAACAGTGATATATGATTTCTGGATGCTCAGACTGAGATCTTGAAGGGGTCTGAATTTCCAAGTCAGGGCCCTGGAAGTTACTTTTGAATTGGGAACCCAAAACTGGATGCACTCAAAATGACTAGTTAGAGCTGACCATCTTGGCTTGACTACTTCCAAAAAAGAGCTATAGTTTTATGTAATGTTTCAGCTGTTTTTGCAGTTTATCTCCATGGTTTGTTTTTACACTAACAATTATTGCGATTGCCCCCTTACATGGATCAACAGCATCACAACAGGCAGAGCACTTGTAAATTCATTTTAAAGTTATATTCTACATAGAAGTCTTCCTACTACATATAGAAAAGCAAGGAAATACATAGTTATAAGGTAAGGAGAATTCTCACAATGTTAAAATAGGAGGTTTATGGAATACAAGCCCAACCAAAGGAAAAACCCAATGAATAAGTAGGGAAGGTGAACCCAGCAATCTGTTCCAACAGGAATAGATGCAGGAATGCACATTTCCTGAACAATCTGCAAATGTGCAACCCATGTACCCTTCTGCAAAGTTAAGCAGTCAAGCTCAAGCTGCCAGTGTTAGTTTAGTATCATCCAGATATATTCTACTAGTGTAGAACTATTGCTGACACATTACTTATCTCACTCATTACAGGTACAGCTGTGCAATCTCTTATCCCCCACTCAGTGCAAGATTAATATAAAATGAGCAGTGAAAGACAGACAGACATCTGCCATAAGCAAAACAAGTTGCTGGGCCAAGGAGATGTTAATACACAAAACTCTCTTTGTAAAACATTAGAAGAGATTCATCTCTTAAAACAGGGATCCCAAATTGTTCTTTCTAACAGCTTCTTCCAGCCTTCATTAGCATTTCTCCATATCAGGTGCAATATACTCAGTTGTCTTGCAAACCACACGTTAGCCATACAACCAGCCTTTTCTCCTAGTGCCAATTAATATACTTTACAGATTATATGATGGAACAAGATTTTTAAAAAGGAAACAAAATGAAAAGATGATAATACTTGGTATGCGTGGAGGGCCTGGTAGCCGGATTGGGCAGGACTACTGTGGTGTTTACTGGAGATACTGAGTCGGTAGTGGAGAACCTCCAGCTGAGAGACAACAGAAACAAAAAGGAAGGGAGGGGGAAAGGAGAGAAGAGAGCAAGAGAAAAAAAAAACAACAGTGAGAATGATCCCAAGGAGGAGTGGTGGGAAAAAAAAACAAACCCAAAAAAACGAATGTCACAAATAAGTCAATGACAACATATCACAACAGCTGCAGCTGTGGTATCCTCTTCTCCTCTTGTGCTTAGTTGCTCAATTCTGCAGTCCTCTCTCAAGCTGGGAAAATAATTGACAAATCACTATTGTCAAGTTCCCATTGAATATATGGGAGTCATGTGCATGTGGGGAGGACGACCTATGACTGTGTGTTGGCTATGACCGCCCTGCTACTCCAAAGACATGTAGGTTTGTATCAGTGACCTAAAAAGGAGTGCAGAAAGACATACAGCTTTTGTCAAAATAACTGAGGCAACTTGTGGCTCATGGAAATAAGTCCAGTCTCCCCATTAAAACTGGGACTGCAAGCCCAAAGAATAGGAGAGAGGGACAACCACACAGAATATTTTCAATTGTTTCTGGAAATACTGCTGCAGTTTTCATGGTGACAGTGAAAAGCATTAGTAAGTCTGGAGCACACTTGAGAAGTCAAGATTACGGATTATTGCTTTCATGCCAGTGATAGGGAGATGCACTTTGTCCTCAAGACATTGAGGTAAAGGAAAAGGTGCTGGGTAACTGGAGGTGTGCCAAGTAGTGCAATCAACTGCAGCTGGCAGGGACCAGGTAGGAAAGCACAAGCTCTAAACCTTGGATGTCTAGGTAAAGGCAGGCACCATTTCTGTAGATTACAAGTCTGTTCAAAGAGCAAATATTCTCTGCTGTTACAAAAATACCATATACAAAGATAGACATGCCTGATATACAGGCTGAGTAAGTGATCTAAAAGCCCAGCCATGACAGAATCTTGTCCAAATAGTGAAATCTTTGCAAGCCTCATATACACTTCCTTTGACAAAATTATTTTCTAAAAGCTCATCAACTTAGCAGGTGAAGAGGATACTGAAGCCAGACACACATGTATGGAATAAATTTTAAAAAAAATCCAAAAACAAAAACATACACCTATACATAGACCCAGATAACAATATCAGGCATCTAAACCAACTCTCCATATCACACCTCCTCTACATTTGAGCTACTACCCCTTCTCGCTATGGTCAGTTCAGTTTTTCAGGTGTCTTCTGTTTTGCTTCTACACTGCTGGATGAGCAGCAGCAATGCCACTGCAAGCTCCCCAGCAGCAGGATCCATCTTCTGCATCCATAATTAACTCCCTCCCATGCTGAAGTGTGTTCTACATGCAGTCCTGAGATCTGTGGCACCTGAGACTGGAAGGGCAGCAAGCAATAGAGAAATTCCAGCAGGTAATTAACTCCTTTTTTTAAAGGTTTGCTGTGACAAAAGCAGAAGCTAAAAGGGAAAGATACTGCAGATTTGGCCCCTGTTGAGCATCTGGGAAACAGACAGAGAGGGAAAAGCAAAATAGAAATGGGAGAACATTAAAACAGAAGGGAGTTGAACTGATGTAAAGAACGCAGCATAATAACTGTTGTCTCCAGGGTCACTCTTCACTCAGAAGCAATTTAAAGCAGGACAAAGCAGAAAGGATAGTAATTCTTGAAGTAAACTCTACTACTGCTCTTCCCCATGTCCTAGCCCCAATACGCTACCATGACACCAAGTAACAAAAGATCTTAAAGCAATGTGAATCATTTGAATTTCTGCCTGTTTCTTTTCCCTCTGTCTTTCTCTCATTTAAAAATCAGTATTCTAAAATACTAAGTGGGCCCAGCAACTGAGGCATTCTGGCATTAGCCCTCTCTCTTTCCAGGCATACAAGAGGAAGTATATAAAGGGGAAGTGTAATAATCATTACATCATTTTTCTTTTAATGTTTACAGTGTTCTGAGGCTTTTTAGTCTCAAGAATTAAAAAATCCTCCTGATTCTGAAGAATTCTCACTTTCAGAAATTCTCATTTCCCATTTTTATTTGAACAGCTGAGTTTGACTAGCTTTCTTCAGCCCACTCAGAAACCCTCAGTATAGTCTGTACAAGTATCCATTGCTGAAGAGGCATTCCCGTCTCCATATCCCATATACCCATCTGAGACTTCTGGAGGTGAAAGGTGTGGCTGGACTGGGTTTTTTTTTTTTTTTTGAATGAATGAAGATGGCACTCTCCTGAACCCCAACAAAAGGAGGAATTTCTACATCTCCATGACTAGCTATTTTGGGGGAAACACTCAGGGATTGACGTAAAAAGGCAGGCAGCCTCAGTTTCCCTCCAATCCTGCCCAGTGCATCTAGGTAGGAACCTTATGTGGCAACAGTGCTCTCAGCTTTATCCATATGTTTCTGCAGTGTAGCAACTTTTCTACTCAGGCTAAAGCGTCATCTTCTGACAAGACACCCCATAACATTAGAAAACTAAAGGATCTTAGCCATGGAGGGTGAACAGAGGAGAGAAGTTTAAAGCGATGCATTCATTTTCTGCCTGAACACTGAAGCTTCATGCACAAAGACTGTACAGACACACAGAATAAAGGTACTCAAAAGCAAAGCCTTTCCATCACTAGTGCACAGCCATGCTGCTGGGGTTCCTGAACAGAAATCTACCATTTCTAAGTAAGACTTTGCAGTTTGACCTCAATCACTTTTTAGAATTAAAACAAACCCAAACCAACTGCATTTCATACCTCCGATGATCTTCCCCAACAAAATGTAACAAATTTGTTTTCTGATTAAGTGAATGATCAGAATTTCCCCCTCAAGCAACTCGCATCTTATTCCTTCACAGATGAATAACCCTGAGTAATCCCTCTTTATGTGAAGCTCAATCATGACCCTGAAAACCTTGAATTTCATTAGTATCTCTACCCCCAAATTCCCTTATTTTTATAACGCCTCAAATATTAGCCCTCTCACTCTCCCAAAGCCAGGTTCCTCTAAGTGCATTACTTTTATTTTTGAACAGGACTGCACAAATTGTTATAATTTAGTGTCTTATTATTTGATTAAGCTCTTACGGGACCCCCAAGTTTTGTAGAAGCTGAAACCGTTTCAGATATCATTAACATGAAATACAGGATGTGCATGTAAATTTGGAGATATGAAAAAAAATAAGCTTTACCCAATTCAAACCATGGGGAATAGTTTACTACTAACTACAGGCTCACTGATGCATCAGTGCCATATCAGATCAACACTATTACCAAGAAAATTAACAATATTGGCTATCAGCTTTTTTTGGCTGGCGTAGCCGATAACGTACTGATAAATATAATGTGCCTTCTGGTCAGGGCCTCAGATGCTGCATGCAGCCACAGCAGGCACATGGCTGGGCAGCATGGAGAGCGGTACCCTGCAGGTAAGTCTGTGAAGTGGAAGGGGCATGGGGTAAGGAAAGGGCATTGGGAAGAACAAATCAAGGCCCCCATGGTGAGGGAAGGAGTGGGGCAAGGGTGGGAAGCAGGACAGAGCTGTGGGTGGCTCATCCGGGGGCAGCTCCACGTCACTGTGTGCACCTATGGGGAAGGGATGGGGGGCATGTGCTCCCCCAAGTTTGTATGTGGGGCAAGGGCAGATGTGGGTTGCAGGAGTGGTGAGTTGTGCCTCCTGCTGCCAGGCAGGCAGGGGACACACAGCCAATGCATGGAACCCAGGGCAAAGGCAGCAGTGTGGAGGGCCCTGAGCCCACAGTGGGCAGCCCGCATCTGCCCTCACCCTGCTTGGTTCCAGTTAGAAGTATCCCTGCACTTAAAAATAGTGGCAGTGGCACTCGAACTAAAGATCATTTGACGAACTTTAGTTCAGGTGCCCCTGTTGCCATTTTTAAGCGCCAGAACCCTGATCCCCTGAAAGAGCTGCCTGCAGCTCTGTCCCACTCCCTGCCCCAGGGGCCCATTCCCTGCCCCACTCCCTCCCACACCATGGGGGTCTTGATCTGTCATGTGTCCCTCCCCCCCTCCCTTTCGCTCCACAGACTTATTTACAGGGCTGTCCACGCTGCCCAGCCAACTGCATTCCTGTAAATCAGTTATTGGATTGGTATTGGCCAATATGCCTGGTGAATAATTGGCTATCGGTATCAGCCAAGAAAATCTTTATTGGTGCACCCCTCCATTGTGATTTAGCTTCTGGAGTGAATAGTCCTCCTCTTCAGAAATATACTACCCAATCTTCAAAATGACTTATTAATACATCACTTTCTGTTAGCTCTAGAAACAAAGTAAGTGTCTTGTATTGCCAAGTTGCCACTGTGGGATTTAGCATATAAATGTTTTATGTTGGGATCTTCCATGAGGGCTACAGTTCCCATGAGTAACATTGTTTGTTGCAACTGGTCCACAATCTCAATTTAAAATAAACAAATACATAAATAAATTCAGTTCTTTCAATGATGGCAGATCTAGATGATATAAGCAGTTGTTCACACTATCAATCACTGTTGGAGTTTAGGAGCTTTGACCCATTTGTGCTGAATGCTGACAAAGTGGTTTCTCTCCTTTTTACCTATCCACTGAAAAATTTTCTATATGATAGGAATTTCACCTCAAGAAAAGAAGCCAGAAGCAGGAAACACAATAATGGAGCACAAGCTATTACCTTGACATGTGGAGACTGCATTTTTTGATACATTTCCAGTGAGTAATGGTGAAGCCACATTTCAACAAAGATCTGTAAAACAAACATTTTCTTAGGTGGGGAACAGTGTGAACATCCAGGAATAATCAATCAAATCTGAATGAATGGAAGCCCATGGTATATCACTATCTAAAGGAGGAAATTATCCTTGTAAAACAGTCTAAGCACACTCAAAAGATGGTTTCAGTTATGTAGGCTTGCTTATTTCCAAAGTCACTTTTACTAGATTTATTAATGACAGGATCAAACATTATAGTACAATTTCATATGGTCGTATCATTATATTGCATACTGCAATTTGCAGTTATGATGCCAAACTGTTCTTGCAGTTACAGATACAAGACCCCATTATCTTCAAGTCTGCTGCAGTGGCACAAAAGTAGTTTGGTCCAACATTTATACAGTAAATCAAATCAGCAAGTATAAATGCAAGAAAAATATTACAGCAATATAAACACCATGAAGGGTGAGGAACTATAAAAACAGTCATGTTACTTCGAGAGAAAAGCTGGTTTAGCTCAAACACCAGAGCACTTATCTGGGATTATGGTGATCTAGAGTTCTAGCACACAATTTACCAATTGACATGCTCAATAAGGACCTATGGCTTCCTCTAAAGGGAGATGTTACTGAGCTCATTTGTGAACTTTTCATAAGTATTGGGTATATTTTTCCATTCCTGTCCCTTTGACTCTTCCGTCTGTTTTCTTTTCCCTTTCAAACTATTTTAAGGAATAAAAACCCAGTGATTACCTTTAATGCCTTGGTGTCTAAGAGCCTTGAAAGAAAACTTAGTATAAGGATAGGTTTCTTTAAGTTTGGTAAAATATTTAATTAGGTGTAAGTATAGAGAGTGAGAGACACTTGTAAGAGGTGCAAATACCAACTTCAGCAGAGGGATCTCCCTGTCTACTTCCTTATTTTTTAGATTACACTAGCACCCAACATGTTATAGGGACAACCACTTCCTGTACACGTAGGAGATCACTTATCTAGAAGAATTTGCATGATACATTGGCAAAGATTGGGGGAAGGAGGTGAGGAAGAGTATGTAAAGGCAGGAATCAAATTAAGCTTATTCCCCACCCCCCAAGCTGCTGGGTGAGCAGAATGAGAGACTGCTTCATCTACATTACAGACCCTATGCTGGTACGGTGATGCACGGCTTCCTAGTGGAGACGTAGAGTATACCAGCATAGCTATGCCACTTTCTGGAAGAATATCAGCTAAAGCAGCAGAAGTTCTCCTATGTCAGTCTGCAGGCACACCAATGCTGTTATCAGCATAGAATATCAGTGAGGGGGCACGTTTTCCACACTCTTGGCTTATGTAGCCATGATAGTAAAATTTTGTAGTTTAGGCAAAGTCACAGTCAACCAAAGAGTACCTCTGAGGGATGGGCATTATTAAGGTGTGTCGCAGGGAGGAACAGAAGGGAAGACCCCAAAAGGCCAGGGGGGAGCCCTGGGGTCAGGAACCCTCAAAGGAAAGTGAAAGTAAACAAACAGAAAATGGAAAATTCTTACCTGCATCAGGATTCGCGGCGAAGCCAGAGCTGGAGGCGGGACCTGCATGGCTCATTAGCCACGCCTTTATACAGTTGCGGCTGGCCAATGACGTCAGCCACAAAAGCTGGCCGGTGGAAATAAAGTGGGCCACCGGCAAGGAAGAGGGTGGCAGATGGAGGCCAGCGGGAGCTCCTGCAGGGGAGGCTCTCCCTGAGCTCATGTGGGGAGAAAAGGGGCTGGAAGCTGCTTCTCCCAGTGGGGGAGAACGCAGTAGAACACACCGCGGGACAGACGCTGCTGGTAGCAGCAAAAGGAGCCGGAGAGACCTTCCCACAACCGGGAATCCGGACTAAAAGGCAGAGGGGAGCAGGAAGATCCCTACACCACGGGCCACAGCCGAGGAGCCGGAGAGACCAGCATACATCAAGACATCAAAGCAGGTGGGACCGTTGAGGGCTCCAGAAGAACCAAGGAGGTGCACCAGGTGGGAGAAGGGTGGTGCAAGCAGAGTGAGGGGTTGCAAAACACGGGTCCCAGTGGTATAGAGCTGACCCGACGGGGGACGCGAGGACAGGCGTCTGCTAAAGGACTACAGCAGGTCCAGCAAACCCAAAGGCTGGAAGACGAGGAAAAAGGAGTACAGAGTAGCCCGCAGGCTACCCGTGACATGTATAGGGCCGAATATGGACCACTAGTACCTGAGGGCGGGTATTGGTGATTAGGCTAGAGGAGCCGGGGATAAAGGGGCAGCAGGCCTCTCAAGGTGTCTCAGTAATCTTTTTGTTTGTATTTTATGTATCCTACTGTTGGAGGGGTTGAGGGGCAGGGCTTGTGGAGCCTGATTACTGTTTAAGCCTAAAGGTGGTTGATAGCCTCATGGAAAAATAGACGGCCATGAGGCAAGGGCAGGACATTGCAGGTTGGGCACCTGTAGGCAGGAAGGACCTTCCCAGCAAGCGCATTTGGGGACCCAACACTTAGGGATTTGGGCAGGAGGACACCTGTGACCCGTCAAGGCAGGGTGTAAGGGAGAGGTAAAGGGGAGGTGGAGCCTCGCAGAAAACCACTAGACAGACGTCCCATCGTCAAGAGACACACCCAGTGGTTGGACCCCCCAGTGAAATAAGATTCAAAGTCGTGGCAGGGGAGAAAGGGGAAGACTACACTGGAGGGAAACACCCACTTGACAGAACATCTGGGACGGACAGGCAAACACCACCAAACATCCAGGCCAGAGTGACACGTGACCAGATGTTTGAGGCCAGACGGGCACAAGGTGGTTAAGACAGTAATGCTAATGCAACACTGACAAGTTCCCTTTTTTGGAGGGGAAACATCTTTAGCTTTTGACTTCTAGGAAATGTGTTTTTAATTATTCCTTGGTGTGGTTTTAGTTGGAAAAGACGACAGCGTTTCAGGTTTAAGTTTACATGTGGCTTAACACAATGTTATTAATGCTTTGTATAGAAGACATCAGAATTACATGAATCTCTCAAAATATTAATAAGTTAAATGCTCCTCGTGCCTGCGAGGTGGGTATTATTTCCCACAGTAAGGCAAAGAACATTTCCTGCAACTATGCAATGAACTGTCAGGAGGAGCTGGACATGAAAAACTTATATGCCCTCAGTTTCCATTCCTGCATTTTATGGGGAATGATCATCTTGTGGCCACACACATTCAGGTAGCTTACTGTGCAGTCTATTGCAGTGTTATATATTAGAAGTGTCAGCATTTCAGTTTAGCAACATGGTAAGAAAAGCACTGTTAAAATCAACTTCATATTTGCAATTCTCTCCTTTACAGCAACTTGAATCAGAGTAACTCCACTAATGTTAACTAGGTTACAGCAACTGTAAACTAGTCTATATTGTGAGCTGACTCAGACCTCTCTCCCCACAAAAAGACATGGAATCATAGAAAAAAGTAAAGTTGAAAGGGACCTCAGGAGGTCATCTAGTCCAACCCCCTGCTCAAAGCAGGACCATCCCCAACTAGATCATCCCAGCCAAGGCTTTGTCTCACAGGTCTTAAAAACCTCCAAAGATGGAGATTCCATCACCTCTCTGGATAACTTGTTCCAGTGCTTTATTACCCTCCTAATGAGAAAATTAGGATCCCAGCAAGATAAGCATCCAATTTGCTCTTGAAGGTGTTCAATGTAGGTGCTTGAACCACCTCCGATGGCAGGCTGTTCCAGACCTTGGGGCTTGGACAGTAAAGAAATTCTTCCTTATGTCCAGCCTGAAAAGGTCTTGCAGCAGTTTATAATGGTTCAACAGTTCATCCCCTGGGGCGCTCTGGTGAACAAACGTTCCCCCAGGTACTGGTGGTGACCCCTGATAAAACTTATAGGTGGCCATCAGATCTTCCCTGAGCCTGTGCTTTTCCAGGCTAAAGAGGCGGAGAGCCATGGGGCTGTCATTGTAAGGTCTGTTTTCCTGACATCATGTGCATGGATCTCCTCAGGATTCTCTCAAGCTTCTCCACATCCTTTTTGAATTGTGGAGCCCAAAACTGGACACAGTACTCCAGCTATGGTCTCACCAAGGCTGAGTACAAGGGAAGAATGACATCCCCGGACTTGCTTGAGAAGCATCTATGGATGCAAGCCACCATTTTGGTTGCTTTACTAGCTGCAGCATCGCATTGCAGGCTCATGTTCATCTTCTGGTCAATGACGACTCCCAAGTCTCTTTCTTCCGTAGTACTAGCCAGCGTAGCACTGCGAGCCTATAAGGATGCTGCAGGTTTTTCCTCCCAAGGTGGAGAACCTTGTATTTTTCAGTGCTAAACACCATCAGGTTCTTGTCTGCCCATTTGCTGAGCCTGTCCAGGTCAGCCTGGATCGCCCTCCTGTCTTCTGGTATGGATGCTTTGCCCCAAAGTTTGGTGTCATCAGCAAACTTGGCTAGTCTGCTCCTGACTCCAATGTCCACATTATTAATGAAGATGTTGAACAATATGGGTCCAAGGATAGAGCCCACTGGTCCCAAGGCACCATGACAATTGACTTCCATCAATTACCACCCTCTGGGTCCGACCACAGAGCCAGTTTTCCAGTCAGTGGATCGTGGTGGACCCAAGGCCACAACTGACCAGTTTCGCCAAGAGGTGATCATGGGATACCAGACTGAAGGCTTTTTTGAAGTCAAGATATACGACATCAATCTCTTCTCCCTTGTCCAGGTGATGGGTCACCTGGTCGTAGAAGGTAATGAGATTGGTCAAGCAAGACCTACCCGCAACAAACCCATGCTGGCTACAGCTCAGGATGTTGGCATCTGCCAGTCCATTAAGGATGGCCTATTTAATAAACTTTTCTAAGACCTTCCCCAGGGTAGAAGTCAGGCTGATGGGCCTATAGTTAGCCGGATCCACTTTTCTCCCTTTCTTGAAGATAGGCACTACACCAGAGCGCCAGGACTTTTCAAAGATCTGTGCCAGGGGCTGGGCTATGATGCTCACCAGCTCCTTGAGTACCCTGGGATGTAGACTGTCAGGGCTGGCTGACTTGAAGGTATTCAGCCTCCCAAGATGTTCCTTCACAAGGTCAGCATTAATGGAGGGCAGGGGATCTCTCTCACTTGGAACTCCCTGTCCCGTGGTTGGCATGGGTGTCCCACGGGACTGATGAAAAACCGATGCAAAGTACCCATTTAATAGGTTGACTTTTTCCTGGGTATCAGTTGTCCCATCTGGTTCAGCAGAGGTCCAATGTTGCCCTTGCTTTTCCTCTGGCTCCCCACATATCTGAAAAAGGACTTTTTATTCCTTCTCAGTCTTCTCTTCTTTGGACTAAATAAGCCCAGTTCCCTTAGCCTCTCCTCACAAAGTCATATCCCCCGACCCCTCATCATTTTTGTTCCCCTCCAACTGGACTTTCTCTAATTTTTCCACATCCTTTCTGTAGTGGAAGGCCTAAAACTGAACATAGTACTTCATATGTGGCCTCACCAAGGCTGAATAGAGGGGAAAAATCACTTCCCTTGACCTACTGGCAACACACCTACCAATGCACACCAGTAGGCTGTTAGCCTTCTTGGCAACAAGGGCATGCTGCTGGCTCATATTAAGCTATCCATTGTAACCCTCAAGGTCCTCTTCTGTAGAGCTGCTGCCAAGCCAGTCAGCCTCCAGCCTGTACTGGTGCGTGGGATTGTCCCGTCCTAAGTGCAGGATTTTGCATTTGTCCTTGTTGAACCTCATGAGATTTCTTATGGCCCAATCCTCCAATTTGTCTAGGTCACACTGAATCCTAGCCCTATCCACAGTGTATCTACTATTTCCCCCAGCTTGGTGTCATCTGCGAACTTGTTGGGGGTGCAGTCTATGCCATCTTCCAGATTGTTGATGAAGACACTGAACAAAATCAGCCCCAGGACTGCCACCTGGGGGACTCCACTTGATACCAGCTGCCAACTACACACTGAGCCATTCTGAGCCTGATGCTCCAGCCAGTTTCCTATCCACCTTACAGTCCATTCATCCAGCCCATGCTTCCTTAGCTTGCCTATAAGAATGCTGTGGGAGACTTGCTAAAATTAAGGTACAGTACAGCCACTGGTCTCCCTGCAACCACAGAGCCAGTCACCTCATCACAGAAGGCAATCAGGTTGGTCAGGCATGACTTGCCCCTGGTGAATCCATGCCAACTGTTCCTAATCACCTTTTTCTCCTCTAAGGGCTTAGAAATGGATTCCTTGAGGATCTGCTTCATGATTTTTCCAGGGCCTGTGGTGAGGCTGACTGATCTGTAGGTCCCTGAACCCTTCTTTTTCCCTTTCTTAAATACGGGCAATATTTCCAATCATCTGGGACCTCTCCTGATTGACATGAGTTTTCAAAGATGATGGCCAGTGGCTTTGGAATTACATCAGCTAACTCAGCACCCTTGGGTGCATCCCATCCGGCCCCATGGGCTTATATATATATATATATCCAGCTTTTCTAAACAGTCCCTAACCTGTTCTTTCACCACTGTTGGCTGCTCACCTCCCCACCAAAGTATGCTGCCATTTGCAGAGCCTGGGAGCTGACCTTGCCCTTGAAGACTAAGGCAAAAAAGGCATTGAGTACGTAAGCCTTTTCTGCATCTTCTGTCACTAGGTTACCTCCCCCTTTCAGTAAGGACCCCACACTTTCCCTGATCCTCCTCTTGTTACTGACATATTTGTAGAAACCCTTCTTGTTACCCTTTATGTCCTTTGCTAGCTGCAACTCCGACTGTGCTTTGGCCTTCCTGACTTCATCCCTGCATACATGAGTAATGCTCTTATATTCTTCCCTAGTTATTTGTTCAAGTTTCCATTTCTTTTTTGTGATTTACTTTACTGAAAAGTTCCCTGCTAAGCCAAGCTGGTCTGCCATACTCGCTAGTCTTCCTGCACATCCAGATGGTTTGTTCTCACACTCTCAAGGAGGCTTCCTTAAAGTACAGCCAGCCCTCCTGGACTCCTCTCCCTCTAAGACTGGCATCCCAGGGGATCCTGCCCATGAGTTCCCTGAGTGAGTTAAAGTCTGCTTTTCTGA
Source organism: Crocodylus siamensis (assembly GCF_052110815.1). Classification (NCBI taxonomy): domain Eukaryota; kingdom Metazoa; phylum Chordata; order Crocodylia; family Crocodylidae; genus Crocodylus; species Crocodylus siamensis. Next base: position 57,161,881 of record NC_143403.1, on the reverse strand, counting down.
AGTCCAGGGTCCGTACTCTGCTGCTCTCCATTCTCTCTTTCATCAGGATCCTGAACTCAATCATCTTGTGGTTTCTGCTGCCCAATTCATCCCTGTTTGTGAGCAGGTCAAGAAGAGCATGGCCCCTGTATGATTGCTCCAGCACTTGCACCAGGAAGTTGTCCCCAACCCTCTCCAAAAACTTCCTGGATTGCCTTTGCACTACTGTATTGCCCTTCCAGCTGTGATAACTTTAATACCTATCAAATTATATCAATGGCTAACATAACACTTTATTTTACATTACAGCCTAACAATTTCATAATGCTTCATTTTCCAATAATAAAGTGACAGCTGCACCCTTCCATTAAATTAGTGGGCAGCAAGTTAGGGAGGATGGAACAGCAACTTTATCTTTCGGTAAAGAAAAAGAAATTGACCTGCAAATAAGTTTTTTCCAGCCAGCCTTACCCAGAAGAAATTAAAAGACATAGAATCAGACTCACTTGAAGCATTGTTTCTGACCTCCAGATCTCTTGGGAAGCAGGGTCTGCATTCACTGAAGGCTGATGGGCAATATGTCGTTTCAGGAGGCTAGTGTGATGCATGCCATAAGAGGTGAAAGGCACTGATGGGGACCTTTAGAGAAAAAAAGTGCATAAATTCCATAATTTTCAAGTACCAACAAAAGGTCAGGAAAGGGACTGTAACTTGTAACCAAGAAAAACTGGACAAAAATTTGTGCCAAAGACAGCCATCTTAACAAAAAAAGCATGGTAGGATATGGGAGCATGAACAAAGATAGCAACATAATGACTTTCAAGTTGTCTGGTGTCAGCAGTGAAGTATTATACATAAGACATTCAAATTATAAAAAGATGGAACCATTTTCTTCTTATCTGTGATGAGAACTCAGTTCAAACAAGCCAGCTTTTATGACCATTGCCTGTACAGTCTAGCACTGGCACTACATATTTAACCTGATTAGCTGTTACCTGGGAGCAGGTGAAGAGATAGTTCCGCCAGGATTGGAAGAAGGTGGAGGAACAACACTGCCTTCTGTGGGGAGGAACCACTTCAGGTATGCATCCACCAAGATGAAGTATGCACTATTTGAAGTACTGACATGATGAGTGATGGGAGTATTCTGAAATATGTATATAGCACATATTTACATTAAGATACATTATTACAGTAAATCAATGGACACAGGGATATCAAGATCTGTAGTAAAAATCTGCTAAGTGTCATTGTAGGCTTGATGCAGAAATTACTGGGTAAGTATCTATGTTCTGTGTTACACAAGAAATTACCTAGGGCAAGGCTTGACAACATTTTTAGCTGGACTGCTAAAAACACCCTAACCCTGACCCGCTGTTCAGCTTGGTGTGCCAGAGGCAGATGGCTGGGGAACTGTGAGGAGGCCTGATCCTCGTTGCCAGTAGCAGGTGCATGAGCACGTCTGGGTGGACTGTGGGGAAGGGGCCAAGATTGCACGGTCCCTACCCCTTCCCCATGTGTCTCAAGGCATGTATGCAGCCACTGCCACCAAGATGCTGGTGCCAGGGCTCTGGTGCAGCTGTTTGCTGTCTGCCCACCACCTGCTTCAGCTACCCAGAACCTGGGTCAGCTGTGGCAGGCAGCCAGGAAACTGCAAACAGCTGCACCAGGCTCCTGAGTCCTGGCTGGCTCTGTGGCAGCGGTGGCTGCATGGGTGCCTCAGGGTGCACAGCCAGGAAGGGGCTGGGGGCAGTGCAACCCTGGCCTCTACCCTGCTGCTCACCCCAAGCTGTGTGCGCTTCTGCAGTGGAGCCTGACTGGGTCTCTAGAGCCTGGTGCAGCTGTTTGCAGCTTCCCACCTGCCTGCCATACCTGGCCTGGGCTGTGGGCAGCTGCTGCCTGCCATGGAGCCTGGGATGCTCTCAGCAGGGCTTGCAGCCTCCCCACTGCCCATTCCAAGTAGCCCAGGTTCCATGGCTAGTGGCAGCTGCCCAGATCCCAGGCCAGCTGTGGCATGCTGTGCAAAATAGCCTTACATGCCTTACTGGCATGTGTGCTGGGGGCTGCTGACTCCTGGACTAGGGATTTACAGGATTCTGTTCTGCTTTAAAGAGGTATGAATCATTGCAGAAGAGTTTGTAAAAGTAGTATAAGGCACACTTCACATCAAGGAGCCATCACAGATGAACGATCACAGTTAGATGCTGCTAAAAAACAAGGCAAAGTTTAAATGTACAACACCACGTAAGAAGTCATGCAGGTTTTTACAACAAAGAGATAAGCATCATGATCAGTAGGTATAAAGTAACCATGCACAGGAAGCTTAAATTATTTCTATACTTCATTTATCCTTAGCCACAGGCTATGGAATATAGCACGGGTGGTCAACCAGCAACATGCATTCCATAAGTTGCACGGGAAGCCTCTACAGATTGGCATTCAGCAGACTAAGCAAGGAACAGAAAGCGAAGCATCAAATGGGACAAGAAAGGGGATCAGAGGTACTTGGGGAGGGTGTCAGGCTTAATTTATGCCAAAAAGTTGCTCCCCACTGGATTGCAGCCTTAAGAACCATTAGTTTTCTTCCTTTATAGTGGTAATATGTATAATTGCTGGCTACGTTCAAAACTTAGCCAATGACATTTAGAGAGGAATAGTTATGTGATCCAGCTAACCTGAATCTTGTATCTAAAGCCATGTAGGGTCTTAAAAGTGCCACAAAGAAAGGGTTTGCCAAAGTGGTGCTGTTTAACAAAATATGTACTTACTCTGTGTGTGATGAGACTAATTGCAAAATAAAACATGTAATATTCAAATGGATCTGGAGAGACAGAGTCAAGGATACACAATACAACAAAATTTCACTTATTGGCAACATATGAGCATTTGCTGCCTTGATTAGACTACTTCCTATACCTGATTTAGTTAGTTTAAAGGTGGCTCTTGTGTTTCTATATTATATTGCAGTGTGCTAGTCCCTAGCAAATACATAAAGCAGATTTGCAAAACAGATATAGTTTGATCAGTGACTTGAATGAGACCAACACTCCACCTATGATGTTTAATAGAATATAGATTTCAGTAACTTTAGATCTGGGCATTATCTTGCAGCATAAACACTGCAGCAATGAGCTAATACAGAACACTGTTGAACTGAGTCAAGTAAAAGGAGAATAAAGCAGAACTTGTTCTCAACCTGTCATATTTAGTTACTTAAAATATTAAAGGAATTAAGATAGTGTAAGCCCTTAAATTAGTAAAAGGATACTGAGAGCTAGGTTCAAACCTAGGCCACCAGATGGAGGGAACTGGACTTTGTTGTGGTACAATGAGCATTCTGGTAGGACTCGCTCATGTATTGAGGCCTTCACAGGACCCTGGAATATAAGAAATAATGAGATAATGAATAGGCTACTCAAAACAGGCTACTTGAATGAGGTTTTGAGAATCATTCATGTATTTGGTTGTAAAAGGATTCCTGGTTCTAGTTCTAGAAGTTACCTTCAGGTAGCAATGGAAAAAGTATTTTGCACAGCATTTCCAGGCCCCTTTGTTTTCAGGGACTTTTTCACTAGTGCCCCTACCTCCGGTACTGTGGATACGGATAAGGTACAGCTATTGCCTCACACCACTTGAGCCAGCTAGAAAAACTAGTCAACCATAGGAAGGGCTTGTTTTGCTACAGGCAAGTGTTACATTCCACATCTAGGAGAACATTTCGTTTTCATTACACATGGAGGGAAGTGCCTTCAGAAGTATGAAATGTGGTTACAGAAACAGTTTCTTTCTGACAAGCTTGAAAAAGTAGTTTTAAAGCTCCATATCTGTAAGTCATTGAAATAATAAATCTAGCCTCTCTTTCAGTGGCAGAACAGCAAATAGAAAGTAAGTTCCTTAGCTGAACAGCACACACATGTGCTTATAGTAATACAAGTAATACAACTTCCTACACAATCCATAAGGATGGAAGATTCTCTTCTTCTAACAGACCTCTAAATACTATAGAAAGTTCTTCTTCAGAGCATGATCTCTTGCTCTACACTGAGAGATCAATAACTACAATAACAGGCCCTTCACCAAACCCAGGGTACCTGACAGCAAGAGATATTCCAATAGCCGCAACAACAGGATCTTTTTCTCATATTTACAATATTTACTGGTTACTTACTGGGAGATAGGAAACTGGAAAATCATATCTATACTCCTCTGCCTGGAGTTTGTAAACCAGCTTCATCATTGGGCCACTGCAAACAAGCATTAGAGGAAAAAAGCCACAATAAATCTCTCTCTATGCATCTTTCATAGATGAGTGTTTGTACAAAAAGAAACAAGTCAAGGGCTGGGTTATTGATTCCCCTTACATTTTTAATCTGCTTCAAAACAAGTGAGTTTACCTTGGATCCAGGAAATCCAGGGCAATAGCATATTCTGTAGGATGTGTTCTTCCCTGCAAGGAGCGAAGATTCCAACCTACAATGATGCCATCCAGGCTACCAAAAATACTCTCCACTAGCCATGGAAAGATGGCATGCAGTTCCTTCAGGGAAACAGCCAGAAAAAGGGACAGGTCAAAACAAACAATTTCTAAGGCAATGAAGAATTCAAGTGATCATCAGTATTTTGTGTGTCACAGCTAACAGGGAAAAATGAGGACAAAAGTGTCCTCATTTTTGACACTTCAGGAAAGGATGAAAGATATGATTTAGGAATGTGATTACTTTTAATTACTGGGGGGGAAAAAATGAAGTGTTTGAGAAGCTATTAAATTCAGAACACTTCATTTGAGGACCTCAACGTTATTCGAAAAGGTGGGAACAAAAACTGGTATTTGTGAAAGCCTACTGAAGTATAGCTCAGCATGGATTCATGAAAAATAGTAACTGTGTACCTTGGCAGGGAAGTCCTCAATGACTGTTTCCAGATCATGGCACCTCTGAGCAAAGGGCTTGTTCACACAATCTGCCTTCAAACTGGCCTGTCATGAACAAAATTCTGACATCAGAACACTTCAGCAAGAAGACTGCTGAACAGACAAATATTGGCAGAATTCCCTAGATCTGGTATTACATACTGCTCCCACAGCAAAGCAACGCCCATTGACATTGCTATAGCACTAGTTTATTTACATCCTAAATTGGCTGTTTGGAATGTGAACGGGAGCTAATCTCAGCTCTAGTTTTTTTTAATCCACTTGGATTTACCTTTCATGTTAAAGAGGAGACAGATGGTTAGTGAACATTTAGGTACAGGTAAAACAGGGCAGCATTATGAATTGTCCACAGACAGATGAGGCAGGAGCAGCAGGAGCTTTGCCTGTGTCAGGTTAGGGCGTTAGGGCTTGCGGTTGCATTTGGGGTCGATTGCATAGTTTTGTTAGTATAAACAATGTATTTGTAGGGGATGGTTTAGATAGGGATGATCCTGCCTCGGGCAGGGGTTGCACTAGAGACTAAATGACCTCCAGGAGCTCCATCCAGCTTTACTTCCCTGCAGTTCTGCAAGTGGTCAGGGTATTACTTCCAGGGTGCTTTAGTGAGCCTGACTTACATGGAGCACATCAGAAAGTACCCCATGGACAACTCCCTGCCCGATCCCAAATGGCTCACTGTAAGAGCGTTAGTGGCAGACCCGCAGCATCCGAGACCTCCCTGCCAGAGCCTCCTGGGGCAGACACTCACCAGTAAGAAGCTCGGCTGCTGCAGGTGAGGAAGTGCCATGACTCTTTCAAGAATGGACAAATGCAGGTGGTGGAGTCTCAGGAAGTCACTGCCCGGAGCAGATGGGCAAGGGCTGTCCACAGCCTCAGGCTGCTAGGGCTCCCCCTGGGCAGGCACAAAGGAGGCAGCGTACAGCACAGAGCCGGGCCAGATCCCCACACCTCACTACGGCTGTTTTAAGAGAAGCGGCAGAACCCCGAGCCCCTGCCAGGCCTCCCTCAGCCGCGGCCCTGCGCCTGCTGCTGGGCCCGGAGACACCGGACGCAACGCAAAAAGCGAAGAGAAGCCGAGGCAGCTTGTCTCGTCGTTCCGAGCCAAGGGCCACGTTGGCAAGAGCAGGGAACCGACGTGGGCGGCGCTGCGGCCCGGCTACCCAGCCCCGGCTAGCGGCGCTACAGCCGGGCGAGGGCGAGGGCCCCGGGCCACTCCTCACCTGCCCAAGGCGCTGCCCCCGCCAGCGCCATTTCAAACGGCCGCCGTTACCCTTGGGTCGCGTGGTTGTGACGCCCCCACCGCTGACGCAATCACCCGCGCGCCGGCCACGTGGGCGGGGCCTGCCCCAAGGCCTCTCGGTGCTGGACGCCTCCTCCTTGCCGCTGCGGGTGAGTGTTGCCTGGCGCTGTGTCCTGTTCTCGGGGACCGGCCCCGCCTCCAGCCCCGCGCTGGGGATTTTGCGCTATAGCGAATGCGGCGCAAGGGCCCCGGGTCCCCGTTACGTCTGTTGCGCAGTTAACGGGTCAACATTTAGACAGGCCTTAGGTGCAAAGTAACTATCGCACGGTAAAAGCGACTGTCCAGCCGGATCAAGAGCCGACCAGCCACGAAGTTGGTGCTTGAAAATGTGTAACGACTCCATCGCTCAGGAGTGCTCATCCTCCAGGCCAAATCTGGCCCGCGGGGCTGCCCCCTGGGTTAGGAAATTTGACGACGCCATGTGGCTGGATTGAGCCTCACCCCCATTGCAGCAAAGGGGGATCCCGGCTGGGGCCCCCCCCCCCACCTCAGCACAGGCTGCTCCCCTATCTTTGGATCGGGACTGCTCCACACCACCTTGGTCACATGCCTGTATCGGAGCCAGGCTGCCTCCTCCCCCTCCCCTTTCCCCTCCCCCAGTATCTGAATCAGAGGCACTCCACTTCCACCCGTGTGCAGGTCATATTGGAGTAACTTTGTCCCCCGCCCTGCCCCGAGTATCTGGATCAGGGTTGACTTGCCCCTGCCCTACACACCTGGACCAGGACCAGGACCAGGACCAGGACGCTCAACCCCTATGCAGCCCCCCACCTCTGCCTTGACCCCACCCAGGGTGGAAGGATCAAAGTTGGTCTGGACAACCCCCTCACAGGGCTGTGTAGCAAAGCCCAGGATGCAATCTGTTACAGATAGGGTGGCCATCATAGAGGACCATCCAGTTGTCCCCTGTTGATACAAAACTGGATGCCTTTATGTCCTCTATTTTTCTCTTGAAGAGGCATCAGTTTCCTATCAATAGAGGACAGAGTAGCAGAAAACCCGAATGTCCTCTTTGATGGCCACCCTAGTTACAGACCACCAAATTAAACAGGATGAGCCACTGCTTAAGAACCAGCCTGTAATTCATAGAAAGCAAAACAGTGTTGCTAGTGGGGACTGGGAGACACCTGGTGGACATCTCATGCAGCTGGTAGTAAATACACCCCCATTCCCCCTCACACCTGGAATATCTAAAATTTAAAGATTTAAAAAAAAATAAAAAATCTTCAACACCAAAAGGTTTTGGTCTTAACACAAGGTAACTATTTGGGGCCTTACTATGATGGATAAAGGTACATTAATAACAAGACACTGATTGCTGTGTAAGGATCAGTGATCATGAAATGATTATATTTAATATGGGCAAACTGACTCAGTGGACAGTTTCAACAGTAATATTTGCTTTCTGCTTCAAAAGGGACAGATTCTTTGGAGGTGAGAAAATTACAAACAAAATGTTGATTAAGAGGAAAAAAGTAATATAAATGAAATTTAGTAGGTTTGAAAAATGGAGGGCAAGTTTGGCTAAAATCACATCCCAATTCATTAACAAAGGTGGCAATTACACAAAAAGTCATATATAACAAATATAAAAAGGGGCAAGAGAGGGTGATCAAGCTAAGTGGTAAGTCATGACATGTAGAAAACTGATAAAGGAAGTTATGGGGAAATATCCAGAGCTAAGGACAATAAGGTGAATTTTTAAAGTATGGTAGAAACCAGAGAAATCATAATAGTGATGTACACCCAATACTAGATAGGATGGTAATGTCTATTAATAATGATGCAGAAAAGGCACAAATGTCCAGTAAATATTTCTGTTTTTTACCCAGAAAGAAACAGGATTATGAAGGAAGATGTTAGTAGTTATCTACTAAGCATATTTATTTTGAAAGCAGCAGGTCCAGGTATTTGCAATGATTGAAGAACTCTGGCCCAGAACTTATTTTTTTAAACAAATCTTGAGATACTGGGTAATTCCAGGAAATTAGAAGAGTGCTAATATTCTGCCAATGTTCAAAAAGCACAATCCCATTCAGAGTAAGAAAAAATGATATAGGATTTAACTGGCAAGGTATTAAATGACCTTCTGGATAGGCAGAGACAAGTTTATAACAGCAGAAATTTTTCCTAAATTTCATGATGCAGAGACAGCTGCTTTCATTACTCTTAGTTAAGAACTTCATTGGTAGCTATCAATGAAGAGACATAAGGCAGGCAGAAAAAAAATCAGTGTAAAAAAAAATATTCTAATCAGCTGAAATGATAGAGTAGTAAAGATTTTGGTCCAAGTAAAATATTTTCTTTACATAATTGAAATAGGCTAAAAAAAAAGAAATAGCTAATGGGAAAGGAGCAAAATGTAATAACAGGAAAACAACAGCATTATGATCCTGGATGTACTCCAGCTTCCCAGAACTGCCCTCCTGGAATGCTGTTTCTTCAGCATTTTGTAGGCAGTCTTAGTTCACAGTAGTCTTGGAAATTTGTTTGTTTCCTTCCCCATTTTGTCTTGTGTGGACTTTGCACATCTCATTCCCAGATGCAGTCTGTTTGCAGTAGCGTACTCTCTTAGAAGTGCATAGACTTGACTGAAAAAAGCCATGCTCTTACCTGAAGTACACACTTAACCAACACTGTTTACACTCCACTGCTGCAGTATTACCAGCCTTGAAGCTAATGAGCTGTTCTCATTTTCATGGCTCTTAATAACAGTTCTGAAACTGTCTATTAGAAGCCTTGAAAATAAGGAGAGAGTACGTAGTTTCAAGACTGCTAATACTGCCGCACTGCCAGTGCTGTATAGGGAAGGAGCATTGCTTACAAGGTTGTGATATTAGCAGCCCCAGAACTGACTGGCTCCCCACCTTTGACAGCTGCCTCTCCATCACTGTTTCTTGTGCAGCAAATGAAGTCCAGTTAGTTACAAACAGAGCAACAGTTAGTGTGTGCAGGTAACAGTACAGTAGTTACAAAATAGACAGGTTGCATCTATATGAGACACTGACTGCACAGTTGCTACTTCTCAGTCATTTAATACTTGCATGCACGAGTACTAAAAGACTGTGCAGTAACATCCCAAATAGCTTCTTGGTGATGCTGACTGCGCAGTAACTTCTCATCACACTTTGTGCCACACAGTGCTACTGCATAGTCAGTATCTCATGTAGATGTGGCCAGTGAAGCTGAAATGTGATGTCCCTGTACCTAAACAGCTTATACACTTCACCTATATGCAGATAATAAGAGTTTGTTACAATGTAAGCAGTTAGGCAAAAGATTTGGATAGGCTATTGGGTCATCCAGTTAAGTGAATTATGTACGTATGTGTATAAATGGAGTACACTATATAATGAAAGTAGCTAGCTCTGTGATCCTCAGCAAGCATACCATGGCACCCTAGGTACTGTGACAGCCTTTGAAGGGTGCCACCAGGGTTTTCCCTGCCAGCTGCTTCTCCTCCTTCCTAACCCCTCTTAAAGCAGGTAAGCACTACAATCAATCAAGTTTTGAAATGGGATGCTGTTCATCTCACAAAGGGGTGCTTTGAGTATGAAAAGGTTGAGAACCACTGATGTAGCTAGTAATCAGATGACAAGTGAGGCTGTCTGAGTATAGCTTTAAAAACATATCCATATTTTTATTTAGTAGATCAAGGAAAGAATAATTTTCATTTGCATTTGGAAGCGGAGGTGGTTGAGAGGGAAAGTTTCTCTAAGGTGATCGATCCCCTCTAGGTGGCGATAGAGAGCTGTCATCTTTAGCCACGTCTAAAAAACTTACTGGTTTTACTAGTTAGTGGTAAATCTCTTTTGAGATCTCCAGAGCTGTAAAAGCTGACAGATGAATTAAGCTAGAAAGTAAAGAAATTACAAGTCTAGCTGCATTATCTATAGGCCATACAATTAGTTGGCAATGGGAAAGAGTGAGAAATAGGTGTTTGTCATCCAGATGTATGGAGAACAAAGTGGAAACAGAACAATTGTTGGGCTTTTCAGGAATTGTTTAGTAAGAACTGTATAATTACCAGTAAATAAGTTGTGAATTGTTCTGATCACCATGTATAATTAATACAGGGGTCCTGGCAAAGAGAACTGTGGCAGTGCTTGGAGTTGTGGGGCTCTGATATTGCTCTCATTATAGTTGATGGCAAAAGTCCCAGTAGTGTCAGTGGGACTAATGTCAGACCTGCCCAGGGCTTTAAAGTAGATAAGTACTGTTATCTCCAGTTTACAGAAGAGGAAATGGAGACAGAGAAGTAGAGTCTCTTGGCCCATGTTTTACAGAGCAGAGTCTCTAGGCTCCAATTCCTTTTTCTGCATCTTTAGGCTACAGTTGCATCTGAACCAGGGTAGCAATAAACAGCTCTCCATTTTCTTCTTTCCTCTCAGGAGTTTCCTGAGCCATTTGAAATAGTGACCAGGTATTTGAGATAGTGATTTAAGCCTTTTTCTGGCATCTTGAATTACAACTCAATACCATGAGTTCTGGTTTGACTGTGTGTTCATGGGATTGATTTTAATCCATCTTTGAATCATGCCAGTGGCCAGATAAAGAAATATATAGCATGAACTGATATTGACAAGAATATAAGTGTCCCATCCCTACCTTGTTTAAAAATGGAATCAACATTTTATCATGTAGGTGCATTCACATCATCCTATATCAGCCTAGAGGTCACACTTACCCACTAAACATAACAAGAGTGTATTTTAAACACTGAGTGCCCATCCCTGCTTTTCCACTGCATTCGGTGTGAAGGCTGAGAATGTAAGAAATGCTGGAACAGTACCACTCACAATTTAAAGGTGCTGTGTAGGGCTCCATTACATCCTATGCAGTTGGCAGGAAAGACAGAGAAAGCAGCAAACAGCCTAGAATAGTGGAAGAACGAGGTAGGGATTCATTGTAAGCTAGATGCTTTCACGTCAGGAGGGCCAGAAGGGATACATACTAGGGTGCTGAATGAATAAGCTGAGGTAATTTTAGAGTCATTGTCCATCTCATTTGAAAGCTTTTGGAGGTTTGATCAGGGCCTGGAAGAGGGCAAATGTAGTGCCCATCTTCAAGAAAGGGAAGAAGGAAGATCTGCAGAATTACAGACTAGTCAGTCTGAGCTCAGTACCTGGAAAAATCATGGACCAGGTCATCATGGAATCTAGTTTGAGGCACCTGGAGTATGAATGCAGCGATCAGGAACAGTCAGCGTGGATTCACCAAGAGCAAGTCATGCCAAACCAACTCAGTTTCCCTCCATGATTAGGCGACAGGCTCTGTGGATAGAGGAAGAGCATTGGATAGGTGTGACAGAGAGCCTGGGGTGCTCTGTCACTTTACGAGACAAGGAGCTTAGGGAGAGCCTTTCAAGGCAGGCAGGGCACAGCTGCAGCTGGATTGCCACAGAGCCCAGTTAACACCTGCAGGCAACCCTGGGGTGAGTCATCTGAGTGGGAACAGCAGGGTCAGAGAGATATAAAGCAGCCCCAGAGGCAGGGCAGGTAGTCTGGCCCTGAACACTGTATAGGGAAGTGCTCTGCAGAGGTGCCTATGGCTGAGAGCCAGATCATGAGCATGCTAGGCGTAGAAGCAGCAAGAGAAGAGCTGAAGGCTAGTGGTGCACCTAGACCCAGGAGTGTGCTGCTAGCCTTCAGGAATTGAGATAAGTAGCCAGGAGCGGGTAGGAGTTGAGACAAGTACCCTTGGTGGATAGGAGCACACCAAGACCCAGAGGGCATGGAATTTGTTACAGCCAAAGGGGCTTGTATTTTGGTTGCAGTTTGGTCTGGTGCTTGGGAAGGATCAGGAGGGGCTGGAAAAATAGGAGGGTCCAGTGCCTAGAGGGGGCTAAGCACAAGGAGAGAAGATCTAGTGCTGGGGTGGGAAAGAGGGTTTGGTGCCCAGGGGAGACTAGGTACTCAGAGTCTGGTGGCTTGTGGGGGGATGGATGGACTGAGGGATGGTCTGAAGGTCCCATAGTGCCTGGAGGGGTGTAACAAGTGCACCCAGAGGGGTAATATCAGAGTCCAGAGGGGGCAGCTTCATTAGTGCCTAAGTAGCATAGACTTTGGGGGCAGAGGGCCCAGAGCCTAGAGCAGGGCAAAGACGGGGCTGGGGGCCCAGATAAAGAGAAAGAAAATCCAAGGAGGCTCAGCATCCCAAGAGGAGGCAGAAAAAGGTCATGGAAGCCAAACAAGCAGCTGGGGACCCAGAAGCTTGATCTCATACAATGGACATGAGCTAGAGGGCTCAGCAAGAGAAAAAGGGCAGAGGCGGAGGCCCAACATGGGAAACTATTACAGGCTCACTCTAGGTCCCTCAGGCAGCCTTCCAATAAAATATCAATATCTAAGGTGTGGCAGGCAAGTAAAGGAGATGAGGGCTCCTGGAATTAGAGCTCTGGCAAGAATTGCATGGCCACCAGGGAGCATCCCAGCCACTTCTGCAACCCAGCCTGTCACAATAGGATACATCTTGATTTTAAGAAGGCTTTTGCCACTGTCTCTCCTGATAGTCTCATTAAAAAGCTAAAGAAATCCAGACTACTAGATGAAAGTACTGCAATGTGGGTATGTGGCTGGCTGCATCATTGTGCCTGATGAGCAGTCATTAGTGGCTCAGTGTTTAGTTGGAAAGAGATATCATGTGGATTTGTCCTGGGTCTAGTATTGTTTAATAACTTTATTAATGGATTTGGAGGTTAGGATTGAGTGCAGCTATAACAAATTTGTTGATGACACCCAAGTTCAGTGGAGTTGCAGATGCTCTGGAGGATTCAGAGTGGTCTAACTAAACTGAAGAAATGTCCCCCCCCCCCAAAAAAAACAAAACAAAACAACCCCCCCCCCCAAACTAACAAAAATGAAATTCAACAAGAACAAACGCATGCACCAGGGAATGCAGTTGCATGCATGAGAGAATGATTGGCCTGGTTGCAATACTGCAGAAAGTGATCTGAGAGTTAGTGGTATTCTCATGAAGAGAAACCCAAACAGCTTCCTGGGCTGTATTCCATTGCAAATCAATGGAAGTTATTCTTCATCTTTATTTGGCACTGGTGAGGTTATATCTGGAGTACAGTCTCCTGTTTTGGGTCTCACTTCAAGAGAAAACATGTGGAGATTTTAGAAAGTGTTCAATGGTGAAAGACAAAAGTGACTAGAGACCAGGAAAACCTGAAGGAAGTAGGTTTATATAGTCTGGAGAAGAGAAAATGGGGGTGGGGTAGAATTTGATAAGTCTTCAAATACCTGAAGGGTGGAGATGGACAGTCTTTTATAGCCATAGGGGACAGGGCAAGAAGCAATGGTCTCAAAATACAACAGAGAAAATTTAGATTGAAAATTAAGAAGAACTTTCTGACTATGAAGGGGGTTAAGTATTGGAACAGATTACTTGGAGAGGTTACAAAATCTAAATCCCTGGAAACTTTCAAGAGCAGGTTGTATGTGGTTTAATCAGGTATGATCCTGCCTTGAGCAGGACCTAGACTAGATAGCCTCATGTGGTCCCTTTCAGCCCTCTTCACAAGACAGGTACCCCAAAGAGCTGATGAGTAAAGTAATTTCCATAGGCTAATGTTTACCTTGTTTTTACTATCTGTACTTACTGGAAGAAATATCATAATTGGTGGAGAACTTTGGCTGGAGAATCATTTGGGCATCAGGAGTAGAAGTCTAGATAAAACAGCTCAGAGGATATCTTGTTTGTTCAATTGTGATGACAGCTATTCCAAGCAAGTAGCTAGTGGGAGTTATGGTCAAACAGGTCTTGGAGTGAAATGGCTCAGAAGGAGAAAGGGGGATTCCTAATATGTGAGCATTATTTTGTTTAAATTAATTTGGAATGAAAAATCTTATTGCAGAGCCCTATTAGGCTAATAACCTTCTGTGCATGGTAGAGACCAGCATAGATGTGCCAAGGACTGTCAGTCAATTTTTGGCATTGGTAGGAAAAGCAAATAATAAGAGTTGTGTGGTGCTAGGAGGAAAATTTTGTTCATGGTTATGTCCCATTGTTTCTCTTCTGAAGAAGGTGTTGGATTAGTCTGCAATGGATACTTCCATTTCCAGATGTATGCATCTACCTAACCCTGCACTATAAAAGAAAGTTAGTGCTTTAGGTTCTTTGTTGCAAAGGGTAATGCTCTGGGCATTAACCTTTGTATTAGCAGAGATTTAAAAATTTTGGGGGAGCAGGAACCTCAGGGTCATTATGTTCAAGATAATCCTGAGATAAGTAAAAACAATACTGAGCAAAGAATTGGATTATGCACAGCGAGTCTCTTCTAAAATTACCCATTGTTAATTAGATATAGGGTTCTCCAACATTTTCATAGGATGGACTAACATTTCCACATTTAAAAAAAAAAAAAAAAAGCCACCTCCCTCCTTCCAAATCATACAGCTCATTTCTCTTCCCAGCATTAATCATAAGACTTCTGTTACACTTGGGGTATTTTTTTTTTTTTTTAAACCAAAACAAAAAAGTAGTAATATTAGGAAGATCTGGGATGTATTTTTTTAAAGCGGTCTTTGGAAGGCATTTGGAAGGTTGGATCCTGTTACCTACTCCTTGCATCAGCTCTAAGGACTCCATTAAACCACTGAAGGGCAACAGAGTACTTACAATTCACAACTTGGGAGCCTCTGCATGACAGAGACTGTTGAAGTAAACATAATAACTGATGTAGAGAAGCCACTCCTGTGAGAAAACTCTATTTCCAGATTTTGTTTGTACAACTAAGCTGTAGTTGAGCACATTTCCCATGTGCATTCCATCCATTTCTGTAGTGCTGAAGCACTTGCCCAATAACTCGTACAAAACAGTTAGTTTTTCCTCAAAAAGCACAAGACTCTGATGCCCATTTCTCAGCCTCTGCCTAGAATACAGTGGTTCAGAAGCCTATAGATGTACATTTTGGGGGCTTTGTGTGCCTCCTGTCAAAGCCATGGACTTCAGATATACAGGTTCTGGGTTTCCCAAAGGTAGCTACTGTTGAAACCAGAATTAATGGCCTAGCCCCTGCCATCCAGGCTGAACAAGTGACATTTTTACCCCCTTCCCCCCAAACAAAACACATTTTTGTCTTCCTTAGCTTGATTAGGTCCATCATAGAGACAGAGCTGGCAGTAGGTCAAGAACTGGAAAGATGTTTTACTTAACATATTGTTAACAATTAGACAGTGTAATTCTACTGACTTCAGTGAAGTCATAGAATCACAAGTTTCCACTGACTTCAGTGAAAGTGCAACAGGGTTGAATTCAGTCTTTGGTATTCATAGAGAATTAGAGTTGGAAGTCATCAGGAGGTCATCTAGCCCAGTGGTTCTCAACATTTTTGTACCAGGACCCATTTGTAAACATCAACAGCCAGTCCTGACCTAGTGCCCCTTACTCCCAACCCACTACCCCCCAGTGTGTGTGGGGAAGGGGGTGGCATGGAGGGCCTGGCCCCCCCCCCCCCCTCCAGGCAGCCCATTGCAGGGTGGAACTCAGACATGGTTTCTCACATTTTTTTTCCTTTAAAATAGAATCCATTTTTAAAGTTTCTTGATCCATTTTTGCACAGTTTGTCTGCGACTCTTTTTTGGGTCATGACCCCACAGGTTGAGAAACATTGATCTAGTCCAACTTCCTGCTCAAAGCAGGACCATCCCAACTATATCATCCCAGCCAAGGCTTGGTCTACCCAGCACTTAGCCTCCAAGGATGGAGATTCCACAGCTTCTCTGGGTAAACTGTTCCAGTGTTTTACTACCATCCTAGTGAAAGATTTTTCCTAAGCTTCCCTTGCTGCAGCTGGAAGCCACTGCTCCTTGTTTGGTCATCTGCCACCACTGAGAACTGTCCAGCTCCATCCTCTTTGGAACTACCTTTCAGGTAGATAAAGGCTATCATTAAAGCCCCATCAGTCTTTTCTTCTCCAAACAAACTCAGATCCCTCAGCCTTTCCTCATAAGTTATGTTTCACAGCCCCCTAATCATTTCCATTGTCTTCTACTGGACTCTCTCCACTTTTTCACATCCTTTCTGTAGTGGGGGACTGTAACAGCTGTGGGGTACTTGGGGGTGGCCATATTACCCCCAGGTCCTTAATCATGGGAGCCGTGCCCTACAAGCACCCTCATTCTTGCCCACCACATCTTGGTTTGTGGAATATAGGGAGGCTGCCCTTGAGCTTTAGTTTTGGGCTCAGTCAGGCTTGATTTTATTAACTTGGTTGTTTCTACTCCCCCTGACATCTTGCTTCACTGTGAATGGTTCTTGAATCTCTCAGCCTTATGGGCTGTATGTGTGGCTCCAGCCACCCCTTTACCACACCCCAGACCTCATAGGTGATACAAGCATCATCCTGCCTAGTCCTTTTATTAGTTCAGCTCCTTGTCCTCACCAGGCCTGCTTGAGCCCCACCCCCCACAAGTGCAGCACCCACTTTGGTGCCAGGGTCTACACCCCTGTAGCAGGCCCCTATGAGGCCTATTCTTTCCCCAGCTAGCCTCACCCAAACCACCAGTAGTTATCAGACAGCATACACTCAACTGCCAACAACCATGAGTCCCTGGGCTGTAACTTAACACAGAACTCACAGCATGCTCTGCTCTTTTAAAAGAGTAAAACTCCCCCTCTCAGGCTCAGTATCTAGTAGGCAAGGATACCTTATGAGCTCCTGATGTCCCCTTTGTCCTAAGGGGAGTGTACCTGCTGGCTACCACATCTCTGAATCCTTCCTTCCCCTGCAGGCACTTTCCCCTTCAGCTGCTAGTAAGGAACTAACTCCCTGCTCCCAGCCCTGGGGTTTATATGGGCCAAAGGCCCTGCCTTCTCCGGCCAGCTGACCAGGCGCAGTGTGGCCAATTCATTCATTAACCAGTTGTCATGGCAACCTGCACCTGGGTTCTTATCTCTGCTCTAAGAGGAGCAGGCACCTTAGTGCTCTGTTACAGGGGCCTAAAGCTGGGCACAGTGCTCCAGATGTGGCCTCACCAGTGCTGAACAGAAGGGAAGAATCACTTCCCTCAATCTACTTGCAACACTCCTCCTATGCAGCCCAGCATGCTGTTAGCCTTCTTTTGATCAAGGGCACACTAGTGGCTCTCATTCAGTTTATTCATCAGTTAGAACTGGTGAGTGATATCTTATTTAAGCTTCATTGTAGAACATTTTTCCTAACACTGAATGAGATCCTGAGTCTTTCAGCTCCACTTGATTCCAACATGAATTGAGGTACTTACCATTTCTCAGGACTGGGTCCAGACGGTGAGACCATTCACTATAAGGTACCTTTTCTTGTAGTGAGGCAAGTCCATGCCTGGCAAACAGAGTGCACATTTTGTGCTCCAGTTCTGTATGCTGGAACAGCCGTAGTATTACATCCTACCCTTTCTGAGAGCAGGATCACTTTTTAGTGGCAAAATGGAATGTGGTTAAAGAAGCCTTTTCTTCTATTCTGAAATATTATAGTTGTGACAGCTCATTGGGTTTGTAAGAACTGTGCAAAATAGCCCTCAATAATTGGGGTGGCATCAAAGGTAGAGAACATCTGTTACAAGAACTGCTGAGATGCAGATTTTTCAGAGGGCAAAGAGAAAACAGGGAAGGAAACCCCTGGGGGAGAAAGTATACTGAGTATAGTCGCCCTGTTCCAAGAAACCTAAATAATAGGCAACAGGGAGAGAAAAACAAGGTTTTCTTCTACATTTCTGCTTATTTCTGCCGGTATTTATTTTTACATTTTTGGTTGATGACTTGTGATTTTTGTAACTTTTAGATATTTTGTAAGCTTTCAACAAAGAGAGAGAGCCTTGGGATGTTACATTAAATATTCATTGTATATCATACTGGCAGTATTGCCAGCCGCAAGTGTTCACAAATCCTTTGTCAGCAGCGTACGTAATCATGAGACTGGGTTAAAAATAATGAGATTTCAGAAGGTAATCGCTTTTGGCTCTTTTATTTTGCCTTCTAGCTTTTGAGCTTTTACCATCCTGGTTGTTACATTTTTCATCCAGAAAGTGAGAGCTTATAGTCTTAAGTGAAAGCTGGGATTTGTACATTTTCCCATGTCACTAAAACCTGAAGCTTTAAGAATAAACTCCAAATACAGGAACACTGACAGAATTGCAATAATTGACAGCAGCGTATATAGTGGTAACATGCCAGATGAAATATACTAAACCAAATCCTGGATCAACGCCGTGGGGTAGCTGGGATCTGGTTCTGAAATGGATCTTTGCTGAAGAGGCCTTTCTCTGCTTTTTGCTTCACTAACATATAGATAGTTTTTCTATTCCCCTCCCCCCCACCCCAAAGAAATAAAAGAGTGTTTGGTATATAATTAGGTGCTCTAGTTGTCTGAAGAGTTGTATATTGGCTCTTCAATTTAGCAAGCTTAGCCTCTGGAGGAGTACTGTGCTCCATTTCCTGTGCCTGTCCCTGATGATTATGAAGGAAAATGATTCCACAAATGGATACCTCTTTTTTTTCTTTTTGGAGAACTGTGCAGATTTCCAAAGCAAGATGTGCCAATATAAGCAAATGGAGGACTTGGCACTGGCTAACGACGAGAAGAAAAGAGCAGGCTGCTTTCTGTATAGTAAATTTTGCCAAAATGACATTCCTAGGTCTGACTTTGACCTCAGCTGCACTAGTCTTCAGTGAAACTCCATTAGCTCCAATGCTGTTATTCTAGATTTTAACCATGATCTTGCAAGTCAAGACCCTTGTATGTACCTTGAGCCCCCCTGATTTCCGTGGGCTTTGGGGTGGTCATGGATGCAGTGATGAGTTGGTCTCTCCATACACCTGACATTCAAACAGTAAAATTACTTGTTTGAGATGTGCTTAAGAACTACAAGTATGATACAAGTTCTTACCCTGTTTCTGAAAAGCCTCTTTTATACCCACAGGATTGTGTGTGTTTTCCTTAGTGATTCTGTATATCTGCCTTTGGGCACAGATATCCTAAGGATGTTTTAACTTTCAGGTGCTTATAAATCCCCAATATGGCAAAAATACCAAATAAACACAGCTGTTAGCTCTTTAATAATATATAAAGTACAATGATTTAAAAATAACATCTGAGGAGAGGGAAGGAGGTCAGAGTTCTTGTACAGTCTAAGAAAGATGCATCTGACTGGAGATTGGGACAGAAATGGTATTTCAGGTTGTTTTTACCCTTCTAGTTGTTACCATCATTCACTTTAAAGGGCTCTGGATATTTTAAATTATATTAAATAATAAGTCATCTCAGAAAGATCTCCTGTTTGTAGGACAGTGACATGGAGTAGGTTCTTCCCTTGTTGCTAACAGAACCCTGCCAAAACTATTTACATCTTCAAGGGACCCAGCTGCTGACTTCTCAGTCATTTACCCATGGGGGGAATTCACTTTCATATGAACCGGTGGTCAGACTTTGGTATTTGGGACAAATCAACATTAACAGCTTGGGTCACTGGCCAGGAGTGGAGAATGGAAAGCCTTGAACCTTAGATATCTCATTAACTATTGAAGATTAATGTAGCATCTGAACAAGATTAAAGTAAGGATGTTACACAGAGATGGAGGGCAGTAGCTTTCTGATATGTATGCAAGAAGATCCTTTATAGGAGACTGGGATCTGTATCCATGATATCTAGTGGTAAAACTCCCATTGACTTCAGTGATGTAGGGTTTAGCATAGAGAGAAAAGAGTTAGTAACATGCCTCCATGGCAGAGGTAACATTTGCAAGAGTCTTGTTTTAAAACTACAATTTGCCTGGGGGACTTTTAAGATAAAGACCGAAGAAATTATCTGAAGTGAGGCCTAGCACAAAGGCAAAAGAATTGTTCCAGGGCCTATTGAAAATGGAAGTAGGGCTTGAAAGAATTGTGGGGCCAGTACACTCAGCTCCTGGGAGTGGTATACATACAGTTAAGCTGCTCTTTTGCTATTCCACTAGGTCATTCAAGACTGCTGCTCCTGATCTTTTAAGGGGAGATGTCTTTTCGCTCCGATACAATAGTGCCAATGCCAGGCATTCTCTGCAACCCTGAGGACTAGATATTTAACTTTTTAAAAATAAAGCCTGAGTTTCTTGGGTGCATTGGCTTTAAGAAAGACACTGATTACCTGAAAGGAACCAGGATGGGAGAAGGGTGGTTATATAGAGAAAGAACAGCTTAGCAGGACTGCAAAACCTTCATTCTACCAGGAAAAACACAGAGGTAATTATTGTGTACGTGACAAATCTTTGAGCAAAGTGTTGGGTATTTTTGTTCTAGAAACAAGAATCAACAACAGGGAAATGGCCTGATGCCAATAGGGATATCACGGCTGAGCCTAGATTCTAAATTCTGTGGAATTTTTTGCGACCTGGAATCTGCTGATTTATGGCTGTACCTCACCTTTGATAAGATTTTGGAGCTAACCACTCCTGAGCACGCATCACTACATTTTGGTCCATATTCCTGCATTGATTCAACTTTGAAATGTAGATGCTTGTTCATGCTCTGCTCTGTTTCATTTTGTTGATATTTTATAACTTAGGATATGTCTATTCTAACTAATCACCATGTGGGAAATGGAAATCTTGCACAGGAGTATCTGCAGGTGTTGGCTGGAGATTCTTGTTGAGCCAGATGAGGCTGACAGGATTTTCTCTGGCTGATATGATCTCTATAGTCTTTTGTTCTCAAAGACTCGTCTTCTGCTCCTTTTCCCGTAAGGTACAACAGAGGAAACAGCAAGACAAATGTTTTCATGCAATATGATAGAAGTATGAGGTTGGCAGCTGTACCTTTAATACTGCTTGCATAACACTGTTTTGAATGCTCACATTTACTGTTATTTCCTATTTCCCTGTGAAAGGTTCTTTTTTTAAATCTTGAACTCAAACCTAGGTACAGAAGACTGAAATATAAAATATTACCCATGTGTACTTTATGACTCTGTAAGTGTGCCCATTTTGGAGGGGGATGGGAGCGTGGGGGTTTTACTCAGATTTTTTTTTTTTTTACCTTCATTAGAAGCATTGGGTGTTGGCTGCAATCGAAGCTGGGAATTTTGACTGGGGTATGCAGTGTTCCTGCTGGAATTTAAACCTGAACGTACCTGGCTAGAGTGTCTTGCCCCTATGCTTAGGGTCAGACTGATTGCCATATTTGGGGTCAGGAAGGAATTTTACTCCATGGTCAGATTGGTATGGATTGTGGGGGGGTTTGCCTTCTTCTGTAGCAGAGGGCATGGCCCTTTTCCTTGGATCTCTCAGGCATATTTTAACAACCTTGCTGCAGCAGAGCGTTGGCTGCATTGCTCCCCCTGCCTTTCCTGTGGCAGGTTAGGGTGTGCTTGTTTAGGGTTCACTCTAGTTTTGCTAATAGGTTAGACAGTAGATTTGTATAGGATGGTTTAGATAGAGGTGATCCTGCCCTGGGTCATGGGTTAAACTAGATGACCTCTGGAGGTCCCTTTCAACCCTATCTTTCTATGATTAAAACCTATTGCTTAGGTATCTTCTCTTTGGATGTAGTCCCAGGCACTTGTGTGGAGGGTTTGCAAATGTAGCACTTGTTGAAATTGTTGCAAACTCCTTCAGCAAAGGACCTTAGAACAAGGGACTGATAGTCTAGAGATATAAGAAGCAGGAGGGACCCCAAAACAAGCTCCTTTCACCCTTCCCATTCTGAAAACAGTGCCAGGGCTGGGAGGAGGGAGGAGCATTGCTAGGGTAAAGTGGATGCAGGCTCTCAGCCACTTTAGACAGCAGCTGGGATTCCCCAATCCCTGGGACCCAACAGCAAACTTCTGTTTGGGTCCGGGGGATCATTGTAAATCATGGCACTTCCTGCAGAGTACCGTGAATTACACCAGGGATCTGCTCTTCTGTCCATCTTATATCTATCCTTTATAAGACAGATATAATTTGCTTTAAGGATGTTCACACAGAGGCTTTCCATTAGGGGTTTGCGAAATGGGCCATATTCTATTTGGATTCGGCATGAATCAGGGACAGTGATTTGATTCATTGATTTGGATCACTGTCCTGATTCAATTTGGCTGAATCCAAATCTGAAGATTCAATTTTGATTCGGCAATAGATACAGCTTTGTTTTTTTCTATGTACTTTGAGGTACCAGGCGCGGCTTGTGAATGCCGAGATGGTGGGGCAGATGGAGCTCCTACAGGAGCATGGGGCGGGAGGGAAGAGTTGCCCAGCATGCTCAGCAGTGGACCCCCCCCCATGCCCCCGGCTCGACAGTTGGCTGTGGGGGAACCCCAGATGCCCCCCTAGACCCAGGAGGTACCAGTTGCTGAACTAGAGGGCAGGGGTTCCCCATGCATTCCACGGTGGACCAGAAGTGGATTGGAAGTGCTTCTGGTCCACTTCTGGGTCCACCGGTGAGTGTGTTGGAGACCCTCCCACACTCCCATTGGACGCTCCGTCCACCCCACCATCTCAGCGTTCACAAGCCACCTGGTACCTTGAGGTATGTAGAAAAAACATTTAAAGCTGTGTCTATGTCTGAGTCATCAAATCTCTCTGAATCTCTCCGAATCGATTCAGAGAGTTCCAATTCAATTTCTCCTGATTCGATTCGGATTTGAAGATTCAGCTGCCAAATTGGGCCGAACCTCTGCTGAATTGAATCAGCAACTGAAGCTTCACACAGCCCTACTTTCCATTGGTTCAACCAAATAGACTCCTTTCCCTAAAAGGAGTCTATTTATGCAACCTGCAAGATAGGCAAGGCCTTGGGGATCTCAACAACGTGATTGACAGCCATATACAAAATAAAGTTGCGTGGGAAATGGTGTCTCTCTATTCTAGCTTTACTGTTGTCCATGAAGCTGTGTTACCTGTTCTCATAGTTTCATAGTTTCATAGTAGCTAGAGTCGGAAGGGACCTAGGTAGATCATCTAGTCCGACCCCCTGCCTTGGCAGGAAAGAGCACCGGGGTCAGATGACCCCGGCAAGGTGCTCATCTAACTTCCTTTTAAAAATCCCCAGGCTAAGAGCCTGCACCACTTCCCCTGGAAGCCGGTTCCAGGCCCTAGCCGCCCTGACTGTGAAGTAGCGCCTCCTAATATCTAATCTAAACCTACCCTCCGCCAGCTTGTGACCATTATTCCTGGTCACTCCTGGCAGCACACGGGGGAACAGGGACTCCCCCAATACCTGCTGATCCCCCCTGACCAGTTTGTAGCAGGCCACAAGGTCCCCCCTTAACCTTCTCTTGTGGAGGCTAAACAGGTTCAGGTCCCGTAGCCTCTCCTCATAAGGCCTGCCCTGCTGACCCCTGATCATACGAGTGGCCCTCCTCTGGACTCTTTCCATATCGTCCACGTCCCTCTTGAAGTGTGGCGCCCAGAACTGGACGCAGTACTCCAGCTGCGGCCTGACCAGTGCTGCATAGAGGGGGAGGATCACCTCCCTGGACCTGCTCGAGATGCATCTGTGGATGCATGACAGGGTACGGTTGGCCTTCTTGACTGCCTCCCGACACTGCCGGCCCATGTTCATCGTGGAGTCAATGACGACTCCAAGATCCTTTTCCGTCTCCGTGCTGGCAAGAGGGGAGTTCCCCAACCTGTAAGTGTGGTGCTGGTTCTTCCTCCCCATGTGCAACACCTTGCACTTATCAGTGTTAAACCCCATCCTATTCTCATCCGCCCACCGTTGCAACCTGTCAAGGTCAGCTTGTAGCCTATTGCACCCTTCTAGTGCACCCACATCCCCCCACATCTTAGTGTCATCAGCAAATTTGAACAGGGTGCTTTCTACCCCCTCATCCAAGTCACTGATGAAGATGTTGAACAGTGCGGGCCCGAGGACCGAGCCCTGCGGAACCGCACTGCCCACGTCCTTCCAGGTCGAGAAGAACCCGTCCACTACCACCCTCTGGGTGCGGCCCTCCAACCAGTTGGCGACCCATTTGACCGTGTGGGCATCGACACCACAGTCTCCCAGCTTTTTGATGAGGACAGGGTGAGAGACAGTGTTGAAAGCCTTCTGGAAGTCCAGAAAGACTACATCTACAGCAACCCCTGCGTCTAATGATTTGGTGACCTGATCGTAAAAGGCCACCAGGTTGGTCTGACAAGACCTGCCACTGATGAACCCATGTTGGTTGCCCCTGAGCATGCATTCCCCCGCAAGGCCCTCCTGGATGTGTGCCAAGGTGATGGACCAGATCCTTATATTTAAAAAGAAAAGACCACAACTAATGCATGCTCTCTGCTACTACCACCTGTAAGTGCTGTATTAGATGCAATTATTTGTAAACTTTCATACTAGGGCTGTGTGAAATGGCTGTGTTTCATTTTGGTTTTGGAAGACAGTGATTCGTTTTAGTGTTTCAGATCACTTCTGTTTTGATTCAGCTGAATCTGTTTTGGAGTAGACGCTGTTTTGGCACTAATTCAGAGATTCGGATTGGCTGAGGAGAGGCAGGCACAGCTGGGTGGCTGCAGGTTCTCCCACGGCTCCTCTGGCTGTGCCTGCCTCTGTCCAGGCAGGAGGAGCTGTGGAAGAAGCCTGGCCCCAGCCTTCCAGCACTTTAAAAAAAAATTTAAAAATTTCCAAAATGTTTCAGATAGTTTCATTTAGTTTTGGAGATGTTTTGAAGCCTTCTGTTTAGTTTCAGATTTGGTGTTTTGGGCACCGAAACACCTCTAAAATGAAATGGCTGCTGAAATTTCACACAGCCCTATTTCGTACCATCTTTATAGTAGTCAGAGTTCTGAAACCAATCCTACTTTGCTCCACACTCAGTAGTTTATTAGCCTGCTGCAAGAAGGCTTGACATTGGTTTATTCCAAATCACTTATATAGCACTTTGTTTCCAGCATAATATAGTAACCTTCATTCACATTCCTCCTTGACAGCCATATAGGTACGAGTATGAAAATTTCTGAACAGTATACTCATAAGAAATCTCATAGCATTCCACAACTTTCTCTTGTACAGTACATTTTTGTCTTGGATGCAAAGCTTGGGTTTTTCTGTTTCTTTAAGGCTGTCATAATCTAGGCCAAATGACTGCTTCACTTTGGTTCAGTGGTGAGGCAGCCTTTGATATAGCAGAGCACTGTGAATCCCATTCTCTTTCAAGGTTGACTCTTAATTGCTATATAATTTACTTTCTCACTCAGATTGCTCCAACATTTGGTATGTATTACAGGAATACAGGGCATGGTCAATATTCCAAACCTTGCATCCACTGAGCAAGGAGTTCCTAAGAAATAGCCCTCTAGAAATTTGTCAACCTTCAAGTTTTGGGTTTTTTTTTTCCAGATTTGAAGAACTTTTTCCCCCCATCCTCATCAGCATTTGTCCTTTCTGATCCATGGTATATCCTGTTTATGGAGAAACCTTGAAATGACATTCAGTAAAGAACTGGACCGTGTAGATGGGCTTGCATCTAATGCTTACAGAACAAATAGCTTGTACTGTACATACGTGAAACAGGCACACCAGAAGCTTTCAAGCTTGCCAGGTTTTACATGAGCTAACTAGCTCAAGGGGACATGCAGTAGCTGCTGTACCTGACTCTGTAGCTAGCTGGTGTCAGCTCAGATCTGACCCTTGGCAAAACTCTTCTTGTCATTTTTCTCTGTCAAAGGTTTGTGGGGGGGGGGCGGGTGTTTAAAAAACGTTTCCCCTCAGAAATCTGAGAAGAGCAAAATAGTGAGAAAATGGTCCAGGTATTTTCAGAAAGATGATACATGAAGATTTTTGCAGGGAGAGGAGTAGAAGTTCAGGGTAGATGAGTCTCACAAGAAAAGTTTGAGGTTGTGGTATGAGTTGCCCTGGCCAGACTATGCTATGTGCAGCACTTGCTCTAGGACCCATGTCACACATGGTACCTGCTCCAGCCAGTCTGGGATGGGTGCTGTATGCCATGCTTGCAGGTGTCATGTGCAACACTAGGCTCTGGACTGGGTGGAGCAGGTACCATGGGCAGTGCAGTCCCAGGGTTGCCAGGGCAGGCATTGTGTGCAGCATAGCTGCCACTTGAGCCAGACCACACTGCATTCAGGCTGCTCCAAGATCCATACTGTGCACAGAACAGGCCCCAAACCAGCTGGAGCAGCCACTGGATGAGCTATGCTGGGGGAGGGATAGGGGATCTGTGAGCCCGATCTGGCCCACAGATCATCCCCATACCACTCATTTGGCCTGTGGGACCAGAGGAGTTTGACACCCCTAGTTTAAAGGGAGAGGAAAGGGATGGGGTATATGGAAATAAGGGCAGAGGCAACTACATACAGCAGTGGAGGAATGGGTGGAAAAGGAAACACATGAGTACTCTCAAAGTTATTGTAACCGTCATGTAATGAATGTGTCAAGATTTGGAAATGTAGACCACATCCATATATCTGTCACTTAGCATGTGACCTTAATTCCAGAGTCACTAGCATAAACTTTATAGAAGTGGGGAGAAGCACTTGGGGATCATATGATTTCCTTGCCTTTATGTAGCCACAGTAGTATCTCAACTGTATATTTACACCATAAACAGTCATGTACATGATCATAAACACCTACACAAAGTATGTCTCTCACTTGAGAAAAATCCAAACACATTTACTGATACAATCTTTATTAATACAGAGTTAAGTTTGCCTTGTAGTACCACTCCCCTCCCCTCAGCTACTGATGGAAAAACTGCAGAATTCATTCATGCAAACAAATGAATTAGGCTTAACTCTGTAATCCTGCATCTGTGCTGCCAGTGCACTGCACATGATGTGTACTATTCTCATACAGGAACATTTTTCACCTACTTTGCATTGATGTATGTGGCTCCACAAGTTAATATAGAGCATAAACCATTGTGTAACAAATGAACCTGTCAGGTCATTTCCAGTAACATTGGCTTTTTATTTCATCTGGTCTTATTTTCTTTTGACCTCCCACAACAAACAAACAAACCAACACATTACCTTCCTACATCTTACTGAAATTCTTCTTCAGTTTGAGATCTTGCTTTGTGTTTAGAGTTGGGTAACAAGATATCAAATGTGAGATGTAGCTCTGGTAAATAAAAAGGTAATTTTGTCAGCCTCAGAATGCACGCATCAGTTGGACTGCATCTCCACCAGTGGTTTGGTTAATAGCCTCAGGGCAAGTCACTCAGAACATGTCTGCAGTGGCGGGGAGGTGTGTGCACTTCTAGATGCTGTGCTGGCCATCTTTACTAAAAGCCCTAGAGTTGGTGCCCCAGCTGCCTTGAAGCTCTTCTGAGGTCCAGGCCAGGTTCTAACTGGCTGACCCTGCTTGCTTCCATGTCCAAACCCTCCACCAACTGACTTGCACTTTGCAGGGTAGACTCACAGGAAGTCTGTCATCAGCAATCCCAGATTTCCTTCCTCTGCCTTTCTGTACCTCTCCACTCTCCAGACTTGGAGGTGCCCTACTGTATCCGGGAATGACTTTTAAACTTGTTTCCCTTGCAGATCTTCCTCAGTAGCACATTGTGACAGTGTCAACTCCTTCTGCCATCTGGCTTGTAGAGAAGCCCTGTTTGCAGGGAGAACAAAAGAGTGCAAGTAATCTTCAGCACAGCCCCCATGTCATACAGTTCAACTAGTGAACTTTCAGCTGTGTTCAGCAGGCCTCATATGGGCCACTGAGTGCTGGAAGAGCCAAAGAAGGCAGCAGCTGAAACAATGTATGCAACCACCAGGACCCAGAAGCAACTTCCACATTCCTGTTTATTGCCCTCAAAATATTTCAGAGAGGTGCTTGATAGCCACAGCAAAGATGATGTCAGAGCAGAGCACGTTCAGCAGCCTTCTCCCAGTAAGTGCTGCTCACCATTATCTCATGTTTTGTTTGGGAGGGTGGATGGTGCCTTTTCTAGTGTGTAACTAACAGCTGCAAGGGCAGGGCAGGATTTCATTGGAAGCATCCCTATCTCACCTGCTCTTGCCCACTACATGCTGAAAAGCATCCTCAGCGTTTTGGGTTTTGCACCATATGGTTGTAAGGAAGATTTGAAGTGATTCATGGGGTTCCTCGGGTCCTCAATAGCCTTTTAATGCAGGGGGTTGAACACAAAGTGGCACCTTCATGCCTCATCTTGCTGTGTTCTGCCAGAGGTGGTTGATGTTGCCCTAGGGCAGATACCACATCTGGAGTTTGCAGGCTGCCCACCACTCTGCCATGTGCTTCTTCCCAGACTGCTCAAGTGAGTGAGTAGTAAAAAAGAACCCAAGGGCCACAGTCCAAGAAGATTCATGGTTGGAAGTTATGTGGGCAGTTTTTTTATATTCCACACGCTTGGCCTTGCATCCACTGAGAAGCAGCAAGAGGCTTTGTATAGTGCCTGGCTTGGATGCATGTCCTAGTACCACATGATTTTCCTTCTGGCCACCCAACTGAAGAATAAAAAACCCCAGAGGACACAAAATAGCTTGGCAAGACCAGCACTAACGTAAAACTGCCTTGGCAGTTCATTATGGGCAAGTGAGTTGGTCCAGGTTTACCAGGACACGGTTGGCTCAGGGGTCCCCCTTCATGGTTGTTCCTATGCCTGTTGAGCTGCTTCTAGAGCATACAGCAAGTTGGCAGAATCAGTGATTGTCCAGTGAGTTACCAGGCTAAAAAGCTGGCTACTGTCTTAAGTCCTTTGCCATCCACAGCCATCTTGGGGGAACCTTCAGCAGAGAGTCCACATAACTGAAGAGGTAGTTCTGAAATGTGTATTTCTTTAATCGGAATGGGCAAAGCCCATGTGGTTCTTGCACTGGCAGTGACAAGGCCCTGGTCACACAGATAGCTACTCAATGCTCCTTCTGCCCTAGGATGTGATGACTGTGAATTTTTCATGCAGTGGTAGGTTAAGCTAGTCAGCTTGACTAGTTGTTAGCAAGGCAAACCATGCTGGACCACTGCAGCGACTGCCAGGTCCTCTCCATTCACATGTATGAATTGACAAGGCTTCTGAAACCACTCCAGTGCTTAATTTCAGAGCCCCCTGCCGTGGTCTAGAAAAGCAACCTTTTCCATTCCAGAAGGTCAGAAATGGGTTGTTGAGCCTGGGAAGCAGAGTTATAAGGATCCCTGGTTTGTTGAACAAGACCCCAAACATCACCCTGTTCCCTGCCAGTGGAAGTTGAAATGCTGACCATTAGAGGGCACAGGTGTTTTCCAGGGCAGTTTTTAACAGCAAGGCATTAGAAAGCAAGCTCAGTGTCATGGTCTCCAGGGTTCCCTTGAGAGATTTCTGCATTGAGCCCACGTAAGTCTGGTCTGCAAAGCGTGCAGGGATAATGGTTGCAAAGCATGAAGTAATACTGAAGAGGCCCATTGCCAGTGTTCAAAAAAGGCATGCATGACACCTCTTGTCCACCCTTTCCTTTGCATCCTTAGTTTCCAAGGCCTACATGGCTCAGGGTCCCAGGGTCACCCTGCCACAGCTAGACCACAAAGATGCTGCGGGAAAAGAGGAACGGGTATGTACAGCACATTGACCAATGCCAACATTAGCCCAACCTTGCTAATGAAGAGTGGCTGCTCACAAAACAAGGGAATCTGCCCATGAAAGTCCACTGTGAGCCAAGCCACTTGTCACCCAGGGGTGGGGTATTCCCTTTGTGGCCCCATACAGAGGGTCAGTGTCAGGCCTAATACTGCTAATAGCAGCTGCCAAACTGGCAACTGCTACTCAATTCACAACTGTTAATACAGTGGGGACCCCCGACCAGCTCAAGGCCTCGGGAAGTTGCATGCCTTAATGTCCCCACCCCTGCTGTTGGACTCTTGCTTCCTAAAACCTATAAGTCTACCCCCTGTAGCTGGCAGTCCCCAGTGTTAATGGCATTTGGAAACTCACACCCATGAACTGAAGTCTCAAAAGGACAGCAGAGGCCCAATGGACTAGTGCCATATGGTACCAAGCTACAGCAAACATGGACCTCTGTTCCTGCAACTACATCAGTAACCCAAGCTTGGGGAAAGTGGCCCTAATAACTTTCATATAGGAAAGCAATTTCTATATGGCCTTTGATTACTGACACCTCCCACTGACATCAGGGGACAAGTAGAATGACTGGCTGGACCAATATAAATATTTCTTGTGCATGCATATTTGCAGAGGGGCAAGTAGCAGAGTGAGGAGGACAATTATCAAAACAAAAGGAAGCTGTATATTGTAAAAATAACACATGTGGTGGCACATAGGCAGTCAGCTAGTATACATGCTAGCAGTTTAAGCACACATGATGCCCCTAAATTCCCCGGCTTCTCTTTGTGCTGGGTCCCACACCGTTTTGCTGTGATTTCTTTGTGGGAAATGGATCTGCAGGCAAAGAAGCCTCACAACTGTATGCAAACTTCCATGACCACCATCCCAATGATTAACTTGCAAGGGAATATGGAATGCATATTGCAGCAATGCCTGGGACATGGAGTGCACAGTGCAGAGGTCTTTAGTGTGTGCTAAAAGAGGTGTTATAGGCAAGAAAGAGTGGATATGAGGGCATGTGATTCCTACAGGTGAACTCAAGCATATGCCTGTACTATTGCCATAGGCACCTGCCTCAGCTTCCCTACTGGGCTTAACAACACTTCCCTCCTGCACAGAGGTCAGATGAAGATAAATATATTCATTTATATGAGTTATGGAGACCCTAGGCCAGCAGTTCTCAATCCATGGGCTTCTCAGAGCAGTCTAGGGGGGCTGCAAAAGGTGACTGTAAAGATGGTGTCCCCACCCAGTGGGAAGTCCTGCTGGTTCTGCTACTGCTGCTCCCCCTGTGGTCAGAGGCTGCCTGAGTATCAGCAGCAGGCAGCCCAGAGCCAGCAGGCAATACGCAAGCTTCTGCTGCTGCTCCAGCTCCCCTTTGGTTTCAGCACCAGCAGGCAGAGTGCAGCTGGGCAGCCCCACTTTATCCTACTGCCACTTTACATAGGACCTGGTGATGCTGCAGCCCCATGGCCCCTCTGCTCACCCTGCAGCATCAAGCTACAAACTGGAACAAGAGGGTGTGTGAGAGAGAAAGACAGACGTAGATAGAGACAGTGCATTCTGGTTTGGATGGAATTTTCACTGGGAGAACTGGCAGCACCTTGAGGCAATTACAGAAAGCTATATTTGGAACCCACCAGGAGCTTCTCGCTGTGTCCCCCCCTCTGGGGCTGAGGTTCCCACACTACCATGGGCCCCCTAGGAGGCCTTCTTCATCCCCTTGTGGCTTGGGTGATGCTATAAGTCTTAAACAGCAAACAAAACAAGCCCCCAGGCTATAACAAACTCAAGTTGCCCAGCTATAACAACACCATTCAAGCTAACCTAAGGGTGCTCAATCTGTCACCAATATCAGGAGCTGTTCATGCAGTTAAGCCTCTCCCCCTTTACTCACTCAGACAAAATACACTCACCCTCAACTACCAACAAGAAATCACCAGCCAGGCCTCAGCCCTGGGGTTTATATATGCCAGGCCCTGCTCCTTCTGGTCAGCTGACCACTGGCAGGTGTGGGCCACTAGCTAACTCTGGTCGCCCTGGCAACCAGCAGCTGGGGCTTCTCAAGCACTGCTAGGGCTCTTTCCCTTGCAGTTTCCTTTTTTTAGAAGAAGCAGGGCACTTAAGTGCTCTGTGATACCCCTTCCCTCTTTACAGGAGCAGGGCACCTGAGTGCTCTGTGACACCTTACAAAACTGATGGGAGGCCACCAACCAGCAAAAGTTCAGTGGGATGTACGTATACTTACTAGCTCAGTCTGTGCCCTGACTTCTCTCCTTTATAGCACATCTAATACATGTGAATGTGTGAGGGTTTGACATGCCAATTTGGGGGACTACCTGGGTGTAGATGTAGGGGACTGCATCTGATGGCTTTCATCAAGAAGCTTCAACTCTGGGTTTCTTGAGTAAGAGAAGGCAACTTTGACACATTCAAAACCCTTGACAGCTTTTTGGCTGAAAACAAGTTGACACTGGACAGTGATATGGAAAGGAAAGTTGAGGAACACTTGCTGGTGTTACAATCTAAGTTTTGCCAGTACTTTCCTGAAATGGGCAATGAGAATGAGTGGATACATAACCCCTGTGTAGCAGACTGCAACTCTAGGTCTGTAACAGCTGAAGAAGAGGAGCAATTATGTAAGTTATCCTGTGACACAGCACTGAAACTTGAATTGAAGCAGTAACCTCCTGCCCAATTCTGTTTGAAAGTAAAAAAGGAGTACCTTGATCTGACATATAAGGCTATTAAAAAGTCTTGATGCCATTCACCGCCACATACTTACGTGAAAATGGGTTTTCAACCTTAATATAAATAAAAACAAAATACCGAAACAAATTGGATGCTGGAGGAGATCTAAGACTCTAACAGTCACCTATCCCACCAAACTTTTGCATGCTTTCTGCCAAGAAGCAAACTGAACCATCTCATTGAAACTGAGGACAAAATGGGGTGAGTTCACAAAATTCCATTATTGTTATTGTTGTTAATTTTATTGTTAACACAACACTATGTCAGTAATTATCTAGTTATGTTTGCTATACACACAATAGATTTTCAAAGGGGTCTGCACCTCCATTTGAATTTTTTTAGGGGTCCACAAATAAAAAAAAGGTTGAAAACCACTGTACAAGGCTGATGAGGAGCAGATAAATACCCTAAACAGATTTCTCCTCTCTTAGGGTCACTGTTTTTCTGCAAAGTATTAGCATGTAGCCACTATAATTTCCAACAACCTTTTTTAAACTTATTTATATTCTGTATCTGCATCTGGTATCTCTGCAAACAAGGGAGTATCCTTTAGGGGATAAAGACTAAACTCGTTATCCACTCCTGGGATTTTTGATGATCATTAGTTCTGCCTATCTGTTGATCAAATGATCTATCTATGACGCATGTTCCCTTAAGGTTTTTGTGAAACTAAGTAAAACTAAGTCTAATCACGGTAAGATGACAGAATCTGATCTCAAAGAAAACTTCCCAGACTCGTGTGGGTTGGAGACTGATAAACTGATTTCAAAAACTATATTTGAATTTTGTTTCCCTAAACGCAGCTCTAAAGTCATGAGAACATATTAGGAGAGGAATTCAAATGGAAATCTAGAGGTGGAAACAACTCATTTGTAATGTGCTTCTGGATTACAATTTGGTGTGTTGGTTTTTGCTCTGCTAGCTCTGCCTGTGGAGTAAAAGCTGATGGAGTGTTATGTTTAGTAACAAAGAAGCGGTGTCTCTACTATGCTTCTACTTTGCTAACACGGATAATAGGGTTTCCCAGTAGTCAGTCTTGTGTAGTTTGCAGCCAGCTGGGATTCTGCCACAAGGTCCCAGAGTTCTTTGGAACCGGGAGAGATTTTTGGAGAAGTTCCAGATCAACTTTGAAAATGGAGGATGGGATTCAAACTACCTGGGCAGAAGGGCCTTGTTGAGTGTGGTACATAAGAGAGACAAAGAAATCAGTTTGAGAAACATATCCTGGTGCATAGCCCATGGAGACGCCCGGAGAGACTTTTGGGCTGGTTGGTGGTTGAGCATGGTGCTCTGAGCTCTGAAATGGGATCATTTTTTTTGTTTTCCACTGTGTTCAGGAAACAGGAATTCATCTGTTTTGTGTAAAAAAACAAAACCAAAAAATAGTTGCATCAAAGAAACATCTGACTGTGGCACCAGTTTCTCCTTCTGTGAGACCAAAATTTTGTCCAGTTGTTTGAGTAAGAAGGGAGAACACAGGCAAAGCTGGTGTGAATCCCTTATCCACAGATCCCTGACCCTGGCTGCTGAACCTACTCGTACTGTAAGCTACACTGCCTAGCAAACAGCTATATACCCTACCCTTATGGGTTTGTGCTCTGCCCAACCCAGTTATTCATCAGATGAAAGCTTCAAAGTGAGTTCAGGAACTGTGCCAGAGATGATACAGTCCTGCCCACATGACCCAGCATTAGTAGAGAGGAGCAAGCTTGGCATATTTTGGGGAAAAGCAAGATCATTTTCCCTTCAGTATTGCAGAAGTTAAAAACCAGCAGGGAGACTGAATACAAATCCCACTCATTGTCAAGGGGGTGGTGGGGTTGTCCAATTTAAGCGGAGGTTAAATTCATTCTGTTCTCATAATGGCCTTGGCTGCTAAACTGTGATCAATTCCTGGGGGGACTCAGGATTTCATTGCTGAGCTTTCTTTCCCTGTCTTTTTTGTTTCTTTAAACTGTTTCCCAGTTCCTGGAAGTCTGTGACCCTTTCCAGCCATTTTTTCTGCCTCACATCACTACCTTGTTTATCTTGTTCCAGCCCCTCTTTCTTCAGTCTTCCCCCCCTTGACAATTGACCCATCATCATTTACATAACTTCTTTCCCCTGGGAAGTTTCCATCTGTGTGGTTCCACCAGTTTCCAGCCTGCATGTACTCTACTCAGGATATTACACTGTGCTCCTGCTGTTTCTAGAAGGAAGTGACTAACAACCCAACACAGCAAAGGTCTGTTTCCTTGGAGTTAGTACGGAGCCAATGTTGAAGCATGCTTTTGGCAAAGCATTGGACTGATCTTTGTGCTGTCTCTCAGCTAACGTGTCCTCTTGTGATCTTGAAGGAGCTCTGGGCACCTTCTGGTCAGAGAGAAGCTGTTAAAACTAGTATCCTGGACAGATTCTACTTTTGTTGAGTCCATTCTGACTAGCTAAAATTCCCTGGGTAATTCTTATTGGGAATCGCAACTCAGGCCTTTTCCTGCCTAAATTTTCTGGGGAGTTTCAGCTGATAAAGTGCTTCTCCCATCAGTGCTGATCAAAGATGTCCTAGGAAATTAAAAATTCTGTCTGCTGCAGAAAGGGTCCCAGTTTATGCGTTCCTACTAACAGATATGATCAAGCCACTCCAGATACGCAGTACCTGGAGGAGGAAACTGAGTGCTAGCCTGAGGCTCCCTGGCCTCAAAGCCAAGATAACCAGCAAAGGGCTGTTGATTGCTGCCTACTAAGATAGCAATTTTAATCTTGCAGGCACCTGCCCATTAGGAGCTTGACAGATCACTGGTCATTTTTATCCAGAATTTTTAAGTGCTGTTGCTGTTTGGCAGGGGAGTATAGAAATTTGTTCTCATCTCTTGCTTACTTCAATTTATGATACATACATGGAAGCAGGTGCCCAAACATGGGCAAAATATGAGCTGCTGGCTGGATTCAGCTGCCAAATGATTCTACCTGGCCCACAGCTGCCCTGGCTTTTGGCACCTCTCACAATTTTCCCTTCCCCATGCCAGCTGGCTGTAGCAGCAGCAGTCACTCCCCTCCCTAACTTGCCCTGTTTCACCTTCCCTGCCCTGAGGCAGAGGGTACTGAACTCCTGGGCAGGTTTCTGCCCTGTGAGGCTGTCTGTGTGCGTCTCTGACCCTGTGGCCATTCACATACCAGACACCCCAGCCCCCAGTGAGAGTTGAAGCTCAGGTATGGTTCTTGCCATTGATGGCAGAGGGGGTACAGGGGGAAGAGAGTCAGAAGCTGCAAGGTATCCAGACCTCCCTGGGCCAGATTGGGACTTGGTAAGGGAGTGGGCACCGCTAACTTGGTGTCACACTGTGTTCCCGTGTGCCACTTTGGGCTTTGTGGGTACAGTTGGTGTGGCTCCTGCCTGACCTGGTTGTATGCTGGTGAGTATGGGCAGGTGAGGGGGCACTGGGAGAGCTTGCGTGTGCGTGCGCCTGCCTGTCTGCATGCGTCTCTGTGCGTGTCTGTGCATGCGTGCACATGCAGCCCTCAACAGCTTAACAAAACTCATTAAATGGCCCCCAAGTCCAAATAATTGCCTGCCCCTGTTTAAAAGAAATATATTCATGAAGTTGGTATGATTCTGGTTCCCACCACACCAATGACTTAACTCTGAATACAGCAGAATTGATGACGATTAACTGGGGTGCAACAGAGGTCAGAACCTCCCTTTAGGAAACAGTTTATCAGTATGTTTGCAACCTGTGGCTTGATACACTTCCTTATTTACATTCTTAACTCTACTACCAGAGTGTGGCTGTATTAGCCATGAAATGCTTATTTTTCTGGCCAAGCCAACCTGCTACATGAGCATTTGGTGGTCTTAAATCAAGACACACATTTCTCTGCTGAGTAGCCTTCCTTTATGCAATTCTGGGATGGAAACAGAGTGTGTTAGCATTTACAATGGTTTCCTTTGGTCTTGGATCTCTTCAGCTTTACGAGTAATTTTCCATAACAAACACTAACTAATGTGCTCTGTTATGATAAAAGTAATAAAAACTAGATTTCTGGACAGCAGTTTGAAGAGTTAATCCTGGCTTTTTCTTTCTTGGTTTTTTTTTCCCCCTCTGCCTCCTTTTCCTTTTCCAATTCCCTTTTCCCTCCCTGTTCTAAAATTCCCCTTCCACAGAAAGAACGCCTGGCAGTGGAGACAGTTTTCAGTCTCACTGTAGTTCCCAGCATTTCAAGTATCCTGATAGATCAGAATTTGTAATCCCTTTCCCCCTCCCTTCTTTCCCATCATATCCAGTGGTTAGACCCCCTTGCACAAGTTAGGCTTAAGGTTACCTCTGAGACTTGCCAAAAGGGGAAATTTATAGCAAAAGGTTGCTGTTCACTGGGGAAAAAAATAATGTTATAAATAATATTGCTGGAAATGAATTACTTAAGTGTCAACCTTTTGTTGTTTTTAACAAAAATACACCCTACCCCCCCCAAGAAAACAACCTCTTGTTCTCTATTCTCAAACAAACAGTTTTGTTATTTCAAACTTTGAATCCAAAAAACTTTTAGCAGCTTCAAGGGAAGGGTCCATATTGCCTATAACTGGCTTTGTTATGCAGAAGAGATTGACGATGAACTGTGAGACGATAAGGCTCATAGTTTTCAGATTGAATAGTCAAGGCCAGTTGCAATATGACAGCAGGGCTGCCTTCCAAGCCCTGGGAAGTACCAAACCTCCCCTTGTGCTTAAATGCTTAACTGGTTCCAGAACTTTATTGTGCTTTTTGCCTTTCTAGGTGACATCTGAGGAGTACAAATGCTTTCTGGCTCTAAGCACCCTTGTGCTTAGGAAGGCTTTTAATGTCAAAATTTTGGGAAGTAGCTGTTGCTTCTAGGTGCCTGGCTGGAAACGATTTTAAAGGGCCCTATTTTCTTTAAGTCCAATTCTTAGAAAGCTGGGCACCTTCCAGCTATTTAGAACTGGATACCTCAGGCCACTTACAATTTTTGAATGTTACAGTACAGTGTGTTTGCCTATTTTTGCATGCAAAGAGCATCCTTATCTTTTAGGATTGAACAGCTTTTATTTCTGAATGAAGAGAAATGTGATGGCAAAGCCCAGAGCTAAGTGAAAGGGTTCTTTGGGCCTTAATCAGCACTGTGTTGGATCCCTATAGAGTACAGCAAAAGCCACACTCAGTTGGGGACTGGCTGGGAGGGGAAGTAGAGGGGTTTTCTGGTGCTCACTGGGAGAGAAGAGGCTACAGGCTGGAAACCAAGAAAGACTCCCCTCTCAGAGTCTTCCTGAAGAAAAGTAGGGCCAGTAGTCTTGCCTGGTTGCCAGTGACCAGCTGGGGCTTGCCTGTGCTCAGGAAAGTGCAAGATTTTGCTTTCTTTCATTGCAATAGAAAGGGTTGGGGGTGAAGAGTTGGTTGGGCCTGGAAAGAGTGGAGAGAGAGTTTTTTTTCCGTGTTTATGTTGGTCCTTGGTAACTTGAGGATGAAGCACCTGGCCAGAGGAACAAGTGAATCAAAAAAGAACCAACATTGAGAGATCTGTGCCAGAGCAGAAC
The DNA here is from genome assembly GCF_052110815.1 of Crocodylus siamensis. Lineage (NCBI taxonomy): Eukaryota > Metazoa > Chordata > Crocodylia > Crocodylidae > Crocodylus > Crocodylus siamensis. The sequence goes on along the minus strand of NC_143403.1, from coordinate 57,123,944 downwards.
CGGACTGGGCTGTGCTAGAGGTTATTGTTGGGGGTGACTGGGAGGGTTGCAAGTGCACCTGGTCACCGGAATAAATGGATCAGAAAAGAGCCACAGTGAAATCTGTGGGCAAGGGCACAACATGTTTTCCCCTGTGTGGGGTTGAGGAACAAATGCCTGTGTTTAATTCTGAATTTCAGGTTTAGATCATCTTGTAGAAAGGCTCTGACTCCTCGTGGAGAAAGCTGTGCTAAAGCAGTCCTTAGTGAGTACCTCTTCTGTGCTTGAGCCTCCATGTCCTTGCCCCCAGGCCTTTGACTCTGAATGAACTCCAGGCCTTCACAGAACTCTGTGTGTGTGTGTGTGTGTGTGTGTGTTTGGGGGGGAATGATAAGTCTGCCATTGCTCCCAGCCCATGAGCATGTGAGGGACCACCTGACTCCGAGGTAGTGGGAACTACTCTGAAAGGGTGCATTTGCTTAGCCAGGGAAGCCTTGTCATAGCCAGAGACAGAAGAGGCTGGTAAGAGGCAATTAGATTGGCAGTAACTTGGGCCAAATCCAGGGATCACAAAAGGGGATAGATCAGCTCTGCCTCAAGGGGGTGGCTTTCTGAAATTGTTGACCAACTCTCCTGGGACTTTCTCTCCTTCTACGAGTAGTTTGTATCTAAGGCTGGTTAAGCCTTTTTCCTTCCCTTAAGGCCCTCTTGTGTCTGAAGGGATTAACTAGAGCTCCCCAAGCCAGGATGTCTCTGTAGGGTGAATATAGTTAAGCAGGGCTTGAGGGTGCTGAAGCCGTGGTTCCAAGGTCAGTGGGGCTATACCATGAGACCCCATTATCCAAGAGGGGTGACAGACTGTTTGGTCATTACCCAGTCCAAGGCTATTCAAGCAGCCTGTGAATTCATTGATTGGATCCCAGACCCATAGGAGTGTGGGACAGAGTTAGGCTATGACACATGGTGCAACACCACTTCCTTGCCCCTTGATGGCAGCTTCCTAGAAGCTAACAGGAACAGAGCATAGAAAACCAGATGAGCCATGTGTACCACTACAGGGTAACTTATTCTGAATTCTCCCAAATCATCAGTGCTCGGTTTGCAGACCAAAGCAGAAATGTCCACCTGGGATCAGGGCCCTCTTAGCAGGGCCCAGCTTTGCAAGTGCATGGTAAGAGACACCATTGTCCCCAGAAAGTCTGCAGTCTAATTTTCTTTCAGCTTCCTTCAGTGATGCAGAAGTTAGTTACGGTGCCTGGCTGTGCTGATGTGAGTTGTTGTTTAAGCAGCGGGTCCTATCAGGTGTGCATTTTGGCTACATGTCTTCCATCTGTCCAACAGATGCACTGAGACCAGGACTCCTTCCTGGGCTTTCTTTGTCGTGACTTCTGTTCCATCACTCAAGACTGACGCGTGTGGGGCAGTTAGTAGTTGCACTTCATCAAGCAGGGTTGCTTCAGAGTAAGCTCCTTTGGAATCAGAAATCAAAACCTCTTCTGCTTGAAACTGGAGGCTCCATTGGGATTAATGCAGGGCGGCTGGCTAATGATATATCTGGATGTCACTAGCGTAGTGTGCCAATGCCAAGAAACAGAGTCTATCCTAGGGACTTGTTTGAGCAAGTAGAGCCTGCCTACCTATGGAGAGAGGGAGCAGAGCATTTGTGAGAGTCCCTGATTTCTAAGAAGGAAAGGGTATTGAGAGAGTATGCAAGAGCAAGTACTTTCACACTTCTAGTCTGTTCTTCTGGGAAGCAGCCATGGGGTCAGAGAAAGCAAAACAAGATTGAGAGTCCTCTATAAATGCAGGGGATCTATGCTGGCTCAGAGAAAATGTATTTATTAATTTATTTGAGTTATAAACTGCCTTCCCCCCTCCAAAAAAGGCTCAGGGCAGCTTGAAATATGTCAGAATAAGAAAATACAGTATAAGAAAGTATATCAAAACAAACTCTTCCTTCCACCAAATTTGAAAGCAACCCACCCCACTTCAGTGGGCTTTAGGAGCCCATAATTTAAGATGTTTGGTGACTCTTAGTTGTTTTTAAAATATATGTTTATTTGTCTTTGCTACAGCTTAAAGCTGTTGGCCAACCTGACTCCTTATAAGGTCCCCAAAAAGGGGACCACTTTCGTCCCCAGTTCATTGTCAATACTTGACTCATCCATTTCCAAAAGTATGGTCTGTTGAAAGAGGCTAGGCCATGGAGATGCCTATGATGAACCCCAAAACAACATTTGCTTTCTGTGTTCCAAGACACTTCTGCAATTCCGTTCTTATAAAATGTTAATTTTCCAGCAGCCTCTGGTTGAATTCTTTTTCACTCCTGGTAGAAACAGAAACATATGCCCTCCCTCCTCCCACTGTTATTCTTGTGCCAAGATTGGCACATGGGGCAAAATGTAGTCTCTCTTACTCCTGTTTGCTTCCTGCTTCCAGCTCCTGTATGATGTGGTAGTCAAATGCTGTGTCCTGCTGGCTAAAGATAGCTCATAAGGCTCCTCTTAGATGGCCTCTGCTCCTCTCACCAATCAGTGTTCATTTTGAAGGCTGTCTGTGGGAGCCTGCGTGTTGGTCCCCAGGACATTTTTGGGAGGCCCATGATATGCCCCAAACATGTCCACTGTTTCCCTTCTGATTTGATAGGCAGAAGGTAGCTAGTGACTTCTTGGATTTTGTGGCTGGTAATTAGGTCTGTATAGCCACTGTGTTGTTAGATACCAAAGCAGAGCAATGAAACTTGTTGATGTGGTTGATGGAGCACTTTTACATAGCAAGAGGCTATCGAGACCCTAGTCAGGAAATGTGACTGCAACGTGTAGGCTACCTGTGCCAGCTTTCATCTGGCTAGCTCAGTGAAACTACAGCTATATTGGCTTCAGTATGTGCTGTGGAAGGCTGCCTGGGAATCACCAGAAAACTCAGTTACAGCTGGCCCGTGTCTGTGCCTGCTGTTCTCACTACGAAATGCAGTGCAAACACAGTCCAAGTCATTTTCTCTGTCAATTTGAAACAAGTTTTCAGAGAAGCAAGAAAAGTCCTTTCTGCCAGTAGGTTCAAGTGATCAGACTTGGACACTCTAATAGAAGGAGGGACAGGCAGAGATCTTGCTTGTTTGCATGGTGGTAGAAGCTTCACAGAAGAAGCACTTCGTAGGACAAGAGGATTGTGGCTAGGGAACATGCCCTGTGCCGTGATAGATGCACTATGACCATCCTTGGCTGTGAGACTCTTGTGGTGGGGTCTGGATCCCCTGTGGTCTAGCAACAGATTCAAATCCATGTGAAACTGTGTGGTGGGTGGTTAGGAGGTATGGTGATGCATAAAAACATGAAGGTTTCCTACAACTATAGTCAAAGGATTCCAGAAGGAGCCAGTGAATAGTGCTTGTGGCTTCTGTTACTCAACAGCAGGGGTGCCCAGTGTTGTTTTCCTAGCACTTTTGGCATTTCATTCTCCTGGGTCCCAGTGGGGTCTGTCTCTTGGATCATTGTGAGATGGCAGGAAGTGAACTGTATTGTTTGGGATCAGACATTTCCTCTTTGCTTTCTTCTGTTTTTTCCACCCTTTATAGTTTTTCAGAAAGGTGGATTTTTTTTCCCTTTGTTGCTTCTAACATAATGCTTAACACTTTCCTTGCTCAAGTAGTGTAGGCTGTATGTTAATCATAATATTGCAACCCATGGTTCATGCACAATGTCCACCAGCACTTTCAGTGCCCTAAATACTGATCAGAGTATCTATATTCAAGGTTGGGCATCCTGTTTAAAATACCTCTCTAAAAACTGGAGCAGCCAGGGGGTCTGCTTTTGACTCATAAGTGACCTTCTTTATCTTTCTAGGCAGCTGCAAATCTTGCTTCAGCATGGCAGATATATTTTGCAGCTGCTATTATAGGGAAGGAAGGTGAGAGGGAAGTACATGCCTGGGACTGTAGGTAGCACATATGGTATGGCAAAAAGATCAAAGACATTCTTTGATCTAACATACACTTATTTTCCTGACCCACTCAAGTAACAATAGTTGTCTGGTTTTTTTTAATTGAAATCCACCATTTCAATTTTTCTGTCATATGGCGGGGAACCAGTTCTTTTTTTTTTTTTTTTTTTGGTGGAAACTGCCTACCTCTCCTGTGGTCAGGGGGTGAGCTGCTGGCAGGCTGAGTGGCCCCCTGAGCTTCAGAGGGCCCTGGTCCTTCAGTCCGTGGTAGCGGCACCCCCTGGGGCCACCTGTACCGGCTGCTAGTGGACCTGGTACTGCCTGAGCTTTGATGCAGTACCCGGTCCAATCCAACTCTTCCCCAACCCCGAGCTGGGGCAGCACCCAGTCTGCTAGCAGCTTGCCTGGGCAGCCCTTGGGGGTGCTGCCACCATGGAGGGAAGGACCAGGGCCCCCTGCAGCTCAGAGGCTGCTTGGCCCACCAGCGGCTCACCCCCTGGCCACAGGAGAGGTGGGCAGAATCCGCCAAAAAAAAAGAATTGGGCCTCTCACTGCTTCTGCCTTCAGCAGGCGTCTGTAGGCAGCAGGACAGCTGAAGCTGCCTGGAAATGGGCTGGCTTGCCCCTGGAGTAGCACAGGAAGGCAGCAGGAGGGTGCCTAGGTCACCAGAGAAGGTTGTGGGGACAGTGCATGGAAACCCAGGTGGGCTGCTGGCTGGCCAGGTGCTGCCCCAGCTCATGTGCACACGTACATTGTGACAACCATCACGTGTACAAGCACCCTATGATTAACATTCTGAGCTCCTGCCCTGTTCTCAGAATAGGAAACCCTGGGCGTTTTTACACGTGCTCTGCAAGAGGCATTTAATTGCTGGGGCTCCTAGGAGCCGCTCTAATTAAAGTGCCCACAGTATCTCATGTATTCAGCATCCCATGCTTCAAAACGACAGCGGGGGTGCTTTAACCAGAGCCTGTTTGATAAGCTTTAGTTAAAGTGCCTCCATGGCAATTTTGAGGCACGCGGACGCTGAATACATGTGACAACAAGGCTACTGGAGTGTGCTAATTAACATGCTCCAGCAGACTCCCATTAACTGAATCTTCTCCACAAGGCATGCTAATTAGGAGGTGTCAGGCACATGTATAGGTACCCCATGTAAAAAGGCATCCACAGCACAGGGTGTGAAATGGCTGGGGGAGAAGGTGCTACCTGAAGGGATGAATTGTTACCTTTGAAAGTGAGCAAGTATTCATTCAGCCGAAGCTCCAGGGGAGAGTTTTGCAAGAGGCTGGATTGGTGTTGCTGTCTGGAAATTCCCCTTGCTCCAGTGTTTTCAGATCTGAAATTCAAGTGAAAGAAAAGTAAATAAGCTATTTTAGTTGCTGCCAGGGCCAGTTTTGAAGCAAGGGCACTTGTTGCAGAGAATAATGGGTGACCTCCTCTATCCCGCAGAGTTTGCAGGAGCTGGGAGCCAAAGTTAGCTACAAGGGAAAAAGATATCGTCTGCTAACTTTGTGTCTGACATAGAGGGGGATGTGTAGTAGCAAATTGAAAAGCAGGCTTGGTCAGTCATTTGGACTGTCTGTTATACCGATTAGGGTAGTTTGGTGAGATCTCTACTGCAGTAGTTTTCATTTTTTTCATTTGCAGACCCCTAAACAATTTCAAATGGAGGTGCAGTCCCCTTGGAATTTAGTGTGGGCATTCACGCACTTTTGATTGATCACAGTCATCTTTCGTGGATGCCTTAAACATAGTCTGCGGACCCCAGGTTGAAAACCACTGCTGTAGTGAATGTTGAGTCTCCTGCTCTTCTTAGCACCCCATTTATACAAGAGAACCCAGATTCCCAGAAAGCTGAGTTCTTTATCTCCCTGCACAGATGAGGTTTTGCTGCCACTGTGTATGCCAGCTAGTTCAGACAGCTCCATGCTGCAGCTAATCAAGGAAGTGGTGCCCTTAGAAGTAGAAGCCACAGCAAAGAGTGAGGGCTTGATCTTAATGTAGCAGCCTGCTGTCATCCAAAGAGGTTGTGAACTCCCCAAATACAAACAACCTAGGTTTTACTTTGTGCTTTTTGGATGGGGTTTTGAGTGTGTGAGCGCAGTACACACACGTACATTTCCTCAAAGGAGAGTGCTGATTTACACCATTCAAGGCATCTGGCCCAGCATGTAAAGAGATCAGTCTATCAAGCGAGGTGAGAGGAGGGAAGGCAGGACTGGAGGGAAGATCTCCATGTTCTGAACACTGTGGCTGCTTGCAGACTTTAAAACAAACAAGCAAACAAAAAATGGTGCTTTACTTTAAACTCAGTGCATTTCCATGCTAAGCCTAGTGCATGCCCAGAAGAAGCAGCACATTAGCTGGACCTGGATCATCCAATGTCTGTATAGATTGGGCATGTCAATGGGGATTTAATCTCCCCCTCCATCCCATGTCCCACCAGCAGCTCAAGTCTAACTGGGCAGGGCAGAGCAGCCTTTGTAAGCCATTCCCTACCCCAGTGGCAGGGGAGGGAGTGTGGCCAGAGCTAGCCAGCATGGCCCCACTATCTGCCTGACTCGCCTGAGGCTGAGGCTGTGGGGCTGAACCAGGCTGGCCTGTGGGTGCTGCTGAGGGTGGACATGGAGGGGCCAGGCCCTTCCCAGCAGGCTGTGGCTTGGGCTGGGATCGCAGGGGCTGCATGGCCAGATTGCTCCTAACTCCCCATGCCCAGGCGAGGCAGAGCTAACTAGGAGCTGCAGCCAGCTGGGGATGGCTGTGACAACCCAGCCCAGCAGCACAGGTAGGAGCTGGCTGAGTAGCAGGCTGCCCAGGTCAGCTCAGAGGCGCTGGTGGACCCAGAGCTGGCAGCTGCCCACCACAGCCACCACTGTGCCCTGTGTCCTGTGCAGCACTCGGCACCTGCAGCCACATCACAAGGTGCAGGCTGGTCAGGGCCAGGTGGGCTGTTTTGAACCCCTCGCCTCCAGCTGCTGCTGCTGCAGCCCTCGCCCCTGCCACACCGCACCACTCTGGATGGGCAGGCGAGAAGCTTCAGCCCAGCAGCTCCTGCCCAGTGCATGATGCTTTGGCTCCATCTCTGGCTGCCTTCCACCCACTGCGCCCAACCACAGGGGCTGCTCACTACACTAGGCAGTTGAAGTGGGTGGAAAGCAGCTGAGAGCTGGAGCCACTGGAAGCAAGGGGAAACTTGGCTTGACCTAGCAGGGCTATTTTGCTCCCCTCCCCTCCAGCTGCTTCTCTTGCTTCTTCTGCCTCACGCAGTGCCTCTCGGGGCAGGGGGAGCTTTCCGCCTGCCCACCCAGAGCAGTGCAGTTCAGTGCGGCAGGAGTGGGGGTGTCAGCAGCAGCGGCAGCTGGAGGTGAGGAGAGTAGAACAGTCCACTTGGTCCCAGCTAGCCCGCAGCTTGTGATTCAGCTGCAGGGGCCAGGTGCTACACAGGACAGAGGGCACAGTAGTGGCTGCAGCAGGTGACTGCTGGGCTTGGGGCCTGCTGGCTCCACCGAGCCAACCTGGGCAGCCCTCTACCTGGCCAGCCCCAACTGGTGCTGCTGGGTTGGGCTGCTGGGCTGGGCTTTCCTAGCTGGCTGCAGCTCCTTGACAGCCCCACCGGGCCTAGGCATGGGCAGCTGGGAGCAATCTGGCTGCACAACCCCCACGGCTGAAGCCCGCTGAAAAGGGCCTGGCCCTCGTGGCTCAGCCCTAGCTGGTTCCTGTACATCAACCCTCAGCAGCACTCGCAGGCTGGGTCAGCTCAGTCCCACAGCCCCAGCTGCAACTGCAGCCCCAGCCCCAGCCCCAGCCTTGGGTGTATAGCAGGGCCATGCTGACTGGCTGTGGCCAGGTCCCCCACAACCCAAGCAGGAGCAGGGGGGAAAGTGGGGCAGATCCTGGCTGGGGTCCCATGCCCACCTGGAGACAGGGGAGTTTAATTGCTTCCCCACCCCTGTCTCCTGAGACACTGCCCCAGCCAGTGTCTGTCCTTGGAAACAAGCCCGGCAAGGGCTGTTTCCCCCCTTCCCCCTCCAGGTTCACCTGGGCTGGGGTCCCTACGGGCCAGGGTGGGGATTTAAACCCCTCCCAATCATACTTAGCCCCTGCCAGGGGCCTGGCTATGCCTCCTAGTCAGCTTCCCTCCAGCCTTGTGGCTGCTGCTGAAGAGAAGGGAGGGCTGCTCTAGCAACCCCCAGCTTCTAGCCTGAGCCACTGCAGACATGTGCCTACATTTCCAGAATCAAAAGTGAATGTCTATTCGCTTCCAAATCAGTTCAGTCTTTGCAGGTTAGACTGACCTGCAGAGATGGAATTAATTCAGACTCCAGCTTTTTGAATGTCTGTCCCTAGCCCAAAAGGAGAACTTCAGGAAATTCTCACTACAAAGGACAGTGACACACCTGTGGTGCAGACCTCATTGATGATTTGCTAGGGTTCTTGTGGAGCCAGCCTGACTCTGCTCTGACTAAGCTCACTCTGAGTAAGCAGCTGGTGGTTTCACTGACTGTGAATTCCTGGAAGGCTTTGCTTGCTCTTAAATCCGTTTCCAGAGGATGTCTCAAAATTCCCATTTTGCTTTATCATCTGGGACAAACACTGTTGAACCACAGTTCTGGAAAGAGACAGAGCTGCTCTCAGACAGCCTTGGAGAAGAAATATCCCCTCTGCTCCCATGTACTAGTGACCTCATCAGGAGTTATTAAAATTGCACTGAACAGGAGTTGTCTCTGCAGATACTGCAGGTCTCTGCATGCAGATCCACAATCCTGAACAGTATAAGGACAAAGCCCAAAGCACAGGCTCCTCAGCCTGGCTCTCCCAAGCATTAGCACAATGTGGGTGATTTCTTGAAGGCCCTGACCTATTCTGGCTGCCCACACTGGCTGTTTAATCTGTACCAGCAGGTCCTCTGGATCCTACAAGGCCCTTCTGTTTTTTTGACCAACATCTGGTTAATTCCTGAGCCTAGAAAAAAATCACAAACCAGTTGGAACCCTCAGGTTCATGTTCCACTTAAACCCTGAGAGATTTCTAAATTAAGAAGCTCTCTTTTGACTGTGACCAGTTGGGGCAGACCCTGTCTCTATTTCCACATAGTACTTGGCCAAACTCACTGTCAGCACTAGTTCTTAATAGTAATAAGTCTGACTGATGAAACCAAGCATCAAGAACAGATTGACTTTTACTAATAAATGTTTAGGATTGGGAATCCAGAAAAAAGATGACAAAGCTGATAGGGAAATACAGAGCACCCGAGTGAGGGACTAACAATAGAGGGATGGGGGTGAGGAGGGGAACGCAACTAGGTTATAGGAGATACAATATTAGCCAACTAACCCTGGGGGTGGGGAATGGGGGGAAGGGGAGGGAGGGGGTTTGCGATGTTGAGAGAGAAAGGAGATAGATACACACAAACACATTACAATGGTCCGCAATGGTGGAGGAAGTGGTTCAGAGGAAGTGCCTCAGTCCATATCGAGTCTCATCATGGGGGTCCTCTTCGGGTGGAGCGGGGTCGTCCATGGTTGAAGAAGCCTCTCGGAGTGAAGTGAAGGTCTGCGGGGGGGAAGGGGGGGTGTTCAGGCGGTCCCCTCCACGTCCGGTCTGGCAGCAGCTCGTCTGGTGGGGTCGCAGTACTGGTGGTGGCCCATGATGTGTTCCATGTAGATGTCACGGTACCAGTGGATGGTGTCGGACACCATGAGGCAGTGTATCAGCTTGGCATAGCGGTGGGAGACACAGCAGGCACACAGGGCGCTCTCGTTGCTGGGGTCCCAGGCTCTGAGTGTTCCCACGATGAGCACGTCACATTGTAGCCGTGGCCCCTCAGGGTGTTGGCCAGCGGGGTGTACTTCTCCTGCTTGCAAGCCCGGGCATCAGTGAAGGCAGGGTGCCAGTTCTTGAAGGGGATGATGACATCCACGATCACAACCTTCTTGGCCTCTTCGTCGGTGATAACTATGTTGGGTCGCATCTGGCTCTCGCAGCCCGGGACAGTGTGGTTCGTGGAGATCTTCTCCACCGCAGCCAGGATGGCCCTCACCAGGCAGTCCTGGACAGCTTTGTGGCAGAGCTGCCAGGCTCTGGCATACGGCTTGCAGCTGCACAGCACGTGAGGGAGAGTCTCAACCAAGGGTATCAACCAAGGGTATCAACCAAGCATCAATACTACATCCTGAAGCATTGTCAAAAAGACCTCTGGAGTTGACTTTGTGAGACCCGTCCATTGGGTATGCTTTTTCTCTTGCCTTGACTCTAATGATAGGATGGGGATACAAATAGGTCACTTTTCAGTGGTGTTTGCCAAAATAGATAAGAGCCACTGCTGGAGAACAGGAGGGTCATGACTGTTCTGCTGGCAGGGAAGCTGACAATCTGCTGGTCATACACAGTGTGTGTCTCCATGACTGTCTGACCAGGGAAGGCCTGAGTAAACTCCAGCAGTGGAGTTGGAGTCAAACAGCTGCAGAGATAAGGAAGAATTAAGGGTAGGCAAGGGGGAAAAGAGGCCTTTATTCTTCCCTTGGGGAAGATAATAATGCTTGGGAGAGGTGACAGGAAAGGCCTTCCTAAGGAGGGAGCCACAGCAATTGTGTGATGGGCTAGAGAGGAGCCCAGAGCCAGGAGTAAAGGATTGGGGGGGGCACCGCTTATATCCCAAACTACCAGACAGTGGATTTACATCAGCATATATAAGCAGAATTGGGCCCAGGGTCCTTGGGGTTGAGGGATCAAGTCCATGGTAGGCTCAGAAGAATTTTTTTTTTACTCACCAGTGGTAAAATGGAGACCTTGTGGGGGTTGGGGAGGAGGGTGCAAGGATGGCTAAGTTGTGAGGCTGGCACCTGGGACAACAAGGGGAAAAACATTACACATAGGCTGATACCTAGAACAGTGGTCTCCAAACTTTTTTGATCACACATCCCTATCAGTAAAAAATTTTTGAGCACCCCCCCAATATATGTATATATATTTATTTATATATATATATATATAATTTGTAATATTTTCTTCCCGCACCCCAATGGATCATCTTGCACTCCCCCTGGGATACGTGCACCCCACTTTGGAGACCACTGATCTAGAAAACTGCTGAGCATCTAGGCCAGAGTGCAGGTTTTATCTGTGACTGGCTTCCTCGCACTCAGTGGAGTTGGAGCAGGCAGTCAGTGCTGCACAGCTCTGTTGTGGTTTCATTTGGTTATTTCTTGGAGGTCTATACAGCCCATCTCTACAAGACTCCAAGTGAAATGACTTGTGAAATAAGCAAACAAGATGAAAATACAGGAGAGAACAAATAACTTATAAAAGCCAATAGAGTTCTGTACAGAGCAAACACCCAGTGAGCAGTATCCCAGTTTAGACTTGCCTGCTGAATGCCTGGTGAATTAGAAGCTTAGAAAGGTCTTAGAGCACTTCCAGGTTTCCAGGCTTAGGCACTGACAAGCCTCAATGAGTGAGGAGTTTCAGAACAAAAGAAAGATTACCAAGAACAGCCTCCTGTTTGTTTTCACCAGGCAAGGTTAGTGCATTGATGATACCTGGAGGAAGTTGCTTTTGATTGACCTTAGAGAATGCATTGGAGCATAAGGGAAAAACAGCCCCTTAGGTACCTAGGGGCCAGACTATTTTAGTACCTCATACTTCAAAACCAGCACCTTGAACTGTGCCCAGAAAGTCATTGGGAGTCAGTGAAACTCTGGAGCGCTGGAGTTACATGCTCCTGGAGACCTGCTCCTGACAAAAGATGAGCCTCAGTGCTCTTCACCAGCTGCAGCTTCTGGACGTTTGTCAAGGGCAGCCCCATGAGAAACACGTTGCAGTATTCTTGCCCCAAGGTTATGGAGGCAGAGATGATGGTGGCCAGATCAAAATCTGCAAGAAAGGGTTCTTTTAATCCAGGGGCGGGCAATTATTGCAGCTGGAGGTCTGCATAACGAGTTTTGGTGAGGTGTCAAGGGCCACAAGGGTGGCCCCACCCCTTGGCAGGTGCCCTACCCCCTAGTCACTGTCTTGTGACCGGAATTCCTGCTCCCTAATCCCTGACCTTTGCCACTGGAAGTCTCTTCCCTTGCCCAGGAAGGTCTCCTTTTTAGAGGGGATTGGGGTTTGCTTATACATTGTGGAGGGTGTGGTTGGGGGGGATGTTGTGGGTATGGTGTGAGTGTGTGGTAGGTGGTGTATATGAGGGTGTGTGGGACTGGGTGTGTGTGTGGGGTCTATGTGTGGATGTGTGTGGAGGGTGTAGGATGTGTGGGACTGGATGTGGGTATGGGTATGGTGGGGTGGGGGTGGGGAGTATGGTGGGTGTGGGGTTGAGGTTTTGGGGGGGGGTGTGTGGGTATAGTGGGGGTGGGGGGTGGTTGAGTTGTGGGTATGGTAGGAGTATGGGAGTAGGTGTATGTGTGGCATGTTAAAGGGGTATAGGTGGTGTGTGTGCGTGGTGAGGACCTACAGTTACCCACCAGGCCAGCACCTCATGGTCAGCTGTATCAAAGGCCACTGAAAGCACTAGTAAGATCAGCAGGACAAAAATGTTCCTGTCAATCTCCAGGCAATGATAATCAACCAAGAGCATGAGCACAGTCTCTGTGCTATTGCCAGGATGGAAGCCATATTGACAAAGATTCAGGAATCTGATTGCATCCAGTAGAGGCACAACAATGTGTCTGGGTGCCTTGGGTAGCTGCTACCCTTGGGGGCAGTGTTGACTTTTAGTTGCCACTAGGACACCGGTGTAATGTATGGCTGTGTCGGCAGCCATTTTTTCAGCCCCTGCACTTTCAAGTCAGTTCTTGGAATGGTTGCCCCACGCTAGTTCCGTCACTGACATCCAGATGTGTCTAGAGCCACTGAGCAGCCACTGGTTCAGTGACCTTCCCCAAAAGGGGGAGGTTGGAGATGGGTGATAGCTGGCTAGGGAATCTGCATCAAGCTGTGGTTTCTTGAGCAGGGGCCAAACAGTTGCAGAATTAAGGATGTCCAAAGGGAGGCACCAACAACCCCTGCCAGTAGGGGGCCCAGTCTCCCTCGACTGGCTTTTATGAGCGAGGGCAGGCAGGAGTCCTGTTCACAGCTGGTCACCTGCATTCCTTTGCGCACACCTTTTGAAACTCCATATAAACCAGACAGCAAGCATTGTACCAGTGTGAGTGCTAGTGAAGATGTGCTGCTAGCATGGAGGTAAGCACTCCCAAATGCTTACATAGCAGCCAAAACTCTTGAGCACCAGCATGAGCAGTGTTTGTTCCAGTACTGGCCCTGGTGCAGCTGTATAGTCCCCTACTGTCAGTGAGAGTCATATCTATGACTGCAGCTCGTGTTGACCTACCTGAGCTAGCTTTAAACTGCAGGGTGCTCTGCTTAGCTGCACACTGAATAAGTGCATAACAGTATTGCTAACCCCACTGTGTCAAAAGTCATGAGACAAACTTTTAAAAATCAAGACATCTGGAATGTAAATTGCGAAATGCTATTTTTGAAGTGTGTGTATGCATGGTTCCCAGGGGGCAGCAGGGCACAGAGCCCCAGCCTGCAGTGGGCAGCCCACCTCTGCCCTGTGTACAAATCTGGAGGGCGCATGCTTCCCCTGGCCCCACTAACCCCAGCCCCTGCCCCAATCCCTCCCGCACCATGGGGGCCTCCATCACGCCCCCTGCTCCTTTCCTTCCACAGACTTACCAGCTTAGCGTTCAGGCAGTGCAGTTCTTACATGGCTAGCCCCAATACTCACCAGTGCCATCTAATCTGCTTGTGGTATCTCAAGAATGTGGACATGACTGCGTGGCGGACTGTTGGTGGTTACTTTGTAGGGTTCCTGTTGTGGTATTTTGTGCTGCTTTTTTCTTATGAAGCTCCTGGAATCATTTATGTGAGGATCGCATGATATTTATTTTTAGAGGCCAGTTTGTGTGGGTACAGAGGAAGCCAAAGATGCAGTCAAACAAGCAGAGCCCTAAATTCAGTATTTTTTTTAACTGAGCACTTGATTTGAGAGAGGGGGGGGCCCTAACTCATTGTATTTTGTATGTGTGTGTTTCTTTGTTTTGTGTTTGAACCCCTGGAGTGGGCAGTGTTGGAACTAGAATCGGTTGTGTATGCATGAGGTGCATTTTCTTGTATATTTAATTCCATGTGGAGGGAAGACTTGAGTCTTACAGATCTGCTACAGGTTCCTGACCAACTGTGGTTTTACTCTGTAAAGTTATTCTGGGAAATTACAGCATCTGGTTCCTGGGCTTACTTGTGTCTTTGGTGTGCTCAGAGTAACAGTTGCTGCCTTGCCTTGGGCTCTCTGCATGCTTGGGGCAATTTCAGTCTGTCTGTGGAGAGCTCCAGGCAGCCGAACCAGGGTGAACCATGGCACGGTTCAGGAGAGTGTGTGTGGATGCTGGGAGGTCAGGCTTCTCTTACAGAATCCCAAAATTATAGAAAATTGGGGCTGGAAGGGACCTCAGGAGGTCACATAGTCCAATCCCCTGCTCAAAGCAGGTCCATCCCTAACTAGATCATCCCAGCCAAAGTTTTGTCTAGCCAGGTCTTGAAAACCTCCAAAGATGGAGCTTTCATCACCTCTCTGGGTAACCTGTTCCAGTGTTTTACTACCCTCCTAGTGAGAAAATTCTTCCTAATATCTAACCTAAACTTGCCTTGCTGCAACTTGAAAACATTGGTCCTTGTACTGTCATCTGCCGTCACTGAGAACAGTTTTGCTCCATCCTCTTTCAAACCCCTCTTCATATAGTTGACGGCTGCTATTAAGTCCCCTCTCAGTCTCCTCTACTCTAGACTAAATAAGCCCAGTTCCCTCAGTCTTTCCTCATAAGTCATGTCCTCCAGCCTGTTATGACCCGAGCAGGGTGCGGGGCCCAGGGTAAATCAACCTGTGTGGGGCACCGCCCCTGAACACGAAAAACTTGGCGGTGGTGGCAGGGAGTGGGGTGCCGAGCAGTTGGACACGCTGGATTGGGCCGGCGGGGGCAGAGTGCAGAGTGGCCAGATGTGAGGCCGGCAGCAGTGTGGACTTGCCATGGCTGCTCTGCTTGGCTCTGCAGGGCGCCCCAAAGCACGGGGCCCAGAGTAGGCACCCCAATTCATCCTCCCTTAGGGGCGGCCCTGTCCTCAGCCCTCTCACCATTTTTGTTGCCCTCCACTGGACTTTCCAATTTGTCCACGTCCTTTCTGAAGTGGAGGCCCTAAAACTGAATGTAGTACTCCAGGTGCGGCCTCACCAGTGCTGAATAGAGGGAAATAATCACTTCCCTTGACCTACTGGCAATACACCTACCAGTGCAGCCCAGTACACCATTAGTTTTCTTGGCAACAAGGGCACACTGCTGTCGCATATTCAGCTTACTGTCTACTGTAACCTCTCAGCTCCTTTTCTGCAGACCTGCTGCCCAGCCAGTCAGCCCCCACCCTCTCCTGGTGCATGAAATTATTCTGTCCTAAGTGCAGGGCTTTGCACTTGTCCTTGTTGAACCTCATGAGAAACCTTTTGCCCCAATCCTCCGATTTGTCTAGGTCACTCTGAATTGTAGCTCTACCCTCTAGCATATCTACTACTACCCACAGTTTGTTGTCATCTGCAGACTTGCTGAGTGTGCACTCTGTGCCTTTTTCCAGGTCTTTGATGAAGACATTGAATAAAACTGGCCTCAGGACTGACCCCTGAGGCACTCCATTTGATACCAGCTGCCAACTAGACATCGAGCCATTGATTACTACTCTCTGAGCCCAATGCTGCAGCCAGTTTTCTATCCAGCTTACAGTCTATTCATCCAGCCCATACTTCCTTAGCTTGCTTACAAGAATGTTGTGGGAGAGTGCATCAAAAGCCTTGCTAAAATCAAGGTATACCACATGCACCAGTCTTCCCTCATCCACAGAGCTAGTTACCTTGTCATAGAAGGCAATCATATTGATCTGGCATGACTTGTCCCATGCTGACTGAATTCATGCTGACTGTTCCTAATCACTTTTATCTCCTCCAAGTGCTTAGAAATGGATTCCTTGAGGATCTGCTTCATGATTTTTCTAGGGTCTGAGGTGAGGCTGACTGGTCTGTAGTTTCCTGGATCCTTCTTTTTCCCTTTCTTAAACATGGGCACTGTTTGCCCTTTTACAATCATCTGGGATCTCTCCTAATTGCACTAAATTTTCAAAGATGATGACCAGTGGCTCTGGAATTGCATCAGTCAACCACGTCAGCACCCTTGGGTACATCCCATCCAGTCCGATTGACTTGTTCATGTCCAGGTTTTCTAAGTAGCCCCTAAGCTTTTCTTTTGCCACTGTTGTCTGCTTACCTCCTCCCCAAACTGTGCTGCCTAGTGCTGTAGTCTGGGAGCTGACCTTGTCTGTGAAGACTGAGTTGAAAAAGGCATTGAGCACTTCAGTCTTTTCTGCATCCTCTGTCACTAGGTTGCCTCCCCCATTCAGTAAGGGAACCACACATTCCCTGATCCTTCTTTTGCTACCAACATATACTACAGAATGCTACAGCTTCTTCTGCAGCGGTGCCTGGCCTGTGAGAAGGTGGGCCAAGGTGTGAACTAAGCATTATTTTGATTGCCATATAAAGGCCAGGTCCAGAGGAGCATGGATGTTTGTTTCCCCAGGGACAGGTAACAATGGCACATGTTATGCCACTGCTACTTGTCCTTGGCATACGCCTGTTGCATGTGCGCTCTAATGTGTCACAGGTTACCCCAGGTGGGGTTGGGGAGGCTGGGGCAAAAACCTGCCCCCTGCCCCCAATGCTGCAAAGTAGCAACATGGGGAATTCTTGCATGTGCGGCATGTGTGCACTCATCCAGATGCAGCCAAGGGGTGAAAAACAGCCCTTGGATAACAAAAACCAGGTGAAGACCCTGGGTCTCAATCCAGCACCATCAGAATGAATGGGAGTGGTTCCATTGCCTGAATATAGCAGGTCTTAGATGGGTAACTTTGACTACCCTAATGACTGCTATGAGAGATGGGCAATTAGGTTTTTGCTTTGTAGTTCAATTCTTTCTACACATTGTTGCTTGACTGTGCTGTATCCTGAAGGCTGCTCAAGACTTCTCAGAAATAAAAAAAAAAAAAGGTAAAATTGGTTCATCTTTTCAGATCATGTTCTCATTGCCATCTTATTTATCACCCTCATAGAGCCAGACTCTCAGGAGGTGGATCTCCAGGCACTTTGACCTCAGGGGAGCAATGCGGAGATACATCTGCTGAGGATCTGCCCAGACTTGAGCAGCTGGGATCAGACAGAAAAGTTTCACAGTAATTTTCAGTTTCAGTTTCCAGCTAGATGAGAGGGGGAAATCCCCAGCCAGCTCCGTGTTACCCCTCTGGGTTATCTCAGTGAAATGCTTGTCAGGAAAAGCAGATTCATTGATGTGGAATCCATAGCTTCTGGCCATCTTAGTAACACATACTTTCCCCAGAAAGTATTGGGGGGCAGTGTTGATGCACTTGCTGATACACAGTTCCTATTAGATAGACCTTTTACAAGAAAAGTGTGGCTCATTTAACAGTCAGCATGATGCAGTGAGTCAGCAGAGGAAGATGCAATAATTGAAAGTAGCTGCAGGCTAGGGTGGAGGATTAGTAGTAGAGCTGGGATGAATTTTACAGATGGGATAGTGCATACAGACTGTTGCCGGTAGTGTGAGAGAGCAGGGCTTGCTTGTACTAGCTTCCATGTGCAGTCCCCAGCATTCCCAGGATTACTATCTTGGCCACTCACCTTTCATGAACTAGAAAAATTCATTACTTAAAAACATTCCCCTGAAACTTGTGCTCTTCCAAAGCACATGCCCACAAAGGTATGTGTACTACACCCAATTCTGCTGTCCATTCTAAACCCCAGAGTAATGCCACTGACTTTCCTGGAGTAACACTGGTTTTACCCCAGCACAGCTGAAACTAGAGTATTGCCAACTGTACCTCTTTTCCCTCTTAGGAAGGCTGTTCTGGGTAATCATTAGCAGTACAATGTCAGACCTCTCTTTTGGTAAATGGCCAGTAAATCCAAGGCAGCTCCATTGATGGTGATGCCTCTCGGGTAAAGTTTATGAAGAATGGGTGTTATCTGCATTGAACTTTAAAAATCTCTAACATTATCACTGGATAAAGTCCTCTAAAAATCCTGTATGTTCGGAATGTGCCCATTCTGAAGCAACAATTTTAGCTCATTGCTGTACTACTTGAAGCTAGTTTAGCCGATGGGGAGTTCAGATAGAGTTCATTCTGGGCACCCGTGGGCAGGAGACAAGCACCCGCTTTGTTTTATGGCTTCACAGTTTTCAGCCATTGCAAGTAATTGTTCTGATGAGTTTTAAACTTTAAGAAAACATGTCCTGCTGGATTTGTTTTGAATGGGAGTTGAAAAATCATAGATGACACAATGAGGTTCCACTGCTCTTGATTGTGGCTGCAGTGTTGATGGATCTCCAATGCTGATGCAGTAAACCATCTGATGCAAGATAAACAAAACTAATAAACGTGGAAAAGTAGGGCAGAAAGGGACTTCAGGGAGTCTCTAGTCCAACCCCCTGGTGCAAAGCAGACTCCTTCCTGTACGAATCATCCCAGTCAAGTATCTTTCTCACCTGCTCCTAAAACAGGGGTGGGCAATTATTTCAGGAGGAGGGCCGCTTACTGAGTTTTGGCAAGCCATTGAGGGCCGCATGACAGGCAGTCAGGGGCAGATAAACTTTAATTTTCTAAATTTTTAGGGGCCCTGCGGGTTGGATAGAATGGCCCGGTGGGCCGCATGCAGCCCACGGGCTGCATTTTGCCCACCTCTGTCTTAAAACCTTCCAAGGCTGGAGATTCCACCGCCTCTCTGGGTAGTCCCAATGATGAACCGCTCATAGTGAGAGAGTTCTTCCTCCTAATATCCAATTTAAATTTCCCTTGCTGCAAGTTGAGACTTTTACCCTTTGTCCTGTCCACTGAGGCCACAGAAAACAGTCTGTTACCATCCTTATCGTAATCACCTTTCAGGTATTGGAAGACTGTTATCAGATCCACCCCTGCCCCAGTCTCCATTTTTCCACATTAAATAACCCTTGTTCTGTTAGCCTTTCTTTGTTTGCTTTTCTAGACTTCTGTTCATTTTTGTTTCGCTCTTCCTATTTTTTCCAATTTGTCCAGAGCGTAGTGTGCCCAAACTAGACACAGTGCACTGGGGGAGAGGGAAGGAGGTGTGGAGTGGAGAGGAGAGGAGATTGTGGAGAATGCAGTCCCCAAACCTTGTCCTTGCAAAACTACTGGGAAGCCTTGTTAGGCCTCCATGTAGACTTGAGCAATTATGTCCCAGCATTCTGCCTCTTGCGATTATGTAGCTTAATTACATTATGGAAATAGCTTTTTTTCTAAGGGTTAGAAATGGGTTTTCCCTGGAGGAGATTATGTCCACTTTTTAGTTTCTAGTCTCATCCAAACTAAGAGCTTTCCCAGACTCTTGTCCAACTCAGATAAACTCAATTCAGATCCATCTCCCTTGTCTTAGAGTTTTACTTCTACTGTGCTCTTGTTATGATAAATAAAGAGGACAGGGTGCTTTGGAGATGCATGGAAGAGGGCCCCTGCTGGGGATGTTGCAATTGTATTTACACAATGTACAGACTAAAAGAGAAGGGGGAGTGATTTTTGACATAGTCATGACCATTTGCACTGTTGAGGTTTGGCATGCATCATTCAGTAATGTGAAGCCTCTTTAAAGTTATTTGTTTGTTTTTATTGAAAGAAACAGAATGAGGGGCTGGTTGGTGGCCAAGGGCTATCTTCAGCATCCTTTCTTTTCTGCACAGCCACATCAGCTTTCTTCTCCTCTCCCTTTCTTCATGGTTTAGCAGTTGGAGTACAGAAAAATAGGCCTTAGGGAAATAAAGTCCCTGGCTTCCCTTTCCCATCATGACAGAGTTCAGCTCCTTTGCGTGTCTGTTTCTCATTGCTGCTTGCTGAGCAGCAGGGCTCATACAGTGAGAAGACGGAACAGCTTGTGCTGATGTGATGCAATAGCTTGTCTCAGCCTAACTAATCTCCAGGGCTTTTGAAAATGAACTGGCATTTTGTGCAAAGCTGAACACCCAGGACTCTGAGTGCTGTGGCTAGCAATGCTGTGTAATGAGCAGTATTATCAGTGTGGTGGCACAGGTGTTCACTGCTGCCCAGAGGAAGTGTCACCTCATTTTTTGCCACTGACATGCTAAAAAAATCACCAGTTTTTGGCAGGAAAAAATTGAGGGGACATCTCCCTCCAGCACAGAAATTGCAATTCCCAGAAGTCTCTTCACTGAAGCCTCACTCAGTCACACTTGTGCTCCTGGTCAGCCCTCCACACTGGAGCTGGGACCTACAGCTATAGAGGAGGTGCAAATGGAGGGGCAGGGGGCGGGAAGGTGAGCCACTCCTCACCCTGTTCTGGCATGTCCCTGCCTGGAGCTCATACCCCACTTATCCACCCATCCTACACTACAGTGTGTACAGTGAAGTGCATATGTCTTGTATGCCAAATTCAAGTTACATTGTGACCCTGGGTTGTCAACTTTCCTTCATTTGTATTTCCATCTCCCAGGTAGCATCATCTCCTTTCCCAGTGACATTTGCTCTCCCATCTAACTCGCACCATTTTCATTTTGGTTTTGACTGTCCTTGCATGGTTTCGGTATGACTTGATGCCTGTGCATTCTCAGAAGCAAGTTCAAAGCCATAAAGGAGAGACAGAATGTCAATCATGATCTTCCTCATTAGTGTTTAATCCAAAATGGGGTTGGGGTTGTAATGCAGTAAGAGGCACTGTGTGTTACAAGCCTGTTGAACAAAATCTTGTTGATTTCCTGCCTTGGTGGGGGTGCAAGATTGTGCTGACCACATATCAGTAGAGTGTTTCCTGGTAACGCTACAGATGCCGGTTATTATTATGCTTATCAATGTGCTATCACAGAGCTCAGGAAAAGACAGGGAGACTTCTTGCCCTCAAAAGGTCTTTATTGCAACTGCCAATACACACACAAAGATGGCTGACAACTTCCTGTGGTTGTCATCATGTCAGCCCTGTCAACTAGGCATATTTCTGCCTATAGAGTTCGTCTTGCCCCTGTTTGGGGAATAGTTCAAATCTAGCCCCAAATCCAAGAAGGCTGCATGCCTAGTCTTGGGCCTCTCTTCATATAGGGGTTCACAAGTCCTTTGCCTTTCCTTTTAGGGGTACCCTTTCTCCTCTGAAGGGGAACCCAGGTCTGCCTTTGGCTCTGGGTTCCTCCCTTCCCTGTCCATCCCTTCCTCTTTCAGCACCTCTCTCCTTGTCGAGCTTCCACTAACTTGTAGCTCTGAAAGCTCTCATTTTATTGCCTTGTCCTACCTGGGCTGCAGATTTAACAGCAGTTGTTGCTCACAGGCTCCTGAGAACACCCCAAGTTGCATTCTCACACCCAGACTCACTGACCAGCTCTGCTGCAAACCCCTTAGTTTGTTCCCTGGCATAACGGAGCAAGAGATGTTTACTATGACGAGGCTCACAGCATAGCGCACACAGACTAGATAGACATCTCTGAGAAAAAGAAGCATTGTAAAGGAGGAAGGGGAAGGACTTTGTGTGTGCAGTACTAGCTAGTAAACTCAGGCATGGGCTTGTTACCAGTATAGAGACACACTTCCCCAGCTGTGACTAAGGCAACTAGCCCCTCCATTAACCTTTTGTCTAGTGCTGTCATGTGGCATCTCCCTGTAGCTTTTGACACTGAAATCCCTCAAGTTTGCAGTGCCCAGGGTGCCTTTCAAAGAAGTATAGAATCATAGAAAACTAGGGAGGGAAGGGACCTCAGGAGGTCATCTAGTCCAACCCCCTGCTCAAAGCAGGACCGTCCCCAACTAGATCATCCCAGCCAAGGCTTTGTCTAGTTTAATCTTAAAACCTCCAAGGATGGAAATTCCACCACCTCTCTGGGTAACCTGTTCCAGTGCTTTACTACCCTTCTAGTGAGAGACTCTTTCCTAATATTTAATCTAAACCTCCCTTGCTGTAACTTGAAACTTATTCTATTGTCTGCCACCACTGAGAACAGTCTAGCTCTGTCCTCTTTGGAACCACTCTTCAGGTAGTTGAGGGCTGCTATTAAATCCCCCCTCAGTCTTCTCATCTCCAGGTTACATGGGCATGTTTACATATTCAATTAATGCTTTAGGTAATGCTCATGAAATCTAGTACCTCCATGGTAAGGTACTAGAAATGCACATTAGCCTATTTTAATGAGCATTAGGTAAAGACCGTGAGTTTTTTGTGATGCTTTAATGCACATTAAAATAGGCTAATGTGCACTACAGTACATGTGTAGACACGCCCAAGAGACCCAGTTCCCTCACCTCTCTTCATCAGTCATGTGCCTCAGCCCCCTAGCTAAAAAAACTAACATAACCCTTTCTTATTCTTATTCTTTGTTTCAGGAATGTGGGCTGATGATCTAGCAGGCTCCCCAGGGCAGGTGGTTGTCCCTAATACGTCTTCCATAGGAGGTCTTTATTGAGTAGATTTTTGGTGTTGGGAGGTGGAACTGGAGCTTGCTCCATCCCTTCCATGCATTGGCCTGATATTGCAGTGCTTCCAGAAGCGGTGCAATAAAAAAAAAATATCTATATATCTGTTTTCCAACAGCTAACTCTAAAATGATTGCTAATGTGAGTCAGTTGAGACACTACCCCACTTGCAGCCTGACTGCTTCAGTAGGAGCTGGGGCAGGTCTGTCCTCTGAATCCTGTCCTAGTTGTAAGGTGCCACTGCAGGTACACAGCTTTACTTTGTCCGGTGATCTCTCAAGTTTGCTCTTCATCTGCTGGAGTTTGGCTCCAGTCCAACGTGCAGGTAAGGCTAGCACACTGCAGTGCTAGAGATGGAGGAGACAGCCCCTGAGGCTGCTTTGTTTTGAAACAACTCTGGCATCTGGTCTGGCTTGAGTTCCCAGGTTACTAAGTCTGAGTATAATGGAAATGTTCTTAGGGAAATTTGCGTAGAGGTGGGGCTGGGAGTTGGGACTTGTTGCTCGTAATACTGGCTGCTTGACTGGGGCACAGTATGTGACGTGTGAGTGCCCAGTACTGACTTCATTCCCTGCTCTACACATCATTAATGTGGCAGAGCCACACCGCTACTTTATTGTTGTCTGTAATACTGTGGCCACATCAGACTTTATCTAGGTTCTCATCCTGGATGCATGGGTGTACTGCACATGTGAGGAGGTGTCAGCAGTCTGTGGTGTATCACCACACTCACATTTTGGACTGCCCTTAAGCCAGTCTTATAAAGTGTGGCATTAAATCATCCAGCTCCAGAGTAAGTCCTGTTTAGTTCAATCCATAAGTTGCAGGGGAGCTCATACCCAGCTGGATAGGGTGCTGGTTTGCTTATGAAGTACTTGAGATGAGAATCAGTCTCATGCCCACTGGCAACATGTAGGGGGTGCACACGCGCCCCCTGAGTGTGGCCATGCACCCCGTATGAAAAGGTGCTGCCAACACTGCTGGTGGTGCCTGCGGGCAGTCGCCACTCGCCACCCCCACCCCCCACTGCCAACACCACCAGCAGTGTCTGCGGGCAGTTTGCGATTGCCACAGTGGTGGCCAGCGGTGTCTGCGGGAGGTTGCCAACCACTGGTTAGTGCTCACCCCAACCCCACCCACTGACAGCACCATGGCTGCCTGCGGGAGCTCCCTGCTTACAGCTGCCATGCTCCCACTACTGACGCCACTGCTACTGCCTGCGGGAGCTCATCTTGCCCTCCCCAGCCTCCAGGGACACATGACATTCATGTTTATCCCACTGTTTGTGGTGGTGTTCAAGTGTCCTGACCTGAAAATTGTCAAATGGCTGCCAAAACCTCCCCCACCAGTGTCCCCTGGATGAGCTACTTGGAGCTCCATCCTGCACCCCACCCTGCCGCAGCTGTTCAGTGCCTGCCTCACTCCCTCCCTCCGCTGCAGGGAGGCTCAGTCTGCCTCCCCACATCCCTTCACCCCTTCCCCCACATCAGACTTACCTCCTGATGCTGCTCACCAAGCCGCCGGGCTGTGCTCCTGGCTGTGTGCATGCACGGGGTATTTATCAGCCACATTGTCAGCCACATCAGGAAAAAAAAGCTGATTTCTAATACTGTCCATTTTCCCTATGTCAGTGCTGATCCGATATGGGGGATCAATGTATCAGTCCACCTCTAACCCCTTACCTGTTTAGGGAAGGGCTTATCCTACCAAACCCACTCAGGTATTGCAAATATTGTCTTTTCTTCATTCTCATGTAGTTTCTCTTGTTCTCTGCTTGCTTGTTGATGTTTTCCTTCTGGCCCCTGTTGCCAGGGAGCTATTAATGAGGCCTGTATGGGCTCATTTGCAGAACATGTGGGTGCAGGTTACACGTGTTAGCTGTACATCTAATGTATTTAAAGTCCTAGCCCCGTTTTGTTCCTCCTGAAGGAACACGGGGAGAGACCTCCCCTTGTGAGTTTTCTCTTTCCCCTGCCTTCTTAGTAGCTGATGCCCAAGAGCTTGGGGCTTCCAAAGATGTCCTGGGAATTGCCAGGTCAAGGAGAAAGCCCTGTGGGCTCTTTCTTGGGGTGGCAGATATGTTACAGAATAGTGTGAAGGGGTCACCTCCTGACTGTTCCCATCCTGTGTCTTTCCCGACAGGGTGGGCATGGACCATGCCGCTCTTGTTATAACTGGCATTGTTCTCAGGATGGGCGCACAAGTAACAATTGGAATGCTTCCACCAATCAGATGTGCAGGCCAGCTGTATATGCCCTTTGAAATGTTCCAAAAAGCAAACAAAGTACTGCAAAACAGGATGCACCATTTCAAACTATGCTGTTTGAAACATTCCCAAGCCCCTTGCGCTTGGAAACAATACAACTGTTACTTCTGTGGGCACCCAAAGATGTTGTCATGGCTTGTTCTTGCTTGGGAGTAGCACAAGCTAGTGCTGCCAGCAAGCAGAGGTCTTTCTCCCTCCCTGCAAGCAACAAGGATCCTTATTTGTTGTTGTTCCTCCCCTACGTCGAGCCTGGGTTCATCAAAGAAATCTTTGAGGGCAGATGCCTAACAGTGTCTCACTGAAGTTAATGGGGGGTCAAGGCACTTAAGGTTCTGGGCACTTCTGCTGAATGGAAGGCAGGGTGCAACAGGCCACACACACAATTAGCTTCCTACAGTCCCTGGGAGTCTTTCCCACCATCTCCTTACCCTGCCAAATCACCAGGATGAGCATGACAAGAGAATGCGTGAGAGTTGGTCTTTTATCTCTTGACCCTTCCCTGCTCCTGGCCCCCTATACTGGCTCAGCCTCTGTCAATTCCCTCAGAAGATGGACAATTTCTAAGAAAGCTGCCATTTGAAACCAGCATAATTAAGGGGAAATAACTTTTTGTGGAATCCAGATTAGCATGATGAGGCCACGTCTGGATCTCTTTACAGTGCATGGCTTGCCAGGAATCTCAGGGCACAGTAGCACTGTTGAAACGAGCAAGAGAAGTGCTTTGAATGCTCATGTTAGCAGCTTTTGGAGAGACCAGGGAGCTGGTAGCTTCCCTCCTTCCCCCCAGTCCCCAGAGCCAGTTTCTAGGAGGCCTTGAGGCTGACACAAGTGACCTTTTTAGAGAACCTCAGGGTTAAACTGGCCTTGAGCTGTCTTGTAAGGAGACATATTATGCAAAGCAGGTCCATGTATCAGAGAAGTTGCATCCTGTTCTGACAAATATGCGTACTCAGCAAAGAGGCGAGGACTCTTAAGGATTCTTAAGAGACAGATAGAAGCCACATGCTGTCCTATGATGGGAAAATCGCAAATTTGCCACTGCATTGTATATATGGTGATTTGATGTTTAAGTCAGTTTTAAAACAGTTGCCAGACAGACAGCACTTTGTGCCCTCAGAGCCCTTGAGACCTCAGCTATAAGTAGTCGCAGTATCTCCTGCAAGGCACAGCAGCAGGCACTGAGAAACATTGGAATAAGGGGTCTTGGAGCTTATACTCTTGCAAACTGGCTCAGCATGAGTCCTATAGCCGTATTCTAGCCTTGGGGTTCCAAAAGCATAGTTTCTCCCATAACAGCAGGGAAAAAGAGATCACCGTTTCATCTTTTCTGTTATCCTGGGTCTGCCTGTGGCCAGGATCAGATACTATAGAGAAAAAAGTGAGACACTTTAACAGTTAAATTTGTATTAGGAAGAATAAAGATTGTGAGGGATTGAAAAAAAAATGTGTAGTCTCTTCTTCTGGGGTTAAGGACCCTTCAAATTAATTTCTGGGGTTAAGGATCCATCTTTAAATTAATTTTCATCTTGAAACTGTTTTTGGCTCCAACCCTGGTATCTAACTTGTCCCTTTTAGATGTATACAGTGGCATTCTGGATAAACTCCCTTTAGGAGTTTATCCTGTTCTGAGACTGTTTTTGAAGTCTCAGAACAGCAGGGACTCCCTGTGCCTAAAGAAGAGTGATTGCTCCTGAAAGCTTGCCAAGAACTTTTTTCCAAATCGCTAGAGTTCCTTTAGTTTTTTGCATGATTTTGGAAAATTGTAATTTTAAAAATTTTAGCTAATTTTCATTAAGAGCATAAATATTCACAAGAGTGACTGTTTGTTACCCCATCAGGCCTCCCCCATGAGAAATCTGCCACCTTTGTAAATGCTCTCATTTTAAACACTGCTGTTTTGTTAATCCGAATAATTTATCTTCTTTTCTTTTTGTTGGAGCCCAGGAGACAAGAAAGTTGCCAATCCATTTTGCTTTAAATCTACTAGTGTTTTATTTTCTGCTTGTTTAAAAAACTTCCAAGCTCTCACTCATAGTGGAAAGTCTGGGACAAGGATGGTACAGAATTCCAAATAATCTAGGTAAAGAACCTTTTAATATTGCTGTACCCTTTTGTTAAATAAAATACAATTCTGGTAATTCAGAGGTGTAGTCTTATGGGCAAGTTTAACTGCATCTAGAATGGCCGGGCCTTGAACTCTTTGGATTGGTCAGGATTGGGTTCATATGCCATTCTTCCTAACAAAGGCCTCAGACCAGTTTACAGAAAGAAAACAGAATAATTTATTATAAACAGAAGAGAATGAGCAAGAGAACAAAACAATGTAAAAAGGAAGCTATAGTATTGACATAAACAAGTTTCAAAAACAATATCCCACCCTGACTTTGTTTGCTAAATGCCTGCTCAGTCCATATCTTTCTTGGGCAAAACATTAATGCAAATATTGCAGCATAAAACAGGGGTTCCCAACCTTTTTGTGTTGAGGACTGGCAAACTACAGACTGGAAGTGACCATGGACCGGGAAATAGCGGACCAGTAGTAACTGGCATACTGCAGGCGGGCAACCAGATCTGTATAAAAAAGGGTTGGCTGCCTGTCTGCTGGTCACTTCCAGTCCTCTGCTTGCCAGTCCATGGTTTGCTTGTCTGCAGTCAGTTCTGGTCCAGCAGCCAACCCTTCTGCGGACTGACACCCAACCCTTTGTGTCCCAGTACTGGGCCACGGCCTGGGGGTTGGGAACCCATTGCATAGAATATGACAGCCCCTGTTGCAGTGGGAGATACGTGTAAACAGTCTGCAAGTGCCTGTTTGGGGATGGGAGGTTGCTTTAATTAGAGCATCTCCAAGAGCAGCTTCATGTATTCAGCATCTCACACTTCAAAATGATGGTGGGGATGCCTTAACTAGAGTTCATTCAACAAGTTTTAAAGTGCCCCACCGCTATTTTGAAGCACAGGGATGCTGAATACATGGGTGGAGTTGGCTGGAGCATGCTAATTAGCATACTCCAGCAGACTCAATTGAATCTGCTCCAGTGTGTGCTGATTAACATGCATCAGAGCAGATGTCCAAGATAGGTATAGGTGCCTTTAGTGCTGCTGATGTGTCTGCCTAGATCATTAGGCCCACACATGCCTTTAAATACCTGCCTCTGATTCCTTCAGTGTACAAGAACTGTGGTTTCTGATATCGGCGGGTGCTACCCAATCAGGAGAGACACAAACAAAGCTGTCTCTAAAGGAATTTACCTTGTCTGAGCTCTTGATCTAAGATAAAATAGTGGACCAGTAGTAACTGGCATACTGCAGGCGGGCAGCCAGCTGAAAATTTATGATCCCTCTTAGGGCAGAGAAAAATTAGTCGGTGGGACTGTTGCCCCAGAAAAGAGCAGAACTATTTCTGCACTCGAAACCTTTGCCACCAAAACTTACATCTGCTGCTGTGTTGCCTTGCTGTTTTTGCCAGGGCCTTGCAGTTTCACTGTAAGAGGTTTTTTTACTAGAAGATGCAGGGAGCCATTTGCAGTGTGAGGACTTGTACCTGTCAAAGGTGCTCACAACAGCCATTTGGAACTGGTGGGTTCCTGCATGAGTTTGCGATAGGCAGTGTTGGCCAGTCAGAATCTAGACACCGTGTGAAGTGGACCTATGTGAGATAGCTTGGTTCTGACTGACTTCTGAACAACACAGTACTAAGGGATTATATAAACCAAGAAAGTGCTCTTGTAGCAGGGGGGCCTCCTTGGGGCCAGTCTGACATTAGCCCACGCGTCTGTTTCTGGGTCAATCGCCTGCCTTCTTGCCTGCCACACCTTGATGATATATAATTATGATATTAATTAGGCGGGAGGCTGCTCATTTTCTTGCCCTGATGCCAAGGGGCGCTCTCTGTGGTCCCTTTCCTCCCCTACACTGCAGCCCAAGCCTTGCAGATGGCATCCACTGTTCTTATCATCACTGGCCCCACAATCTTCCAATCCAGACCCTTAACTAGATTCCCTCCAATCAGGCAGCCTACTCCACCCTCATTCTGGGCTGCGTAGCTCCCTGAACTCTTTCACCTCTCAGGCACGGTCCCCCGGGACCTTTGGCCACATAGGCCCTGGCCTTACCTCCAAGACCCGTCAGAAACCCCAGGCCCTTAGCTCTGGGCATCCCTCACAGTGGGCCCCTGGCTCTTTTGACCGTTCTGGTCCTGTCCCCAGCATTGACCAGTCAAGGGTATTCTACCTCTGAGCCTCTAGCCCCTCTCTCTATCTGGGGTCTGCCTTCTGGCCCCTACTAGGGGTTACCCACCCGGTGGTGGAAGCTGGGGTTATTAAGGCACCCCAACCCACCTTTCACCAGGGTGGTAATTGGCCTGATATTTCCTGGAGGCTCCCGCACCACTGGCAGCCCCACCAGACCACCCACTCCCAGCAGGGTGCAGTTTTAGGTCATGCCCAGGAGCAGGAACCTCCAAACCATCCCCTACAGACCCTGTCCTTACCTCCAAGGATGCTGCATTCGGCCTTGCAGCCAGGCTTTGTTACTGCGTGGCCTGCTGCCAGCAAACTGCTGTGTTTATATAGGTAGCCAGAGATCTAAAAGCAATCAACCACCTGTCAGCTGCTTGGTTCAGCCCAGCTCAGTCCTGAATTGAGCATTTCAAAGTCCCGCCAAAGCTGAAACCCTGAAGCTGTGTTGGGCAACTGGAGAAGGTTTAAACTGTGCTTCACTTTCAAAGTGAAAAGAGTGGATGCCAGCAAAAAGGAAAGCAGAACAGGCACTGGTTCTGATGGGCATCATGATTTTAACAATTACAGAGGAGGTGAACAGTGAAATGGTGACATGGAATCCTTTCCTACCACATGCTGTGTGAAGTGAAACATGAGGAATATGGATTTAAGTAAGACATACCAGAAAGCGAAACTGTAGGTTTTGACAGGTTCTTTAATCATGGATCCATTGCTCAATCATTTTGCATGAGTTTGCACGCACAGCAAAGTGCAGGACATGGACAGAAAAGAAAATAGCACTGCTGGCTCAGAGGAATCCTTTGTAGGAACAATGGACAGTGCTGCAGTAGAGGAACACTGTTCTCAGTGGTGACAGATGACAGAACAAGGAGCAATGGTCTCAAATTGCAGCAAGGGAGGTTTAATGGATATTGAGAAAAAAATTATTACTAGGAGGGTGATGGAATCTCCATCCTTGGAGGTTTTTAAGGCCTGGCTTAACAAAACCCTGGCTAGAATGATCTAGTTAGCGACAGTCCTGCTTTAAGCAGGGGGTTGGACTAGATGACCTCCCAAGGTCCCTTCCAGCCCTAATTTGCTATGATTCTATGAATGGTCTTTCAGTGTAAGAGCAAATGGGATATTTGTTAATGTTGGACACAGGTAGACATGCTAACATGGCACTGGAAGCAGACAGCAGCACTGAAAAACAACCTATGAGCAACAGAAGGCAAACAGGTGAAATTTAGGACTACTGAGTGGCAAGCTTATTCCCAGACATGGAGTATGTGACCTAGATGTATGTGTGAATTCCCCATTGGATAACTTGGAAGGGAGGGGAAAGTATCCATTATTGGGTTACTAATGGATTGAGCCCTTGGTTTCATCAAGAAGTGTACTCATTGAATCTGCAGGGGACCAAAAACAAGTGAAGCAATGTCTTCCAGGGAATAGGGAAGCTCTCAGAATACTCCTGAGTGTCCAATAATTATGCTTCCAACATCAGACATTTTTTCTACACTGGATACATTTGTTGCTCTGGGAATCTAAGCGAATAGCACACCCCTGCAGTGGGTGTTGCAGAGAGAGGGAAAAGGACACTTCTTTGGATTATGATACATAAGAATTAGGTTGAAAGGGAACATTTGTTTCATAAATAACAGGAAAGCCTTTTCAAGATGGCTGATAGCAGGTGCATTTCAACATATCAGCCAGACTCTTGTGGGAACCATTATTAAAACAGTGCATATGCTTGTACGTGTTTTCCAACCTGTTTGGGGGAGATGATTTCTCCACCTGCCTCTGGGATTGTATTCAGTACCTGAGTTTTTCAGGATCTTGAAACACATTTTTGATGGTGTAGAAAGTGATAAGGTCTACAGAGCAAGTGCCTTGACATGGGGGTAAAATAATAGAGGGTCGGGATTGGGGGGTTTGAATAGTTTTAGAAAGCTGAACAAGCAAATGTAAACACCACATAACAAATACATTGGGAAATGTGCATGCTGGCAGGTGCACAGGTGTATCACAGCAAAGTGAAGGTCAGGGCAAATATGGCTGGCCAGCTGGTGAGAGAGAGAGGTTTAAAAAGTATCTGGAATGACCAAGTATTTGGGGAAACATGCCTTATTCAGCTTCCCAGACAAGCAAACTGAGGGTGCTGCTGTGTGAAAATGTGCAGAGGAGGTGGGATACGAATCTCATGGGCTTGAGAAACGGATAATAAGGCCCTGGTTGTAAACATTAAGCTACCCTGTCCACATATGCTTCCACAGAGGATACTGGCACAGTCCCTTTCCAGCAGTATGGACAATATTAGACATGAATGGCTTATGCAGCATGCACACACGCACATACATGTGCGCATGCACACACACGCTCTATAAATGTTTGTTTTTAAATCGGCCAGTCAAACCTGAGCTGTAGCTCATGCTGTAGAGCAGTGGTGCTCACAGTTTTGGCTCCATGGGCCAGATAAACGGTGCAGGGCCAGTCCATGGGCCGGACTGGGCCCGTCACCACCACTCCTGGAATTGGGGTCTGAGGCCCCACACCAATCCCCCTCCCAGTTGCAATCAGCCTCTGGGGACCCATGCCACCTGTACCCGCCCAGGATTGGGCTCCAGGGGCCCCACACTCTGGGAGTAGACCCTGTACCACCCTCTACACTCAATCTAGTGAACAGGGCCATACCTGTAAGCCTTTCCACAGAATTGTGGGGAGCCCTGTGGTCTGGATGACACTGTGCCAGGGGCTGATTCTGGCCTGTGAGCTGGGGGTTGAGCACCCCTACACAAGAGCACTTGGTCAGAATGCCGTGGAGCAGAGTCCAGAGCTAGGTTGTATATATGTCACTCTCATTGTCCCAGTCTTGGCTGAAATGTAGACTGATTTGTCATAACCACTTCTCAGGGTAATACCCTGCAGAGCGTCCTTCTGGCTCTTAGCTAAAGGTAGCTGGGATGACTTATTCCTTATACCATTAATGTAAGGGGGAACCCATCCGTAATACATGGCACTTTTGTTTTCAGGCACCAACATAGTGATCCCTGTAGTGTTACAGAAAACTATGAAATGTCCATGGAAAGGTAATTTGTGGATTCTGACAGAAATCTGATGGGGGCAGAAATTGAACAGGGGCTGCAAACAGGGTAGGCAGTTTGGAGGTAGTGCTGAGGTCAGTACTGAGGCGAGTTTGTGGCCCCTTTTTTGATGGGCAAGTCTTTCAGTTTGGCATAAGGAAGCAGGAAAAAAAAAGGGAATCCTTTGGGGCCAACGAGAAAAAAACAGCCCAGTTCCAAGCGAGTTTGCTAGGGAAAGTCTGCTTGGAAGAAGAGCAGTAAGAGAGAGAAGGCAAACTGAGACCCAGGGAAATGGCTGGAGAATTTTGCGATGCAAGAGCCACTGTCGCTGCCTCTGCTTGCACCTGCGAGGCTTCTGTCCAGGCAGGATAGCTCACTGTTGACACTTCCACCCAGGTCCAGGTTTGGTGCTGTGGGGACTGCGGCTTGCAGCTTCCTTCCATTGATGGCCAGGTCAGGGATTGCTTGTGGTATGAGCAGTGCCTCCTGGTGGTGTCTCTCGGGGAACAGGCAAGAGAACTACAGGAGGAGGTTGCGAGGCTCCAAAGCATCCTCTGCTATGAGGCATTCATCAATTTGATGCTGAAAGAGACCTCTAGAACTGTGTGAGAAGAAATGCCAGATGCAGTGCTAGAGAAGAGAGAGGATATGGACACCCAAGAGGGTGGAAGCTGGAATGCTTGTGACTTCTGGCAGCAAGCAGAGATCTTCACTTCTACCTGCAGCCGTTCATCTGGAGAACAGATATGCAGCCCTAGCAGCAGAGAGGAAGGAGCATGTTCCATTGGTGAAAGAAGACAGGCCAGGCCTCACCAAGGTGGGAAGGATTGACATGACCACCACCAAGAAGTAGTGACGGGTGGTGGTACTTGGCGATTCCCTTCTGCGGGGGATCCATCTGCTGACCTGACCTGTAGTTTCAAGAGGTATGCTGCTTGCCCGGAGCCTTCATCTGAGATGTCATGAAGGGATTATTGAGACTTATCTGGCCCTCTAACTACTATCCTATGCTGCTCATCCATGTGGGCACCAATGATACTGCCAGGGGAGACCCTGAGTGTATCGAGAGTTACTACAGGGCTTTGGGGGCAAGGGGGAGGGGGTCTGGGGCTCAGGTTGTATTCTCGTTGATCCCTCCAGTCAAGGGAAACGGCCCGGGCAGGAGCAGGTACATCATGCAGATCAACACCTGGCTCCGCAGGTGGTGTCACCAGCAGGGATTTGACTTCTTCAACCATGGGATGTTCTTCCAAGGAGAAGGATTGCTGGGAAGAGATGGGATCCACCTAATGAAGAGAGGAAAGAATGTCTTTGCAGACAGGCTTGCTAGCCCAGTGAGGAGGGCTTTAAGGTTTGCTGGGGGATGAAGACCAAAAGCCTGGATGAGTCTTTCTTCAAGCAGCTAGCAAAAGTTTCCTGATCATAGGCCCTGGTTCTGATGGGGGACTTCGGTCACCTTGACATCCGCTGGGAGGGCGATGCAGCAGTATGCAGGTAATCCAGGCAGTTTTTGGAGAGTACTGGGGACAACTTCCTGGTACAAGCGCTGGAGCGGCCAACTAGGGGCCATGCTATTTTTGACTTACTGCTCACAAACAGGGAAGAATTAGTGGGGAATATAGCAGTGGATGGCAAGTTGGGCAGCAGTGACCCTGAGATGATTGAGTTCAGGATCCTGAGCAAAGGAAGGATGGAGAGCAGCAGAATAAGGACCTTGGACTTCAGAAAAGCAGACTTTGACTCACTCAGGGAACTCATGGGCAGGATCCCCTGGGAAGCCAGACTGAGCGGAAGAGGAGTCCAGGAGATCTGGCATTACTTCAGAGAAGCCTTACTGAGAGTGCAGGAACAAACCATCCAGATGTGCAGGAAGACTAGCAAGTATGACAGAAGACCAACTTGGCTTAGCAGGGAACTCTTCAATAAACTAAATCACAGAAAGGAAGCTTATAAGAAGAGGAAACTTGAACAAATAACTAGGGAAGACTATAAGAGCACTGTTTGGGCATGCAAGAATGAAGTCAGGAAGGCCAAAGCACAATTGGAGTTGCAGCTAGTGAGGGATGTGAAGGGTAACAAGGGTTTGTATAAGTATATCAGTAGCAAGAGAAGGATCAGGAAAAGTGTGGGTCCCTTACTGAATGGAGGAGGCAACCTAGTGACAGAGTATGCAGAAAAGGCTGAAGTGCTCAGTGCCTTTTTCAACTCAGTCATCACAGGCAAGGTCAGCTCCAACACTACTGCACTGGGCAGCACAGTATGGGGAGGAGGTGAGCAGTCCTCAGTGCTAAAAGACAGGTTAAGGACTGTGGCAGAAAGCCACCTTGGTTTCTCCCCAAAATCTCTGCCCTGTGACTATGTGATTAGATGGGCCAGCAGAGGATTCACACCTCAGCCTGTCTCTTTAGGTAACCTGAGCTGGCTGCATTCCTGAGGGACGGGGGAAACCTGCCCCCTCTGCCTACGTGACTGGCATCAGCCACCTGGGTGGGGGGCATCTACCTGGGGAGCTGGAATCTGCCTGGTAACAGGTGATAGATTTCAAATTGGTTGGCTGACAGCCAACTGGGGCTGACCTCCACTGGACCAGGTGAATGAGGTCACAGGGGCTATATAAGTTGGGGGGGGAGGAGGCAGTCTCTCTCTTCGGCCATGAGGTGAAGCAGCAGCCATGCGGGGGACACAGAGGAGCTTTACCATCTAAAGTTGGCTCTCTCCCCCAAACTCACAAGCTAGAAACCGCCTGCTTACAGAGGGGAATTTCACCAGCCTCTGGAAGATGCTTGTGAGTAAGCTACTTGAGCTCTGATTAGATATTTAGCTGGCAGTAACACAGATGCGTAATCAAAAAGCTACCTCAGCCACACTGTTTGCTCTTTAGGATTTCTAAGATATTGCCCAATCGTGGACCCTAGTTTACCTTACCCTTTGTAATCAATAAAGTTCTCCTTTTTGACTGGTGTGGGAGACTTATTGTGGGGTGGGTCTAAATTATGCCTAAGAGACCCCTTAGGTCTGCGGACTAAGGGAGACTTTGCTTTTTGCCCCCTGACTTGGGGAAGTGCCCCAAGTGCCTGTACTGGGTCGAGTACCCGTTGAACTATTAGGCCTGTGTTTCCCCGAGGACACAGGGCCGAGACAGATCCTTCTCGGGGTGGTGGTGGCGACGTTACCCCCAGACTAGCGAGTGTGCTCCAGGAGAGGGGTCGGCCAAGCATAAGGCACCCCTAGGGAGGCATTCGGAGCCTGGAAGGTGGTCGGGCACAGGGAGGTGGGCGGCTCAACGCAGGGAGTTGGCTGATGTGATTGGAAAGCCATTGGCATTTATCTTTGAAAACTCCTGGCAATCAGGAGAGGTCCCAGATGATTGGAAAAGGACAAACATAGTGCCCATATTTAAGAAAGGAAAGAAGGAGGATCCAAGGAACTACAGACCAGTCAGCCTCACCTCAGTCTCTAGAAAGATCATGAAGCAGATTCTCAAGGAGTCCATTTCTAAGCACTTGGAGGAGAAAAAGATGATTAGGAACAGTCAGCATGGATTCACCAGGGGCAAGTTATGCCTGACCAACCTGATTGTCTTCTGTGACAAGGTGACGGGCTTTTTAGATATGGGGAGACTAGTTGATGTGGTATACTTTGATTTTAGCAAGGCTTTTGATACCGTCTCCCACAGTATTCTCAATGGACTGTAAGGCAGATAGAAAACTGGCTGAAGCTGTTGTATATGAATCTTGTAGGGCTAAAAGCAAGGCTTTGTAATGCTAAAAGTGAGGCCATTTCTTTATCCTTTCACCTCCATTTCCTTAAAGCAGACACAGCACTTACGAGACGGCTGGGAGGGAAGAGAGGTACTATGTGAGGGTTACTGATAAGATATGAACCTAGCTGAATCCAGTCAACAGGGGAGTCTTGTCAACAGGGGAACCTTGAAGGTTGGGCACAATTTGTTTTTGTTAGATAAAGAAACATCTTGAGACAAAACATATGAGGCATGTAGTCACGAGAGTTAAACTTCGGTGTTCACACTTACAGTGCCGCTTGATTGGATAGAATAGTGATTTAGTTAATAGATGATTGGGTATTTTTACGATCACAAGCTAATCATGAACTAATGCTTATGCACTTAGAAAGTATAAAAAAGTATTATAACTAGTAGGCGGGGTCCCTCTCTGCAGAGGCACCTCGCTCGAGTGAATAAAGATTCTGTATTTGACTTTGGATACTTGCTCTGCCTGATCATTGCCCCAGCCTAGAACAAACTGCACATGGCTTTAAGAGTGTAATTTGTAACAAAGCATTGAGCTCAGAGAGTAGTAATCAATGGCTTGATGTCTAGTTTGCAGCCGGTATCAAGTGGAGTGCCCCAGGGGTTGGTCCTGGGGCTGGTTTTGTTCAATGTTTTCATCAATGACCTGGAAGATGGCATAGAGTGCACCCTCAGCAAGTTTGCAGATGACACCAAGCTGTGGGGAGTAGTGGATATGCTGAAGGGTAGGGCTAGGATTCAGAGTGACCTAGACAAATTGGAGAACTGGGCCAAAAGGAATCTCATGAGGTTCAACAAGGACAAGTGCAAAGTCCTGACTTAGGATGGAACAATCCCATCCTACAGGGATGATTGGCTGGGTAGCATCTCTGCAGAAAAGGACTTGGGGGTTACAGTGTGCCAAGAAGACTAACGGCCTACTGGTCTGCATTGGTAGGTGTGTTGCCAGTAGGTCAAAGGAAGTGATTATTCCCCTCTATTCAGGAGTGATGAGGCCACATCTGGAGTACTGTATTCAGTTTTGGGCCCCCCACTACAGAAAGGATGTGGACAAATTGGTGACAGTTCAATGGAGGGCAACACAAATGGTGAGGGGGCTGGGGGGACATGACTTATGAGGAAAAACTAAGGGAACTGGCCTTATTTAGTCTGGAGAAGGGAATACTGAGAGGGGATTTAATAGCCTTCAACTACCTGAAGAGAGGTTTGAAAGAGGATGGAACAAGACTGTTCTCAGTGGTGGAAGATGACAGAACAAGGAGCAGTGGTGTCAAGTTACAACAAGGGAAGTTTAGGTTAGATATTAGGAAGAATTTTCTCACTCGGAGGGTAGTAAAACACTGGAGCAGTTTACCCAGAGAGGTGGTGGAAGCTCCATCCTTGGAGGTTTTCAAAACCAAACTAGACAAAGCTTTGGCTGGGATGATCTAATTGGGGATGGTCCTGCTTTCAACAGTGGGTTAAACTAGATGACCTCCTAAGGTCCCTTCCAGCCCTCACTTTCTATGATTCTAAGGGCCAGAAATGTTTTGTTATGCTGTCCTCAACTAACAGCATGATTGCAAAAGCTGTTAAACCTCATAGCACATGTCAAAATTATGGACAAATCAAGCCAAAAAGTCCATATTGAGGCCACTGGATGAAT
Source organism: Crocodylus siamensis (assembly GCF_052110815.1). Lineage (NCBI taxonomy): Eukaryota > Metazoa > Chordata > Crocodylia > Crocodylidae > Crocodylus > Crocodylus siamensis. The sequence continues at coordinate 57,086,512 of NC_143403.1, read as the reverse complement.
TAGTTTCCTGGAGCAAAGCAAGCGTAGATTTGTTTATGTTGTCTAGAAAAAACATCATCCTAGATGATTATTCACTTCCGTGAGAAATCCTTACCGGAAGATACAGCAACTGAACTGGCAATCCTAAGCATCACATTTGTTTTAGCTAGACGTGTAGGTCTGACAGTGGGACACAACTTAGTGGACATGAGTTTACAGTGAATTCAGGTTTACTGTGGTCCCAATTCAGACAGAAAACAGTGTTAAAATAAAGTACCTTTTTCAGCAAACCCTGTTCCCCATCCCCATTGCTAGATGCCAGAACGGCACCCGTGCAGGGCAGGTTGTCACTTGCTGCTCCTTTGAAACCCAGAATGTTTACATTGTGCAATGCTGGTAAGAGACAGGTTAGGCAAAGTACAAATGTGATTAGGGAGTTCTGGGTTTTGTCAACACTGTTTAAACTCCCCCCATTAGATTCACTAACAAATCACAGTGGTGTTACAGGAATCAGTCCATGGATATAGGAGGCTGTCACCCCAGATGGATATATTGCCATTAGGGTGGCCAGAATGAGGCAATCCTTCATGGTTCTAGAAGGGAGGGAAACAAGGGGAGCTGAGATGGCCCTGTTGTTGCAGACAACCTCAGAGAGCCTGGGCACGCAGTCACACTTAGCCTGATTTAAGCCTCAAGTGGGCAAGCATACAAGCCTTTAAAACCTGTTTAAAGCCTCCTGGAACAGTTCAAAACTGTACCAGGAAAATCAAACAGTGTTTTGAACCAGTTCACTGTTATACAGACAGCAAGTGTTCTGTGGCACATCTTTGGTCAGTCCTCCAGCCAGTTTGGGCTAAGGCTAGCCCGCTCACCCTGCAAAGCATCCTGGGATGCTGAGGGACTGTGAATTAACTTGAATCTGGAGGGGATTTGGGACAGAAGTTCAATAAACCAATTTAACCTAAATCAGTCAGGTCTGATACTACAGCCATCCAGGTTTATACTGCACCAGTTTCAGCCATTTTGAAAGGGTTTTATGCGCACTGAATTTCTTTTGTGTTACAGATTTAAACCAGTTTCCAATCACTTATATTGGTTTATGTGTAATTTATGTCCTTAGCACTGGAAACTGTTCAGATGTTACATGTATCTGCATCCACATTGAGCAACCACAGCAGGTTGAGATACCCGAGCTCTAGAATATGCCACAACTAAAACTAATGGGGTGACCCCTACCCAATATTTGTGATGTTAGTATATCTGGAGAGACCCACAGACTCATGTGACAGTACAAGACACCTGACCTGGTATGGACAGAAATAACCCTTAGACTAGCTTAAATGTAGTAAACTTGAAGCAGACAGACATAAGCCTGTTAAAGTGGTTTAAACCTGCCTGGAAAAGCTAGGAACAGAAGTTACACATAAACCAGTTTAAATGATCAGAAGCTGGTTTAAACCAGCAATAGAACAGAAGCTCAGTGCACATAAACCACTTTAAAATGACCAAAACCGGTTTAAGATAAACCTGGTTGGTTGTAGTATCAGACTTAACTGATTTAGGTCAACCCATTTTATGGGACATCTATCCCAGATCCCTTTCTGGATCAAGTTTCATAGTTTCATAGTTTCCTGGTAGCTAGAGTCGGAAGGGACCTAGGTAGATCATCTAGTCCGACCCCCTGCCTTGGCAGGAAAGAGCACCGGGGTCAGATGACCCCGGCAAGGTGCTCATCTAACTTCCTTTTAAAAATCCCTAGGCTAGGAGCCTGCACCACTTCCCCTGGAAGCTGGTTCCAGGCCCTAGCCGCCCTGACTGTGAAGTAGCGCCTCCTAATATCTAATCTAAACTTACCCTCCGCCAGCTTGTGACCGTTATTCCTGGTCACTCCTGGCAGCGCACGGGGGAACAGGGACTCCCCCAATACCTGCTGATCCCCCCTGACCGGTTTGTAGCAGGCCACAAGGTCCCCCCTTAACCTTCTCTTGTGGAGGCTAAACAGGTTCAGGTCCCGTAGCCTCTCCTCATAAGGCTTGCCCTGCTGACCCTTGATCATATGAGTGGCCCTCCTCTGAACTCTTTCCATATCGTCCACATCCCTCTTGAAGTGTGGCGCCCAGAACTGGACGCAGTATTCCAGCTGCGGCCTGACCAGTGCCGCATAGAGGGGGAGGATCACCTCCCTGGACCTGCTCGAGATGCATCTGTGGATGCATGACAGGGTACGGTTGGCCTTCTTGACTGCCTCCCCACACTGCCGGCCCATGTTCATCGTGGAGTCAATGACGACTCCAAGATCCTTTTCCGTCTCCGTGCTGGCAAGAGGGGAGTTCCCCAACCTGTAAGTGTGGTGCCGGTTCTTCCTCCCCATGTGCAACACCTTGCACTTATCAGTGTTAAACCCCATCCTATTCTCATCCGCCCACCGTTGCAACCTGTCAAGGTCAGCTTGTAGCCTATTGCACCCTTCTAGTGCACCCACATCCCCCCACATCTTAGTGTCATCAGCAAACTTGAACAGGGTGCTTTCTACCCCGTCATCCAAGTCACTGATGAAGATGTTGAACAGTGCGGGCCCGAGGACCGAGCCCTGCGGAACCCCACTGCCCACATCCTTCCAGGTCGAGAAGAACCCATCCACTACCACCCTCTGGGTGCGGCCCTCCAGCCAGTTGGCGACCCATTTGACCGTGTGGGCATCGACACCACAGTCTCCCAGCTTTTTGATGAGGACAGGGTGAGAGACAGTGTCGAAAGCCTTCCGGAAGTCCAGAAAGACTACATCCACAGCAACCCCTGCGTCTAATGATTTGGTGACCTGATCGTAAAAGGCCACCAGGTTGGTCTGACAAGACCTGCCACTGATGAACCCATGTTGGTTGCCCCTGAGCATGCATTCCCCCGCAAGGCCCTCCTGGATGTGTGCCAGGATAATTTTTTCAAAGAGCTTACCCGGGATTGAGGTAAGACTAACTGGCCTGTAATTTCCCGGGTCCTCTTTTTTTCCCTTTTTGAAGATAGGGACCACATTGGCCCTCTTCCAGTCCTCCGGCACCTCGCCAGAGCACCACGAGTGCTCATAGAGCCGCGCCAGGGGTCCCGCAATGACCTCAGCCAGTTCCTGTAGAACCCTAGGGTGAAGATCGTCCGGACCAGCGGACTTGAACACGTCCAGCCTCTCCAGAAGTACCCTAACTAACTCCTCGCTAACCCCTGGCCCAGGCGTGTTTCTCCCGGGGCCCGAGGGGGGCCCAGCAGGGAGGTGGCTGAACTGGTCCCTACTTAGGAAGACAGAGGCAAAGAAATCGTTAAATATGTTAGCTTTATCATCTGGCGTGATGACTAAGTTGCCCATCGTGTCCTGCAGGGGCCCCACATTACCCGGGACCCTCTTTTTACCCCCTATGTATTTGAAGAAGGACTTCTTATTGTCCTTAATCCGGGAAGCTAGTCCTATCTCCATCTCTGCCTTGGCCCTCCTGACTGCCCCCCTACATCCTCGGGCGACTGTAACATAGTCCTTCTTGGTGATGACCCCATCTCTCCATTGGGTATATGCCTCCCTTTTAGCAAGGAGACATTCCCGGATGCTCTTAGTGAGCCATGGGGGTTTATGTGCCCTCCTGCTCCCTTTGACCCTTGTTGGGATTACCTCCCTTTGGGCATGGAGGATCGTCTCCTTAAGGAGCAACCACTCACCTTCGACATCTGATTCCCTTCCCCTCTGGGTCCTCAGCGCTTCCCCAACGATCCTCCTTAGCTTGTTGAAGTCAGCCCTCCTAAAGTCTAGGGCTGTTGCCTTGCTGCAGCCCTTTGCCACCTTACGCTGGATGGTGAATTCCAGCAAGCGATGATCACTGTCTCCCAGGTGGCCCATCACCCGCAGCCCCCTCACCAGGTCATCACCCGTGGCCAGCACCAGGTCCAACAAGGCGTCTCCCCTGGTGGGACTGTGCACCACCTGGGTTAGATGGAGGTCCTGCACTCTGGCTAAGAATCGACGTGAGCGATCAGACTTGGCTGACTGCTCCTCCCAGCAGATGTCTGGGAAGTTCAGGCCCCCCATGATGACCACATCCTTAGCCCTCACTGCCTCTGTGAGCTGACCTAAGAATTCCTGGTCGAGCTCTTCTCCCTGGTTGGGAGGTCTATAGTAGACTCCCACCGTTAAGTCTCTCTCCCCTGGACTGCCTTTTACTCTAACCCAGAGCACCTCAGAGTGCCCCCCCTCTACCCCCTTGCTAATTAACGAGGAAGTATATTCCTCCTTGATGTAGAGTGCTACTCTTCCACCTTTCCTTCCTATCCTGTCCCTCCTGTATAGCCTATAGCCCTTGACACTCACCGCCCAGTCATGCGATGAGTCCCACCACGTTTCTGTGATCCCTACTATGTCAGGGCTGGTGACAGCTAGGAGGAGGGCGAGTTAACTCTGTCTCCCAAGATGCTTTGCAGCCCTCAGCTATGCTGCCTGCTCCAGTGGAGCAGGGACTGCCTTACCTCTCTGCTCCTTAGCTTGCTTCCTGTCTGTGTCCGTTAGCCCCTGGGCTATTCCTGAGACTGGCAGCAACTAAGGCAAGGGGCTGGAGTTGGGGATGGTAAGAGTTCCCCTCAGCTCCCTGGGGCTGCCTGGGCTGGGGCGGGGGGAAGCCCATGTACTCTAGAGCTGGTTTGCTGTTACACATGGACACGAGGGGCTCTGTGACAAGAGTCTGGTCAGTCCTTGAGGAGGGATCATCACTCTAGTCCATCCCACCACTGCTGTAGCTGACCACGCTGGTCCATGGCCAGAACTCTACAGTCCCATATTTTTTCTTTTCTTGGCCCTTTTTAACCCATGAGCTCCCTTGCACTGCTTGGTCAATAGAAACTCTTTTTCTAGCAGCCAGCTATACCCTCCCTCCCTACTCGACCATGCTCCCTCACTATGCCCCCTGTCTTTCCTCTCCAGCTTCTGGGCACCCAAAAACATGTCAAAGCACATCCTCCCTCCTGGGCACCCCCAAGTCAGGCAAGTTGCTGTAGAGTTTAGTCAGTGCCAGACTACTGAACTTTACTGAACTCTTGTTTAGGAAAGAAAGAAAAGCAGAGAAGTGAAAATGCCCCCAGCCACAGGTCTCCCAGCCCCTGGAACGACCACATGTGGGTGCCAGCACCCTCCCCCCCCCCGCTGTCCATCTGCAAAGTGTGCTGGGCTGGGATCTCGCTCCCACCCCCCTGGGGACAGAGCCGCAGCACCTCAAAGGTAGCTGTTCCACCTCAGTGGTAGGGAGCCGTACATGTGGACACTTCTGCCCTGTGACAGCTGTGACCCGGTTCTCAATCAGCACCACTCTGGAATGAGCATGACTGGCTGGAGTTGAGCAGTTGGGTGTATATACTAGGTGTGGGTGGAGGGTGTGGGAACTGTGCCTTTAAGAGGCTCTCGCATGGGTAGCAAGGACCGGTTGAATACAGGCTCCAGCTTAAAAGAAGTTGCTGATGAGTTAGAACTTTTGACACCAAGTGAGGCAGGTCTTGTCGGGCTCCTTGTCCCTGAGGGATTACTGAACAGTGCAGATGGGAGCCCAGGGCTTAGAGCTACGAGCACTTTAAATCTCTGAAGTGTGTCCACCTTGGCATTTTACCAGCAGCTGCCTTTCTGCCGGGAGCTTCTTCAGGTGGTTTCCCAATTCATCTTAAGTTTGTGAATGGACTTGATAGCCATGGCAATAAAAGGGAAATTCTGTGGACCGAGCAGGGTAATTTGCCAGGCTGGAGTGGAAAACATGCCTGTGAGAGAGATCAAGCTGCACTTTACTGTACACTGATTTCAGTGGCAGCAGTCAAGCCCCTAGGTCACTTGGCAGGATCGGTGCCTACGTAGACTTAGGATGGGAGCTGCCTCTGGAGACAGTGAGCAAGAACGGAAGTGTGTAGAGCACTGGACGCTAAAGGCTTTTCCTTCAACATGTTCCAGCAACAAATAGGTTAATTGCCCACTCAAAGAAAATGAAAATGTTTTCAAAGAAATGCAGTAAGTGCTGGTGGTTCCCCCTCCACGTTTTGCTTTGAGGGGATGGGAGGAAGGAAGTGTGTAGGGGGAAGGGGGGAGAATGAGAGCCACTAACTTAAAACGGCCTCAGTCTAAATCAGCACTAATCTGTATCTGGCCAGCACTCAGGCAGACGGTCCCTAGAGCTAAGAACTCCCTGCTGGAGGAGCCGCCCTCGGGTGAGGAGGAAGAGTCCTAAACCAGCCTCTCTTCTAAGGGAGAGGAGTGAAATCCACCTCCCTGCTACCCTGGGAGCTGGGAGAGCCATGTCCAAAGGGAAGGTCTGCCTGGTGCTGCTGCTGCTTCTAGGGGCCCTGGTTGCTGTGGTGGTTCTTGCTGTCTTTCTCACTCGACCCTCCTGCACCCCTGGGCTCTACCTGGATGCTGCAGTAGCAGCCGACACCCAGACCTGCTCCAACATCGGCAGGTATGTGAATGGACTTTTCTGCTTTGGGAAGAGTCCTCTCTGAGGGGTCCAGATGATCAGCCAGCCAGATAGCACTGGGGCTTTTGCCCTGTCTCCCCAGTCCTGGATCTAATGAGTTGTTTGTTTGGAGGCAAAAAAGTTAAGCTTGTACATACCTGCTATTTTTTTTTTAATTCTTCTTTTGCATCTTTAATGTTGCCTGCTTTTTAAGCCAGCTGCTGCCAGAAGATACAGATGTTTATGTGGTTGGAACTGGGAGGTGAAGTAGGAGAAATAGGCAGTGCCTTTAATTAACTCCTTCCCATACAGTATTCAGGAATCTTTGTCAGCAACATTTTTTACCTCAGCTGTGCATTTTCTCAGTGGCATGAAAATAGAGTGGGGCAGGAGAGAGGAGCGGGCAGTGTTTCCTAGGGTGGCTGCATAGCAGTGATTCTCAGCAGCTGCTTGAGCAATCGGTGTGAACTGGGACCACAGCAGCATGTAGGGACACGTGGAGTTAACATGTCATGCTATTCATGTAATTCAGTTCTCTGCTTAGTCACAGACATCCTGTGTGTAAGCACTCAGTCAGCACTCCCTGAGCTCCTGTGCCTCAGTGCCTCCCTTGTACACCAAGAATGGCCCCAGCCTCCCAAAGCCAATAAGGTTAAAATCCATTTGATCCTGTGAGGTGCCTGGTAAAGCTGACACAAGGGGAGGTCTCTAGCTCATCCTTCCCATACTGTACTTCCACGCACAGCCTATCTCTGTCCAGAGAGTTCAGATTGGATAAGGAAACCCTTGTCTGTTCAGAACCTGTTGGAGCAGGGTCTCCCCAGGGCTACTGTTGGAGTGCCCTAGTGATACAGGATCCAGGGACAGCAAATGTAATGTCTGAGCTTATTGAAGGGAAGATACGGCGTTTTTAATGTTTCCCATGTACTGCATTTTGTACACACCCTGCTCCTGCTGACATCCCCTGTGGTATCTGCTCTGGATGACAGAAAGTGTTGCCCTGGTTTTTCTGTGACTTGCCCCCAAGCTCTCAGTCCTCTAATCTCTCCGTTGGCAGCTGCACCTCTTTCCTGTGTCCTAGAGTCCCAAGTCATTCTTATTGTTCCCGGTATCTACACAGTTGCTGAATCCTATTGCTGCTGCTGCTTCTGCTCTATCTTGGGAGCCTCCCCTTTCCTTCCTGCACCTGCTACGATAATGCTGTGAGGTGCAGTGTTTCTCACCTTAGTCACCATCTCCTGTCTCCCAAGCTTCTGGAGTCTCCTTCTCCACTCACTTTAAAGGTGCCAGTCCCGTCCCCCTCTTCTCCCACCCTCCAGCTCCTCACGTTCATAGTCTCCCAGGTTGTGCACTGCTTCCTCCTGTGCATGGTGACTGACTTTTTTTTCACGCTGCTTTTACATCTAGAAAAGGCTTCTACAAATCCTTGCATGACAACCAACTACAAACTGCGAGACATGCAGAAGTACACCCCAGGTAAGTACTAGGGCTGTGTGAAATTTCACCGGCCATTTCATTTCAACACTGTTTCGACTCATTTTGAGGTTGAAACAGCAGAATCAAAATGAAAGGAAACGGCCCGATGTAGTGCCAGGGATGGGGAGTCAGCCTAGCTGGGCTGACTCCCTGTCCCCAGCTGATGTAGCGAAACATCGAAACAGCCTTCCTGTTATGACAAAGCAAAACGGAACACCTGTTTTGATTCGAAATGAAATTCGATACTAAACATTGTTCCATCCAAACTCGAAACTCAAGGCAAAACATCCCTGGTTGCATTTCACACAGCCCTAGTTCGTACCTTTGGACATCAGAACGGGGGCACGAAAGGCACCATTCGGAGGGCTCAAGTGCCTCTATACTAATGCTAAGAGCATGGGAAACAAGCAGGAAGAACTCACACTTCTGTGTGCAGATAGTAAGTTCGATTTAGTGGGGCTAATGGAAACCTGGTGGGGCCCTACCAGTGACTGGGTGGTACACATTGAGGGCTACAGGTTGTACAGAAGGGTCAGCGTAGGGAGGAGAGGACATGGGGCTGCTCTCTATGTAAAGGAGCATTATACATCTACCCTCATCAAAATGGGATCAGAAGAGGAGAAAGTTGAGGCATTGTGGGTTAGGATACATGGAGGTCGAGGGGAAAGGGACTTGGTGGTGGGGGTCTGTTACAGACCACCACACCAAGAGGAAAAGCTAGATATGGCATTCTTGAGGCAGCTCTCAGAGGCTGTACTATCTAGGGATGTGGTTGTCATGGGGGACCTAAACTACCCTGACATCTGCTGGGAGGAGCAGTCTGCCAAATCCAACCATTCACACAGGTTCTTAACCTGGGTGCAGGACCTTCACCTAACACAGGAGATATATGGTCCCACTAAGGGAAATGCCTTACTGGACTTGGTGTCGGCTATGGGGGAGGACCTGGTAGGGAAACTGCAGATTCGTGGTCACCTTGGGGACAGTGACCACCAATCGGTCAAATTCACCATATGGCATAGGGTGGGTAAGATAACTAGTAGGGTAGAAGTGCTTGACTTTAGGAAGGCTAACTGCAGTGTGCTTAGGAGTCTAGTCAATGATGCACTGCAGGAGAAGAGTATTGGCAAGATGGGAGTCCAGGAAGGGTGGTCGTTCCTAAAGGAAGCGATCCTTCAGGCACAGAGGGAGACTATCCCAGTACGAGGGAAAAGGGGGAAAGTAGCCAAAAACCTTCCTCGTGTGGAGCAGACAATCCAGGGGAGCCTAAGGGCAAAAAAGAAGGCATGTAGGTGGTGGAAATGGGGAAGCTACCGAGGAGGAGTATACCTACTTGGCCCGCATTTGCAGGGAGGCAATTAGAAAGGCCAAAGCAACAACAGAGCTGAGGCTAGCAACAGAAATTAAAGACAACAAAAAGTCTTTTTTTAGGTATGTAGGGAATAAAAGGAAGGCGCAGGGCAGCATAGGATCCCTACTGAACAAAGAGGAGCAATTAGCGACAGAGAGGGGGGACAAGGCTGAGCTCTTCAATGAGTTGTTTGCCTCAGTGTTCCTGAACAGGGCTCAAGATAAGTCTCCTACTGGGTTCTTAGATGGGCATCAGAGGGACACCAGCCTACCAACTATTGACACTGACTTGGTGCAGTCACTTGGATGGACTGGATGTGTTCAAATCAGCAGGCCCGGATGAGCTGCATCCAAGGGTACTGAAGGAATTGGCCGGTGTCATAGCAGAACCACTGGCACGGCTGTTTGAGCACTTGTGGCCCTTGGGTCAGGTCCTGGAGGACTGGAAAAGGGCCTATTTTCAAGAAGGGGAGGAAGGAGGAGCTGAGTAATTCTAGGTAAGTCAGTCTCACCTCCATCCTTGGAAAGGTCTTTGAAAAGCTTATGAAGGATCATATCTGTGGGAGTCCAGCAGGAAAAATAATGCAGCAGGGAAACCAGCACAGATATGTAGCAGGTAGATCATGCCTGACCAATCTGGTTTTGTTTTATGACAGGATCACAAAATGCTTAGACTCAGGAGTAGAGGTGGATGTCATTTTCTTGGATTTTAGCAAGGCCTTCAATATGGTATCTCATCCCATTCTCATAAATAAATTAAGAGGCTGTGACATAGATGTTTACATGGTCCAGTGGGTGGCAAATTGGCTCAGCAGTCATACCCAGAGAGTAGTAGTAGACGGGTCGGTATCGACCTAGAAGGAGGTGGGTAGTGGGGTCCCACAGGGTTCGGTCCTTGGGCCTGTACTCTTCAATATCTTCATCAGTGACTTGGATGTGGGTGTGAAGTGTACTCTATCCAAGTTTGCAGATGATACTAAATTGTGGGGTGAAGTGCATACTTCAGAGGGTAAAGAACGATTGCAGGGAGACCTGGACAGGTTAGAAAAGTGGGCAGTACACAATAGGATGCAGTACATCAAGGACAAGTGCAGAGTGCTGCACCTAGGGCACAAAAATATCCAGCACATCTACTGGCTGGGAAGTGACCCTCTCAGCAGCACAGAAGCAGAAAGGGATCTCAGAGTCCTAGTGGACTCTCAAGATTAACATGTCAGCCTGATGAAATTATCAGCAAAGCTAACCACACTTTATCATGCATCAGCAGATGCATGACAAATAGATCCAGGGAGGTGATACTTCCCCTCTATGCGGTATTGGTCAGACTGTAGTTGGAGTACTGCGACCAGTTTTGGGCATCGTACTTCAAGAAGGATGTTGATAGACTCGAGAGGGTCCAGAGGAGGCCACTCATATGGTTAGGGGCTTACAGGGCAAACCCTGTGAGGAGAGACTGAAGGACCTGGACCTCTTCAGCCTCTGCTTTACCTTTTGTTTTTCTAATTTCTACCTATTTCCATTCTCACTGACATCCTGCCACACTGTAGTGTCTCTCATTCCTTGGAGTCTCAGAACAGCAGAGACTCCCTATGCCTGAAAACGGTAATTGTACCCAAAAGCACGCTAAGAACTTTTTTCCAACTACTCAGTCTAATAAAAGTTATCACATCTACTCAAAGAACCCTGCCTAATACGACTGATTTAATTCTGGTATTTCCTAGCTATTGGATGTGTTCACTTCACAGTCTTAACTAGTGTGTGGAATGCACCTTCCAAAGGTTTATTTTTTTTAAATGTAAAGCACAGTGTATTCTCTTGGTTACCCAGCAGAGCCACGATTCAGGACTCTCCCTCATTTTTATTTGGGTTCTATTGCTTTGCCTTCTGGTTTTCAAGCATTTAGGGTGCACTGAAATTTGGGTTTTCAACCGGTTCTCTGCAGCAGAGAGCTTCTTTAATGAATCCTGAGATCTCCTGCACCCAAAATGCCAGCAGCTAGGGCTTTCGGATGGGGACACCCAAAACTCACAGGACCCCCAATATAGCTACAAGAGCAGGAGTAGTGCTATGGACTTTCTGTCCCATCCAGTGCCATAGCAACAAAGTTGGGCGCCCAGGGTAAAGCCCACAGCAGCAACCCTCCCTTGCCCCATGCACAAATCTGGGGGGCACCACCCCATGCTTACCCAGGAGCGTAGGCGGAGGGAGAAAATCTTATTTGGGGGGGGGGTTGAGTAAAACTTTAACTTAAAAGATATTTCTACACACACACAGACACTGCCCAGCAGGTAACTGTGTAGGGAAGGGGTGGGGGGAAGGGTCATATAGGGGCAGATTGAGGCCTCTGTGGTGAGGGAGGGAGTGGGGCATGGGCTAGGGTGAACAGGGCCCTGGGGCAGGTCATGGGAGGGTTGGAGCCTGGGCAGCTCATCCAGGAGTGCTGGAGTCTCCCACCAGTGTACATACCCTCGGGGAAGACGTGGAGGGCGTGTGCCCCCTGGATCCGTGCATGGGGCAGAGGCGGGCTGCTGCTGCAGGCTGGGTCTCTGCACCCCGCTGCCTCTGCCCCAGCAGTCACACAACGCTGTGCTCTGGCTGCGCCAAGGCTCCCTGCCTGCCCGGCAATGGGAAGCACATGGTGTCACATGGTTGCTGGGCCAGAGGCAGTGGGGCACAGAAGCAATGGCACTCCACCTATGCCCCACACACAGATCCGGGGTGCACATGCTCCCCATGCCTGCCCCGGGCGTGTGCACAGTGGAGGGAGCCTCCTTTGTTTCTGGATGTGCCACTCAGGCTCTGACCCTCCTACAACCCACCCTGGGGCCCTGTTCACCCCAGCCCCTTCTCCTGCCCCACTCACTCCCTCACCTTGGGGGCGTTGATCTGCCCCCCACCATGATCCTTCCCTTCCCCACCACCTCCTCCTGTACACACTTACCTGCTGGGCACTGCTCCACAGATGGCAGGGCTGGGCTTAGTTCCTGGCCGCTTGTCTGTGTCTGTGCCCGCTCCTCCCCAGCTGCTGCAGCAGCCCAGAGCCCGCACCCCGGCTGCTCTGCGGTGTTGTGCGCTGCCACCGCTGCCCCATGTTTGGTGGGGTTAGGCCCCATAAGCCCCGGCCTTCTGCCACCTATGCCTGGGAGTGCGCACAGCAGCAGGAGCTGCCCTTCCCCTGTCCTCATGCCCCTGCAAAGGAGTCGCTCACGGCTCCGTTCTGCACCCACCCTAGCTGGGCAGCACCTGTCAGTGCCCTTTCACTTTGGCACCTGGGGCAGTTGCCCCGCTTGCCCCACCCTTGCTATGGCACTGGTCATAGAAGTGTATCCCTTCTACACCTCTTCCTATCCCCACCTGACCCCCTCCACAGCTTTACTTCTTTCTTCCTTGTGTTCATCTCTTGCTCCTACTCTTCCTTACTCCCTGCTGCTGCCTTTGACTTTTGCTCAGTTTCCAAAGAGCATTTTCTATCCTCACCTCATCCTCCCATGCCTTTGTTCTATCCCTCCACTGCCTTCTGTTCCTGCCATTAACTTCCTTCCCTACCCACTCCCCATTTCCTTATCTGGCTATTTAACATCCTGACAGATAAAAGGAAACATGATAAAGTCAATGGTGCTTGGCAGTGATGTGGGAGCAGAGCTGGATGTGTGAACAGCAAGCCTTCCCACAGTGGCTACAGCTCCACCCGTCAGATGGAAGTTGAAGCACACTCTGCTTCCTGGTTCACCTGCAGGCCTCAGCCTGGGCTCTCTGATGGCTTTCCATGGTGACTACACCTGCTTTGACCTGGCTTCTCCAGACTGAGCAGTTGTGGGCAAGGTTCTTCCAGTTGTTTCCTTAACCCTTTGCATTTGCCAGACCACTTTCTCTCCATGTTGTCTGTGTATCAATAGAGGGAGCATTGAGACATAGTCTCTAGGTTCTAGGCCAGGGGTGTCAAACATATGGGTAGGCTGCAGAGCCCTGCCATCTGGCCCCCAGTGCTGCCTTGGGGTCTGATCTGTGGTACAGGACTGGTCTGCAGGTGGGACTGGGCCCACAGACTCCCACCCCTTCCTTTCCCCCCAGCATACCTGATCCAGCAACTATGCCAGCTTATCTGGGATCCATGGTGTATGTGGCATGGGCCCCAGAGTGGCTGGAATGGTCACTGTGCAGTGCAGTCTGGCTGGAGTGGCAACCGTACTGCACGTGGTACCTGCCCCAGCAGTTCTGCTCTGGTACTGTACCACACGTGGTGCCTGTTCCATCCAGTGCAGTACCCACACTCCATGCAGTGCCTCCATGTGTAGCGTGGATCCTGGACTAGCTGGAACAGCCATCAGATTAGGTATGCTATGGGGATGGGAGGAGTGGAGGGGAGAGGGTCTGTAGGCCCTATGACCAGCCCCGAGCCATTCATCCAGCCCACAGGGTCAGGTGAGTTTGACACCCCTGCTCTAGGCTCTGCCTAGAGGCACAATGGATGTGAGCAAGGAAAGCCAGGCAAACTTCATCCTTCCTTTGCACTGGCTGCCTGCAACTCACTCCCCTTCTTTCCCTGCTGTGATGCTCCAGGGCACCAGGGGAAGTGCAAGGGCAAAACCCCCAGAAGCATGGAGTAGGAGGCATGGCTTTGCTGCCAGCCTGGGACACTGGGCTGTCACTAGCTTGCCCTGCCTGGCTGGCCCTGAGCTGCCAGTGGCTTGGAGCTGCCCCTGGAGCAGCTGCTCTGGAGCTCAGGACTGACCCTCATGCCCCCTTCCTGGAGCTTCCCCTGGCTGCTGAAGGGGGGGGCAGAGCAGGGCAGGAGCAGCCCTGGAGTAAACTGCTCCTGTTGGGCTCAGTTTGTGCCAAACCCAGATGCATAGGCAGAAAATTCAATCCCATTAACTGCACATGTAAATGCACCTAGTGACTCCCAGCAGCCAAGAAAAGCAGTTGCAGGGAAAGTCTGCTCAGCATTTGCAGTCTGGAAGGGGCATGCTGAGCTGGTCTGAGAATGGTGCATGCCCAGTGTGATGGGCATGGAGAAGCTCTGAGGGGCTGGAACTTGCTTGGTGCAGATTAACTCTTGTAGCCAGAGCTTATTTGTTAAGCTCCCAAGTCTCTACAGAGCAGATGTCAACTGAAAATGATTGATTGGTTCTTTTTATGTCTTGGCTTAGTTGGGGTGAATTTTCATGAGAAGGTGAAAGATGCATTTTCAGCATCCCTTTCTCCAGACTGAAGAAGGGTTGGAGCCTTCCAACAAAATGACTGGAAGATCTGTGTGTGATGCACTGTTTGCTTTACAACCACATATTCCCTAATCTAATTCTTGGAAATAGCTGGACTGCTTCAACTGAAAGCTTCCCATTCCCATTCCCTTCCCTCCTTTCTGCCCCCTCCTTTCCTGCAAAAAAAAAAAAAAAATCCATAGTGCAATGGAAATTTGTAGCCACATCCCTTCTTTTCTCTAAGTGATTTGTTTGCCAAAGTTATGCCATGCCAGTAACAGACAAAAAACCAGAAAAGGTTGTGTTTACTGCAATAACAATCACTTTCAGGCCTAAGAGAGGACAGCGCAGAACGCCTTGACACTACACGCTTGATCACTTCCAGTAGAATCCACTGTCTCTAAGGACCCGCTTGCTATGTCCAAGCTACCATTGCCAGCTCCTTACCATCTCACTCAGAGCTCCCTTGTGGCCACTGTAGTTCGAATCCTGTCCAATCCCGTGACCTCTGCATTTCTGTTTGTGGAAGGATCAACGTGATGCAAGATGTTAAAATCTAAAATCCCTGAAATAAAATCAGCTCTCCTCACCCCTGACCTGGATCTTTTCCAGATCTTGAAATGTTTCTGATTTTAATTCTAAAGCCAAAACTTTTTAAAATAAAGCATCTGCCTGGCTGACAAGGAGCAGTCATTAGTGGCAACCAGTAATGAGAGTCTTGTGACATTACATACAGCTGCAACTCAAGACTTTCTAAAGTGTCTGATAAATGGTATGTAAGACGCATTGTATATAGGCTCTAGCCAATGCTTATTAAATTCAATAGAAAAACTACTGGTTTCAAAGATGGTTGGACCAGATTCCAAGCAACAGAGAAACAGCTGTTCCCTTTGAAACAAAGCTGTCTTAGGCATCATTGTTCTTCGCCCTAATGAGTGGTTCCATCCTAGCTGATGACCCTTCCATTTCCCAGGGACATTTGTGAGCCTGGGGCCACTATGATGTCAATACAACCTTCCAGATTCTTTAGAGAACAAAGCTGTCAGCATGTGGGAAGTACCCTGCCCCTGCTAACATCACTCACAAGTTCTGTGCTAGATTTGTTGAGTGGTTGGTTGCTTTTTTCCCAACCCAGTGGCTAGGAGAGACACCTCTGTCATTTGTCAGAGGAAAGGGTTTTAGTGCTGACTGATGTTTGTCCCTTTGTGTGTACTATTAGTGATGATGGAAGTTGGAGACTGGTAAGGACTGCTGCCTAATGGGTTCCCTCTTTGCCAGTCCAAGGTACTGCTGACCCAGGTGTGAGAGCACACGCAATGAATTGAGCAACGAACATGGACCTGACTGTCCCAAGCCTTTATTTTGTGAGGCTGTAGTAGTATGAAAGCCAGCGCCCTGAATCCTG
This sequence comes from Crocodylus siamensis, assembly GCF_052110815.1. NCBI lineage: Eukaryota > Metazoa > Chordata > Crocodylia > Crocodylidae > Crocodylus > Crocodylus siamensis. Next base: position 57,070,643 of record NC_143403.1, on the reverse strand, counting down.
TGGCTGAGTCCCTCTCCAGCAGTAGGTTGCCTTTCTTGTATCCCACAAAGAGCGCAGATGCAGGAGAAGGCACATGTGAACAACTGTCTTTGGCAGTCTGCACTGCCACTCCTGAGATGCCCTGCCACTCCTGGAGCACTCCTCAGCTCCCCTGCCATTTTAGTACTTGACAACCTTTTTGTGAGCATTAGAAAAGACTTTTCCTTTCAGGCAGGCACATAAGCTTGTATTCCTATTTGCTGCCATCTGCCTTTTGCTCAGGCTGTCTGCACTGAGCTGTGGCCAGAGACCAACCCTCCGCAATCACCACTGTAAGAGGGTGTTTTGCCTGGCTGTGTTTCCAAACTGAGGAAGGGGGTGGTAGACAGCAGGCTGCCAAGGGATTTTTGGGAAGGCCTACCATAGAAGGATTGTTCTCTGTAAGAGAAAGGCAGGGCCAATGGGGATTCAGTGCCACCAGGAATCCCAATGTGACCTTCCCTCCCAGCAGCCAAAGTCTTCCTACCTTCTTAGCACATTCCAAAGAAAGGCTGAAAACTGGCCATAATGGAAGCAAGGCCACCTGGGGCTTTGCTCTTTGCCTTGGAGGTTTAATCTTGTGAATGTGGGAGGCCAGAAGGCCCAGCCAGTCCAGCAGCTCTTGCTTTCATATCCAGCCCCATTCTGAAGCAGGGAATACTCTTCAAAAGCCTCTTGCAATTTTTGAAGATGGAGCCTAAGTCAAGAAGAGGTCTCATCTATGTTTTCATTTTCAAGAAGAAAAATTTTCTGTCATCTTTGGATTTCCAGAGGTCACAGAACAGCCTCAGGAATTCTCCATCTGGTCCCAGGATGAAAGCCCACCCTTGCTGTAGCTAATGTCTGAACTGGGGAGATGGGACACTGAGGGTGGGAAAATGTAGAGGCTCAAATGCTTCTGTCCCAGCTGAGCTGATGTTGAAAAATGCTGAGACACTGCAGTCAACCAGGCGTGAAAAATACTGCTTGGAACAAACAGCCAGGAGGGATTTAGGCTTTAGGAAGAGCCTGGATTTTGTTCCTATCTTGTTCTTTCTCTTGAATCTGTGAGAAATTCCCCTGGATGCCTCTGCAAAAGCGCCTCTAACTGGAAGTGATTAGGCTGCCCCAGATTAAATGTTTACATGGAGTGCAGCCAAGACCACATTTTCTGCTCTGGGGCAGAGCTAGGCTTTGAGCAATGTCTTTGTTAACTGACCTCCCCTGCGTGTCTGAGCTGCTGCTGCCTTTGCTGCTGGTGGCCAGTGCTCACTGCCTGGTGCTGCTCTGCAGCTCGCGGTGGTGCCTCTCCTGCTTTCTGCTGGCTGCGGCTGAGAGAATAGCGGGCAGAGAGAAGTGTGAGGTGGGCAGGACCCCAGAACCCTATGGGCAAATCCAGGCTGGTCATTTTGTAGTTGCATTGATCCACCCTGGCTAGGGGAAAAGTTTCCTTAAAGAGCTGGCTTGCTTGCTGGCCTTCAACATTGCACTTTCCCAAGATAGCACTCCAAGATATTGGCAGCAGCTGAGGTATAAAATGAAGTCCATGTTCTCTTGTAGTGTGATTGTCTCCAACACAGCACACATGAGGGTACGATGTTTGTGCTGGGGTGGGAGGCCTGAGGAAAACCCAAGTGCTATGAGAAATGGTGTTGGTGACAGAAGAGATGGCATCCTGTCCTCCCTCTCTCGGGCCAGTGCCCCTCTGTGTTGTCAGTGGCGAAGGCACCTTCTGGAAATGCTTCTTTGGGCATTTGTACACATGTATGCTTTTAAAAGCCCCCAGCACTGTGTCACATGCATTTGTATAAATGGTGAAATGCATGTCAGCACTGAGAAAATGGTGGCAGTGTACTTTTGAATTAAAACACACACTGCCATTTTCTGTGCGCTGACGCGTATTTCAGCATTCATACAAATGCATGTGACACAGCACCAGGTGTGTCAGCGCGCATGCTCTGCAGACTCGAATCACTGAGTCTGCTCCAGTGCACTGGATTTCCGGTACATCAGAGCAGACAACGGTACGTGTATACATGTGCTTTGAGGAGAGCAGGCATTGCTGCTGTGTGATGGACGGATGCTCTGTTGACCCTTCTCCCTCACCGTGGTTCCATTTAACAGGGGTTTCAGTCAGTAAGAGAGCATGTGAAGCACTTTGGGATCGGCCTGACGGTTCTGTGTCCCCTGGTGCTGAGTTACTAGTGTGCCACCCAGTTAATCAGTGTTTCTAAAATTACATACATTTTTAACCAAACCAGCTTATTTTGACATGAAGAGATGCCTCCTCTCCCCTGCCCTTGTAGGCTGCTAAAAGGAATCACAACAAACTTAGTCCTGTCCTGTCATCACACTGATTTGTCCATGGTAACATCTAGGAGCCCAGTTAAAGAGCAGGATGCTAACCAGGGTAATAGCAAGGAGAAGCTCACATTCAGCACGGCAGATGCAATGCAACAGGCCAGGGTTTGCGGGGTTGGAAGGATGAAGAAGCTTCTGTTATGATATGAAACCCATGTACTACCTGTCTAACACCCACCAGGCAAGATTTTGTCTTCCCTTGAAGGGGATTTCTCTTCCCTTCCTTCCCACTTCAATATGCAATCATTATTTTCATTTTGGGCTGAGAAGCCCTTATTGACCTTAGTGAAAATCAAAGGCTTATTTCAAAAGATGAAATATGTCTACATGGTATTATTCTGGGCCTACTCCTACTTGGAGGAGGGGGAATAAGTGCAAGACCACATTATACAAGATCACATGTCCAGCTCTTCGTGGATGCAGCATTGCTCAAAGCTTGAAAGTTTTGCAATAATCAGATGATGTTTAATGAGACCAGCATTGTGCATTAAGCAAGTATATGGCAACTCAAAAGTTTTAAGCAGGTGATGGAAGCAGTGGTAGCAGGCCACCTGTGGGTGTCTATATTTGATGTATATGCTCCTGCCTCCCCTGGAACATGCTAAGCGCATGTATTTTAAAATAGAGGGTGTTGGCTCTGTATTCCCAGCATGTGCCTGCGTGTGCCAGGATGAGGTGAAGAGATGTCCATAAAAGGACAATTATGTGCTCTGGGGGATTAAGCAATTGCTAGTCTTCTGCAGCGGATAAGCAATTAGTGTTGCACTGAACCTGTCCTTAATCCTTCCTTGGGCTGTGCTATTTCAGGCACAAGGTATTTAAAAGTGCAGGAAGATGCAAGTGATTTATCCTTGCAGCTCTCACGGAGAAGATAATGGCAAGGCATTAGAGGGAACCAGGGAACATGTCTGCTATGGCTTGTAAGCACAGCAATAAATCTGAAATATGGCCATGAACTCATGTGCTGGAATCTGTGGCTGGTTTTAGGGAAGCGTCAGCAATTCCTGACAGTGAATGGCTGTTTTAAAATCTAAATTGTATTATGTCCAGGGATCTGGACATAATAAAAAAATCACAAATTCTCTGATAAAAACCCCAAAATCTGTTATTAAAATTAAAAGTCCCCTGCAGCCCCCACTAGCCCTACTGGTGCCCTCACTCACCCCCAAAGTCATCCCAACCCTGCTGGTGCCCCTCATTGCCCCCACAACAGCCCCCCCCACTCATGCCTCTTGCCCCCACCCACAGCCCCTGCCCCCCGGCTCTGCCGGAGGGGGCCCCCAGCTGCCAGGGCTATGGGGCCAGGGACCCAAGTCTGCAGCTCCCTGCCCCAACAGCAGACGGCTGCAGCAGAAGCAGCATGGAGCTGGCTCCCCCACTGCTCTGCTTGCTTTGGTGGGGGCAGGGCTGGTTTCTGGCCCCCCCCCCAGTGCCCCCAGCCGACCCGCAACCCCCCAGCCCTGCCAGAGGGGCCCCCAGCCCCCTGCAGGCTCCACTTACCTCAGGCTCCAGAAGCGAAGAGTAAAGCTGAGCTGAGCAGAGCTGTGGCTGACTGGGAGTCTCAGGCCCTGCCCTTCCCCCTCACCCTTCCCCTGCAGGCAGGGCAGGGGTTTCCCACCCTGTTTGCAAACAGCTCCTGCAGGCTGAAGCTCAACCAGCCTGCAGAGCTGTTTGCAAAAGCAGGGAATCAGTGGGTTTCTCTGCTAAAAGGAGAAATCTGCATTTTCTCTGATAAAAAGGGGAAATCCATGGTTTTCTCTGTTTTTCTGTGGGAAACAGAAAACCAGGATCCCTGAATTTGTCACATTTAAAAGAATGTTTCCTAGTTGGTTGGAAACCACAAGGGCTTTCTCTAAAAGCAGCCTTTCCCTGCAACTTAGCTCTTGGGTATTCCGCTCCTGACATCAGCTTTTGTATAGTGGTGCTTAAGACACAGACACCTAGACATGATTTAGGAGTTAGGACAAGAAGTCAGGGCCAGAACTTGGCTCTGTCACTGAATAACTGCAGGACTATCAGCAAAGTCCTTCAGCCTCTGCATCTCAGTCCCCAATCTCTAAAATGACTGTAATAACTCCCCACACCTCCCCCTAGGTCAACTCCATTGGTATGTAAGTATAAAAGTACTTTTAACACACACCACCTTTCTCTAAGGAGCCCCCAGAAGTATTGCAAACACTTGCTAATAGAGGTACAGAGATCATTTTGTTTCTGTTTTACAGACAGGCAAACAGAGGCACAGAAAGATTGACTTGACCGAGACCACACAGGATTCTGTGGCAGAGCCAGGTCTGGGAACTGGGTTTCCGGTCTCCCAGTTTCTGTCCAAGAGAGCATGCTTTTTCTAACTTTACATGAGCCACATCTGCTGGGACATCATAGCATGTGGAGTCATTACAGGAGCAAGGCTCCCTGACAAAGAAGAGCCTTCAGCTACTTGTGGCAGGCATTGTGTCCTTCCCATTCTCTTTGCCTGTGATCTGTGTCGCATCTACTATGGGCAAAGATTAATACACGCATGTGCATCTTAAACAGTGGGCTCATCACTTCCTGAGTTGATGGGGGGTGGGAGTGGAAAGAAGGGAATTTCTTTATGTTAGGACGTGGGAGAGACAGAGGTTTCAGCATAGATTTAAACCTGGGGTTTTTCAATCCCCGCTACCTTTTCAAAAGTCTACAGGGAAGATAAAGGATTGTAGATAACAAAGACCAAATAGCAGTCCATGTATATATGTAGGTACATACATACTTCTGCTCCCTGATGCCCACAGGGAGCTGTTTACACAGACATTCCCCAACTCAAATGAAATCTTCTCCTCTCGTAGTTGTCTCCTGGTTGTAGCTGAGCTGATGGCTACTGGCTAGCTCTCAGAGTAACTCAGCTTGACTTAAGCACATGAGTTAAGATAACATTCATAGGAAATACCAGGCTGATGTCTGTTTACAGACAGAACATTCCCTAGTGCAGATCTGGATCCGCATTCACAAAGACTGATGTGAAACAAGTCTCTGTAGGCCTGGTCCTTGTGAGAGACTGAGGTTCGAGACAATTTCCTTCTTTGGTTTCAGGCTTACACTTTCCCAGGATAGCAGTGCATGCACGTGTGTGAGTTTGTGTGCATCTGCCCCGTCTCTATAATGGCAAAGTCCCCAGGGCAGGTCTGGTTGTGGTGACATGAAGTTGCTTCTGTTGACAAAGCCTATTTCATTGTGCCCCTCATAGAAGCAACATGGGCCAATGCTGCATCCTCAGCAGGCAGCAGCTTTCCCAGGACTGCTCTGCTTTCTAGCTTGTGTTCAACTAAGTTTCTCTGTTCCAGGAAAGCCACCTAACGGGAACACAAAGCCTTTCCTGGGGTAATCCCTGTTCTAAACCAAGCTGGATAAAGGCTGGACTACTGCTATGACTCAGATGTAAACTGGCATTGAAACACCTCAGTCCTGGGCCAATAGCTGTGGCCTGAAGGATGCCTGGGAAAATGCTGTACAGTGATTCTGGCAAGCATAGGTGATGCTAAAATGTTCCTGGGGGGGGGGCCACAATTCCACACCACTGCTGCCCCTGCTGCTGACGGGCATTGGGGCTGGCTGGGATGCAGCTCCATGCCCCCCTCATTGACACAGAAATCATGTCACCGCTGCTGCCTTCCCCACTGCTGCTGGGCCCTAGCTCTGGCCAGGCTGCAGCCCTGTGCCTTGCACCCTGCTGTTGGCACAGAAATTTGGGGGGTGGGGGCATGTGCCCCCCACAATGTGTTGGCGGTGGTGGCAGGAATTGGGGTTATCAACTACTTTGCTTTATGTTCCTGATTGGCCAGCAAAGGAACAGTTCAAAGCCTGGCACAGTTTTACCAGCTCTTGGAGGACATGATATGTGTGTATGTTGTGGGGGTGTGGGAATCTTGTTAGTCCTAAAGCCTCAGGACCATAGGTGAGAATAATTAAAAACAGGACCCCAATGCTACTCCCCAGAGTCAAAATCCAGAAGAGAAATAAAAGACTATCCAGCACTTTTTAATTTTTTTGGAAAATCTGTAGTTTTAAAACCATTTTAGCTATCAGTTTTTAGGGGCCTGACTCATGATGTTTGACCTTTTGGAATTAGCCAAAGCTGAACAGAGTGATAGTCAGTCTGCTACCAAGAGCACATAGAGGGAGTGGTATGGGATGCAGTACTGAGAAGAACATGGTTTCTGAACTTGGCTACCATGCAGGGAAGGTCTGATCCTTTCATTCCTTTCATCTGAGGAGAGTAAGGGGCTTTTGAATCATTCTGCAGCTCATGGTGTAAGGGTTTAAACTCATGCTGGAGGAAAGAGCCTTCCGATTAAGCCTCTGGATTGGCGGTCTGGGCCCTGTTCTATCTCTGTGCATGTGATCTTGGGCAGGTCTTACCCTCTCTACATGTGAGTTTCCCTGGAACCCCGGGGCATTGTAAAATTTGTCAGAGTTAAGAATATATTACACAACTGGAAGTCCCAGGAAATCCTGTAAAAATAGCTGTGGATGCCCAAGGTTGTAGTGAGTGGGTTTTGGAACAGATGTTTGAGTACACTTAATCATTCCCAGGCTTGGGTGGTATACTGAAAGGGGCTTAACATGAGCTTTTAATTGGGATCCAGTCTTTGATTGAGCCTGCTTGTCCTGACATAAGAATAGAGTAGCTTCACTCTACCAATGAGGGTATGCTAATGAAGTTGCCCTTGAATTTCCAGCGTCAAAGTGCTCGCGTCCAGTGCAGTTTGCTTCACAGCTACCTATATCTCCTCCTCATACTGAGTGCATCTACGTGTGCCTTTTAATGCACAGCTTTAGTTATCAGGCAGGCAGCCTCCACACTGAAGCACACTTGTGCCCCAGCCAGCGGGGGCAGCATCTACATGTGCAGTACTGCAGTTTTTTTACCTTTTAGCAGGATAGTACTTATATTTACATGTACTATCCTGCTGCGGTGTAAATTGGTTTACTCCAGCCTAATAGGGGCGGACATGTAGATGCCAAGATGTTTACTATGCAACTAATTAGTCAACTGCGCAGTAATTCTCTTGTGTAGATGCGCCCACTGTCAATGAACTTAGAATCAATACAGTGATGCCACTTTAGATGCTAGTGAAGATTTCAAGGCTATGTTAAGTCACAGTAGCTTTCTCATTTGAAGTAGCTCTCTGGTCTCCTTTCCAGTGTTTCCTGAGCCACACCCTTGCTGTGTTGTACCAATCATTAGCAAATTCCGTGGATTGTTCTATGGCTAGTTCTCTGGCCCAAGTAAATCTTGTGTAGCACATAGCATTTCTGTGTGCCATTTCCTTCTGCGGGCCTCAGATTGTCCTTCACTTGTTTCTCTCTGACAAACATTAACTCCTTTCTGGCTGCTCTGACTTCCCCTTTTTTGGTGTAGTTCCACTGCTGCTTTGGGCACTCAGCTACAGACTCCTCTCTCCACCTCAAATGCCCGTTGTGGCCTCTTCGCAGTAGAAGGATTTCACAGGGGCTGCTCAGTGCTCTCCTGGCTGGGTTGGGGTTTGGTTTTTTTAATGCTGTTTTCTCTCCCTGTCACAGAGACATCCTGAAACGTGGTGGCTCGGCTGTGGATGCTGCAATTGCTGCGTTGATCTGCACCTCTGTTTTAAACCCCCAGAGTTCGGGTCTGGGGGGCGGGGTCATATTTACCATCTACAGTGCCACCACAGGTATGGTGAGGCCCTGCCTCTTCTCCAGTGCTTTTCACAAAACACTCCTGTTCTCCTGTGGCATCTGTTTCCATGCTGGTGAAGCCAGTGCTGCTTAAGGAGCCTTTCTGTTATATGTTTCATTCTGAAGGTACACTCCTTTTTCCCAGGCCAAATGATCTGTGCCAGTAGAGCTGTGTCAGACATTTCTTCCCTTACCAGGCAGTGGTGGGAACATTGCAAAGAGTCACAGAGAAAGTGTAGGAAGGAAGAAATTATGGATTAAAGATTTAGAAAGTACCCAAAAAAATAAGCCTGCATCTGACAGTCTAGCAATTGAAAGTTTGAGCAAACCCTGACTTGGATGGATCCTGGGTTACCTGAGATGCTGCATCTGTAGTATTCTTGGCTAGTGCAGGCGAGATCAGAAGGAAAGCATTGACTGTGAGCCCTGATGTGACTGCTGAGGGATGAATGTGGCTGTCCATGTTTGGTATGTTTTCTTAGCTAGAGGTCTAGGCCTAATGCTTTACTGCTTTTCTTTCACATACCACTGGCAAAGGACTTCCAGATGGACATGCTACATCAAGTCATGTGGTTGTAGTACACAACCATCAATCCTTTTGGTTCATGGTGTATGACAGGTCACCAGGGCTTTTGATGCATATACATAGATAGTATGAAGGAGTGAAGGCTTCCCAGACCTTCCATCCCCCCTTTAGGCCACTGAGACAGAATCCAAAGTCCAGACCAAGTCCGGATGTTCGGTGCCCCAGTGGTTGTAGGTAGCTGAGTTTGGCTTCTAGCTCAGTTTTGTGTTCCTGTTCATGTTTTTAATTACTTTGGTTTCCAGAAGTACCTTATCTGCCAACAGAACAAAGCCTTTAAAAATTACTAATTGCACAGGAAGTTTAAAAAATAAATTCACATTCAGTAACAGCCTGGAAATACTTGGGTTTGGCATTGCACTGCAGTTGTGTTGGCAGAACTTTTCACTTGCACCATGGCCCACTAATTTAGTCTTATCCACAAAACCTGCATTTGCTGGCATAATTAACATCAGTCAGAGCAGTGTTAGCCCCTTGCAAGTAGAGGTCTATTGACATGGTGGATATGTATGCTCCATACCAGTGTAGACTCATATCCACAATGCAGCATTCATTTGAGGTTCTGGCACTGTGTTAAAGCATGTTTAACTTTGCTTATCTTTCCTGTTACTGGTGGAAGCATCCCTTAAGTTGCTTCATGAAAGGGGCTGACAGGCTCTCTGTTGCAAGTCATCTTTGCAGCAATCTGGTCTGCTCTAAGATAGGATTTGTGCACATATCTGCCTAATGTTAGGTGGTTGCCAGTACTCATACTGATCTCATGGGCATGAGGTACCAAAGCAACAATGAGGGTACTGGGTGGTGAGGGCTTGCAGGGACTTCCATGAACAAAACACACAGTGGGTAATGAGAGAGTTTGTGGTCTCTGACACTTCTCTTGTGGGTGGGGGATTATCTGGTCTTTGAGTTCTGCTGAATGATGAGTTCCAGATTGGTTGGAGCCTTTTTCTAAAATAAGTATAATCTGGCTTGTGAGAGAGAAAGGTGGAAGGTAGAAGTGAAAGTAGAAGTGAAATAGGACTCGAGAGTTGTCGTCAGGCTGCACTGTGGAAAATATTCAGAATTACAACATTCAGTTCCTTGAATCTAAACATCTGGGGTTTTATCTCACTGTTCAGAAATGTTATAGGATAACTAGAGAGCACTTCAATAACCACAGAATTCCCAGCCACCTGCTCAGGCAGACTTTGCCTCTCTCTGCACTGGCAAACAGCAGAGAGACCACTGGAGGAAGGGATACTGATGTGTGACCCCCGGGTTCTCAGGGCTTCCTATGTTCTTTCCAACCCAATTCAGAGACTGTGCAGCCAAACACCATTACCTGCATATCATGGATTGTGATGGTGCAACTCTGACCCAAGGGCCCAGGAATGTGGGATACACTGTTTTGAAGCTTAGGAGGAAAAGAAGAAAAGGCTTCTTCTGTAAACGCCAAAGTATCTGCAAGGTTTAGCTTTGGAAACAGAAAATACCACAATACATGGGCCAGTGGGCCTCCACCCCTTGCCAGCTCTCTCATGTACATCATGCATGTCATCTGTATGCCTTGTGCTCTACAAATGTAACTTGTGAGATCTCAGGGAAAGACGATCATGAGCCTTCCCTTCTTGTTTCCAGGAGATGTTGAAGTGATTAACGCTCGTGAGCGTGTTCCACTGGGTTTCACCAAAAATCTCCTGGCTGGATGTAAAGACCCCTTCCCAACAGGTAAGTTCAGGGAACAAATTGTCCTGCTCATGCACCTTGATGCCAAGAGAACCCACTGCATGCTGTTGAGAGGGAGAAATTGTGGGCTTTGCTGTCTGATTGAATGGGAAGTCCAGTATCTCTGGAAGCCCACTGCTCTGTGCATTATATCTGTGGTGGCTACTGTTTGTTGTTTCCTGCAGTTGCCTTTGGGCACTAAGGTAAACAGAGCTGTGAAAAGCATGCAGATCCCTCTGCTCTGTTGCGTAAGAAGAAGGTGGAAGGAGACGGAGGAGAAAGGAAGTCCCCAAGGACAGGGGTTCTCAACCTTTTTCTTCCTGAGGCCCCCACATAGCATGCTATAAAAACTCCATGGCCCACCTGTGCCACAACTGTTTTTCTGCATATACAGCAGATTAAAAGTTGTATTAAATTGATAGCTATACATTTAAGCACATACAGATAGTGCATAATAGCAAAAGAAAACAATAATACAGGTACAAAAAATGACAACTGACATAAAATAAATTACAATTATTTATTGTAATTGCCCCTCACTCCCAAGTCACAGCTCTCCCAGCCCTGGCAGTGCCCCACACTCCTGACCTGCAGCCCCCTGGTTCTGCTGAAGCCCCTCACTCCCAGCCTATAGCCCCCATATCCTCCACCCCTGCTGGTGCCCCTCACTCCTGACCCGGAGCCCCTCCCCATCCCTGCCAGGGCTCCTCACTCCTGACCTGTAACCCCCTTCATCCCCTTGCCCTTCCAGAGGTAGCCCTCAGCTGCCAGGGCTACAGGACCCAGCAGCTGCATACTACCTGCTCCTGCCTGACAGGTGCCAGCCACATACGGGAGGAGGTGGCTGCTGCGGCTGGCCCAGCCCCTTCCTCCCCAGGGGTGGCGCAGCCAGAGGGGAGCCAAGGAGAGCCTGCGGGGGATGGAGATGGGAGAATGTGGGCTGCCCACTGTGTGGCTCAGGGCTCATGCTACCCCCCCTGGGGCCCTTTGTGTGCTACCAAGCAGGACCCAATACAGGAGGGTGGAGCAGGGCAGGGAGGCTCAGTGCTACCACTGCCAGAAGCCCCATGCAAGCTGCACCGCCATGGTGAGGCACTCCATGCCCACTCAGCAGCAGTGGGGGTGGTGGCATGGAGTTATGCCCTCCCCTCTGCTGCTCTGGACTCTGAGTGGTGAAAGGCCCCAACCTGAGCCCCCCACCTGGAAGCAGCCAGCGCCAGAGCACTGCTCTTCTGCCTCTTTGTCCCTTAGGTGCAGTGCAGTGGCTTCGGCCGCAGAAGTGGCAGCTGCCAGCCAAGCACGTGTGGAGATTTCCTGCTCCCACTCTGAGGTCACCCCGTGGCCAGCCCCAAAGGGAGCAGCGCAGCAGCACTTACCCATGTCTTGGCACTTGTCCCCAGCAGTGCTGTCTGGCCAGTCCTCAGGCAGCACAGACCCCTGCTGCACCGCAGACTGCTGGTTGAGACTTGCTGCCCTAGGCCAAAGAAACGAGGCAAAAAACCCCTCCTGGCTCTGGTTTGGTGCCAGCCCTCTGAATAGATTGCACACGCTCAGGTCTTATCACTTTCCTAATGCCATCAGCCCCAGCAGCTGCTTTGTGACTGTGCTGTTATTGCACCTGATGAAAGTGCCAAGAGTGTGCAATCCTTCAAGCCATTATGCTTCCACAAAGGACTTGCTCCTGGGCATAGTCACATTTAACTCAATAGTGCTGCGTGCTGGTATGAAGCTTGTAGGGTCAGTTCCAAGGCAGGACACATTAGCTGTCAGTCAAAGGTGACTGCTCAGCCCTTCATTGCTCTTGCACTTGTGTGTGGGCATGTCAGAGTGCAGCTGTACTCTGAGGAGTGACCACAGAACTATCTGGGCCGGGTTCCTGCATGCATTGTTTCTGAGTGCTGCCACCTCAAACAAAGGTGATAGGAGATATCTTTGCAGGTGACCATCCAGCAAGCTTAGCCTCGTGCCTGAGGGCCAAGGAAACTTTCCACGCTTGATCCTGGCTGAGTTTGCTGGTCAGTTAGAGAAGTTCTGCCGGCTAAATCCAGCCCTAGGGTCACTGGGTGACACCCCCTTCTCCTCAGATGCTTCCCCCACTGCACTTTTGTCACTTCTGTGGGTCTGTACAGCTCTGACTGTCTCCACTTAATAAATAGTTGTAGTGGTGCACAAGAAGGCCCAGACCCCAGCACACTCCTTTAGTGCTCCTCAGTGTAGGCCTGCATATTAATAATCAGATTTTCAAAAGTGCTCTGCTCCCACTGGGAGCAATTCAGGTTGTCTGAAAAGTCAAGCCCAGCAGGTTTTATCAGCAACCTCCAAGGAGCTCTGTGGTTGAACCAGGAATGCGACTTTAAAGCTGCATTCCAGTATTGTAACTGTAGGACCATCCTTCCAGTTCATCCCTTCCCACCCTTTGCTCCCCTTTGGGAGGACATGTAAGTCCATCTAGTGCTGAAGCCACTGGAAAAGCTACGCCAGCACCTCCAATGTGGTTGCTGGCGTGGTTGATTCTGGATCCATCCAGAAGTTCTACCTACATAAGAGCCTTCTTGCATTTGTGGCAATGTCTTGTCCTTCCCTAACACCTTCAGTTTGGGGCTTTGACTAGTAGATTAAACTTCACAACCCTCCAGAGAGAAGCTGAGGCTTGGGAAAGACAAGGTCATTTATTGTTTGATAAAGGAACAGGCCCACACTTTTGCTAGCAGGGGATGCAAGAGAACTTGGAAGGGCAATGAAAACCTTGAAGAAGTGGGCTAATTAGCACTGATATTTGGCAGTGCTAATTAGGCAGTGCAGTCATAAAATCATGGAATCATAGAAGTAGGGTCAGAAGGGACCTTGTAGATCTTCAAGTCCAACCCCCCGCCTGGGTGGGAGAAAAGACTGGACTCAAATGAGTCCAGCCAGGTAGTCATCAAGCCTCTTCTTAAAGATCCCCAGGGTAGGAGCCAGCACCACTTCCCTTGAAAGTTGGTTCCAGCTCCTAGCCGCCCTAACTGTGAAGTAGTTCTTGTGGATGCCTAATCTAAATCTACTCGAATAATTTGTGTCCATTGTTCCTTGTCATGCCAGGGGGCGCTAGGGGAAACAATGTCTCCCCTAAACCCTTCTGGTCCCCCCTAGTGAGTTTATAGACAGTCACCAGGTCCCCCCTTGGCCTTCTCTTGTGAAGGCTGAACAGGTTTAGGTCCCGCAGCCTTTCAATGTAGGGTCTGCCCTGTAGTCCCCAGATCATGCGGGTGGCTCTCCTCTGGACCTTTTCAGTGTTGTCCACATCCCTCCTGAAATGGGGCGCACAGAACTGGACGCAGTACTCCAGCTGCAGCCTGACCAGCGTCGCATAGAGGGGGAGGATCACCTCCCTGGCTCTACTTGAGATGCACCTGTGGATGCAGGACAAGTTCCGGTCAGCCCTGCCAACCGTGACCTCGCATTGTCGGCCCATGTTCATCTTGGAGTCAATAATGACTCCAAGATCCCTTTCTGCCTCCGTGCTCTCAAGAAGGGAGTTTCCCATTCTATAAGTGTGCTGCTGGTTTCTACTGCCTAAGTGCAGCACCCTGCACTTATCAGTATTGAAATGCATCCTGTTTATGTCAGCCCACTCCTGTAACCTATCCAGGTCTTGTTGCAGTCTTTCCCTCCCTACTAGCGTGCTCACCTCACCCCATATTTTGGTATCATCAGCAAATTTAAACAGGTTGCATTTCACCCCGTCGTCCAAATCGCTGATGAAGAAGTTGAACAGCGTGGGCCCCAGGACCGAGCCCTGGGGGACTCCGCTGCCCACTTCCCCCCAGGTTGAATATGACCCGCCCACCACCACCCTCTGAGTACGACCCTTGAGCCAATCTGCAATCCATCTGACTGTGTAGGCATCAGTGCCACAGTTGCCTAGTTTTTTAATGAGGATGGGGTGGGAGATGGTGTCAAAGGCCTTGCTGAAGTCTGGAAAGACTATGGCCACGGCAACACCTGCATCCATTGCCTTTGTGACCTGATCATAAAAGGCAATCAGGTTGGTCTGACATGACCTGCCCCTAATGAAACCGTGCTGGTTGACCTTGAGCATCATCCCTGAAGCTGGCCCATCACAGATGTGCTCCTTGAGGATCTCCTCAAAGAGTTTCCCAAGGATAGAGGTAAGACTGATGGGCCTATGGTTGCCCAGGTCCTCTCTATTCCCTTTTTTGAAGATGGGGACCACATTAGCTACTTTCCAGTCATCCAACACCTGGCCTGAGCACCACGAGCGCTCGTAAAGCCATGCCAAGGGCTCTGCGATAACCCCAGCTAGCTCCCTCAACACCCTGGTGTCATGCAGCAGATTCTTGTATGTCACTGCCTGGCACAGCAAATATGTGGGCTAGGTACAGCTGTTCTTATGACCTGCTGCTGAATTGTTGTAGATCTGCATTAATGACCTTCCACTGTGCTTCTCCAAGGTTAGCAATCCCTGTGCTATTGCTTAATGGGACTGGTGGAGTGGCCTGTTCTAGCATTAATTGCAGGAGACAGCTTCTCTAGCAAGGCATGGAGGCCTTGAAGGTCTCTTCTGAAATACTTGTACTAGGTTCCACTTCCCTTCTGTACACATGGTAGGTGGTAATGGATGTCCAGCTGCCTGTGTCTGTAAGCATGATGTGCCAGTGGATCTTTTCAAAGGCTATTGCAGGGGTTATTGCTATAAGACAACATACTTCTGTGTGTAGGGAGCCAGTGGATTGGAATCCCTGGAGAACTTCGTGGGTATGAAGAAGCGCACAGGCGTTATGGCCGGTTGCCTTGGAAATTCCTGTTTGACCCAACCATTGAGCTCCTTCAGCGTGAAATCATCATCCCTCCAGTTTTGAGCACGTTCCTCAATCATCCTATGTTACAGAAAAAAACTAAAGAGTCTTCCATATGGTAAGAGCAGCACATTAAATACAGGTTCGGCGGCTAAGAGTGTGTTGTATAAGCAGCTTCTTGAACTCAGAGCATCGGTG
The DNA here is from genome assembly GCF_052110815.1 of Crocodylus siamensis. NCBI lineage: Eukaryota > Metazoa > Chordata > Crocodylia > Crocodylidae > Crocodylus > Crocodylus siamensis. The sequence continues at coordinate 57,055,310 of NC_143403.1, read as the reverse complement.
GTGGTGGTGCCTTGTATTTCTGCTATTGAGAGAAGTGCCTCTAATCTTGGAGAAGAGAAGAAACTAGAAATACCTGCATTTGGTCAGCACCATTCCGGCAGCTTGCGCGGTTTGGCAAGAAGAAGGACAGAGGTGTGCCTAGTAGGAATTTAGAGATGGGACAATAGGTGTGTGAAGGCTTCCTCTGCCAACTGAAAGACAAGCTCAGTACAGGAACTATCCTGTGACAGAGCAGGGCCATCCCCTGGGGAATTGCTTGAATCCTGAGCCAAGGCTACAGCCACAGGCGTGAACAAGGGAAGCTTTGCATGAGGAGCATCATGGAAACAGTCTTGTCCATGGAGAGGTGCCATCAAAGGAGTGGCTTTGTCCTGGTAGGGTAGAATGTAATGAGGAGTTTTGGGGCTTCTGGAGACCCCAGGAGGTGCATGCAGAGTAAGTGCACTCTATGAACCTAGCTCTGAAACAGCGGTGTTCTCCCTTAGCAGCCAACTGTTCTGTAAGGATGGAAAATTCCCAAAGGCTGGGGAAACCTTCCATTGGCCAGCCCTGAAGAAAACGCTGACTGAAGTGTCTTTGAAAGGCGCCAAGGAATTCTATGAAGGCGAGATAGCAAACCTGCTGGAGGCTGACATAAGAAGAGCAGGTAGACAATAGTTATACAGTTTTTACCCTTGGATGGCCAAATACCTCACAAAAGGGGGGTAAGCTATTGGCTCCATTTTATTGAAGGGGAATCAGAGAAACAAAGGGCTGGTTATTTTGTGGTGTACTGAGGTGACCCTGGGAGAACAAAGAAAAGCATCCCTGAAATCCTGGAGGTGTGCCCAGTTGGAAACTCCTTGATGAGCCTCAGTTTTTAAAAATGCATGTGGTGGGGTGGAGCAGTCAGTGCTTGATGACACTCTGGCACAGTAAGACAGTGAATCTCGAGGCACTGAAAATGAAAAGGTCAGTTCTGAAAAAAGCCATTGTGTTAAAGCCTGGTGGGCTGTGGTGTCACTCATTAGATTTTTCAAACTAAACCTGCCATGGATTTGAGCCATGGTACCCTGGGGAGACGGTAAGGGTATTCTAACTGAGAAGGTACGTGCAGGGTCAGGCAGACTCTTGCCTTGACTTTTAGAGAGGGAGGGAGGGAAGGAAGGAAGAAAAGGGAGGAAGGAAGAAAGTAGTTTTATCACTTCTGAAAGCTGACTCCATGCGTGCTTCCCCCCACTTACAAGATAAGCTGATGGAGGAGTCCACTGTTTAGCAGAGGAAAGCAGTTAGTTAAATGCTCCCAACTGATTGCATTTGACTGATATCTTATTACTTCACCTGGGTGTGTAAAACAACTCATTAGATGAGCAGCTTTATCCTTACTCTCCCCCCCGGGATTACGTTTTCCTTCTACTGCTCCCTTCTTCCCTACTGCAGCAATGGTAAGGCCTCCATCTAGAAGAATGGCTGCAGTGGCTTTTCCTTGAATAGGTAGCGGGTAGAGCTCAGAGCAGGGCAACTCATGCTATTTCCCTTTCTTTGAGGTCATGTAGGCTATCACTAACTCATTCCCAGGACTGGAGCCTGCAACCCTAGCCTCTGTTTGGTCATGTAGCGGTGGCCACTGCAAAGATGTTTCTCTAACTTCTGGGGCTTGGCACATAAGGGCAGTGCCTTGATGGATGAGAGGCTTCTGGAAATAAATATTCAGCAAACTGGAAGGGGCTCTTCTGCTGCCTTCTCACAGCAGGTATTGATAGTTGACATGCCATTGTCTTCTCTTAAAGGTGGCAATCTGACCAGGCGTGACCTCCACGGATTCAAGGCAGAAGTGACACAACCCTTGAATATTTCTCTAGGCAGTTACACAGTATATGCTCCACCACCACCTGCAGGAGGTTTTGTTCTCTTATTAATCCTCAACATATTGAAAGGTAATCTGCAAAGGGGAGGGCATAGTTTGGCAGATTTCAGCATGGGGCTTCATCCATTCTAAACTGACTGGAAGGGTCAGAAGTGGCAATGTAATAGCACAGTAGAAGTATGAACCTTACTAACACTTGTTAGCTAGGTAGGCATCATTGCTGTCATGACCATTGTGCAGACAGAGGTGGAGGGAACAGAAGCAGAGAAAATCACAGAGTTTATTTTCAAGGTCACAAAAAGAATCTGTGCTAGAGCTAAAATTGGGTTCGAAGTCAAGACTGCCTGTTGTCCAGGCTGCTGGACCAAGCTGCTCTGGTATGAAGAAATTAAGCAGTGGGATTGGGCAGAGAAGCTGCATTTAGTAGGAGGATGGGATTATGATATAAGAAACTGGTGGAGTGTCTCATCGTTGCTCCATTAACCACATTGGTTGACCCTGCTGTCTAGGATTTGACTTCACTGCACAGTCCGTGGAGACCCCCAATAGGAAGATTGAGACCTACCATCGTATTGTAGAGGCCATGAAGTTTGGCAATGGGCAGAAGCCCAAACTGGATGACCCAGATTTCTCTGGTGTAGAAAAGGTGAGCGAGCATGGCAGGAGAAGCAGCCACAGGTGCTAGGTCTCAGGTTTGCCCTGCTGCGCTATCACCTGACAGTGGTAGAAATCAGCTGGATGCTTGTGTTTGTGTCCAGTCATCCTTGTGGATATGTCTCAAGATCCCCAAACATTCTCAGCATCCATCACCTGGCTGCTCCTTACAGCCAGTCTCAGACAAGACTAACGTTGGCTACCAGATGCTGCCACTTTCAAATTTAGCACTACGCTGAGTAACAGACTGCATAAACTGTTTGGAAAGTGGGAGGCTGGTGGAGTGTGCAGCCTCCCACTTGCTTGAAATAAACCTTCCAGGAGAATTGTGAAGACCTATGAGGGGTTCATTAA